>NC_090844.1:420000-1045000 GCF_028021215.1 Eschrichtius robustus
GGAGCCTTTTTATGCCCAAACACACCTGAGGGACACCATCAATTCAAAAGTTTCTCTGCCTCTCCGCTGGTGTGGTGACACTACAGTAGCTGGAGGCTGGTGAGGAGAAGAGAGGTGAGCGCAGAGGCAGGGAAGAGAGTGCGTTTGCATCTGTCTGTCCCGGGTGTGACGGGAGACTGCAGTTCGAACTCCAAGTCCCATGATTTTGCGCCCTGTGGTTTCTCTTTGAGCATCGCTGGGTGGAGACTATGCGGAGATTAAACAGAGCAGGGGGCAAATCCATCAAGAAGGAAGACTGTTAACACGTGGATTGATAAATTAAACCCCTTGCTTGGGGTTCTTTGTAAATAATAGCTCATTTGTTGGCTTAAATAAGAAGCTAGTCCTTTATTAAAAGAAATGAATATCTGAAAACATTGAAAAGAGCTGAGCCCCGGCTTATTTAACAAAAATGTGAAAAATAGACACAAATGCAGAAATTCAAATACAGATTATAGTTTACTCATAGACAATAACTTTAATGAAGCTCAGGGTGCCGAGTTCACAAAACAAGTGATCAGAGTTGGCAGGTGAACAGTAAAAAGAGTCCCTGTTAATAAATGTGCTAATCAGTTTGTACAGTTTTGATAACATCCTTTTGAAATGTGCAGTTGGGCCTGACTAATATAAAGAATCGGTTTATACACAGATAATGAGAGAGAACGTTGAGTGGAAATGAGAAAAGTCATTTCATTTTACATTTTATGTGAGTTGTTGTAATTTTAAGGTTCTCCCCCCAAAACCCACCAGAAAAACAGATAGAGACCTAGGAATCTTAGAGAAAGGAGGTAACGTCTGGTAACCATATTTAACAACTCATTCTTAGCATATATTAGATGTGTGATAAAACTTGGCTGTAGGAATGAATGAATCATTGATTCATCCAGGCAGCTTCCAGGCTGATGCAACGTTCAGCCCTCTTGCCTTTCCTTGCCTACTTCTAGTGACTGTGATGAAGTGAAGAAACACAGCGGGCATGCGATTTTACCCGGCTCAGCACGCGTCAGGATCACTAAACGTTTCTGTCCGTCGCCCAGTTTCTCTGCCTGTGTGATAACACGGGGCTGGAGTGGTCACCACTTCATCCTACGAGTGGCTCAGCCTCACTTCAGTGTTTGCCTGGGATGTAATGTGCACGTTTATGATGCTCCAAGTTAACTCGATGCAGTGCTGGCTGCAGTGCAGTGGGAAGGGAAAAGAGATATTTGTAAAGGGAGGCCCTTAAACCTCAATACTTGAGTAAGTAAAAACTTCTAAAGATAAGTTGTCATTCTCTAAATAGAAAGTGATTCTGTGGAAAAGAAAAACTTTCCTTTTTTAAACAGGACAATTCATGCTTATGAATTCTAATGACCGAATGATTTCACTAATTACTTTGTTGCATTCAACTTGGAAGAGTTTGCATAGTTGAGTTTGTAAGGCAATAAACTATGCCTGAATGGTCTGTTTACTCCACTGCAAGTTACAAGGAAAACTCTTTCCTTAAAGGATTTGTCTCTTTGAAATGCACAAAATGGCAAAAAGCCAAGGGCAGCTGGTGCTTAAGCAACCAAGACTGAGCAATGCCTGTGTGCATTTCAATCCCAGCCGACTGAAGTAAATGTTATTGGAGCTTTTGTGCTGTAAAATTGCTGCTTTCATGCCCACTGCATCCGACAATAGGAATCCTTGGTCTACCAGGAAGGAGGGAGGTTGTTCTGCCATCTAGCCAGATTTCTACATTCCTAAGAAGAGGGGCAATGACACTCAAGTTGGCAGTGCAACTGGCTGGAGAAAGAGACTAAACAGAAAAAAACCAATATTACTATTATTTTTTGAACTAAGCACTGGGACCTGGAAAGTTATTCTTTCAGAACAACTCTTTAGCATTTGTAAAAAAAAAAAAAAAAAAAAAAAAAAATTAATTTGGGAGAGTACTGGGTTTATGAATTACATTTTAAAATTTAATTTTCAGAAAATTATAAAAATATTATACTTAAGTGTCATAAAATCAAGATCAATAAATACATTATTGAATTTTGAAGGGTAACAATTTAAAATTCATATAATGCATGTAAGTTAATATCTACATTTGTGTTTTTTTTGAGATACTGAACTTTCCTTGACATGCTATTTACTTGTATGGCTGTTTAGTTTATATTAATATTTTATTTATTAGGACGTTCATTCAAGGCTCATTTATTGAGCACGTAATATGAATCAGCCATGGAATTTCACTTCTAATGTTGCACTTTTAAATGCATTTTAAGCCCCAAATCTATGTTTAAGCTCTAAGCCAAACAGATAATTTTTTTTTCTTAAAATTATTGAAAATGCTTTTTAAAAAGTTTCTATTGCTACTACCAAGAAACTAATTTTTTTTTCAGAATTATCCTAACATAATGTCTACCATAAAAGCATGACATTTTAAATAAGACAAACAGCATTACAGTTAATGGGGGGAACGAGTCAAACAATATTTCTTGATTCAAAAAACAACTTTACGGGCTTCCCTGGTGGCACAGTGGTTGAGAATCTGCCTGCCGGTGCAGGGGACACGGGTTCGAGCCCTGGTCCGGGAAGATCCCACATGCCGCGGAGCAACTAGGCCCGTGAGCCACAACTACTGAGCCTGCGCGTCTGGAGCCCGTGCTCCGCAACGAGAGAGGCCGCGATAGTGAGAGGCCCGCGCACCGCGATGAAGAGCGGCCCCCGCTTGCCGCAACTAGAGAAAGCCCTCGCATAGAAACGAAGACCCAACACGGCCAAAAATAAATAAATAAATAAATAAATAAATAAATAAATAAATAAATAAATAAATAAATAAATAAATAAATAAATAAAAAGGAATTCCTTAAAACAAACAAACAAACAAAAAAACTTTACGATAGGTTGTCAGTGATTACAACACACAGTTAAATTTATACCTGATATCAAAAAAGAATTGCAGTAAACAAAAAAAGAATTGTAGTGAATAATACACAATGATTTGGCATCCCTTGCCTCATTTAGTCATAGGCTAATTCTATTAGAATGGTTTGTTACGTTACTCACACCCTTACTTTGCATTAACCATACATTTTCAGCATGTACTCACACGGCCATTAATGTGAAATAAGTAAGTAACCACATTCACTGCCTTTTTTTTGGAAGACTTGGGATACTACGGCATCCATCGTACACGTGAGGCATAAAAAATAGACTGCAGTAGTTCCGCCTCCCTATTCTCTCTTTTCCTTAACCTTTTTAAGCTGTTCACTGCTTTGGCTTCAGAAAGGGTGAAGAAAAAGAGAAACATAAATCATGAAAGAAGAAAAAGGAAGCTTAAAAGGAAAAGCAGAGAAGTGGAAATAGAATTCAAGCTGCAAAAAGACAAAATCAGACCCCGTTCCATGTCTCCCAAGTACTCGTGATAGGATGAAGTGGGCTTTGTTTCAGAATTCTTTTGATTACTTTTTTCTCCATGCCTTTTAGATAGATCTGCATTTTAACTTCCAATTAATAATCCTATGACCCTGGGCAAGTTATTTAACCTCTCCATGCCACAGATTCTTCATCTGTAAAACAGGGTTAATGATACCAACTCCTCAGGGCTATGAACATTAAATTAAATATCACACACACACACACACACACACACACACACACACACACACATTACCTGGCATACTAGCTTCCTCATAGTAGGTACCCAATAAATGTTAAAAACATCTATATATACACATACACACACATATAAAATAGCAAGTGTTCCATTTCTCAAATCAATAATTTTTTTTTTACTAATCTTGTTTGAAAGAGTCAAGAAACATGTTTACAAGTTAGATTAAGAATTAAGCTGGTCTTCCTAATTACCCTTCGAATAATGGAGGTTTCTGAATTATATTTTTCCTGCGTGTGATTTTTTAACGGCACATTTCAGAATAGCATAAATAAAAAACATGAATGGGTAGCAAGAGTAGCATAGATATGCATTTAACTTCAACTATCCGTGTAAAGCTATCTGGACCCAAGTTTCTGGATCCTAACCTAGTTGATATTTGGAGACAGTTTCGTCCTTTAGTTTAAGTGTTGCTTTTTAAAATTCTGAGTAGACATCACGTCTACTATAGAATCAATTATGCTCTTTCCAGATTCTTTTGGATCTCACATTTTCTTATTACACGTTAATGGGACTATGTCTTTGGATATTACCATGTCTGCAGTATGTTACACTTTATGCAGGTTGGCCCATCCTGGGAGACAGTCTCCTTGCGTAAGGAATTATTTGTCACTCCAAACCTCCTGATCTGTGAATAGGCTGAAATGATTCTTTGAGAAAGATATGCAGTTAATGATAAACGTGTAGGCGACACGTTTCTCTGAAAGCAGAGAAACCCACATTCAAAGTGAACATAATTGGTCTTGTCTCAATCATTAAGAAAAAAAAGGTAGAAAACTATAATTCTTGGAAGAAATATGAATAACAAGGATAAGGTAGTTCAACTGATTGTCCAACCACACCATAAAAATGGTCAGTGGTTAGATGTGATGAGTACAGTAATTACCTTTTGCCAAAAGTTGGAATACTTAAGTGAGCAAAGATAAATTCTTTGTATGTTAGAAGAATAGTGCAAATGGCTTTGGCATTGCAACTAAGGAATAAAAACACAAAAGAGATTAATCAAATCGGAGATCAAGCAATTAAAAAAAACTGGCTAGTCATCAGAGAACCTTTGTTACGTTTAAAATGTTTCCCTGCTCACCCAAAGCATGAGGAAAAAAATGAATAGCTTTTGACCTAAGGGATATTCACCTTCCCAGGCTAATTTTTTTTGTCAGGTACCACAGAGGTACATATACTAGTGCCTAAGATTGGCCAAAAGTAACACGATACAGATGGTTTTTATGAAGACAAAACTGAGACACCTTCCTAATCTATTACTGAATATTAGACTTCAGGGGCTGTAAGGTAAGGGAGTAGACATAAAACTGTTCGTTTGGCAAAGAGGAAAGATTGAGTTAAGGGGTCTTGCGCTTTGAGGAAATTTGGCGCCTGAAGTGAAAGGGTTTAAAAATCAGAGGCTCTGAAACAAGTTAAATCACAAAACAGATGGACTCTTACCTCTCCATTTTCTTTGAAGGTTGGGATCCTAACCCAGGTTATCAAGCTGCTGTAATTTGAAAAAGTGCTGTAAAAGCCAACAGCACGAATGCCTTTCGATTCTAAATGAGAGTCTTTAACCCTTCAGTCTACCTCTTCCTAAGCTGTAAGCAACTGAGTAAAGGAATGACAGACTATTTAAAAATAAAGTGTCATCGTTAAAAGGATCAGCATCTTACCCTTAGGTTTATTCACAGTAAAACAGTTTCAATCTTCTAAATGATTTGTTAAGATTATAAAAATGAATTAGGATGTACTTCTTATAAAGGGCCGCCCTTGCCGTGAACCTTTGTTTTTTACTGATTGAATGTCACGTACCTCCTGGGACCAGGTGCTGGCTTTCGCTGTGGTCAAGCTCTACAATTTTCTGAAAGACTACGGAGAATGTTGAAGCTTCTGCAGTTGATCCCTAAATTCAATCAAGATTCAACTTGGGGAAACAAAATATATTTTATACAATCTTTAAATATCTTTTAAGTTTGTCTGGAGTACATTCATTAATAGGACCCATATTAAAATAACTCACTTGGTCTTAAACCTTCAAGTCTAACCTAAATATCTCATTCTATAGTTTAATCTACTTTTTCTTTTTCCCATCTTTGGCCAAAACTGGGACCAGATGGTCACCATCCATTACATCTTCAAAAACGATTAATACATCTCCCTTTAGCTTTCTTTCCTCTCTACTAAATAATTCAATTCTTCTTGAGTTTTTTTCACAAGAGTCTCATTTTCTACGCTTCTAATTAGCTTGGTGGCTCTCAGAACACTCTTCAAGTTTCAGAACGGTGCAGCAAAACTGAATTCTGGTAAAGGTCCAACCAATGCACAATAAAATGGTTTAAATATCACATAGCTAGACTGAGAGATCCCTGGGAGCAGGAACCAAGTCTTGTACATCTTTGTAGTACCTGAAACATACCAGGTATTCAATAAATGATGAATTAATGGGTCGGCAATCATCAGAGCTCAAAATGTCACCCACTACTGGAAAGCAAATCAAGAGTTTTTTTGTTGTTGTTATTTTTAAGCGATGGTGGGGAAAGGAAAAATGCTAACACCGGAAAAATTTCTGCCAAGGCCTAAGCTAATGAACAGTCTTGTCACTCCCAAACGTCACATACCATTAAACTTTAAACACAGTAAAAGATGCAACCTTAGAATACTTCCGCACAATTATCAAATTTTACTAGTCTGCATAATGAACAGGGGGTCACATTAAGTCAGTTACGAGAGTGACGATATTTTGAATGAGTCTTATTAAATTATGTTTATATTAATTCATCCTTGTAGTATGAATATTATTTACCTCCCTTAGTACACTCTATAATAGATGCAATGCACTCTATCAGTAGCATTTCTAATCACCAGAGTTTGAAAAGTTATTTCTTCATGAAAACTCACTTGAGTTTGTATTTGTACAGTTCACAGAGCTCTCCTGCAACCCTTGCTCTTACATTTTCATAAAAATGATTATTTGCATGAACAGAATATTGTCAGAGTCAGAGAGGTTAGCTTGAGAGCTCTGTTTAAAAGAAGGGGTAGTTTATCATCCTTGTCTTACTGAGGGGGGAGGGAGGTACAATTATATATGAAGATTTTTTTAACAGGAACTCCTTAAATCAATTCCCAACTGGCTTACTCTCTGAAATATTGCTCAACCCCTGTAGTAAATGCTGAAAGAAACATCTTCCATTCCCAGTCCTCAGGACATGTTTTCATTCAACAAACACCTACTCAGTAACTACTCTATGTTAAGCCCTGTATCAGGTATTGGGGTTACAAAATAGACGCCTTTTATCTTAACCTCAAATAGTTTACATGACGAGAGGGAGGATTTATAGAAATAGAAGAGCCTCAATCTACCCTAGTGTTAGGGGTATTAATAACCTGCCTCCGGTGATACAAACCCAGGGAATCTGAAATAAACATTTTAAGCAAAAGCTTCAGAGGTTAACAAAGCCAGAATAAGGCTTCACAGAGCAAAATCAAGAGCAAATCTGCCAGATGTTGAAATTATTAACATCTGCAAGAGATGTTATCACCTGAGAGAAAAGACGCACTTTAATCAGAGCAGGGGAGAATAAGAAACTCAGAATTATTTCCGTGACTATGACCCCAGTGTTCAGTTTAGTAAACAGAAGCTACTGTTTATCAATATATGATGTTACTCTGCGGATCAGCCCTCCACCAACAGGCCTGTAAGTACAGCCACTTTTCATTTATCTGTGGATCAACGTATACTCAAGTTATCAAACTCTGTACTTAAATTTATAAACCCGTTTACATACATACATACATATGACCACTTGAGCTATTTCAGCAATTCCTATTTTCTGCTGTAAATCCCATGTTAACGCTGACTTCTTTTAAAATTAAAATCTCTAAATCATTTTATGGTCATCTTGGATAATTTTTAAAAGTTACTCTCTGTAAAATAGTTAAGTGTTGGGTCTCAGTAGAATTTTTATAAGTCCTTTAACTACTTTCATATACAAGTAAGATTTCAATACATAATTATAACCCCAAAGAAGGATTCCCACTTTGACTTCCCAGTACATCTAAAAAAACAAACTGCAATTCCTAAATGAACCCCAAACTTCTTATTTTCTTTGCCTAGGTAGATTTCACTCTAGTCGGACTAAATTAAAAGGAGGAGAAAAGTATATTTTTAATTAGACTGCAAAGCTGCTTCTTTTCCAACCCTCATTCTATCTGTTCTTAACGCCCTAAGGCTTTCAGCTATACTTGACAGATTACACGTATCCTACGTTTCTTTATACTATCTGAAAGGCTAATTCTCCTCAAGAAGAATGCATGATATTCTAAAAGGAAAATACTTCTTAAAGGATCTCAAAGGCGAAAAGGAAGCAAAGAAAATACTTCCAGAGCAGGCCCCTCAGTGAAAAGTGCTGAGCTCTGGAAGCGTGACTCAAGCAATGACGGAGTTGCTTCTGTGCTTCCGAGACGCTGACAGCCCTAACATTTGCCTTCCAGTTCCCTGCAAGAACTCACCTAACACGTACCCCTGATCCGAAAAACACCAGACACGAAGCACTGAGAGGGTGCTGAGATCCCACAAGATGAGCTGGAAAACTCAAACTACACATTCCTTCTTATCCCCAGGGGTTCTGATGCTACTGCAGACTTCATCTTAGAATGGTAACTACTCCACCCATCTTTTACTGGAGAAGAACTAAAGGAAAAGGCCTTATTTTTAAAACACCAGTTTCCAAATCATGAATCTGCCTCTGAACAGAATTAATTCTTTGAAGTGAACTTTTCTGGTCTACAATTACTATGCTGACATTTTACCTGATTGTAACTTACACACACACACACACACACACACAAGCACTGCACACTTCCACACATACCCACATACACAAACCAGAATAATACATAGTTCTGGGAGAATTAAAATTTTCCGCAATGTCACTTGGACACATTAGCATTATATCTGGGACAGACTTCTTAAATATCTATCTTACCTTACCTACTCTCCTGCTCATTTAGGTAACTTATCGCTGGGTTGCAATGTAAAGAGAAAAAAAAAAAATCACATCATCTCTGTTTTTCATTTTGTAAAAGCAGATGACGGGTCCTTTAGAAAATATCATGAAGCAATGATGAAAATCGGAGTCTAGTTGCCATGGTGGGGACAGCAGTGGAGTGAGAAGAGGAGACAGACAGAATAAGAACAACTTAGAGTTAGAAGGATTTCAAGGAGTGCTGATGCTTCCTTTTTAAAACAAGGTTGGCAATTGACAGTGATTGCTGTGTTAAGAAAATCCAAGGCTGCCTAGGAAAGACCGCCATGATCCATGACTGGTATCTGTTATAAGCATTAGAGGCGGGCATGTAAACATATATGCCACACATTTTTCATCTCTGGAGTAGGACATCCAAGTCAGGTGACTAACCGAAGAGTGCCAGGATCAACAGGCCACCCACCCAGGGCCATGCAAGTGCCCTTTCCCTAGGAGAGCTGCAGAGGCCTTTCCACTCCAAAGTATTAGCAACTTGTGTTGGAGCTGTGAAGAGTCAGTGTTATCAACATAGACATTCTTCAAGTTCCTAAAACTCATGTGTCTACTGTGAATATTTTACAACTGAAAGCATCTCATATTTTCCTAGAACAAGAAGAAAATCTGGGTTTGGACTAGAGAAATTCTGAATGGTGAGTCATGGTTGGTCCCTTTTTCTATTCCAATCAGATACAGGAAGGAAACTTCTTTTTTTTTTGACAGGAGATGGCAAACAGTTGGGTTAAAAAACCTGCTTATGTGGCTACTATAAGGCATTTATTTCTTCTCAGACCCTTAATATCTTTAATTACAAAATATTCCTAGGAAATTTGATATAAAGAGATATCAAGTGACAAGTTTAGAATAAGATTTTGGTTTCTTACATGATGTGAAAAACAGAGAACTGAGTCCAACTATCAACAAACTGTCATCTTCTTGCCATGGAGTGGAGCTCCCATGGGAACTGCGCCAGTCCACGTTAGATAGGGGTGCTGGTGTACTTCACAGCGGCATCAAAACGGCCTGGACAGAACCAGCACTTGGCAACCACCTCTGGTTGTCATGGAGACTGGAGACTGCAGGAGGGGAATGTGCATGTTCAATAACTGATGGACCAGATAAAGAAGATGACACGGGAGGAACCAGGTGAAAAAAATAAATAAAAACAACACTGAAATCAGGGCTAGGAGATTGTACCCTGGAAAGTGCACAGGCTAACCACTGTATTCTGCAGGAATGTTATTCATTAACATTTAAGAGTAACAGATTCACATTCAAGTGATAACATATAAACAGTTTATTAAACAGTTAAAAAGCACAGGAGAAAAGGTAACAATAACATAGTTTAGAAATAAATCTGCAACGTCGCACTCTACTTTCTGTTAATGGCAAACCCAAGAAAATCTAAAATTAAGAGCTCACAGCAGGTTCTGTACTGAGGAGGGAGAGGTGTCTGCAGAGCAAACACACACACCTGCCCTGTTCCTCCGCTTTCCTATAATTCTCTGTTCTGCTAAACAAATAGGCAGATGTAAGTAGCTACAGGTCAAGATCCCTGCTTGCTCATGAGAATTAATCACATAAAGTAGACCAGGGAATGGAAAAGGAGATATTTATTTTATAAAAACATGCATATTCAAGATCTGGAAAATGAACACATAGGATTAATTCAGCAGGGATCATACAGATCAGATTTTACAAATATAAACATGCTGCACGTCTACAAAGACTTGAAATCATATGTATTCAGATATGTATTAAGTCATATGTATTCAGATTCCAATATGAATGCCTTTTGAAGTGATCTCTCCTAACTAGAGGAAGAGGCACGTGTAGAACCTTCTCAAAAACAGGTATCTCTTGGACATTCTTTTGATTGCCCATCAGTAATGCATCCATTTTCTAGATGATCTGTGGACAAATTAAATCGCTGGTAGGCTTCCCTATTTCTTTGTACGTTTCCAGGCCGTCTATTTCCGTTGCCTGGACAGTGTGGGTTTTTGGAGATTAAAAACTTATTTTACTTAACTGAAGCAAAACACAAATAGGAAGGTACATGTTTGATTCACTCAAGGACTCAATAAATACTTGTAAGGCACCCACTGTGTTCCCGACATGGTTTCCGGTGTTGGGTGTACCGTAGTGAGCGAAACAGACATGGCCCCTGCTAGCAGGAGCTTTCAATTTTTCTAGAAGGAAAAACAGATTAATAAAAAGGGAAAAAAAAAAAAAAAACCCAGTGTAATTTTTATGAAAAGAAACAAAGTGGACAAAGCAACAGAGTAAAAACGGGGCCGCCCTCCACTCGGATAGGGTAGTGAGGGAAGGTTACTCCGTGGAGCTGACATTTAGCTGAGATCAAGACAGAGGATGAGACACCACAGCAAGCCAGAGGGCAGCCTTCCAGGACGGGGAAAGCGAATGCGCAACAGTGCCGGGGAGGGAGACCTGGGTAAGCTTTAAAATCAAAGGGAGGGCAGAGGGCAGGGGCAAAAGCAGAACAAGACAAGACGGGAAGGTAGGCAGAGGCCAGCTCAGGCAGGGTCTGGCAGACCACGGAAGGTTCTGAACAGCATAGAACTAGGAAGAGGCTTTTGATTTCAAAAACATTCTGTGGGCTAGAAACCAAGTCAGAAGGTGATCGCAGTGGTCCAGACAGAAGGTGACAGCGAGTGGCACAGACCCGGATGGCTGGAGTGGGACTGAAGATGATTTGGTAGCTTTGAGATCTATTACAGAGATGCTAGCAGCAGTTTGTTGATGTCTCACCTATCGAAAAATACGCAGCTATTAATGAATTATTACAAACCCAAAAGGGGCGTTTCCATGCAAACCACAGGCACATCAAATAAACTGATTTTTGTTGCTGTTGTCGTCTTCACATGATTCTCTCAGCTTTATTTTAATCATATGATAGAACCACAGCTCTGTAACGGAAAAAACTCAATTGGATGGAATCTTAGATATCATCTTGGCTAAAAACCCCACCTATTTTATGAGAAGTAACCACTTTCCATTACTTTTTATTTCTTCAGAGATTGTGGAGCAAGTGTTAATCCTTGAGGGGAACTTAGTCAAAAGAAGTCTGGCAGGTTAAGTTTTCGGCATCTGCTGTCAGATGCTGATGTCCTGGGGTTCAGGGCTTCTGATCTACCCCAACTCTTGTTCAGGTAAGAAAACTGACGCCAAGAGGTGTTTAGAGAGTTGCTGACATCTACCCAGAGAAGAGCCAATCATACATTAAGCGAAAGCAATCTCATCTTCGCCCACAGCTTCAATTATCATCCGTATATGATCACTTTAGAATTTATATCTATAGCCCTGACATTCCCCTTGAGCTACTCAGCTATACATCTAACTGCTTAGATGATATCTTTGCTCAGATGCTCAAACTCGGCATGCTCCAAACAAAACTCATGGCCTTCCCCCAGCCCCCATACGTCGTGCTTTCCGAGTGTACTCCGAGTCAGGAAATGCCACCGCCGCCCATCCTTCCACACAAACCATCAGTGTCGACATCATCCTGGAAACCTCCTTTCCCTCGCTCTTATGTTCAATTCTATTGGTATCTTCTCACAAATACCTTCCAAACGCCACTTACTTCCTTCATCTCTACTACCACCTCCCTGCAGTCTCCAACTTGTTCTTCTACATGATTGTCAAAGTAATATACAATAACAGTCAAAAAGATGCTAATCTGGTCACGTCCTTCTGAGCCTGAGCACTCTTTCTGCTTTCTGGCTCCAGGTGCAAGTCCTTCCACACAGCTCGCCGTCGCATTATGTCCCCTTTGCTACGCTGCGGCCACAATGGTCGCCTCTCAATTCCTCAAACATGTCACATCTGCTTCCCTGCTACCCTCGCACACGCTCTCCTCCTCACCTGTAACCGCCTTCTTTCTCCTGCTCCTCCGTCCCATCTGTATCCCACCCACCCTTCGAATCTCAGCGTGGGTAAGAGTTCCTGGGTGAGCCCTATCTCAGTGGTGCCGTTGTTTGTGCCATCATTCCACTGATGTGCTCTGTTAGACTGGAAGCTCCTCAAGGCACGGGACCCTTGTCTGGATTGGCTGACCCCTGTCTTCTCAGCACCTAGCAAAATGCCTCACGCTTCTTGGCACTCAACAAACCCTTGTTAATAAAATGGCTTCATCCAACTCTTCCTGGGTAGACCTTTGGCCAACCAGCTGTATTTCTGCCCATTCCAGTGTATCGCTCTAATCTGCCCAATCACGGATATGCAGAACCTACCTGTCTGATGAGTGAATTAAAAAAATACTATACAAAAGCTTATGTTGGACCAATTAATTTCTATATTGCCTTGGAGATATTGTGGGTTTGGTTCCAGACCACTTCAATAAAGCGCATATTGCAATAAAAAATTAAAATAAATAAAAAATTTAAAAGGCCAATGTTAAGTGCACAGTTAAGCCATTGGGAAGATGACAAAGGATGCAGTCCTGAAAACTGTGGTCAGTGTGCGGCAAGACAAGTCCTCCCTTCCACCACAAATATATGTCAGTTTGCACCTGTTTGCATTCAGAGAACACTGCTGGGCACCAGGAAACTGAAGACGGTACCGTGGCACAAACCTAACAGAGACAGGTACACAGATGGACCCACAGACAGACACACAACACCATCATTAAGGAACGAAGCCTAGCAATGTAATTAAACACAGGTGGGAAGGTTAGAATGACTACAGGCCACGGGATTATGCAGAGATGGCCTCCTAGGGAAGAGAAGTTTTGAACAAAGGCAAAAAAAGGGTCTCACGTTGAGGAGAAAGGAAGGCATTCAGCCTGTGAGTGGAAAGGGCTGGCGAGTGCAGAGGCCAAGAGAGATGAGAAAGCAAACGGTGATAGGAAATGGTAATAAACGGTTTACTTGACTGAAGCTGAGAATCTAGTTTAGGGCAGGAAAGGACCACGAAAGCAGAAGGATACGGCAGCTGGTGCAAAGAGTTGGTGAAAGGCTTCAAAGTAATAATTAGAAGATGGAGCAAGAGGACAGAGAGTCTTACATAGAAGAGACAGAGGCCAGGGACAGCTACATGGTGAGAACTCACATCTTGCACGTACAGGTTTTGGCTCACGGTGAAGTGGATGGGACAGCCCTTCTGAAAACCGATTTAAGAAACCACCTCTGACACACTTTGGTTTATGTAAGAGTTCCACACAACGCTGAGAGAATGAAAGAAGGACGAGACGGGGAAAGTCTAGAAACAAATAAGGGTATTCTTATATCCTGAAGCTGAAGTGTCAGCTAGGGATCGGAGCTTCTGTATCACTTTATCCACGCTGTATTGCCTCACGTTCCTGTTTCTTTTTTTCTTTTTGGTCGCACAGCGCGCCATGTGGGATCTTAGTTCCCCAACCAGGGACGGAACCTGCGCCCCTGCAGTGAAAGCACGGAGTCTTAACCACTGGACCACCAAGCAAGTCCCTCATAATCCTGTTTCTCTGCAACTGAAACATCCAGTTAACTGTATCTATGTCTCTCATTCTCCTGGACACTCCTTCACAGTATCCAGCACATCGATATCTTGCCAACACTCAGGCTTTTAGTGAATAATCACTGAAGGCATAAAACGTAAACAAGCAGGGAAAAGAAGAGGTTCCTTGACATACAGTGGAAGAGTAGTTAAGATATCCCACCGAACAAGCAAATGAAATAGCTAATAGTTATTCGAGCTAAACTTAAGCTTTCTGAGACCGGGAGAGGCAATAGTGAAATTTTTAGGCATGTGTGTTAAGAAGCAGTGACTTCACAGAAACTTCCACGGTAAGCTCGCAGAGATGGGATGGGCTCCATGCTAGGGAATGATGGATGCTTAAAATCACAGGAAAGGTTTATGTGCGCGCAGGATTCTTCTAGGTCAGACAGGAAAGCATGGGAGCTCGGCCTGCAGAAGAGCAATGGTCACCTCTGCTTATTTTTTCAGCAAGTCGGTGTTGTTGTTTCTTGGCAGAAGGAAAGAAACAAAAGTGTACACTTTCCCAGGCAGCCAAGATCTGATCCCCTGACCCTCTTGTGAGCTGTCATCAGCCACTAAGAAACCTCGCCGGATTGGTAACCGGAATTTCACTGAAGCTAAAAAGAGCATGGCGTGCATACTGGCAGCTCTTTTGCTCAGCTGCCCAGTGGAGGCACTGGCTGAGCCGTTTGCATCCCGTGGCCTTGCAGCCCGCCTGTTTAGCACGGCCACACTGCTAGAAGAAAGGCTGGAGAAGCTGCTGGGATGTTACTTTTATAAGAACGGCTTATAAACCTCAGCCAGTTTTTCCCTGGACAGTGCCACTCGACACTGTTGCCCCAGCAAAATTACAAGCTGCAAATCTGATCTGGCCAGGGGGAAAGCTTGCTGTCAACAGGAAACGTGGGTAGAAATAATAATAATAGAAAACAACAGCTGACACATGCAAATCTAATGTAAATAAAAATACACCGTGTGTGTGGCGTTCATCTACCTACTGGACAGAATTCCTCATTGTTGAGAAGTCCACGTGCTGTTTTAGAAAAACTGATAATAAGAATAAATACTTGTATAGAGTGCCTGTCGGTGCAGACACTGTCCCAAGCGTTTCACACATACTGACTTACTTTAACTCATTTAACTCCCACATTTGTTCTGACAGGGAGGTGCTATTATTATTGTTAACATATAATAATATCTAACATAATTCATTACGGATCAAACACCATCACACAAAAAATGTAAAGATTTATAAGGATAAATCTTTGGCCTATTTATTTGAAGAAACATGTCTTAAAATAAAATAAAATAGCAATAACAACAAACAACGGTAACTTGAGAGATTGTTGAAATGGGATAAGATTCTCCCCTCTGCCCAAATTCTCGCCTAAGAAGTATTTTCTTTTTTTTATCTAATTTTTTTTTAACATCTTTATTGGAGTATAATTGCTTTACAGTGGTGTGTTAGTTTCTGCTTTATAACAAAGTGAATCAGCTATATGTATACATATATCCCCATATCCCCTCCCTCTTGCGTCTCCCTCCCACCCTCCCTATCCCACCCTTCTAGGTGGTCACAGAGCACCGAGCTGATCTCCCTGTGCTATGCGGCTGCTTCCCACTAGCTATCTGTTTTACATTTGGTAGTGTATATATGTCCATGCCGCTCTCTCACTTCGTCCCAGCTTACCTTTCCCCCTCCCTGTGGCCTCAAGTCCATTCTCGATAGAAGTACTCTCTTTTTGCTATAGCGTCTTTGAGAAGAATAGTCATAATATTGATTATTATAATAGTCGCAAGGTGCTTACATGCCACTGTCCTTCTCCAAGTCCCAGGTTTACTCTGAGCTTTTACTGTTCCCTCCCTGCATCCCCATACATGGAGCTCATGTTCAGTCCTGCCCTCGTGCAAAGGAAAAAAGACTTGAACTGAACACCTGCTCGGCCACGTACTGTGTAATCCTGGGCAAATTATTCAATCTCTCTGAAAAGTTGTGCTTTGGAATCCTGTAGAGTTGAATTCTATCTCCCTTGGTTATTTTCTCTGCATCCTTGGGTAATTTACTTAATATTTCTAAACAATAGGTATTTCATCTACAGAATGGGGGGAAATAACACTACCTCCTTCATGGGTTTTGCGGAAGAGTGTATACAATAATGGACTCCAGTGGCCAACTGTCAAGCACACTTAATGCTGTCTATGTCACGTGCATACGTTAGTTTTCTCTCTCCAATTAGGTTTACAAGCTCAGCAAATTTAAACCATAGTATATCGCTGATCTGATATCTCCCTACTTTCCCAGCCTTGCTTTTTGCTTTCCACGTGACGTTCAGCAAAAACAAACCACCATAGTACCACCAGCCCTCTGCCCCTCGTCATTTTTTTTCTCAACTTTGTGCCCTTATGTTGTTCTCTCTGGGGGAAACGCCCATTGTTCTTAGATGACTCTTATTCACACTGTAAGATTCCACCTTCATCTTCTGAAGGTAATTTTCCCAGATTCCTTCTAAGCTGGGTTAGAAAAACTGATAATAATAAATAATATTATTATTAATAATAATAAATAAGTCTCCCTCACTGACCTCCCTGAGTAGCTGGATATATTCCTGTCATTGCACTTTTATAGGTGCAATAGTATTATAATACAATGTCATCATTAATCATCTCCTCAACCAAACTTCAAGTTCTTTGTTGCTTTTTCTTCATCTTTGTCTTTTTAGAGTACAAAAGCACACAGCTGGCTTAGGAAGTATCTATTGAAAAAAATGACTCAGTGAGCCAGTCGTATGTTACTTTTGTATCACTCAAAGCACTTAACATAATGTTACACATACAGTGACGACTCAGTAAATATTTAGTGGCTCACAGATTACAGACTATAACACATCAGTGAAAAGACAACCTTTCATGTGAAAAAACTAGTACTTCAGGAGTCAAGTAATTTTCCCAAGGGAGTGGTAATGATTTTTCCGGTCTACCTGGAAAAATATTTGAGTCAGAGATGTAATTTTAAGAATTGATTGCAGGTGTCTATTCATGAGAAAGTAAGGGTCACTCCTGAATAATTAAACGCTGTATTAGAATTAATGGTAGAAACACATCCACGGGGGACGGATAATATATACATTACAGAAAGGCAGGATTCCTGCCCACACAAAAGTTTACCTGCTACAATACCATGAGACATAATTCTCTTCAGTGCTCACACACTTAGGGAGACACATTAATAGGACTGCCTAGTACTCAGATCATAATCAGGGAATCACTTGTGCCCTCGGAAAACGATGCCCTTCTTGTGCACTGCGTAAGATGCATTTATTATCCCCATCAGATTTATTTTCTATATTATATAGTGAACACCAATACCTTAAACCCCCTTAGAAGGCTTGCGAGTGAACTCACCCTACTTTTCATTGAACTTATAACGTCCATTAAAAATAAATAACTGTATCCAATATTTCATTTTTAAAGAAAGTGACAATTACAGGAAGGGAAACATTTAATATAATGAGACAGATCTGATAGCCAGAAGGTGGTAAACTGCTCAGTCTGCTGGTGCCTTATTAACTCTTTCTGGTCACTTGGGTAACATTTTGAGCGCCATACTAAAGAGGTAATTTACTAAATGGTACCCGAATGGCCAGAAAGAGTTAATGTGGTAATCGAAAATGAGCAATTGACTTCGCATCAACTCATCAAGCTCAGTAAAATTTTTATTAAAATGCCTCTGATACTGTTCAACTGACATTTTAATTGAAAAACTGAAAGCCATTTAGCTGAAAATACTGTAGGGTGGATATTACAACCAATTAATCCAAGAAAAGAAATGGCACATCTAACCATAGAAAGACAATAATAAAGCAACAACTACTACTGCAATTATTATTTTTTTTTTTACTTCTTTTTACTACTGCAATTATTAACACCAACATCAATGCCACCACTATTTTTGAATGTCTATTATGTGCCAGCCCCTATTCCAGGCATTGTATATATCTCATGGACTCTTCAAAATGGTAGGTTTTATGACCAGAAATGGAGGTTCAGAGAGGAAATAAGTAGCTGAGCCATGACCAGAAGCCAGGTTTGTCCGCTCTCACAGCCTATGATAATTTTATTATATGCTAGACTGCCCCCCAATACACAGCGACAACATTTTTAGCCCACTACCTAGCCAAATGACCTGGAATATGCTGGAAGGAGTTTATTAATCAAATGACTGTTCTGGGGAAATTCTGATTAGTCTCAGTGCCAACAATGCTTGTTTTTTCCTGGGCTTTGGCCTGTGTACAAAAAAAGAGTGAACACAGCAGGCCTGAGACGGTTCTCCTTAGAAACACCTGCCGGCACGACTGGCCCTGGGCTGGCACCTGGTAGCTCAAGAGTTCGGGAGAGTTCCCACCATTCCCCAAACTGATAAAAGTGGCTCACCATGCTTATGCTGTTGTATATAAATAGTGTGGTTTATGCTGAATACGTGCTTTCCTTCTGTGAGTCTGGTGTTTCGGTACATGCGAGGCAGAGGGTGACTTCATGACCAGCCCCCAGGTAAAACCCTGCATGCTGAGTCTCTCATGAATTTCCCTGTCAGACAATACTTCACACGTGTTGCCAGAACTCATTCACAGGGCTTTAAGTGGGCCCTGTGTGACTCCGCTAGCTGGGGACTCCTGGGAGCTTATGCCCGGTTTCCTTTAGACGTCACCCCAAACACCTTTTCCCTTTGCTGATTTTGCTTTGGGTCCTTTCACCGCAAGAAATCTTAGTGAGTCTATAGACTGGGTCCTGTGAGTCCTCCTAGCAGTTCGTCTAACCTGGGGGTGGTCCTGGGGACCCTGATACGGTCTGTTTTTATTTTATGGTCATTGTGAGTGTAGATAACTAACACTGCCTTTTACAGGGGCTTTTAGAATGCAGAGAGCCAAGATCTGTAGCACACCCAGAGCCAGGGTTTAGGTCTATACGATTTGCAAATTTTAGCATTTCAACTTCATTTCATAGTCCATTTTGTGTCTCTGCTATCACTACTGTCTTTTTATTTGCTTTGGGACCTAATTTTTTGCAAGCTAAAAATAATTTTAGTTCTTTATAATAATAAAGTAAAGGCTAGCGTTTCGTACCGAACGGCTCAGAAGCCTCTGACACGGCACATATTCCTCCAAATAGTTCCCTCCCTGGGTCTCCCCGACTGCACCGTCTCCTGGCTTTCTTCTCGCCCCACCTCCTTCGCTGGTCAGCCCTCCTCTGACCACTCAGCGCTTGACTCGGAGACCGCTGTTTCCCTCCTCTATCTACACCCTCTGCCCAGGTGCTCTCACCTAGTCCAACTGCTGTAGAAAATCCTCCCTTGAGCTCCAGACTAAAATTCACCTGTCCACTCGACATCTCTTTGGATTTCTGATACACATCTTAAACTCGGCGTGTCCCACTCAATCCAAACGCTGTGGTTTTCGCGTGTCCCACCTGCACACCACCTGTGCCCTCCCCGTCACGAGGAGCGACACTCCCAAGCCCTGAGTCTGCAAGCCAACCACCCGGGACTCATCGCCCACCCCTGCCTTTTCCTCAACCTCCACAAGGAACCCACAAGCAAGCCTTGCCAACTCTACCTCCCAAGTAGCTCTGCTTCTCTACATCTACCGACTAGACCAGTGCTCTCAAAGGGGGGTGGGGCAAGGGTGGGGCAGGTGGACCGTCTCGCCCCCAGGGGGCATCTGACAAGGTCTGGAGACATTTTCGGTTGTCATGACTAGGAAGGCGCTACTGGCATCTAGGAGGCAGAGGTCAGAGATGTTGCTAAACGTCCCACAGTGCAGAGGATGACCCCCTGCTCTCACAGTAAACACCTGTGTCACAGTGCAGAGGATGACCCCCTGCTCTCACAATAAACACCTGTGTCGCCCCGCACGTCAACAGTGCTAAGGTCCAGGAACCCCGCTCAACACCAGGCAATGCAGACGCCGCGACACTTACTCTTAATTCACACATCCCATGCCTATTTTACATACCCTCCTAAACTACCACCATCAGTCCTGTCTGGATCAAGGCAGAGTACAAGTAAAATTGAATACTATGAACAAGGAAAGGAGAAGTTCAACTAAAATCTGTAGTGTTTCTAAAAGCAGTATGTTGTTGGAAAAGGGTGACATGAATAGAATTTAGAGACGGTTTCAATGACCAAAAGATAATATGAGACTGCTATCTTAATTCCCTTGAGTAAGAGTTTTTCCTAGAAAAAAAGTCACTGGATCTGAGACGATTATGTTTGTGAACAGGCTGAGACGTAGGCCACATCTACCTATAATCTATAGATGGATCTACGATGTAATTTTAAAATGAAAAAAATTCCTCTCTGAAAAGTCTGAAATTCCCAGTTATCTCAAAAAGTAATTTTCCACTACTGGTTGATATTAGGATATCTTGCCGACATGGATACTGCACTAAACACATAAAGCCAACTAAACACATACAAACCTACTGATACACTGGACAAAGCAAAGGCTCAAAGCAGTGTGTGTCTCTCCCTCGCCACAGTCTGATTTAGACCATGGGCACCCGTACCTACATATACTTAGTGTACTTATCACATTGTACGGCAGCTGTTGACTTGCGCTTCTCCCCAGTATACTGTCGTATAAGCCATGTCTGTGGGGTTGGTGGCTAATTTGAATTTATGTTCAGAACACTTGGCCCTTAAGTTGGTGCCGAACAAATATTCATTAATGAACATATAAACGAAGACACGAACAAGGGGGTGAATCAACAGGGGGACAGGGAAGAGGGACAGCTCGCTGCTAACGGCAGGGGAAGGTTCGCGTAGGCCTTTGGGACTATCTGGGCTCCAGAAGCAAATGGGGTAGAGAGGGAAAAAGTTGATGTGACTCCAGCAGGAAGGAAGAAGGCTGAAACGGGGCCTGAAACCCATCCTGGATTCACAACTCTAGATATACAGTAACAGTAACAGCAGCAGAGCAGAGAGAGAAGACACCTGTCTTTTAAAATGGTTGTGACACCCTCACAAACTCCTAAGCGATAGGAAAGGTAATGCTTAATAAAAGAGAAAAACATATGTTGAGCAATTTTTATGTACTTGGAAGTGCGCCCCATTTATCCATAATACACAAAATAAGCCATGACATAGTCTTTTTAAGCCCAAGTGATATTGAGACTTCGGTTCATTTTAGGGTTCCCCTCTGGAATAGCAACCTTCCCTGTGCTTATCTCCATCCTCCCCAAACCCTTTCAAGTTCCATTACTGCACTGACCCCAATATGTTAAGTGCTTCTTCCCACTTCCATATGAAAATACCAGAAGCTAGAATCTACCCTGAAATCGCTTCAGAATGATAGGAACAGAAATTGGCAAGCTCAGGAGCCAAGGTTTAGTTGCAAGCACAGCAACCACAAGCATTTGTCACTGGAGCGAAACACGGATGCAGTTCAACAGTGCACAGTCACGTAATGTACTAAGTACTTAGGGTGCAGAGGGAACATGGGTGCTGACTGCCATAATCAAGGCAGAATCCTGGAGGTGATCTGGACTCACCATCTGAGCGATTCACAGAGCTACAGAATTGGTTGGTTTTAGAATGAACACACAATTCACCATAATAAATCACTGTTGTAATAAAAGAAACATTCTGGTCTGAGTAAGTGGAACCCCGATTTGTCCTTAGCTTCTGGGTAAAGGTCTTTGCTGACAAATAAACAGTTCTTTTTTCCCTAAATACATAAAAAGATCAGAGAAAAAGTCTGGTTTTTTTCCTCAGAATTTTGTGATTTCATTAAAAGACTTATATTTCTATAATTTCCTTTATTGAAACGATTCTAGGAGAAGACACCGGAGAAACCCTTGTAGGCAACAAAGAATGTGATATTAGATGACAACTAGGAGTTTTAAAATCTTGCTAAGTTTTGACGATTCATTTTCAACACAAGAATACAGTATATTAGGATTGGAAGGGATGTCAAAATATTCTTGGCCTAATTCCTTATATACAGGTGAAGATATCAATGCTTAGAGAAGTTAAATGACCTACCCAAATTCACACAACTGTATTTCCTCTTATGTGTAATATCATAAATTTCAACATCGGGACTTCCCTGGTGGTCCAGTGGTTAAGACTTCGCCTTCCAATGCAGGGGATGCGGGTTTGATCCCTGGTGGGGGAGCTCAGATCCCACGTGCCTCGCCGCCAAAAAACCAAAACATAAAACAGAAGCAATATTGTAACAAATTCAATAAAGACTTTAAAAATGGTCCACATCAAAAAAATCTTAAAAAAAAAAAAAAATTTCAACATCAATCATCCACTTAACTACTTCCTGTATGGGGTAAAAAGCTACATGAAATGTACACAGTTTGTTTCTGTTTTTTTTAATACCAACAGGTATTAGTTCCCCTTAATCCCTACAATTAAATACCATTTTCTGCACTGGTAACAGGATCATGATACGAGCCTTATCATCTGAAATCTAAAGGATCACTTCTGATCGTCCATCATCAGGCAGCACACCACCGGGATAACCTCGTCACTATTTGCTCCTCTAGCCGGCAACCAGCAAGTTTCTTTTGACATCAGTTAAAAAATACATCCCAGTTTCAGGAAGTTAAAACAAAAAAAACAGAAGGAGGTTTCGAGTGTGAAGGAAATAACGTAGGTAATGGAAAAAACACAGCCAGAACCTGTTTCTTAACTTTCTATTCCACTGTGTCACCTCCTTCGAGTGTTAACTACGTTTGACTCTTTTAATTGAAATATTTGCTTTCAAATCTAACACTACAGAAAACACATTATATCTCTAAGGAAAAACAATATAATTATCCAAATTTCATTTGCCAGAATGTATTATATACAGACCAGCAGGTTTCACACATTATTAGGAGCTCAGAAAAAGTCAAAGAACTCAAGAAGGAGGGAGAGGGGCTAATTAGTGTCAAGAAGCTACAAGACAGACAAGCGACCACTTGAACAACATTACACACAGCAGTGATTATCAAGTCAGGATGCTTATCACATAGACGCACAATCCGAAGGTGAATCGAATGTAGTCTGAGTCAGCACAAGAATGGCAACTGCCTGTATGTTGTGTTAACAAAGATGTGCTGCCAGGTTGAAGGTTAGAAAGTAAAAGAGCTAAGAGCAAGGAGCAGCTACTGGGGCTTCCCGGTAAATCAGTGCAATTCATTCATTCATTCATTTCTTCATGTTCACTGTTCAAGGCTCTGAGGACAGAGAGGTGAACAAGACAGTTACAGCTCTACCTTCATGGAATTTACATTCTAGTGAGGATGCAGGCTCAAAACAAATGATATCCTTCCTTCTCACTATTTCCTTTATCTCACTTCCTGTAACTTGAAATGCATTAACAATCATGCCAGGTATGCAGACCCACTCAAGGAAGAAGAGAGAGTTGTGTGTTTGATTTGGGCAAAAGGAAAGTGAAGAGAGAACGGGGAATGCCCAACAACTAAACTAAAGGTACACAGCTGCTGGGAGGATTCTAAACCACATTGGGGTACAGGAAGGGGTCGTTCACATTGAAAGAGAAGGTCAGAGACTGCCTCTGCTAGGTGTAGAGATGTCTCAGAAAGGAGATGTGATAGGCAAAGGGATGTCAGGCACTGAAAACAGTAGAAAATGCACCAAATCAATTGTGATCATTCAGTGTTTTTCCTCATTATGTCCTCGTTTGGTGCTTATCAACATGTCTTTCATTTATTTGGAAATCTCGCTGGCTTCACTTTGAACATGGCATGCCACCCAAGCGAACAATGAACACTGCTAACTAATAAAGAGTTGAGTAGTTTTAGACCTGTGCACTTTTGAAGGATGGTGGGAAGGAAAGTGAGCTATAAGCATGGAGGCACAGGAGATTGGCAGGATGTGGGACTCTTATGGTAACAGAAACTCCTTATTATCGACACAACTCTGACACAAGGCAGATGTCTGTGGAACGGGTGGGCACTGATATAGTTCTAGAATACTTCAGAGCAGTGTTCACTCTTATTCAAACAGATACAGACTGATTCTGCTTGAAAAGTGTCAAGTACAAAGGAGAGAAAGCACAGTGCAATGGAAAGTGGTTGGTCTTCAAAGTCAGACAAGCTGTGAAGTCTGTTTTGGCTGCTGCGCTGTCTGACCCCGGGCAAATCGTCCAACTAACCTCTCCAAGCCTCCATATTCTAATCTGTAACATTGGACATGATAATGCATATCCGACAGCATGGTTGTAAAGAAGAACTTGGTGCCTGAAACTAGTCACTACTATAGTTCCTGTTTTTGTTTTTAATTTGAAAATTACATCTTTAATATACTATGGGAGGCTGCTTTGTAAAGTAACCCTATGGTCAATTTTTTGGTACATTTCATGACCACCACATTCTTCTTTACTCCAGTCAGAGGCAGAGTGGAGTAGTAGAAGGTAGAGTCAGGATCCAGCAGGTAGGACACAAAACTCAGGGACACTCAGAGGAATGGATAAAGAAGATGTGGTACATGGATACAATGGAATATTACTCAGCCATTAAAAAGGACGAAATAATGCCCTTCGCAGCAACATGGATGGACCCAGAGATTGTCATACTGAGTGAAGTCAGACAGAGGAAGAGAAATATCGTACATCACTTACATGCGGAATATGAAAAGAAATGATACAAATGAACGTATTTACAAAACAGGAACGGACTCACAGACTTCGCGAATGAACTTATGGTTACCAGGGAGGGAAGGGTGGAGGGAAGGGACAGTCAGGGAGTTTGGGGTTGACAGGTACACACTGCTATATTTAAAAAGGGTAACCAACAAGGACCTGCTGTATAGCACAGGGAACTCTGCTCAATGTTACGTGGCAGCCTGGATGGGACAGGAGCCTGGGGGAGAAGGGATACATGTGTATGTACTGAGTCGCTCTGCTGTGCACCTGAAACTATCACAACATTGTTAATCCGATATACTCCAATATAAAATCAAAAGCTAAAAAAGAAACATAAAAAAAACCTCATGGACACTCATACCTAACTAAAGGGTTATGTAAATGACTGAACCTCTCCTGGGTCTTCGTTTTGCTTCGTTTGCATGTGATTTGGTTCCCTCTCATTTTAGAAAGCAATGATTCTAAGTCTGGATTTACATTTGCTGGTTAGGTTTTAAAAGAGATTCATCAGTATGGAGGTATGTTAAGTCAATATTCTGAGCGAGCTGAAAGATATCATTTTGGTTCTCAATGCAAGATTTTGGACATGTCACCATTTGAAATGATAACACATTCAAGTTTTTGCCAAAATAATAAATTGCATAATTTGTGTCCCTGTTGTGAACATATTCTTTTTCTCTTGTTCAAATAAGCCTAAGTAGCTACTGCCTCTTAGTCAATTGGAACTGTAAATGTAAAAGGATGATGCCTTTATCCAAGTTATAGGAAAGTGATGGATAACAGAAGTAGTAGGAGGAAAGGATAAGAAAGGGACTGTAGGAAAGTTACATTTCTGGGTTTTCTGGCGCCTTTTATTTCCATGGCAAATTCTTTCCTCTAAGCTGGATACCTTCCCTCGTAGTATGATACATGAGGAAAATAAATACCCTATAGAATACATACACGATATCACAAAAGAAAATAATAAAGTAATAAAGTAAAATGCCTTGTTTCTACTCTCTCCAATTATCCAAGTAGTCTCTCACTACAAAAATTATATTTTTAATTGATTGGATCATAATTTCTTTTTTTACCTTTTTAAATAGATTTTAATTTTTTATTTTTTGGCCTCGCCGTGCAGCATGTGGGATCCTAGTTCCCCGACCAGGATGGAACCTGCGCCCCCTGCATTGAAAGCCCTGAGTCTTCACCACTGGACCACCAGGGGAGTCCCTAAAAATTATTTTTAAATAAAAGGATTGGCTCAAATCCTACCCCTTCCAATCTAGGTGTGCTGTGTGTAGTATATACAGTAAGTTTTGCCCCAAAACCAAAGCCAATCATAAAAGACATCAGAAGATATGCTGTTGCTAAACACAAACATTTTCAGACTGTCCAAAACTTCCTCTTGGGCAATAAAATTTGCCATAATTTAAAATACTTCAATCAAGAAATGATAGACTACGTTAAGTTTAAGTTAAGTTGTTACGTTATGGCATGGCAATTATTCTCCCTTCTCAGTACCTGCTAATTTACTATGAGAATAGGGCATGGGAGGTTGTCCCACCCATCTCATTGCCTGTTCCAAAAAGGTTATAATTGGTTCAGTTAATTAAGGACAAAGCAGAAGTAATTACTTGGTTGACAGGGTGAAAGCAGAAAGGAAAATAGTTGAGGCTTGATCAGAATTACAGCCTTGTGGCGAGAGCATTCTTCCTTTGATCTATGTGTGTGTAGTCTGGATTAAGATTGGAAACCACAATTAAGTCTTATTCAAAATGCACCTTAAAATGGATAAAAAGAGCCCATGAAGAAATAATACAGAATTATTTCAACCTCATTTTCCACCTTTATGTATAAAATATTCCTAGCCGCTAGTTCTTGATAGCTTATCTGAGTTAGGACTTCATATGAGCCTCTTTTCTGAGTGATTTTTCTAGAGACTAAGTAAAACAATCCATCTCTTGGATCTAAGTCACTTTGTAAGAAAAATTCTTTTGTGAACATGGAAGGACAATCCTGGCTCAAATCAATCAAAGAAAAACCAGGAAAAGATGAAATCTTGGATCAGAACTTTCATGATTCAGAATTTGTATCACCCAGTTTACAAAACAAACCATGTGAAAAAAATTAAAAATTTCCTCAAAACTTCAATTTGCAGAGACATTGATGGATCTAGAGACGGTCATAAAGAGTGAAATAAGTCGGAAAGAGAGAAACAAATATCGTATAATATCGCTTATATGTGGAATCTAGAAAAATGATACAGATGAACTTACTTGCAAAGCAGAAATAGAGACACAGACGTAGAGAACAAACAGATGGATGTGACGGGGAGGGGGAGGGGGATGAACTGGGAGATTGGGATGGACATCAATACACTACTATGTATAAAACAGATAACTAAGGAGAACCTACTGTATAACACAGGCAACTCTACTCAGTGTTCTGTGGTGACCTAAATGGGAAGGAAGTCCAAAAAAGAGGGGATATATGTATCTGTATAGCTGATTCACTTTGCTATACTACACTTTGCAACTATACTCCAATAAAATTAATTAAAAAATTTAAAAAACAAAAAAAGTTCCTACTGGGGCAGGAACATTCGTAATACTTTTAAAAGGCATTAAAAGGAATAAGAAATGATTAAAAAAATAAGTGAACGCATTTAAAATATTTTTACATTATTCATTAAATTAGAAAGAAGTGACTATTACACTTTTCATTATAGTCTGATTTTATGTTTCCGACCCCCCGTTTGCTACCCAACCTGTAGGACCTGACAGCGGCAGTGCTTTCTCTGCTGGAGACTGTAGCCTTCCGCAGCCAACCTGTGGTGACACTTACCTCTTAATTAAAACTCAACAGGCGAACATAGCGGCATTAAAAAGTGCTGCTGCAAGAGCACATACAAAGCATGGTAATTTATAACTGCACAAACCTTTTCATCTAATGTTTTAACACCAACGACAACTACTCTAGTCAGTGTGAAACTCACCCTGAAGAAAGGTCTGCATAGCCTATTCTTTACACAGGTATTAAAGGATAAGCCAGTATA
This sequence comes from Eschrichtius robustus, assembly GCF_028021215.1. NCBI lineage: Eukaryota > Metazoa > Chordata > Mammalia > Artiodactyla > Eschrichtiidae > Eschrichtius > Eschrichtius robustus. Next base: position 447,856 of record NC_090844.1, read on the forward strand.
GATCCTTCTATGGGCATGTCACTTTTCTGAAGAAGAATGGTGAGGTGTGTTTCACTGCAAGAGATAACACTGTGAAATATGTGAAACCTTCTACACAGTGCATGATACTTCCTTTCATAACTGACAATGACCCACCTAACCTTGGATTGTGAGATATATTTTCGAAGTTTTAGATACTTCAGGTGCTAATGAACTGTCATTACTTTTTTGATGCAAATCTGAAATAAAAAATGAAAGCCACCTTTAACAGGCTTCTGTACAGTTATTATTTATGGAGAGAAGAAGTACACCACTTTGACATATATTTGAACTTGGAGATTTTCTATTATTCCCAAGAAAGCTAAGAGAAGAAAAAAAATTCTATAAAGCTGCCATAGCAAGGGAATTCACCTGGTTATCAATTACCATTAGAAAAAATAATTAGAACTATGGCCCAGGAGAGAAGGAAAGGAACTGTGTATGATGTATGAATTCATGGTACGATAATTATTTTTCTTTTAAGCCATTTTGTTATAAAATAATAAATCACATACTCTCTAGAAGATACAAGCCTATACTAACTTGTTCAAAACTGATTCATAAAGAAGGAAATTCACTTCTAGGGAAAAAATTTGCTTTTATCTTGAAATGCCAACATCTGTTGTGCAATAAAAAAGCAGCAGCAAACTGTCCTGCCGGCTCATACGTTAAGTGGGAATAATTTAATGCATAACTTTTTGTGTTTGCTTTTTGAAAGAGCTTGGATGTGAAATAAGCTACTCTCAGCTAAATTCAGAAATGAACGCTCCAACTTAGCAATATATATTCTGGAATCAAAGCAATATGAAATATTTTGAGGGTAAAACACCCTAAATACACATCTCCGGTATTGTCCACACACCAAAGAGCTGTATCTACCTGTGGTGGAAACGCCCTGCTAGTCTACACGCTGGATTTACTACTACGATTGTTTTCTTAATTTCATTTTCAGATTGTTTGTTGCCAGAATATAGAAATACTATTGATTTTTGTATATTGCTCTTGTGTCTTGTGACCTTGCTCAATCCTTATTAATTCTAGAAGATTTTTTTAAGATTCCTTAAGATTTTCTACACAAAAGGTCACATACTCTGCAAAGTTTTAGTTCCTTTCCTGTGTGCCTGTAACTTCTTTTTCTTGTGAATTTCATTTTAAAAGAATTATCTCTAAAGCAGTTATTTACTCAATTCTATACATAACTAGTAATAACTGCTAGCATTAGCAGCTAAAGTCAACTATATCCACCCTCCTCTGCCCACCTATACCTCTTGAATATATTCTAGAAAAACATTTACCATCAACCCTATAAACATTTTGGTGACTACTTAGAAACTCCCGAAATATAAACTCCAAAATAATGTAAAACTTGCAGGCCCTGTTTAACTCTTTCTGTGTTTAATACTTTCCAAGACATAATACTGTGAGTCACCTCTTCATTTTTCTTGTAAAGATTTTTCAGGAGAGGTATTGTGGTATATGTAGGAAAAGAATGTAGGTTTTGGAGGCAAACGGATTTGGAGTCAGAAAGACATGGGGTCAGCTCCTTCACTTAACAAGTGTAACATCTCAGGCAAACATTTTAAGCTCACCTGGGGTGTCTTTCTCTTGTCCTATAATTGTTTCTTGACACTATAATGGAATAAACTGTGGAGGGAAAGAAAAATGTATACCTTAAAAATAACAGAAAGGAAGTACATAAAAATATAAACAATGGTTCTTTCTGGGTAGTGGAATGGGAGTTTTGTTTTCTTTCTTGTTTTTCAAATTCTCCTCTGTCCAAAGATACATGTGAGCCACATATATAATTTCAATTTTTTAGCAACCACGTTAAAAAAGTCAAAAGACACCGGTTGAATTTATTCAATAATATAGTTAATTTACTCTAATCTATCCAAAAATCTCATTTCATCATGGAATCAACATATAAAAATAGGTGATAGATTTTACGCTCTCTTTGCGGCACTAAGCCTTCAAAGTCCAGCGCTTATTCCCAGTGAGGTTTATCTCAATTCAGCCTACCCACGTTTCCAGTGCTCAGCTGCCACGCGGGGCACGGGGACACCACACTGGACAGCGCAGTGTTTCTCTGAATAGGTCTGGGATTCCCGTGCAGTCTTTGATTTTATTCTCTGTGTTACTATATTAGTTTTCTGTTGCTGAGTAGTAATTTGCCTTTGATCTTCGCTGATTACAACCATAAATTTATTAGGTCACAGTTTCTGTGGATCAGGATGGTCCGGGCTTGGGGTAACCAGGCTCTCTACTCAGGATCTCACTAGATTGAAATCCAGGTATCAGCCAAGGTGCCGTTCTCCTCTGGAGTTTGATCGAGGTGTCCTTCCAAGCTCATCTAGGCTGGTGGCAGAATTTAGTTCCCTGCAGCTACAGGACGGAGGAGGTCCTCGGGCCCTAGAGGTCACCTCTCCACACAGGCAGCTCTCACAACTCGGCTGTTTGCTTTTTTCCTTGAGGCCTCCTGGAGAGCACCTGCCTCATCTCATCTTTTTTAAGGGCTCCCCTAATTAGGTCAGGCCCACCAAAGATCATCTCCCATTAGATTAACCAGTAGTCAACTAATTAGGGGCCTTAGTTACACCTGCAAAATCCCTCTTCCATATAACGTAAGACAATCATAGGAGTGCTGTTCCATCCTAATCACAGATCTCCCTCACACTCATGGGGAGGAGTGGATACAGAGCGTGTGTGTACACCAAGGGGTGGGAATTTGGAGGGTCACTGTAGAATTCTGCCTAACTCAGTCACCTTCTAGTACACTGGGCACTGTTTCCTGGTAATATGACTGTTTTCAGTGTACCTGATTCAAATGATATTTCCAAAGAGTTTTGTTACTACGAGGCACAGTAACACAGTTAATAACTATCTTTCCTTATTTTCTTTCTTTTTTTGGACCTAGGTGTGTGCATCTGAATTGGAGGATCCCAAGGCTTTAAAACCAAAAAAGAACAAGAAAAGGGAAAGAAAAAAGATCAAGGAAAAGAGGATCTGGGGCCTCTTTCTCAAGTCATGGTATAGTGAACCCAGTAGAAGCAGGTCACTAGTCTGGACACGCAGTGGATTACCTGCATTTATTTGCTTGTAGAGTCACATGTAGTTTCTTTCATGAGTTACATACTTCTTAATCTGTCCTATGTGCATACATGGGATTTCAAATTTTGGGGGTACTATGCACATTTGCAACATATACTTTGAAATGATTGAAGACAGATGTTAAGTTTACACAAGTAAAGTATAAAAAACTGGCTAACCATCAACTGTCTTCCTAGACCTGGATTATGTTTACTGTCAGTTTATTATGTTATGACAAACTTTGTTCTTTTAAACATGGTAATAGAGAGACTACAGAAAAGAGGAAGAAGACTGTTGGCTTTCAATGCTACTGTGAAGCTCTGAGATTTTTAACAATGACGACACTTTGGAAGCTTTTTCCCTACTTTGTTTTGGCAGTTTTGGCAGCTGCTGGAAGTCTGTCCAACTTATATTTTTTATACTCTTCTTAGCTGGGTTTGGACTTACCTTTGCTTCTAGCTGCATGTTAAAGTGATAAACGTTCTTTAAAAATGCTGATTGTTTTTATTCCCTTCTTTTTTCTTTTAAAAACCTAAGAATCATTGTACCTGCCTCATATTCTAAAATCTAGAAGGAATTACCTGTCTTGAAATTCTTCTGTTTCTGATATAAAATGCACTCATTCTTCTAACTCCAATGAGGATGAACCCAGAGAAAACTTAGAGAAAACATGAACTAGTCACTTCTCAGGTTTTTTCCCTGTGATATACATTAATCCTGTGTCATATTTTTCACCTGCTCACATATCATGACTTTATGAAGTCATGCTCAAAGAGCTCTGCAAAACTCTTCTATCACTAATGCATAAATAGGGAAAGTACAGCCACCTCTAACCGAGTTCACAGTAACTTGGAAAAAGAACCCTAGTAAAAAGTCTACTTGGCTACATCGGGATTGAGGCGAAGGATGAGCTGAAGTACCCTGGAACTTGCTGTTGTAATAAATCTGACAGTAGTGTTTGGGTAGATCTAATCATGATAATCACAACATTGTTGCCTTATATTTACCTTTTTTTGAAAACTTAACAGAATATTTCCACACTCATCTCCTTGAATAATTATTACAATCCCGTGAGATGGGAAGTACAGTTACTTTCAGTCGCATTTAAAGATGAGGTTGAATTGCTTGAGGTGGTACAGGTGTGCAGCTCCTGACTCACAATCCAGTGCAATTTCCCACCAGCTCACATTACTCACCATTCCCTTCTCCCACGACAAATCAGGTGGGGAATTTTAGCCAACTCTGTGCCCAGGGTCACCGCTGACCAAAGATATATTTAGATTTGTGGTGAAATGAACAGCACCATGTTAGACGTTTGCATTTACAAGCGTTACTTCTTGAGTCAACTATAAACATTTGCTCTAGCAGGACCACGGTAAGCCTCTGAATTGGAGACTAATGCAGGGTGCAAGGGCAATCACTATAGAATTGCTTCTTAAAGCTGTGTGTGGAATCACAAAAATTTTTTGTTTAAAATGAGGATAAGTTTATATAGCAGGTTCTAGTTAAACCTTTTTAACCAATATTAGATTGGACTTTTACTGTAACACAGATAAGACCACAAACTCACAGAATTGTAAATAACTTCCAGTGGTAATTTACCATTTCTTTTAGGCAATTGATTCTAAATCATCCAAAATATGTATTAATAATATGCATTTCAGAAAGCCTACTCAAACTCCATTAAACCTCATTCCTAGGCTTAACAAAGCTTATATTCATTAAGTCTCTCCAAACCAATTTACATCTAAGAAATTCTATATACATTATTAATAAAATACATAAATGTGTATATATGTATATGCATATATATTCAAATATATATCAATTTAACAAGACTATTTTTCATCTCTCTTAATCTGGGGCCCTATTTATTATATGATTCTTGCTATTAGTTTCTAGGCTACCCATTTCCAAGTGAAATAATTAAATGGCTATAATTTTATTATAATTCTTGCTATTATTTTTCCACCTGTTGGTCACTTTCATCTATTTCCTCTGAACTCTTTAAATTCCCTTTTCAAAAAAATTCAGCAAACATTGATTCAGTCTTTAACACGTATCCCTAGCAAACACACCAGCCCGTCTGAAGGATTTCACTTGAATCCTTTTTCTGCCCCTCCTAGTTAATGCCATTCAGAAAGATAGACAGATAGATAGATAGATAGGTAGGTAGACAGATAGATCTTTTTTCCTTTAAAGAACAAACTCTGAAAACGAAGTCGAACTTCTTTGCTTCCCTTTCTTTACCTCCCGTTCATTTTCCCACCCACTGCAACCTACTCTCATTTACCTACTTACCTACTCATTCATTTACCACCCATGACATCTTAGATTACAAATCCAGTCTCGTTATTCTCCGTATTATTTGGTATCATCAGCATCTGTGATTATTGCCTACTTGAGAGGTTCTCCCTGGTTGGTTTCTCGACATTAGTGATTCTACTACTAAGATTTACTATTCTTTCCCAGCAAAAGCTGCCTCCTCTTCCTTTCTGTGCTTTAAAGTACTTAAATGTTTGGTGTTCTACAGAGCTACAATCTGGGAAATGTTGTTTCTCCCCACCCTTAGAAAATGTCCCATAGCTTCAGCTAATATCAGTATATTTACGGCTTCAAAATCTTTTCAAGTCTAAGTTTCTTTTATGCCCCGACCAGTATTTTCCAAAGAATGGGTTATAACTTTTTAGTAGTTCATAAATTCAATTTGGTGACTTACAACTCACATTTAAAAGTGAAACGCAATGGATGGCATCGACAAAAACTATCAGAGCGCATCACAAAAGAAAGGGGTATTATTTTGTGAAATAAGAAATTGTATCTGTGTGTAGGGTCAGATGTAAAATGTATTTGATACTGTGTGTCATGGTGATACAAGATTCAAAACCACTGTGCAGGATACAACTTTATAACTGCTAGATATTTCTATGTGGATGTCTTTCAGGTACCTAAACTCTACAAGCTCCAAACCAAATTTGTTTCTTTCCCCCTCAAAACCTCTTCTAGTTTATCACTGTCACAGTATCATCAGGCTAGAAATCTGTCAGTAATTATCTTCTCCCCCCATCTGCTTATTCCACACATCCTATCACCATCAAAACCTGTTAATTCTGACTCCTAAACATCTCTCAGTCTTTTTCTCTGTCCTCATTTTCACTGCTTTCATTTAGGTCCACAACATCTTGTCTTAAAATACAGAGTACTAATAGAAAATTTGAGGTATGGTAAGGAAACAGATCAGGAGACTATTGTAATTGAAAAGGTAAGTTTGTTACTAACAGTTCCCAAGAGGAGGGGGAGGGCCATGCCATGCAGGGCCACGGGGGAAGCACCCGGGTCGCTCAGGAGGCAAAGGGGAGGAAGGGGGGCTGTGGGAGAGCCTTTACTGTGGTTTCTGCAGGAAGGAATGGGCGAGGCGGGTTAACACGTTTCTGATTGTCTAGTCTGAGTAATTTCAGTGGGCTCTGAGCATAGGGGCTGCCCCTAGCTGTCTGGTGTCTGGCCTGGGGGTGATCAGGGCATCTGGATAATGGCCCAGAGAATGAGGGTCTGATAAAGGAGGCGCCTGAGGTGATGAGGGCTCTGGATTGGTTGGTTTGCATCTGAAAAAGCATCTTCCTGAGCCAGTTGTTTATTATCTCTAGAAAGCGGCTAACCCTGGGAGGGCGGTCCCTCCAGGGTAAGCAAGGCCCCAGATGGCAAAGCATCTGAAAACAGAAAATAAGACATGGCTAAATTCACATTTGTCACCATTGCCCGAAGCGTTGCAGTAATGGTCTAACCTATCTCCCTATTACCTCACTCCCTTACCACAAATCATCCTTCTAAAAGCCAGAGCCAATCACAGATCTATATAAACATCTTAAGTGAGGCCTACCCACCCCCCAGTACCTACAGAATGAAATCCAAAGGTTTTTTTTTTTTTTCCCCATTCCAGACCCTTAAATAGCTAGCCCCTAAATTCTTTTCTAGACACTCCTCCCATCTTGCCCTGCAAATCAACTGAAAGGAAAAAAAACTATTCCATTATTCTATCACTAACATATCAAACTGTTTCCAACCTCCTTTGTATGTTCCCTTCTAAGTCTTTACTAAGTGTAAATTTCATTTTTTCCATAATTTTAATAAAGACATAGCTCCATTTCTGTGTTTCAGTTAGTTATCTAGCATAAACTTTCATGATATTAATGTGGTTTGTGTTTTTTACCTCTTTCTTTCTTCCTTCCTTTCTTTTTAATTGAGGTATAATTGACATAACATTAATGTTAGTTTCAAGGGTACAATGTAATGACTTGGTATTTATATATATTGCAAAATGATCAACACCATTATTCCAGCTAACTTCCATCAGTTACAACTCTTTTTTCCTCCTTATGAGAACTTTCAGGACCCACTCTCCTAGCTACTTTCTAATATGAAATACAGTATTATTAACTATAGTCACCATGAGTTATTTATCTTTTCAAAGCAGGAAAACTTGGCAGCAAGTGAGTCTACCATACTTTACCAAATCACTCAGTTATAGTTAGATACTTAGACTATCTCCAAAGGCTTAAAATAAGGCTTCTGAGACCCTATCCTATCTCACTTCTTTTGCTTGGACTCTTCATAAATAATGCTACATGTTAATACCGGGCCAACTAGAATAGATACATTTATGGCTTTTGACTCAAAGTGCTTTCTAAAAGGATATCATGTTCTGTTCCATCAGAAATTCATTCAATATGTATTGACACATCCTATGTGCTAAAACAGGGCTAGTACAGACACACACGTAAACTGGACACTATTTCTGTCCTCAACGAGTGCACACTGTCAGTACAGCAATTTTACAGCAACCCTAAAGAGGCTGGATTCTTTCATTTTACAGATTAGGGAACTGGGGCTCATAGAGATTCAATCACTTGCCCAATTAAAAAGAGGCAGTTCATTGAACAGGTTACAACTATCTTTACACCACTCCCAACATGCTCATATTTTCAGAGTTTTTCTTTTTGTAAAGGTAATAACAATATCTGCTCTTTCACATATGCAAAGTAATAATCAAATCTTTTAGAAGTCCCCCCAAAACTAATGCAATCATGATTTTATCAAATATTTAAATATATTCTAGTGCTCTAATGGTGATATTTCGGTCATTTCCATCTGTGTTAGTTAGTAAGGTAATGTGAGCTGCTGTAATGGATAAACTCTGAAATATTAGTGCTGTAATGTAAGAAGAGCTTTTTTCATTCTAATATCAGCCCACTGCTGGTGTTCAGCGGGGGGTCTTCCATGTGATGCCTCAGAGACCTAGGTTCCTTCCATCTTGTGACTCTGTCACCTCCTGTCATCCTTGAAATCCTTTGCTTTTAGCAAGCAGATGCAAGGAGATCACGGGAGAGGCACACCTGTGGTCTGGTCCATCACCTGTGCTCACATTCCAGTGTAGAGAGAGAACCAGCCCTACGTTCCTGCCTAGATGCAAGGGGGCAGGAGAGGGCTGGGAAACGTAGTCTTTCGCCCAGGAAGATGGGAAAATAGGTTCTGATGAACACATGGCAGTCTCTGCCTTATCTTCCTTTGCTTTAACTCTCCCTGGACATAAGAGTTAACGGTTAAGTGCTTTTGGTGTCGATGGCTGATCTATCTGGGCTGGACTCATGTTTTGCCACAGTAGGAACTTGGGCTGTTTACCTAACGCTATTTAGTTTCATTTTCTCAGAGTTTAGTGTCTTCCTCAGTAATACTTAACTCTTACATTATTGGGAGATTTAATGATATAATGCATGTAAAGCACTTTAAAAGGACCTGGCACTTGCTAACTGGTCTATAAATACTAACTTTTTTCTACCCCCATTCTTCAGAGGTCATAGGTCATTGATTTCTACGCTCATAATTTCCTTTTCTCTCTCAAGGCTGGAGTTAAAACAACAATTTAAAGACATGTTACTGCTGGTCCACACAGAAGTGCTGCATTCTCAAAACTGCAGTGAGAATAAAAATAGAAAAAAAAAAAAGGAAAAAAAAGAAAAGCAAAGAACAAAGAGGATATAAAGGAAGGAGAACACAGACTGAGGTAGATAAATAAATAAAACTGTTAATTCTATACGGAAGTGCTCTTCAGAAACCTCCCCACAGGAAAGCTGAAGTTAAATGTATTCTCTATTCATTTTTTTAGTTGAAGCAGAAAAGTCAAGCAATTTTAATAGCTTGAGGATTCTCGACATAATTCTACGAAATGACCGATTTAATTATTGTTACTGCTGCCATGATTCTATGAAATGTATGCTCTGTCAAGCACAGTAAGTATCAATACTTATATCTAATTACATGATCAGCATATTTAGGACAGTGCTACGCACAGGGGGTTGGTTTTAAAGACTCAAAACACATCTTTTATACCAACTGATGGAACACCGTCTACCTTTCCATAAAGTATTGTTTGGTCTAGGATTTTGTTTTATCTGAATTACTACCGCGTGAGTCAGCGTGTTGCTGTTAGGAGCGCTGGCAGGAGACACGAGAGTCCTGGGTCAGAGGCAAAGGACGTCACGGCTCACGGCACAGCAAGCAGCGTCCGCACTGGTATGTATGTTGGTGGCCTCGGCCCCAAGTCCCAGGGGCCCAGAGGCGTGCTGAGCGCACAGTGGGCTGGCACCGCCCCTGAGGACACTGAGCCTGGGGGGCCCACCGCCTTCAGTACCCAGGTAAGCCAGCCCGCTCCGGCTCGGCACTTCATCCCGCAAGGTTTCCTGCTATAAACACAAGCCTGAGCAGCGATGTGGGGGAAGAAGGGCCGCTCACGGCTCATGCAAGATAACCTCTCGGAACAGAGCCTTGAGGTGGCTTACAAGAAGACAGAACAGAAAAGAAGACTAAAACGTTAGAAGAAATTATTGCCAAAGAGAAGCAGTACAGTGAAGATAATGCTGTAGGGAAAGTTAATACGTACAAATGGATAGCAAAGATTCTCCGGAATTACTGAAGATCAGTCAGTAGCCCAGCCCTGCGCTTCCTGGTGGTAAGAACAAATTGGTGCAACGTGTGCAAGAGAATTGAAGAGCACGGGGTTATTAGTGAGGACGGACATGATCACAACTGTAACCGGACCCGTGGAGGCTGATCTTCAAAGGATAAGGAGGATTTCAAAACTGAGGGTTACAGTGAAACCTGAGGCTTCTAGGCAACTGGGACGTGACCTAATCATACTGGGAACAGGACGAGCTGAATCAAAGGGCTTTGTCTTCAGAGCAGAGAAAATAAGGTTGGAGGGCAAGAGAGGAGCTAAGGCTTGGGGGACTTCCCTGGTGGCACAGTGGTTAAGAGCCCGCCTGCCAATGCAGGGGACACGGGTTCGAGCCCTGGTCTGGGAAGATCCCATATGCCACGGAGCAACTAAGCCCGTGTGCCACAACTACTGAGCCTGGGCTCTAGAGCCCGCGAGCCACAACTACTGAGCCTGCGTGCTGCAACTACTGAGCCCACGTGCCTAGAGCCCGTGCTCCGCAACGAGAGAAGCCACCGCAATGAGAATACCGCGCACCGCAACGAAGAGTAGCCCCCGCTCGCCGCAACTAGAGAAAGCCCACATGCAGCAACAAAGACCCAACGCAGCCAAAAATTAAATAAATTAATAAATAAATAAATTTATTTAAAAAAAAAAAAAAGGCTTGGACCAGGGGAATCAGTTAGTATTGATGGAGAAGAAGAGGCCCCTTTGGTAATTTTCTGAGACAGTGATTGATAAAGCAATATTTAATCTAGATTAACATGAACTCTTTATTAGAAAAAATTAAAAATAAACCAACTGGAGAGATTGGACTACGGTGATGGCAATGACCTAGAGATTAAAAGATTGTTGGGAGAGATAATTCGAAGAAAATTTAACAGGATTTGGTAAAAAGCACAACTAAGGCCTTACTGGCACATTTGTATTTTTGTGTCAAATGTTTATGTCTTCTGGTTTGGCTTCAGAAATGATCTTACATCTGAAGTACAGACTCTATATCTGTATCTACCTAAGTAAGTATTTTCCACCTGCTCATTGATTTCATTCTATCCTTCTTGTTTTTAGACATGGTATTTATCCAAGAGAGATACTCAGTTCTTCTGACAACAACTATTGAAAAGAATTATACATGTGAAAATGAAATTCCATATAGCATTTTCCTCGAGGTACCTCAGAAAATGGGAATAATTATTTACAAGTGTGGCTTGCATATTATTACCAGAGCATCAAATACATGTGCAAAAGGGGCGTAAATGAAGAAATACCAATGAAACAAAGCAAGTAGTACATAGTGCTTATTATATTTCTCTATGAGGCAAAACAGAAACAGGTCTTGGACCTCCCACAAGAATCTTATAACTAGAAATTATAAGCCCCCCAAAAAAGGTGGAACCGTGGAAATGGAGTTTAACACATCTGAGAATACAGTGACTATTCTTTGGTCTGAGTGTCTGGCTCACTAACAAACAGAAAAGGTAATTTTCATTAAATTTAGTGAGAAATACATTTGTACTGGACTGCAGGACGGATACCTACATGCTTCACTAGAACACAAAGGATCCCTGCCAGATTATCAGTCATTTTCTTCCATGCGCATTAGAGTGAATATGTTAAATAACTGATAATTCTGTCCAATTTAGTCACATCATAATTTACATGTGCATCAGAAGCCAACATTAGGGAATTACAATAAATAATTACTGACTCTTACTTCATACTGCCACACTTTTACAAGCAAAAGAAAATTTACTAGACGTTGATGTCTCATTATAGCTGGCATGTAATTTATTTCTCTGTTGGAGTTGAGTTTATCAACTGTTTCTGTCCATGCAGAAAAAATGTTCCTACCTAAGAAACCTATATAAGAACACAGGAAGCTGGAAAGCTTAATTGAGAGTCTAAGTTAGGTTGTCTTCAAAGAAAAGAAGAAAGAACCCTGTTTCATCACCTCTTATTCACCTGCACAAACCCAGACAGTTGATCGTATACTGATTAGTACATAGTACATCAGAATATACTAATGTGCAGTATATTAGAAGTGTATTATTTATTATTATTTATTATTCCCTATGGGATATCTGGAACTATACTGATTAGCTATATAGAAAGATAAGTAGTTCCATAATTTCCTGAAATTCAAGTAGTAATGATGGTGACAATTTTTACAAAATGTTCTTTCAGTAGCTGTTGACAGCAGGTCAGAGTTCAGGTGGCTATGCCTATTCTCCGACTACCATATCATTGGTGCTTAATTGCCAAATGAGATTTAGACCACCAAAATCACGATGAAGAAAACCCTCAGAGGAATTGTTACTTTAATGAAAGCTATATACTAGTTTGAAAATCCCCACATGAAAGAAATCATTCTTTGTAAATATCTGAAACCAAGATCCACAGTTCCTACCCTACAAAATATTTATAACCTGGAAAATGCAAGCTAGCCCTTCAAAGGCCACCCACAGTGACCACCATGATAATGGTGGCTACCATTTATTCTACATTTACTGTGAACCAGGCACGGTCAGTATTACAGATGATGTCTCATTCTCACAGTGACTCAGTGTGGTAAATAGCATTAACCCCCATTTTACACACACAAAGCTGAGGCCTACTGAGGTTAAACAAACTGTTTCAGACCGCCTAGACACTGAGTGACGGAATCAGAGTTCTAGAGCCTGCAGTATCACCCGCTCAGTGGAGAGGGACCATCTGCTCTAGGACCCGTGAAAGCACAAGTCCCGGTGACCAGACTGGAATTTAAGACACAAACCGTCGTCACAATTTAAGTATATGAAATAATCCACAGATAATATGTAAGAAGGTAACATAAAGATATTAATGTTACAGCATTATGCTTCCAAGATAAATTTCTCCTATTTCTATTTGCCATCATCTGCCAAAGAAAAAGATAATAACTGTCCAGAAAATATTGAAAGAGACAGGTTTGGAGGCGCTATATTTCAGAAGCAAAAACTGCCCAGGCACTTGAGTAAATGTTCTGTAAAGAGTCTCCTTCCCCAAACTGAAAATTTATAAACCTCTGTTTGCAAAACTTCTCCCACAAAAAGAGTACATACTGGTAATTCACTCCCTTTTATGGAAAAATATCCTCTTCCAGTGTCATGCTTTGGCAGCTTTCTGGCCAACACTAAATTAAGAAAACCCACTGCTTACACACTGATTTATAGAAAAAGCTGATGCAACTACCTATGAAAGAACGACCCCTGAAAAATCAAACCGAGGAGTTGGTTCCTTTCTGAAATATTTAAGTCCACAGTCACCGACTTTTATAGACACTTACTTGGCAACGAATTTCTGCAACAGAAGAAAGGTGCAGGGGCACAAGTGCCTGGACCAGAAAGAAACAAGAAGACAGCAAAGCTGCTCGATTCTCAGAGATCAAAGAGCTAACGTTACCTAGACTAACTCCAATTTTTAGACATAACGATAGAAGAAAAAAAAAGACAAAAGAAAAAATTTTAGCATTAATTCTACAGTCTTTGCATTTTGAATAAGTCAGTTTTCCTTTATTTCATCTAATTTTAGTATGCTTTTTTTTCTTAGTGGTAACCTAAAAACTTAATACGGATGGAGAATAGATTTTCAATTTCAGTGTTGATTCCAGTGTGTCTCTTAGGACTGTGACCTACTTTCGAGCTCTACTTTTTGCAATATGCAACCTTCAAAAGAGGTTTTATGGATCATGAATATGACAGATAAAGATGTTCCATAGTATTTGCCTATGAAGATTAAACGTGCACAACCTTAAGCAGCCCATATTCACTAATATCAGGGTAACAATGGCCAGTCATCTTTAAGGGACGAAGAACCAACCATCCAACTGACTGATTAAATGTGGTCAAACACAGTTAAGGAAATTCAAAAATATGTCTTGGAGCTCTTCCACGGAAGGTTTGGTATTAAGTTCCCGACTCACCTCCTCCATACTTCTTAAAAATTGTAATCATTTCTTTACTTTAATCTTTTATGTACAAAGCTATTAGTTCGTTTAATAAAACCCACTTTGTAAATACACCTGGAGTACATGCACTTATGTTATAGCTCAACCAGAATTTAAAATATTTGAGACCAGAAATTTAGTGTTTGATTATTTTTCATTTTAGCACAGCATATAAGATAGAGATGTGTAAATACACACACACACCCACACACACACCCCCCAGACAAACCTTATTAAATAATAAAGAAGGCAGAGAGGAATAACTTAACATTTTTTTAAGTACCCACCACGTGCCAGGCCAGTGCTTGAATCTTTACATACACTGTTTCCACTTATTATTATTTCTGTTACTACTATACCCATTTTACCGATGGGAAAATTTAGCTTAAAGTGAAGACAGATTATACTTCAGTTTTTCTGACTCTCAAACATGCAGTCTTTCAACCATACCTCATGATCTCTAAATACTGGAAGCATTTCAAATGTAGCGGGTACCTAAAAACAAAAACAAAACAACTGAAGGGCCTTAAGGGTTACCAACACAGTTTCAGGATCATATGCCACTACTTCAGGCTGAAGTCAAGCAAATGCTAACTATTAAGCAATGTGCTGAGAAAATGCAATCAGGAATTTTCCTTGCCTCTGTCTTCCTGAGGTCTCCAGTAATTTCTGCCCCTTTCTAGATCAGAGAGCTACTGCATTGATCTTCATTAGCAATCATCATAAGTCTCTTCCACGTACAAAACGCTGGAATTTTACTATGTGAGGCATCATCTTTTCAGTTCATTTCATACTCAACATGTACCTTTCCTAAGAGAAACGTAACGCTTCGGTTTAAGAAGAAACCTGAAACCGGCCTCCTTCTACCTTGTTATTCAGGGATGTGTTTCAGTAAGCACAGGGTGACAGGCCAACAAAGGAATGATTTATGAAGAATCAGAGATGATGTCATGAGGAAACAATATAAAAATGAAGCAGAAGAGGCCGTAAGAGGTACAGCAGTAAGGCAAAGAGATTTTCTAAAAGAGGCTAGGCTAATATTAGAAGGATTTAGATACCTAAACAATTATTTTCCTTTCAAAGTAAACACTTTGGAATGCTATACAGGCAAGTTTGAGACCTACATCACACAATTTTAGATGTGATACAGATTTTCATCTTTGCAGAATGGATTTTATTTTTGGAAATAAACACACTATTTGGAGTTACAAAAATGCTACAGAATGTAGATGTTCACACTGAGTTAACATCACCTGCTTAGAAATAAGAGGCTAGAACATAAGAACGAGACTTAAAACGGGGCCTATAAAGCTGACTCCAAAGGTAGTTCTACAGGGGGAGTTTCAAAGTGTTTTAATCAATATTGATGCTATTGGTATAAGTTTATGGTTCCCTTGACAGTCAACAAATAAGTATTGTGATGCTAGCAAAACAACTGGAAAGAGTTTCATCAATCTCATGTGTGAGTAACAGGAAAAAGATCACCATCATGGTATCACTATGCTGGACTGGAAAAAAATATATAACAGCATGAAACCCAAATATCTGTCATACTCTGACCCAGGCTGGGGAAATTACAAGCAGTGAGGGCAGAAAACAACACATGAACAGTTCACTGAAACACAGTCGAAAGCAATGATTAATAACTGATGGGAAATAACTGCAGCTGACAGACAGGTAGGCCTATAGCCACGAGGACCGGAGCTGCTTTTTGCATTTATAAGGTTAAAAGGCATGCCCCAAATAGCAAGCAGGTCCTTTGAATACCAGCTCCAAAAGTCGTATGTATTCAGTATAAAAATGCTCATGATATACGCAGGCCTCTTCATTCACACCTGCCCAAGAACAAATTCACTTTCAAGTAGGTTGACTATAGTGTTATTTTTTAAAAATGAAGGACAGATAAGAATAATCTATTATTCACAGGGGGAGGCATCACCAACCAAATCATACCTTGTAAGAGTTACTATGTTAAGCAATTTACTTACTACAGCATTTAGAGAGGACATAATTTTGTGTGACCTTTACTTAAAAAAAAAACCCAAACTATCAAACAAATACGAAGGCAGAGAAAAGGACACGTTTAGATATGCAAGGACTCAGAAAATCTGCTTCCCTGTTCTGAGTCTTAGGACCTTAGGAACACGCTCTAGCGAAGGAAGAAAAAAATAGAGAGCTGTATAGGAGAATAACTATAATTAGATTACAATCTACGGTTCTATGTTAACAATATATACTTAATGACTAAGTTTTAAACAGTCATATAACTATATTGGAAGAATGGAGAAAAAATAAGTAGACAAGCTGCAAGACAGGTGTCTCGTGTTATAAGACGTCAACAGATAACATCTAAAGTTAATAAATTAAGAAATAATGGTATATTACCTAGTAACATGGATTTAAGCATCAAATAAACAGCTCAAAGCGTTAACAGCAGCTGCTTCTGGATGTGGAAATGGGGTGGGGTGAGGTGAGGGATTGCCATTCCTCGTGATGGCTCTTTCAGTTGAAACTAAATTTTTAACTATGTACCTAAATTACTTTAATCATAAAATAATTTATGAAAGAACAAATACTCTAAAATATGACCCAACTCCCTCTTGCAAAAGCGCCATTAATAATATTACCTACTGGATATTTATAAAGTCTGGGTAAATCACCCTGCTCAGATGTCACATAATTAGATAAGTTGCAAAGGTTAATTATATATGATACAGTGTTCAACTACAATCCTTTACTTTTAGATGTAATTTTAAATTTAAATATTTTTTTAAATCTCAATCTCTTTCAAACTGAATTTTTCTCTCCTCCTTTTCCTTTTCCTTCGAGAACAGGTTCTCCTTCGAGAACCTACTTCTCGACTGATTTAATGCTGATTATCAGTATAGCTGTGACAAGCGCTTTACTAAATACAGCAGGTACCACTCTTGAACTAAAGACATCTGTATTATTTGGCTCTTACTGCCCAAGCAAGACAAATATTTGCTTGGCATAACTTTTTTGTGGTGATAAGAATGGACTAAATCATTTGCTGGTCAGTGCCTCATGGCTTTCTCTTCGCTTTTTTACACCTATAAGCAGTCCATGCTCATCAGTCTAAAAAAGTTAGAACAAAGAAATGAAAAGAAAAAATAAATAAATAAAATCTCCCCAACTCTCTCCACCCACCCAGAAATATCCACGGTTATCATTTAGGGTGTACTCTTTCAGACTTTTCTCATTCAAACATACACTGTATATATATTAAATAGGAACATATTATTTGTGGTCTTCTATAACCTATTTCTTTCTACTTAATAATCATAAATTCTTTCAACAATTATTAGAGGTCATACAGCTCTAAATCCAAATACTTTCAAAGATTATGAGGTGTTAAACTGTGTACTTTAAGCAATCCCCGATTTCTGGCCATTGAGGGGTTTTTTTGACATTGTAAACAAATGTATACTTTTGAAAATTTTAATAAAAATTGCTAATTGTGCCCCTTAAACTGTTCACCAGGAAGCACTCCTACCAGAAGTGTGACAGTGACATTAGTAAGCTTTTAAAATTTTTGCCAACGTGAGAAATGAAACATGATATCTCAGTGCTGCTTTTTTTCGACTTAATGACGTCATTAAGATCATTAATAATGCTGAATATTTTTTTCACGGTTCTTAGCTATCTACATGTCACTTTATATAAATTTCCCATTTTTCTATTGTCTCTTTTACAAATTGATTTGTAAAAGCTCTTTATATATTAAGACTATCAAAGCTCTGCCATATTTGTAAATCATTAACTCGCTTATTTGCATCTTTCTAAAGCTTCTTTTCACATTTGGTCTCTGGATGGGGAGTTTGTGATGAAAATTTAATACCTTCTTGTCAGTACACAAAGCTATTTTGAAGAGTGTAAAGTTAGATACCGTTGACTTGTGCCTTTGATGATTAGCAAGTGAAACATATGATTGAGTATGGCTGTTATATTAAACTCAGGTCTGCTGATGTGTCTCTGCCAAGGTAGCAGGAAGATAACATGAGTCAATCACAATCACTTCTCTGCCATTGGATGTCCATTTTTCCCTAGCTGACAAACCTATTTGGCATAAGATTTTCAGCATAAATCATTATTCAGGGACCAGAAAGGAAAAAAGGAGGTAGACTCTAAATCTAGTTTTAGGAGTAAAAATTAAAAACAATTGTTAGGGCTGGCATAATAAGAATTATTTAAGCTTGTACTAGCTTACTCCTTGGCCTCTAGGTAAAAAAAAGTTAAGAATGCAATTGGGGAGAAGAAGGAGAGATGGATTATGGGAAAGGAAGGGTCAAAACAATGCGTGCCAAGTTTACAGTATAAATAAGATGAAAGTAAGTTATAGTCATGTAAGAATCTCCTTTAACGTTTAATACAATTGGTAACATATATTTTTTTTAAGATGGTCTTTGGAACATGATATCTAATAATTATTTATAATACAAGAATTCATTGATAAACTCCAGACATTTACTTGGGCTCACTTTATTATGTCTCAGCTACTCAAGCATTTACTTCCTGAATTCCATGCTTCAGACATAGACCAGAACTATTTGACACTTAGGAACAATATTTTGAGGGTTATGTAAACCAGAAGTCATATAAGTGCCTTATTTAAAAATTATTTTTCACTCTTTTGGATTCTGGCCCTGTTGCTATTTCAAGAAGTACATGCTGGAAAAAGCTTTTCTAACACTCCCTTTAAAAACACATAGATACTTTACGATGACATTTGTTACCCAAGGTTTATGTATCCAGCACTCTTACAGTCTGTAAAAGTTTTAAAGAAGAAAATAATGTATCTTGCGAGAAGGGTGGTAGAGATTTTAGTAGTTGGGAATCTGGCCGATGGTTGGGTTTATATACAATTCTCAGTCAGTAAACCCTATTAAGCTGCATATCCTGTCATCAGATGTCTAGTTCTTTGGTTCCTAGGTGCTTTGAGCGATAAGAGTTCTAGAACTTCTTAACAGTGGAGGATTAAGGAGTCGTCTTGAAGATGCATTCGCATTGCACGCATACTTTTTTTCTTAGACTTATTCATTTGTCATGAATTGGGGGCAAGTAATAAAGATTATGGGAGAAGAATATAGCAATGAGCTGTGAAGAGAGGAATCTACAAAAAGAAAACAGAAGAAGAGAGAGGTGGGGAAGGGTTCCCTTTCTCAGTGTTTGACAACCCAATCCATGGGCCATGGCATACGGTAGGCAGCTTTTCATTGAATGACTTTGGAGTGACATACACCTGGGTTCAAATACCAGTCAAATACCACCTGGGAAAATTGTGTAACTCCTGTGAGACTCAGTTGTGCCATCTGAAAAGTGGGACCAACACCTCAGAGGCTAATTGTGGAAATTAAATGTCAAGGTATCTTTTTCAGCTGAGGCTCTAACGTACGTTCTTCTTCATCACCTTACACGTTAGGAGTGAATTCTTTAACTTCCAACTTGGAGTGGCATTCTTCACATCCATCCTGGTTTAAGTAACCTCAGCCCACCGTACACTTCTTCATCACCAGGTGAATGGTTTTATTTCCAAGTCAAGTAATTTCACAGACCTGGCACTGTTTATGTACTGAGTGACCACGGACTCTGTGCCTTTACTTTCAAGCTTCTACGAGAATTATACTACAAAGCATGTACACATTCTGGTAAATGCTTAACATTACTTACGGTAAAACCACTTAGCTCATTGAGGAAACCTGCCTCTGGCAAAGCTGCTTTATAAACCATCCCGTGCATTGTGCTGAAATCTAGAATTTGTAAACATGTCTTTTCATAAAGTCCTGAGAAAATGATTGTTCACAGAATTTGAGAGTGCATACAATGCCACTGAAAAAGGGAGAGAGGTTTTAGCAACATTTTGCCCGATTTGGTGCCATCTCAGTGAAACACGATTAGAGTGCTCAGAAGGGGTCATGACACTATGAGTGGAGTGTGAAGAACAGCAGAAATATTCCACAAGGCAGAAGACCGTCCCAAGAAGTGAGGATAAATGATGAGGAGCAGTTTTCCTAACAGCCCTTAATTTCTAAGCTAAATTTAATGTGTATCAATTATCGTCATCAACATCAAAAACACTTACATCCCGGTGCGTTACTAGATATTACAGAAAGAGATTACATGCGTCAGCAACTTCCTTCTAAGAAGCTGACGTCTCAGGTATATTTGGTCCCATGAACTCTGGGCTGAGAACCTCAACTTTTACGACTATAAGATGTCACGTGCTGATGAAGATAGAACACACCAACAAACAAACAAACAAACAAACAAACCACCACCCAAACCTCTATTTAATTTTGAACAGGAAAGGCATCATATGCATTGACGCCTCAATCAGCTCCAAACCATTCCTTCTTTACATGATCCCGAGTTTTCGTGATGCAACTATTGCTTATACAGTCTCTTTACCAAGATTCCTTTACTGGAAGAGTTATATGTGCATGGCCCTTTGCAATTCCTGCCTTATAGGTACACATCTGCGTTTAAATGTCTACCTCTGCTTGTTTTTTATGAAGAAGAATAAAACTTGACTGTCTGCTAACAGACTGATAGAACAGGTAACTGTGTCTAATTGTAGCAGAAGCATAAAATTGCTGCCTGTTTTTTTAAAGTTAGGTTGCCTATGGTTGGTCCTCTAAAATTAGAAATGTAATTCCAGAGTTCAGTGCCTGTTTGAATTGATTAGGAAAATTGCCACTTGTATGAACATTCAATTTCATACCTTTAACCACTAAACTGCTATGTGAGACTCCATATTTTTAAGAAACTAGCGTTAAAAATGTATTAAAAGATGTACTTAAATCCAAAGTATTTTCACTTTGTTATTCAGTATCCCACCAAAAGTATATTTCTATAATTTAGTATGGTAGAAAATACTTAAAATAGCTGTAAATACACCACTCCTGGTACACTTTAGAGTAAACTGCAGTTGCTTTTGGGAAACCCATAGCTCCAAAACACGTGTTAATTCTTTAAAGTTATCAAGTCTACATTTTTTTTTTCTTGACTCTGTTGTATTCTACAATATACCACATCAAAAAATTCAGAAAACATTCAGGATGTGTTTTGATCCAAGTCTCAAAATTGGTCATTAGCTATTAATCATCTTAGCTATTTGTTTGCATAATAAAAATCTCTTCTAGTTATCCCAGGAGCTGCTTCAGATCCTAACACATCTCACCTCAATTTGTCCTATCTTACAAGATTTTATGATAAATCATAAAGCACACTCAGCAGGAACTGTTCTGTGAAAATAAGTAGTCAGGTTTACATTTTTAAGGGTTTCAACTGTAATAGACAGATTTTTAATGAAGCTACAATTGAGAAAGAAAATAAATAAAAGCAAGTCGCTATGCACACACTAAAATTTACAACGACTGTAACAAGAAGAAATCAATCAAATCTCTCACTTAGAACAATCTCTGTTTTCTTACAAAGCACAAAATCACTTGAGCTGAACAGACAACAAATACTAACCGAATACACACGCATCAACTAATTAAAGGCCAATTTTCCACAAGAGGAAAAAACAGTTGTGTTTATAGGTGTCTAAAGGCATATTCTCCCTTCTGAGAAAAAGGTACTCTTTCTGTGGCTTGAATAAATTCCTGTGTACCGTTTGTGTAAAAGGGGGGCAGAGGGAAGCAGACAAAAGAGCATTCCAGTCCCTAAATAAATCAGCTCTGTTTAGAAGGGCAAGACTAAGTCACTGCCTTTATGGTGGCTTCCATTAAGCTGGAGCAGTAATATTAAACCTCTTCAGACGACCGGCAGAACATGAGTAAACCAAGAACAGTGTGACCGGCCCCTTAGAAAAACAGGGGTCTGGGCATACACACAAACTTTAATTCCATCATGCAATAAGAAAATGTTGAATAAATTAACTTTTTCAAAGGGCCATTATACCTTAGTTCCTCATTACAGATCTCATTACAGACTGTCTTTATAATGCTCACCTGACACTATCATGCAAAATGCTTAGCTTCTAAGGTCAGTCTAAGTAAGAGAACAATTCTCCTATTTATATAGCAAAGGATGAACTTTTCTCATTTAGATGTTTAAGCAGCTAACCCCTGAGTTTAATGTAATTAGGGAAGGGATATTCAATTTACAGTATCCACAAGTAATGATAATTAAATTGATCGAAAAAAGCTGTTGCTAAGCATAAGCTACCTTTGTAATTACATCCCGTTTTCAAAACGACTTTACTACTGTGAACTTCAAGCATTTCAGCAAATGAAGGCCAATACACATAAAACGAAAACTACAGTAGCTTAAAAGCTCGGCTGTGTAACATAATGAGCAGTAAGACCAGAGGGAAATCTCGGGAACATTCTATAACTCACCACGACAGCCTATGCTCTCTCCTTTCCTCTCACCAACAGCCATTAAAAATATGCAAGATGGTCTTCGGTTTTCACCAGATTCTTCATTGTCATTTTTTTTTTTTTTCACTTTTAAAGGAAACTAAAGAATCCGTTCTCCTTATTTCTCTATTATTGAAAGTGGCTGGTCATAAGTTCCAGTTCTGTGTTTATTTGAAAGCCCAGACGAAGAGCTATGAATATGAAACCATATTCCCCCGTGAGTCCTGAAGATTAGCTAGGTCAGCATTCCACCAGGACCAAGGTGAAAAATAAACAAATATCCATGTTCAGAGCAGCTGCAGTGATCACTCTTTGGAAAATTATTCAGGCATTATGAGAAAGACGATATTAAACGCGGCCACTTGCAGCTTCACGGCTCTCTGAATATTCACGTCAGGAAAGGGCCGAGCACTTCAGGGGTACCATCAGAGAGCTTGCCCATCTGAGCATCTTCCATTAAGTTTCTGTCGTAAAGGAGGAAGGCGGGAACATCTGCCTGACAGGCAAAAGGCTTGTCATAATTCATTAATATCACAGCTTTGCTCAGGTTTCCTTCAATGAGCCAGGCAAGAAGCCTATGAAAAAGTGCTGAGCACACAACTTCTCCGAAGATGCGGCTGCAGTCAACTGGGTACCACTTGGTCCTCCTACACTATCGGCTAAAGACCTTCCACAGGACTTCCCAGGAGAAAGGTGATTCCATAAGCATCGCCTCACGACTGCATAAATCAATAATTCCTAGATCAAATTTCAAAAGGATAGGGAAGAGAAATATTTAAAACATCCCCAAAGTAGGAAAGTTAAAAAGTTCCTAGTGCTATTAAAGTATCCCTTCTAGTAAAACATAATGTATGAAGTTAAGGTAAAGATTACTGGTCTTAAAAAAACAGACATTGGAAAGAACAGAATTCTCTATATTGCCATTTCCCTTGACTAAATTATTTCAAGGGAGTGTAAAGAAAGAGCAACCTACATCATTTCAATTAAGTGAACAATTTAACGTAAAATGACTTCTAGTAACAAAACCATGTAGTATTATCCATCTATGTTTCTAGAACAGAATATCATATATTGGTGTCTTTTCATTTTCCTTCCACATTTTGCTACCTAACACACTGAAGAACCAGGAATCTGGCTAAGTATTTACTCTATATTTTCATTTACATGGCAAAAAGGAGGAAATTTGAAAATGGAAGAGCAATAGACACATTCGCAAATCAGCAGACAGTGGTACCACTAGTTATAAAAATGGCAGCAGTAAAAGGGAAATATTATCAAGAACCACATTCCAGTTTTATTAATTTTACTTTATTAATAACTTAGAAATAAATTAAAAGTTATCTGTTAATTTAGCAAACAATACACTGAAGATGGGTGGTTATAAATTTTTCAACATTGGTATCACTTTTATAATTCTAATAAACATGATCTTGGTTAGTGAGCCAATTATAGAATTTCTTTTTCATTACTGTTATTATTTTAACTTTATTGTAAACTCTAACTTTAAATATAATATCTATTATTTAAAGTGCATGAAATCAAGACAGCATTAATGTATATAACGATCATAAAATGAAGGTACAATCTGACTGAACAGAAATCAATAACGGTATTTAATGACTTCACGAGGAAAATAAATGACCGTCGCACCCTTAATGGATTAATGTCAGTTATGAGCAACACATCACGTAATGCTGACACAGTCTCACTCAAAGTGGTGTCCCTTTTCATGTGAGTGCCTTAAAGCTTTATCAAAGGAAATTGTGTTTTAATGCTATTTTGGATGTCATTTGTGAGAGGATTTTTACAATCCCATTTCAGAAAGCATAAAGCACGCTCTGAATTGTTACAAGGAGCTTTTGTCATTGCCACAGGTACTAGGTCACCCCCTGAATGCTTTCCAACATGAAATCCTAAATATATAAAAAGGATAACAACTTATAATATTACTCAAACACCTAGTTTACTGTAGCTTGTCTTCTTTGCATACATATACCCTTAATGTTACTCCAGAATGTTCTCTTTTTTCCCTAGATAAGGAAAGAAGCCTATGCTACATGTGTGCCGTAGTCAATTCCACAACATAAAACACACGTGCTTCACATACATGGACAAACGGCTTGATGATCAGAGCACGCATAAAGGAAGGCTCACCAATAACTTGAAATGCAGCTACTGATTTGTAAAGTCATTAAACCTTCCAGGAAGTTTATGCAAAGATGAATTTTTCTTTTCTCCTAATAACTTAATGCCCTTCTTATGAAGAAAGAATGTCATAGCTCTTCTCCTTATGACATCAAGTTACAGGAAAATATAAACCACTCCTTTTCACCCCTTTAAAAGATGCTAAAATAGTCTTATAATATCATTTGCAGAGAGTCTGGCTTTTGCTTGTCAAAAAAAATGTCGCCCACTGTGAAACAAAGATTTAATAAATAAGTAATATTTTGGACTTTTGTTTTCTACTGAGTATTTGAAACCACTAGCAATAGGAATATCTTGATGCTGTAACTCAGGTTATTATTATTTTTTCCAGCATAATTTAAAATTCATTTCTGACTAATTCAGCAGTCATCAAGCAAAGCTTCCAGTAACCTCTCTGAAGATTTGGCACAGATAAGAAGTTCAGAATAGGAACAAACGTGCAATGATGAACAGCAGCTACTACAGTTATTTCTAAAAATAGCCGGGTTTCAGGCTTTCAGAGGCTTAGGTTTCTCACCAAACGAAACTGAAAAATCCTTAAGATAGAACCAGGAAACTGTAGCTAGAGATTCCTGACTGACGTGAATCTTACTTCCTTTATCCCAAAGGATATAATAACTTCTCAAGTAAATGTAGCATCATAATTAGTTATAATTGACTTTGCCTTTTAATTTTTAAGGCAATCTACAAAGTATGGATTGCTGTGTCAACTGGCAGACAGTTTCTGACACCATACCATATGTCTCATCTCTGTCATCCGAACCCCGTTCCTCATCAGGGTAACTTCCCTGTCTGCTAAGTTTTAAGATCATTTCAGCAAATGTTAGCTTTATGTTACTGAACCACACTGCACGATGTTAACATATGCTGTCATAATTGTGACGTGGCTTCAAATCTACAAAAATTCACAGTAACATTAGGAATTACAGGAGGACGATTCGAAATACAGCTTAGGAGGAGATGCCGTCACTTGTTTTGAGACCACGTTAGCTGGGCTCCCTCTTTTCACCTCTGTGCTGTTCCCCAAGTCCATCTTCTTCCTTTAGCTCATCACACCTGCTGGGAAGATGCCGTCCACCGACACGCCTCTGAAATTAACGGGATGCTAGCATGTACCTGTTCTCAGCCACTCAGCAGGTACACTTCACCTGGAACACTGGCAATCAGTGAAGCAACTGAAAGGGGAGGACTTACTTCTCTCTTTCCAATTACTCTTCTGCACCCCAATCCCTTCCTTCTTGCTTTACACCAATGTCCATGGCAGCACCTGCAGACAGTGTAATGCAATACTACCGCAAACTTCCCCTTGTCAACAGTGGACTCTGTAGGTGTCCTGCATTAAAACCTACGGTAAACAACTCAAGGCTACTAAAAAGTACTCCCCTGAGACTTCTTACAATCAACTGAATATAATTCACCTTTAAAAATAAGATTGGGGGGGAAAAATGACACAATTTTCCCTAACGTATTTCACAATTTTCAATGGAATCCTTGAACAATTTGAAAACACTACCTACCACCTTAACATTAACAAAATACATTGATGAAAAAAATATATAAATACTCTACATACCAAAATCTAACAGAGTACCATGTTGTATGAATTAATTAAAAAGAAATCCAAATTTGAAATTAGATTAGAGGCATGTACCAGGGTGTGAAACAGAGGTCATCAAAATGCTTATGGCTCATAAGTTTCACTACAAACTGTAAGTTGCACTATACATGAAAAACACTTTTTCATATGTAGAGAAAAACATGTATGGAATGTGTATTTATACATATATACATTTCATCACAAATTTTTAATGTAATGAAATTAAGGAGATAGAGTACTGCTTAACAATACTCAGTGACATACATGTAGTGAAATTCATTCACTCATCTGACAAAACATCCTGTGTCCCAAACTGAACCATGATAAAGAAATATCTCCCAAAGTTTACAGCAAAATATTTGTGCTGGAATCATTTTTGAAGGTAGTTTTTTGCTTTAAAGTTTACCTTGTTAATTAAAAAAAATACTGACCACACTGCATTCAAAGAAAATCCTCATAAATCTTTCTTTGTGAAACAGTATGTAAAAACCCAGAGCAGGCTTACTGGCCTCACAGCTGAGGTCAGGAGAATGTAAAGTTCTTGTGGATTCACCAGAGTGTGTGGAGATAGCAGATATGAAGTACCACATACATCTGCATATGTTCAATTCTTTCTCAAATTTATACAAGTATCTCATGTCACTACACTGGGAAGTCACCAGGAAGGGTGAGAAAAACACAAGTAGGCATAAAGCTGAAACTGTGGTGGATGGAAAAGGTTCGAGAAATCATAAGATGGCAGCTCAGCATCAATTCTGAGTGCTGGTGCTGCAAGGCCAACAGTTAGCAAGTTCAAGCCTAACATGAGGCCCAAGATACCACCAGAGTTGCCAAGGAGCCCTTTCATGTTGTACTAAATGTGCCTAGAACAATCTCAGCAAGACTATCATTCACAAAAATCACTTTAAATGTATTTTTTGAGCAATTCTTTGGTATAACTAAAATAAATAATAGAGATATTTAACCTCATATAACATTCTTGAGCACAACCGTCCATCGCATTTACCTTTCCATGAAATCAAAAATTACACCCACTTAGAGTATACCAGTTTTTTCCCTGTAATCCGACATTGTTATATACCAACTGCAATATGAATTACTGTTTGGGGAGCTCTTGACTCACAAGGCCCAGGAGAGGAGAGCACAAAGGATGCTGTTATTCAGCACTATCCCTCACCAGTGCGAAAAAAGAAGAGGACAGCATTTTAAGGTTAATACACAGTACCTTATACGACTAAAGATGCAGAAATTAATCACAGAGTAACTGAAGCAATTCCTATCAATATCAGGTGGTGATCATGGTTATTTAAACAAGATGAAAATCAAGATCTCTCTTGGATGAACACGTGTATTAATCAAATATTTGAATATTTATAATTATTATATAATTTTATGTAACATTATATTATTTTATTTTATATAACTATTTTATATAACATTATAATAAACACCCCTAGATATTAAGAATTTATAATAACTGTATTGTCAGTCTGGTGGTCAGAAATTTACAGTAGAATAGAGTGAGAATTAAAGGATTCTTCTTGTGCTAGATGGTGGCTTCAGTCTGTTGTGTAAGAACGGAAGTGGACGAATGGTTTACCTATTTCTAAATGGGAGAGAGGGTGAGTGATCTCTAAATAATAGTATGAGAACCAAAAGCAAAACTGAACAACCCCAGAATATTATGCTCTGACATAAGTACTTGGGTTAATGAACATCTTACATAGCCCCTCCTAGGTAATATAAGCAGGAAATAAAAGAGAAATGCTATTGGAGAGGAAAATTATTGTGTTCAATACTGTGTATTTTGCAGGGAGAAAAAAAAAATATTTGGACTTTTTACCCAGCTAGCATGGTAGATTTGCTATCCAACAAGTAAGGACATAAAAGCTGGGGGAAAAGGGCACTAAAGATACTCTACATGACCTCATCTACTAATGCTGTCTGCAGACTTCCTATAGAAACTAACTTGTTACAACAATGAATAAATTTAAACGTCTTGTACTTTAAAAATATTCCTGGTATTTATTATATTAAAAATCATAGTGTTTTAAAAATAACAGGGACCATAGAAAGCAGCTAGTTTAACCTTCTCATGTCACAGATGATAAAGAGAAAGCAAACCGGGACCCAAGGCTGCACAGCTAGTTAGTGAAAAGCTAGCTGACCCCTCCCCGCAAAACATATTTTACATACACAGCTAGTTAGTGAAAAGCTAGCTGACCCCTCCCCGCAAAACATATTTTACATACACAGCTAGTTAGTGAAAAGCTAGCTGACCCCTCCCCCCAAAATATATTTTACATACACAGCTAGTTAGTGAAAAGTTAGCTGAGCCCTCCCCGCAAAATATATTTTACATGTAGCCCAAATTAACTGAGGTTTGTGATGTACCACCACAATTAATTTCTTCAAGGCATCCTACTGCTTTTAGGAAAGTGCAAATTCTTGATCCTGAGGTCAAGGTCCTCCATGATCTGGTCCCAGACTTACTTTCCATTGAGTTCAAATCAAACTGAACTCACTAGCTCCCTGGACCGTGTCTTATTTTTGGAATACCCTTCTCCTTTTCTTGAGGTCTATGTCGTCATTCACACCTTTGAAGCATGTCTCCACTGCAGTCTTTCCTGATCTTCCTAGCTAAGCCTACTGCTGTCTCAAACAGCATTTGGCCTTTATCTCTCTTAGAGAATTTATCATTTTCTACTTGTATCATATTACATACATGTTTTGGGCTTCCCTACTACAGGGGTCCCCAACCCCCGGGCCGCAGACCAGTACCGGCCCACGGCCTACTACGAACCGGGCCGCGCAGCAGGATGTGAGCGGCGGGCAAGCGAGCGAAGCTTCATCTGTATTTACAGCCGCTCCCCATTGCTTGCGTTGCTGCCTGAGCTCTGCCTCCTGTCAGCGTTATGGTGAGCTGTATAATTATTTCATTATATATTACGATGTAATAATAGAAATAAAGTGCACAATAAACGTAATGCGCTTGAATCATCCCGAAACCATCCCCCGCCAGCCCATGGAAAAACTGTCTTCCACGAAACCGGTCCCTGGTGCCAAAAAGGTTGGGGACCTCTGCCCGACTACTATATTCTGTTAGGGCAACACCTATTCAACCTCTACACGTCCGTCAGGGTGGGTGATCTTTAAAAAAAAAAAAATCAGACTTTATCATTCCCTGTTTCAACCCAAAGCACTGATGAAAGCCTTCACATCCCACGTGATCTGTCCCCTTCGTAGCTCTCCCACCTCACTCCACACAGTTCTCTGCCTCTCTCACTAACCTGCAGCCATACTGGCCTCTTTGCCCACCTTTTCTCATTCCAGGTCTTCACATACACTCCTCCCTCCTGCTCTGAATACCCTTCCCCAGATCTTCGTGTGGCCGCTCCAGCCTCGCCTTTCAGGTCAAGTGTCACATCCTCACAGAGGCATTTGCTGACCGCCCCATCCTGAGATGTCTCCTCCAGTTACGCTATGGCATCATTTGTTCAATGTGTCCATTGTCTCATGCCCCTCCATTACCATGGCTTATTACTTCTTTATTATCTGACTGCAGAACCGGAATGTAAGTTCCATTACGGCAAGAACTTACCATGTCCGGTTCAATGATAAATCACCAATAACCAGTACAGAGCAGGCACTCAGAGACTGTGTGCTGAATAAATGAATTAATGACTTTCTCTTATCTCTCACCACTCTTGGCGTTGTGCTTCATATACATCAGTGCTGAAAATATTTGTAAAACGAAGGAGGAAAGGAAGAGAAAAGAAGAAGTGAGTCAATCACTCTAGTTTACTAACCTTCTGTTACAGTGCATTTTCTATTATGTATAGTCTCTTTCCTACAAAATATTTAATGATGGAAAACAGTTATCAAATCGTATGTTAAAGATTTTTATTTTAAAAAGACACAAAACAATTTAAACCCCAAAATCAGGAAAGAAGGAAGGAGGGAAGGGAGGGAGGGGGTGGGGAGGGAGGGAGGGAGGGAGGGGGGGAGGGAGCAAGGGAAGACTTGCAAGGAGTGAGGCAATGTTTGCTTAGGGAGCATATACTGTTATCTCTACTGCAAAAGAATTTTGGATAATTTGTCAGTGGTAAGCAAAGGTTTTGTGAAATTATGTTAGTCTGTTACAAGTGACGAGAAAACCATCAATCATTTCAACAGTGTGGTGTTCTTATTCACACTTAACTCAATAAAGGCTGGTTTTTCTTTCTATTAAAGTCTGAATATTTTATACATGCCCACTATGGGACCCGGCACGTTCTCCCCACCCTGCGAATCCATACAAACCCTGAAAGCTCAGTTTACTACTAAAATAACCAAAGGTGATTTCACAAGTCATGAAAAAACACAATACAGGTTTGGAAATTTCTACTCTACACCATTTTAAATCATAGTAATATGTATCTGGTAAAAATAATCATGAAAACATAGCTTTGGAGATCATGTAAACACAAACAATTAGAGAATGAATTAAATTATTCTGCAAGGACACATTTTCCCTTTGTGTTTTAGAGCACGTTATAAAATGTACTAGCTGTGATAAGCCTTCGCTCTTTCAAAATAAAATTGTGGCTCCAAAATATGATTACTTACCAATTCTGGAGCCTCTTTTTACCTTAAAGATGAAACTCTTTCCACTATACAAAACAAAAACCGTCAAGAATTCCAAACATAGTATATCCATATCATGTCCATGAATGCACGTATGCTTTCAAGAGTATATAATCACTTTCCAAAAAGTAATAAGCTCATTTAAAATGAAGAAAAGAATACAGAATTATTTTTAACCACTGACTAACATTTATGTAGAGTCATTTAAAATTGAAAATGAAAGGAATCATTTTTTTTCCCCAGCCGTTGCAATGTATTGTTAGTATAATTCCTTCCATTCCTCACCTCTTACTGACACAGGCTTCCATCATCAGCATTCTTCCAGAACTTTTAAATTATTAATACTTTCTGGTTTCAAATACACATGAAATTAGATTACATATTACATACTTTTCTTTATAGAGTCTCCATTTTAGATCCCTCAATTAAAGTGAAAATCTTCCTCTTGAAATAGTTTCTATCTTAGCATTCTGTAACACTGGACTGTTCCAGCTATCCTGTCTTAGATCCGACTTCTTTCCCTCGTATTTGTTAACTGCCAACTTCTCACTTCCTCTTGAATGTGTGATTTCCTTCCTTGATTTGTTTTCTTGTTTTGATTCTTCATATAACTTCCCACATGCAATAGATAAGAATAACATACAACTGACATCCCCAGCCTTGGCCATTCTCTAGCATTATATCTAATATCTCTTATTTGTACACAGAATAGACTTATTTAGATAACGTACCAATTCACAAAATTGAAGCTCTTCCTTCCTCGCTATAATTAGTCACTCTATCCTCTTCAGTGATACTATCTAAAACAACTTCCCTTTTCATCCTGGAAATTAAATACATGGCTAAATCATGCCACCTTGTTTTCTCTTGTCAGTATTTCTTAGAACCCTCTTCCAGTTTGGACTTAGCCACTGCTCTAATGACTTCAAGCTGAGGCTCCACTGTTGTCTACCTAACTCTGGTCTCCCAAATCAAACTTCTTCAACAATGACCCCCTTTATGCCAGAAATCCCAGTTCTACGCACTTGTTAGCATATTACCCATATGTGTTTCAGATCTGTTTGTCATCACCTGGAAGCGATTGGTCATTATTATTTTTACAAACTTGCTTTTGCCATTTTATCCAAAAGACACTCACTTCCTCATCATCTGTACAAATCTCTATCTCCATTCCCCTCAAGACCTAGCTTAACTCTACTCAATACTCTGTAATGGCCTATATGGGAAAGGAATCTAAAAAAGAGTGGATATATGTATAACTGATTCACTTTGCTGTACACCTGAAACTAACACAACATTGTAAATCAACTATACTCCAATAAAAATTATTTAACAAAAGACCTAGCTTAAAAGTCATTACTGCCGTATGTAATTTCCTATTTCAATCTACTATATTCTAGACTTCCTATTCTATTTTGCGCCCAAAATTTAAAGGCTCTGCTTGCTACAATTACACCACTGCACTTAATAAATATTAAGGAACACCAACTATGTGAACCTATTAGAACCTGAGAACAAATATTTGAATAATTCCTTGAATCTAATTTAGGTCTCACTTAAAAAATACCTCAAGCCTTTACTATGTGAGTATGTTACCTATATTAACAACTTGAGGGCAGAGGAAATCGTGTTTTACCTTTTGTAAAACACGCACGTCCAGCCAACTTAAATATGATTTCCTCCAGCGAGGTTCCAAGGAGTCCTCTAAAGCAGGTAAGGTGCCCACCTTCTGCGTGCCCACCGAATTCTGTATTTAACACTGTCATAACTCACGTCACTCTCTAAAACTCCCTGTTTACCTGACCATATTTAGGAAAAGATGTAAAGACCCTGAGAACGGGAATTCTGTCTTCCTCAGCAACATACCCAGGGGCTCACATAGTACCTCACACCAGCGGTTACTCAATAAATACTTAACATGCTAAAATACTGTTAGTTAAATTTATTTCCAGAAAACCAAAAAAATAAGTCACATCAAATTGTATCTCGCTTTTTGGCCTCCATGTTCACTGTTTACCTCTAAAGCCAATGATCAAATATTGAAAACTTCAGTAAAATTCTAGGGACTTCCCTGGTGGCACAGTGGTTTAGACTCCATGCTCCCAATGCAGGGGGCCCGAGTTTGATCCCTGGTCAGAGAACTAGATCCCACATGCATGCTGCAACTGGGAGTTCACATGCCACAACTAGGGAGCCTGTGAGCCACAACTGAGGAGCCCATGTGCTGCAAACTAAGGAGCCTACCTGCCGCAACTAAGGAGCCCACGTGCCGCAACTAAGGAGCCCACCTGATGCAACTAAGACCCAGCACAATCAAATAAATAAATATTTTTTTAAAATGTTTAAAAAAAGAGAAAACTTTAGTAAGATTCTAGTGCAACACTTATTTGTAGTTAATTTCATTAAATTCATCGATTGCTTGGTCAGGATTAAAATTGGGTGTGACTGTATGTTATTGGATACATTTGCTGGATTTATACATGATACTTTTTGTTTGTTTGGGGGTATAAAGAAAAATAATTTCTAAAATCATCTGAAATGCTCATTTCCAAAAAGTTGCCAGTAGGCCAAAGGGCCTCTATCACTCTCATTTTTAAAATTAACCAGTGAATACTGTTTAGGATACAAATGAAGCATTAAGAAATATCTCTTATAAGTCCAATATCAGTAGTTTTGGTGATATACTTGTAATTAAGCAAAAATATTATTTACACTTATGTTGCTTCTAAAAACTAAATGTGGATAGTGTTGTGAAAGCTATTTGCATATCCATTACCAGAAAATACTGATTGCCATACTGTACCAGAATTTTTTCTGAGTTTGAAAGAATACAGTTATACCTTTATTTATAGCGCATGTAAAATATGTTCTTGAAAGTATATGAATTACTAACATAGAAAACTATGAAAAAAACAGTATTTAAAATAAAGGTATTACTTATCTAAGTTAAAATGAAACATAAAACTTCTCATTTATCGCTAAAAATGGGGTATCTGTGGCAGTTAGATAACTTTATCATATATATTAAATGACAATAATTGCACCAGTATCAACTGTACTGAATAAAAAGTCAATTTTGTCTTGTAGCTTTTTAGATAAATAATTCAAAGATAATACAAACTCTAGTAGCTTTCGAGATCATTAACAATAAATCACACAATTATCTATAACTCTAATAAACAGCAATTTGCAAAAGTTTTAATATGTTCTAAAATGGCCACAATATCCAGAAATAATAATGATAAATTTTAATTTATCATTATTATTTCCTTTTAAAAATTTGTATTTCCTAAATCTTCATGACCTATAAAACTTTAACAAACATTCTCATATGTAGGTACACAATCAGTTAAATTAAATCATAGTCAAAGGTCAATTTATACCAACTAACTTCTAAAACTTTCATTCTCTCTATGTGTGAAAAATAACCATGAAGAAAAAAAATTTAGGTAAAATATTATCATTATTTTATCAGTTGTGTGAAAGGGAAAGCAAGTAAATAAAGCCTTTAAGCTTCTGAGGAAATGGTTCACTCCATCAATATGAGAAAAGGTAAGGAAATAAGTAAGAGCATAAACCCTTACACCACACTGCCTAGTTTCCAATTCCAGCTCCACAACTGACTAGTTGTGTGACTTTACACCGGTTACTTAATCTCTCTGTACCTCAGGTTCCTGTAAAATAATAGGTGGTGAAAATAGAGCTGATGTAAAGATTCAATATATTCATCTATGCAGAGTATTTAGAACAGTACCTGGCACATGTTTCCTGTTAACATCACTTATTTTCTTCTGTATCTCAGGCATTGGGCTAAACGCTAGAAATAAACTGCAAGCAACTACTACTCTCCTGAAGTTCTTAACAGGCAAACTAATGGGTACTTGGACAGTCTTCTTGTAGTGCTGTGCTGTTCTAGGTAGATGGGATGTCACTGAGTAGCGCACATGACACGCTGCTCCTTTGGTTAGTGGTAGCTCCATGGTTAATTTCTAGAAACAATGGTCATATCACCTTCATGAGAATCGGGGTCTAAACAGCCCCAGTACCAAAGAAACTGAGTTGCATGATCACTCAGGCTAATTACATTATATATTTGGCTATAAACTAGCCTCAAGTGGCTAGTTTGCAATTAAGTGCCGGTATTAAATAAGGGCTCTGAAAATTGTTCTGTTTTATACACACACACACACACACACACACACACACACACACTACAGTCTACATCTACTATTTATTCCTACCATATACTATTTCTACTGCAAAGACATATTTCGAATGCTGCATGGAAACAACCACAATGCTATTATTCCACTTAAAAATGTCACCACTAGGTAAAGCAAGTAAACAATTTTGTAGTTTGGGGAATACATATATAAAACATGCATTAATGAGTCCTTCTTTGAAGGTTGAATATGAAATTGTGGTGATGTAGACTCATTCATAAAGAAAAAGTTACCTGAAGAACAAATAAGTTCTTTTTTCCTCCATATGTTCTTAAGTAAGAATTTGGATAATATTTTTAGTTGCAATGCAAACTTTAAGTATATGACATGTAGTAAGCTAAAACAAATGTAAAAAACTGACTTTAGCGGTGACTCTCAAATCCTAATGTAATTCATCTACGAAGATCTGCACTGGTATCTGCTTCCTTGAATCCTTTTTATTTCAATATAATGACCTCTCTTAAGCACATTGTACTATGTTACAAAGAAGGCATCCTACGGGAGAAGACCATAAACATAGATCATATTCCTGTGTAATAATTACTTGTGGTTTCTGAAAGGAACTGACATGAATGTGCACTTCTCAAATAATGCAAATCTCTTGGAGGCAATGCAATCTGGCCATGTACAAGATAATGGCCTATATGTAGATATTTCCATAGGTTAGCAATGAAAATCGTACTAACATTGCAAAAGGTTAAGAAAGATCCTTTACTTTCTCTTTTCTAATCTAAAATGCAGTGAAGATTCTGTTCTGCAATGCCAGCATTTAATCATATTAATATATTCAACAATCATATTTGCAGGATTAGACTTAAGGGTAATATTTGTTTAAATCACAGTTCCTGATGCTACTTTCACATTATATTCTGTTCATGTCATTGGAAGGAAAATGAAATCAATTTGTACATAGGAGTACATAATAAATCTACAATATGGATTTAAACATGTTAATAATTGAGTTTACTTTATCATTATTTTGAAAGAAAAGGAGCCATAAACTCAAAAGCATTAGTGTAACAAAAAATGTATATTTATCTTAAAACAATAATTGTCCTCCCAAATGTATTTTTCAATGAATGCCTCCAGTTCAGTATGTCCAAATGAAAAGTATCTAATTTACATTATATTTCATAAGTTACAGATATATCATATAGATATATTCCCACTAGTTAAGTGTAATATTTAATAAAATGCAGTTTATAATTGATGGTTTTTGTTTTTAGGTTAATAAACTTATTCTTTAGTATTTAATTCATATTGCATTTTAA
Source organism: Eschrichtius robustus (assembly GCF_028021215.1). NCBI lineage: Eukaryota > Metazoa > Chordata > Mammalia > Artiodactyla > Eschrichtiidae > Eschrichtius > Eschrichtius robustus. Next base: position 484,219 of record NC_090844.1, read on the forward strand.
ATGTATTCCATTAAGATACAGTATCTGCATTTACTAAAATGTTGTCCATCGTTCAGGAAAATGTGCTTCTTTGGTATACTGTATTTTGTTCCTGATCAAAATAACCGGGGAGGGGAGAGAATGAAGCACAAAAGCAAATATCACCTCTTAAATTTTGATATAAAGTAAAAAATGACTGAATTACCCTTAGAAGTAAATTATATATTTAAAAATAGAATAAACTATCATTTAAAAATATTCAACGTAAGTACAAAATTGAGGATTTTCACAGTGTAATGAATCTTCAACTCAAAAATTCCTTTTGAAGACTACAAAAACCAAATCTAAGCAATACTTATTATACATAAATTTCAAAAAGTCAAGGCAAAGGGGATTTAAGTGTCTTTTTATTGTTAAAAAGTGCAAGATAAAGAAAAGCTATTTAAATTTTAGGTTTATATCAGGATTTTTTGTCTCCTTGTTTACTGTTACATTTAAATCTTAATTTAGAAAATCTTAGCCTCATTTTGAATTATTTTTCAGAGTTTGTGTTATAAATACTCAATTATTCACTTTGACAAAATAAAACTTCTCAACTCAAAGCCCCGAGAAATAGATAATTCTTAAAGGGGATTATATTAAAACAAACAAAAGCTACTCTTCCAAAAAACTAATATTTAATAGAAAGAAAAGGAAATTTCTAACTACTTGTGTCCTTCAAAATCAATAAAATGACTCAGCATACATCTCAGAATTACTCCATAAATACTCAATTCTCCCCTCTCTGAAATAATTACCTAAAAAAGATGTCAGCTGAGATTTGACATATTAAAACCATACTTTAGTCATTGATCAAGAATTCATTTTATATCTGGAAATCCAAGACACAAACCCAGAGTTAAAATAAGAAGCCTAAGAACACTTCACAAAACATTTTTTTTTAAATGTGAAAAATTAAACTGACACAATTAATTGTTCATTAAATAGTTTACTAATGTTTTTCAAATATACAAATTTCGATTAGAACTCACATTTTTACCTTTCATCTTTACTAACAGCCTTTTAAATTAAAAAAATATTTTTAAAGCAAATTTGTTACTGTATTAGTTACTTAAGACCTGAAAATAAACTCTAAAACTGTATTTCAAAAATGCTTCTTTCACACTTTGACAGAAGGGAATTTGTGATTTTGAAAAACACCATTAGGAAACTGGCATGCTATACTTCCAGGAATTTTTAGCAATTAACTGTACCAACAGCCTCCTACAGCTTCGTTTGTGAAAAGCTTCATTTTGAGAGACTGGGAGAGTGAAATTTAGGATGGTGGTCAAATTACTGTAAAACTCAGGATTCCACTTAAGATTTGTTAAATTAAGCCCTTATTGGTTTTTGTTTTATTTTTAGTACCAATTTCACAAAGAAGCTTCACGTGACCAAAATAAGTGAATCTTCTACACAGCTTGGAGAGAATAAAACTGTGATGGCTTGAAAACCACTTTAAAAATTCTGCAGTAATACGGAGCATAATTTCTCAAAATTGTTGACACAATTTTTGAAAATATATTGAAATACTTCCTGTTACTATAAATCATATTCAAAGAAGAGTGCAATATAGATTCCATTAAACAAATCACTATTCCTTTTCTTTTATCTTCTCTCTTTCTCTTTATTTTCTAAACGCACAGGCAAAACTTCAGGGGAAAAGACTTTTTATAATTCCATCTACTTATTTATCTTTTAAGAATATCAATATCATCATAAAACAGTTCCTCATGTATTGGAAATCGTAAATCAGTATGTTGATATTTTCATCAGAAATAAATGATACCCCATTTAGAGATCAAAAACGTCTACTTCTAATTTTGAAGTTCTATAGCATTCTCCATAGGATGAAAAATGACAAAAAGCAATTTATCAGTAGACACATAAAGTAAACCTATTTCTTTCAAGCATAAACTTCTGTGTTTATTTATAAAGAATGAGAGTACTGTCAAAATAATATTTTCAACACCACAAATGAGGATTATTACCTCAATATCTAAGGAAATGCCTCCCTCAATGCTTTCTTCAAACATTCAAATCCCAGCTTAATAAAAACAAATGGCATTCCTCATTTCTTCCAAATTGCACATTCAATGTCGTAAGCTTTGCTTTTTCAGCAAGACACTAATACTCTCAAATTCAGTAATTAAGAATTCATAAGCCTGAGTTTAGGCTGTAGTGTTCTGGGGATGATGGGCTGACTATGATAAATGTATTTGTAACTTTCAAACTAATGAATTTAGATACATAAAATAAAATAAATAAGAAGGTAAGTTAAAATAATCTAAAAGCATAGGTTGACTAATCCTTAAAAGTGGTCTTTGGCATTTCATGACAGGACTAAATAAACCATAAATGTGTGTAGTATCACTGGAGAACTTTAACATTTCTATCAGTCAGTAATTCTATCCACTTCTGAATTAGAAAAGCCACAACAGTCAAAATTACAGAGACTTTTGGCTTTTCAAGCTAAATGAGTACATTTTCGTGTCTAACAAGAAACTAAACTGAACACTTACTGTATTAAGTTACTGAAAAATATGGATAAGTATTGGGCTCCAAATTATTTTACTGACTGAACGTTTTACTTTCTAGCTTCAATTTCCAATAAAATTGGAAATCATCTTATAAGACAAATATTCCTTCAAGTAAAATATGCTACTAAATAAAATGTGCAAAGAAAAATCTATCCAATAAAATTTAATCAACAACCATGAACCATAAAGTTTTCAATTCCTAGAATAAACCCCAATGTTAATGAAACAAGAGTATTTTAAATCATGTTTCTAAAACTCTGCATGATTAAATAGTGTTTTGTCTAGATTCATAACTGATTTATTACTACTAACAAAAAAGGGATGATTTTAAATTACAATCTATGAAGATATGCAGGTAAATTTTACTCAGGTTTGTGTACTTCCTTTCTGGTTGAAAAGCAGACATCCAGATAACTTTTTAGGGTTGACAGTCTAGAACAGTGGTACAAAAGCTTAAAAAATTGCTGAAATGTTTATTAACATCAATTTTTTTACTGCCCTCTAGTGGCAAAGAGTCACATCACTGTATGAAGATGAAAGACACACGATGGGGGCAGTTCTGAAAAACAGAACTAAAATTTTACGCCATACGTCATACGTTTTCCAGGAGATTAAATTACTAAACAAAAGAAAACGCTGTATGTGAAAGTCAAATTTTATTTGCTAAAAAAATGATAAGAATTATAGGAGGAGCAGGGACAACAGGACAGCATCGTACACCAACCATTAAAGTCAGCGTTTAAATGGCACTAAAATAGCTGGTCAAAAAATTTTAAATTCAGTAAATTTTTTCTACATGACATTATAGAGAGTATTTGGCTAATTCCTTAATTTTACTGACCGGTTACTTTTAGATAGAGGCAAGCTTACAAAGTTATTTTTAATGTTCTCTAAAATTGCAAATTTTCAACAACTAAAAATGTAAAGCTACTTAAACTCCACAGGACGAAGTAAACTAAATTAATATTCAGATCTGCTCATGAAAGACATTTTACAAAAGCAAATTTTTAGAAACAGCTGTTACCATGCATAAAATTTATAATTGGTATGATATCAAAGTGTATGTAATGTCAAAGTATTATAAATTAATTTTTGTTCCTTTTTTTACCAAATTAGACCTTTCCAAGTATTTTCCAGAGCATATCCATAATTTTATTCATTATTTTTTGCTTTACTTTTCAATATTCATCTCCTTTACCAGAAATAACTTCAGAAGGGCATAAAACACTTTACTTATGATTATTAAAAATAGGTATTGAAAAATAAAGTAGTAGATGAACTCTGATCTTTTGTATTTCACATATAAAATTTATTAAATAGTTTTGCTGTATTTAGAAAAAGTGTCATCTTGAAAATGTACGTAGTTTATTCACATAACGTCTTAAAGGAAAATCATAGAATGCAATGGAGAAATTACCCAAAAAAGGGCAAAAAAAAATTACAGACCTTGACAAAAAGCTACGGTAGGAGGGATAAGAGGTAGGCAGGAAAGGCCCTATGCAGATCCCTTCTTTTTAGTTTCTAACTTTTAGGAACTCTGTGACCATAGGAAATAAATTGTGGGCTTGGTTATTTTTGTTTGTTTTCCACAGTGTAAACAGTGCCTGCAAACGGCTACCAGACTCTTCTTTCTAGGGATCTGGATGAACACTGAAGACTGATTATGTCGTAAGGCAGAAGGAAACACTTTCCTTCTGGGCCCAAACACGTGAACAGTCAGCCAGGACGTTCACTAGGCTCTTTCTGCACACGAGGTGGCCCAGTCCTCACACAGCTATTCAGTCATTTCAGAGGTTCAAGAGTATTTAAAGGTTTTCATCAAATGGAAGATTTTTGAATGAAAAAGGACATTTTAAAAGCCCTGCCCTTAGCAACTCTACCCATAAACACAGCAGACAAGGACACCACTAAAATTCTGTAAAGGATATTAACTATATGGCATAATCCTCGAAACGGGCATTTGAAATAAAAGATATCTCAGAAATATTTCAGTCTCATCTCTGTTTTGCAATTGTCTTCTGGTGCAGAGAACCTTCTGGACATTTAACACAGAATCATCCCAAGTGAGTTTGGATACATGGTCAGAGATGGAACAAGACTGTTTTCAAAAAATCAGATCATTTTCCGGTTGTGAGTTTTCTAAGAAGTTTGCCAGAACTAAGAAGTTAAGACAACACAGCTCTACAGCAACTGAGTTATTTACAATTTGTCTTTGAGAAGAAACGTCAGAAATCAGTCATCAATCAAATCCAGACAGCAAAGAAAGACTAATGAAACGAAATGAAATTAAGAATGAGTAGCTGAAAGAGCAAAGACACATTAAGGACAATTCTGCTCTCTCTTTACACAAATTTTGGCAAAATAATTTAACTTCAACCCTAAGTTCACTTTCTAAGATGTAGTCTCTACCAAATTTTAAAAGAATTTAAGAGTAACGAAGAAACGTGAGTGCTCAAACTATCACGTAGGTGGTTTAATTAGCCTAAGGGACTTTCAGCGTGCCTCAGAATCAGAAACATAAACAAAATAATACACGTAATAAATTCTGCTAATACATTTTCCCCTAAATCTTACACTAACTAAACACATGAACTCATAAATGTGGTATTTGAAGAAATGTGCCTTTAGAAAGAGGGTCTGTCTGAAACAGCTTACACTTTAAGAAGCGGACGTCAGTAACCTTTCTGAAGGTTCAAGCAAGTGGCAGAAGCAGCGTCACTAATGGCTGGGAGACAGTGGCACAGCTGGTATTCTTCAGCTTCTCCTTTCAACAGTACATTCTTGTAACATTTAAAGCATCTGATCTTCAAGTACACGTACTGCATCCTGGGAAGTGTCCAGCTTCACCGTCAGACCTAAAAGCTCACTTCCGCAGTTGTGACAGAGGAACTTTTTAAAAGCAAGAGTAAACTTGGAGTATTAAATCAGCACAATGAAAACTTAAGAAGTTAAACAGACATATATATATATATATATATATATATATATACACACACACACACACATGCGTGGGTGCATGTAGTTTACAAACCCTGCAAGAATACAACGGGCTGCTAAAATCATATGTTCTTCATACCGCTATTCACCTTAAAAATCAACATTTTCTAACTTAAAAAAATTTAACCTTCAAAACACACTCTTCCAACATCAAAGAAACCAGCAAGCCAGTCCTAAACACTTTATTCCTTCACCATTTCTTTTTCTCCTCACCGAGCCCAAATAAACTTAAAATCATACACATGAACCACTGCCACATCCTCTATTTTGCTTTTACTCATAGGAAACTGAAAAAAAGAAATAAACCTGTTTTCTAAATCTGAAAATAGGGGGAAAGTAAAGGTTTGATAGAGACTAAAATGGCTTTAGATAAAAGTATTCATTTTAAACACCCACTAAAAATCTCTGAGGAGTTTCAGCTATTAGATGAGACTTCACTTAATCAAGTGTAGGTCACTTTGAAATGAGTCAAGTAATACCACCAGGGACTTATTTTGGAATGGTAAATGCCATTTTTAGAAAGCAGAGAGGTTATACTTAGGGCTTCCCCACAAGATCTATTCTAAGTAACTTAAACAAAAGAGAACCATGCCATGAATTCCAGTTAAGCTGGAATGTATTCAAATGTACAAGAGACCGGAACACAGAGCGCAAATTTTGAATAGGATAGTACCTACAAATCTTGAATCCTCTTTTGGCATCCAATTATCCTAGTCACTTGAGAGATAATGAATTATTATTTACCCAGTAAAAATGGAGATGGACACATCTGAGTGACTGTTCAATAGAGACAGATACTAAAACCATCTGTGACTATAGAAAGGTAAAACATCTGATGAATTAGTGAAGATGAAATCCCTGAGTGTGGGCTTGCTACCACCTGTCATTTACACAAGTTAAATTTATGAATAGAATAAAGAAGTATGTGGAAGAGAGGTCAGGGTTTCTAATGATATAAGCCACTGAAGTACCAACCTTTTAAGAACTGCAAAATACTTCTAAGTTTCCTCTGGTACTTTGGCATTTCAATCTAATGTTAAACATATAAAAACATATCCTCTATCATAAATACGATTTGTTCTCTAACACTTCCATTGAGTAATTTCACTGAATATTTAAACTTTCATAAAACTAGAGCAAAAAAGGACCAGTTTTAAATAAGTAATATACAAAAATAGTAGACAAACCCATTCTCAATCCCATTGGCGAGGATTTTGTAGTCACACAATTTGAAAATCACGGATACATTTTTAAAAGAATAAAATTTTTAAATTAACTTTTGAATAAAATGGTAACTTAAGCATAGGCATCTAACAGTCTCTTCCTCCTGTTCCTTTCCTAGTAAGAACTGAAATGACTAAAGGATATAAAACCAGGAGATGACCTAGCACTTAAATGAACCCGTCACATTACAAAGGCAGTGTAGGAATTTCAGCTGGCTCCACTATAATTGTGACCAATAGTTTTAAACATAGATAAATTAGTAACTACTATTACTGGAAACAAAGAAGATATAATGTTAACAGGCTAATTAAAACACACACACACACACACACACACACACACACACACACACACGATTTTTTGTTTGTTTTCAATTTACCTAAAGGCTCCTGGGACATAATTAAAGAACTTGTGGGTACAAAGCTTAATAGAGTACTAGAAAGGGAAACTACTAGAATTTATATATCAAGTTGGAGTGTTTATTCTTAAATCAACATAACTAAAAAAGTTGATCATAAAAAAGTAATGTTTATTTTGATTATCAGGAAAATTTCCATGTAGGTGTAGACAGAGAACACAGTTCTGGTCAATGATAATGTATGCTTGAAAAGAGGGATGTTACATGTCAGCTTAAATAAAAGTATGCTGGAAGAATTTCAGGTCTTTTGAGTCATGATTAGGATTTTGTTATCCAAACCAAGTCAGGTGGTCGACAGCAGATCACAGACTGGCACCCACATCTCCGACACCCAGAGCAGTAAGTAGGTCTTGTCCTTATGCTATGTGCGTGGCCCTGGGTAAAGCAGAAACCTGACCACTGTCAAATATACTGCGGATCCTAATTCTATAGGAAAACAAGTTAACAAAGTAACTCCTGTTGTTGAAAAAAGTATGAGAAACTAGGTATTTAATAGATGACCATGAAACACTTGTGTGCCTTGTATTTTTTGCCTCTGAGCTTAGAACATTTTTAAACCAGCAAACATTTTTTATAAATTTAATGATTATGAATAGCATTAGGAATTTAAGTTTTGTAGGTCAGATCATCACCGATTCCTCCTCCTCCAGAGGAAGTAAACTGGGAACAGAGGTGAGGAAAGAGCATCCAACCCAGATTCTCCCAGGCCAGTCATTTTTGGAATATTCTATATGGAAAAATGTTCTGTGATAAGATTCAGATATACTTTCATATAATAAAATATACCTGCTTTGGAAGATCTGGCAGATATCTATTTAAAAAGCATATTTTTAATTAAAATCAATTCTAATCGTGAATGGTACGTAAACAAGAAAAGAAGGAAAACGTTTGTAATTTAAAATACATCTCCACCCCCCCCCCAAAAAAAAAATAAATAAAAAACAAAATACATCTCCCTCCTCCAACCAGCCCCTGGACTGAAGTTGTGCGCAAGTCACACCTGGGAAAGCACGTACTTCAGAAGGGTGGCAGGTGAGATGCCTGATTTCTTCATGTAGCAAAAATATCCCACCAGTTGAAGAGAAGGCTGACTGATTATCCAAAAATATAAGTGGATATATTCTCTTATGTCTGAATGAGGAATCTGAGTAGATGACCCCCATCTATAAACACTGCAAAATATCTGACTGGTAGAAAGTCCCAGATTCAGAACCCCTTCCCTTTCTCCATCCCCAAACCCCAAAAAAGGGACAGACCATCCTAACATTCTGATTATAAGACTGGATATTTACAAGGTGAACGTTCATGGAGATGGGTTTAAATTATATTCGTATTATTATATTCCACATAGGAACTCTCCTCCTGCAGGGGTGATCCAAAGCAGAACGATAAGCCAGGTACAGTCTGAGCACTGAGGCTTTTCCCTTGTCTGCAGCCTCCCTACGCTACCCAGAAAGGGCCTTTCCCACATCTAATTAACCAATAGCTGCTCTCAGGAAAGGATCTCATCCATCACTCCTTGGGAATATAATACTTTAGACTTCAGTGTATCATTTATTGTCTTGAAAGATGAAGACAAACCTCTGAAAATTCCTGACCTAGGTATCTAGTCACTCTCACAGAGCAATATTTCACATGTTTATTAAAATATAGTTGATTTTTAAAAACTATTTTCTGGTATATATGGATATTTCAATTTTGCAACTTAAATTGAAAGCCAAGGGTAATTTTTTTGAATAAATTACAAATAAGCTTTGTTGATAATCATAAAGTTTATTTATCAAACTGCTTCTTTTTTTCATTAAAAAAGTTTATAAGTTTAAAACTTATAGGGAAATTGAGAGGCAACAGACCATACCCACATGAAGTTTATCAAAATTAATAACTACAGCATTCTCTATGACACTCAGTTTACAAGTAGAAAGGTTATAACTATATTCTCCGAGTGCTATACCTGTAGTATGGCAGTCTCAATCATTTTTTGTTTCTTTCTAGTTTTTAAAATTCTGAAAATAAAAAAAGAAGTATAAAAACTAAATTTTGATCTCCCCTCTGACTTAACAGCCAACATTCAAAATTCCATGGCTCTCTCACTGGAAGTTCCCATAAGACTCAGGAGAAAAGAAGCATAAATCAGTTTTGGCAGATAAAATATCTTCAAAAGAATAGGAGTATGAAGGTATGAACACTCAATTCTAACTTATCTAAACCCACTAAGGAATGGGAAAGCAAAAAGCTGAGAACAGCAAAGAAGACCATTTTTTTTACCTCCTTCTTCTACGCTACTTCCTTTTCCTCTACAGTGGGTTGAATAGTGTCTCCAAAATTCATGTCCACCCAGAACCTCAGAATGCGACCTCATGTGGAAATTAGGTCTTTGCAGATGTAATTAGTTAATATGAGGTCATACCGGATTAGGGTGGGCCTAAATCCAATGACTGATGTCCCTTTATAAGATGAATAAATAATAAGATGAGGAAAGGATATTCAGAGACACAGAGGGAAGACCGCTAAGTGAAGATGAGATGAGAGTGATGTGGGTACCAGCCCAAGAATGCCTGGGCCACCAGAAGCCGGAAGAGGCAAGGTCTCACTCTTCCCCAGAGCCTACGGAGGATGCAAGGCCCGGCCAATGTCGTGACTTGGGACTTCTAGCCTCCAAAATTGTGAGACAATAAATTCTGTTGTTTTCAGCTGCTCACTTTGTAATAATTGTCATAGTAGCCCTAGGAAAGGAGTACATCTTCAAATGCCTAAAAACCCAGCCAATGAAGAACTGCATCTTTCTTGGGCTAGGACAGTGTTTTGTTTTGATCTATTCTTTGGTGATTTACACTAAAATATGAACTAAGCCATCAGCCTAGCAGCCTAAAACTACGACTCAAAATGGTATTGTATTTTGGATTCAACCTTCAGTAATGATTTAGCTTTGTCTCTGTTTAGTAAAGTTTAATACAGAAATGAGAGGTGGACTTAACTTTGGCCTCTAATATGAGAAGTAGAAAACTTAAAAATAAAAAAATTTATTTTTACAATGAACTGGTCAATATTTATTAAATGTTAGTGTTACAAGCACTAAAGTGTTACAAGGACTACTTAGTTTTACTTTCTTTCTATCCTGTATACTTATTAGTGAGCTTCTTATATCTTATATTAATAAATCACTGATGTAAACCCAGAGTAGGTAACTCAATACATATTCATTAAATTAAACCGAATACTCTAGCAGTGTACTATTACTATTAAATAGCTGGAAGAGTAATGTCCAGTTCTCTAAAATTTCAGCAAATATATTTGCCCCCAAAACATTTTAGTGTCCTATTTTAGAAATTTGTATAAAACCACTGCAAACATTTATTTCACTCTGCTCAAGCTCTTTCTTTAAGACTTAATTATTAGAAAATAACTTTAATGGGTTATGTAGATCACTTTACTCAACTCTCCTAAGAATTATGAATCAATACTCCCTTCCCCTGCCCCATCCTCCAAAAACCCTCAGTGACATTATCTCAGAAATTCTGTCTCTAAAATATGTCAAAGGACTTTCAAAGATTAAAACTTACTTAATTCAGGGAGTAAGCATCAAAAGAATAAACACATCTAGGCAGGCAATATTGAGCAATGAGAGCAGAGGCATATTCAGAAAGCTTCCAATTCAACAAACAAAAATACAAATATATTAATCTTATTTACATACAAAATAACATTACGTGGTTACAAGGTAATAAAGTCATAAGGTAAAAACGAGTACTATACAGACTTATGGTTCTCTCACAAAATCTACCTGAAAGCACATTTTTCTCTAAAATTATCTTTCTGTAGCGTAAAAAGCCTGAGGGTTTTTATTGTGGAATTTTTTCGACTTTAAAAATTCTAAATTAATACCTTGTAGAACTACATATTACTGCCATATTCAGCATAAGCCTGGTTCATATTTTAGTAGTTTTAATTCATTTTGAAGTAAATTGTGAAATTTTCTCTAAAAAGTTTTAAATCTGGAAAGTTATATAATATCAGGACGTCTCTGAATCGTATGTGAACATTTCCTATTTTGGAGAAACGCACATTTCATGAGTACAGTATTTCTACCTTTTATCCTGTCAACTGTGAGGGAAAGATCCCTAGATCTAATAATGATTCACTGACAACTACAAATGTTTATAAAAGTGTGGCAATTTCTTGGTCTATTTAAAAACATTGATTCCTTAACATTTTATTAATCATAGTAAGAGCCTCTATTACACTTAATGAATAACACTTTTTTCAGGGAAAGACATTATAACAAAATACTTACACAAGTAAGAGATACTTGGACTAAACTACTCCACTAATTACACTGTTCTACTAAAATAAAGCAATATGTTGAGTACAGAGACAATGACTGAGTAATATTACTGAGTAAAAGTCAGACAATAATAGTGGGTCATCTCATAGTTTTTGCAATGGTTTCATACAATACTTCTCTTTTTGTGGTATCTTATTTCAAGGTGGTCTCACAGAGTCAGACAGAATATCTTTGAATTTTTTCCTTTTGCTTTTAAGTTGCAAAATGATAAACTAGTTAGTTAAATTCACAAGACTACTGCTTTAAGTGGAGAGCTGGAAAACCCTTAAAAATTTCATTTCACTACTTGTTTCAACTATTACAAAACTATCAAGTAAATTTTAAGTGGTCCTTTTCCAACCTGACAAAAATAATTTCAACTGTATTGTGTAACTTCTCAAAAACTTGAACTAAAAGACAGATTTGAAGGTTGGTTAGTCAGTCAACAAGTTTCCATGCTCAGAGAAAGTGTTTTGAGTATATGTGTTCTGGGAGACGAGGGCTGCTGAAAAATAAAATAAGCAAACAAACAAAACCCTAAACAGAAGATACAGTCTCTGACCTTGAGTTTGCCATCCAAAAAAAAAAAAAAAGCAGCAGAATAAATAATTTAACCAATTACATCTGGGTATGAAAGCGACCTACTAAGAGCTCCACGGAGGCTGTAATGAGTATGTAAGATATGAGATATTTTGCAATCACTTGCTGGAAGAAATGAGTTGAGAAGTTAAGATAAGAGTTGACAAGGAAGAAAGAAGAAGGTATGCTAGTGGAAATGACCTGAATGACAGCTTCGCACCGCACAGTCAAAAGAGCACCAATATGCAGTCCTGCGTCTGTCACGATTAGCTGTGTAAATTCGAAAAAGTCACTTAATCTTTTTGGGTCTTGGTGTTCTCGTTCATTCAATTCAACAAGTATTCCCTGAGCACCACCAAGGGCCAGGCAGTGTTCTTGGCTCTGAGCATACCAAATTTAACAGAGGCTCCTGCCTTTGTGAAGCTTACATTGATAAGATGTAAAATTTCAGAGGAAGTCATGCACTGAACACAACAGTAGGAAAAGTTCATTGTTGGTTTCTCTCTTTCTACTCTCTCCCTTTTATAATTCATCCACCAGAGAGATCCTCCCCCAAACATATTCTGTCAGGTCACTGTGTTCTATGCCAAATACCCAGTGGATCCCAAGTGAGCATCAAAATAAACCCTTTCCTCCTGAGATTCAAGGTCCTCCATGTCCTGGCTTCAACCAACTTCTCCAGCCTTATCTTCCAAATTTCTCTTTCATGAACTTCATGCTCCAAGTAGGTTATCTGATTTTTTTCTCAAATATGCCTTCACACATTCCACTTTTACAGCTCTGCTCACACGCCTCCCTCTGCCTGGAATGCCTTCTCTCCACAATCCTACTCCTCCTTCCTTCAGGCTCAAATATTTTCTTGATACGACACTATGATTTCCTGAGTAGGAGAGAGGGAAAATCAAGGAGATCCCCAAGAGAGATGATTCGCTTTTTGGGGATTGAAGAGGAAAGGTAAAGTCAGGGAAGCTGGTGAGGAAGATACTAACAAAAATGACTGCGATTGCATCGTAACAGGCAGATCCAAACAACATCTGGTTTGTGGAATCCGCACTTTATATGACTCCTGACTGAGTATATACATAAATGGAAAGAAATTAGTCTAAATGGACTCAAAATTGTATGATTCATGAACAGGATGGTAAAAAGCATACCAGGTGGTACACAGTAGGTTTTCAGTAAATGCTGAGTAGGGCTTCCCTGGTGGCGCAGTGGTTAAGAATCCGCCTGCCAATGCAGGGGACACGGGTTTGAGCCCTGGTCCGGGAAGATCCCACATGCCGCGGAGCAACTAAGCCCGTGCGCCACAACTACTGAGCCTGCGCTCTAGAGCCCGCGTGCCACAACTACTGCAGCCCGCAGCCCGCACGCCTAGAGCCCGTGCTCCGCAACAAGAGAAGCCCCCGCAATGAGAAGCCCGCGCACCGCAAGGAAGAGTAGCCCCCGCTCGACGCAACTAGAGAAAGCCCGCGTGCAGCAACGAAGACCCAACGCAGCCAAAAATAAATACATTTGAAAACATGCTGAGTAAATTCACTTTTTAAAATTTATGAATTGATTTTCCTTAAGAAATCACATACATTCCTAAAATATGTTATAGTTAAACATTACATACTGATTTCTAATTTTATAGACTGAGAAAAAAAATGTGCTACAGTAACCATGACAGGGTACAATGACTTAAACTCAATCACTGGGCTTAAAAAAATGTCATTTTAAAAACCAGGTTAACACTCATTAATAATTTAACAGAAATATACAGAATGGGTCTTTCCTTATTGTGCGATAAATAGCATGTACAGAACAGTACCACAAAAGGTTGTTGATTTCAGATCTCATGCTTTACTTTACACAAATAAAATGGAACAGAAATAGCTAAACCCCTGGACCACTCCTCCCATCTCTCTCCTCCTCTTGCCTTCCTCCATCCAGCCCTTTCACAACCACCAGTGGCAGTGGGTATGTATGCTTCTCAGGCACAGAACTTCAGTGCTTTACTGTGGGTTTCAGCTTGCCACCTCAAATAGTTTAGCCTATAGTAAAAGCAGGCTGATTTTCGTGGCTGACATAGATTTTAACAATGTGAACCAGGCTCTCAGATAGTAGCTTTTCATTGGGTTATGATCGACCACGTTGTCAAAAAATAAGTGTAACACAAGAATTCTCCTAAATGGAACAGTCTAATATACACAGAATTTTATTCTTGGTGAACTTAAGAAATAGAGAAAAAATTCAATATTGGTCTCAAATTTACCTTTATTCAATAGTAAGGTCCTCTGCCCTAGGGTCATGATGGGGATCTATCATTTTATTAGAGCCTAGAACTAGTTATCTCTGTTTCAGAGTGTTTCCATTCCACACTGCAGAGATTAATAACAATCGGTCTCCTTCCAATGAGGTATCTCATTAAAGTACCCCCTAGGCATTTAGAGGTAGATATCTTGTTATTGCTAATTGAGATATTCCCAGAAATAGGGGCTGGAGATGCTTTTGATAAAATACACACAAGGAGATGTTTTTTAAATGAAAAGATACTATCAACTTTCTTTCTCCATAAATATACTTAAAAAATCTTTAATATTTAACTCTACCCATGTTCTGCCTTTACTGAGGTGGAAAGATATTGTACGTTTAAAATTCTAATGCCCAGCTCTTGAGAAACTGAGGCACTACTTGAATAAATATATTTTATTAATAAGCATTTCAATAAACCAGGTGTTTATACTGATATCTGAGCATGAAAGTAAATAATTTTTTTCAGTTTATGAAAGACCTGGCACCGTGAGTCCCTATTCCTAACTGGAAGCATAAAAGTAAAGACTGAGCTTAGCTTTCTGTATGAAATATAATATGCATGAAATTTAAATATACTTTAAAGAAACCAAACATATTATCACACATTTACAGGCCTTAGTGGTTTAAAAAAGTCTAAGAATGTTTAAAATAAACAGTTATACATTAGAAACAACTATAAAGTTTTAGTTTCTAAATTTCTAAATTTAATTGTTCTGCCCAGTAAGGGTTCAGTCCTTAATCTTGACATGTGAAAGGGGCTATAATACAATGCCACTCAACTCTTAAAAAAATACTAGAATTCATCCACATGAAAATAGCTGCCTTCTGCAGGCCGTCTCAGGAGTTACCATCTTCTTCAGATAATGCAGTCATTTCTCAATATAACACTGATACTTCTCTTTTGAAAAGGCCTCATGGAATATATTTATCTGTAGTAAATACCCTCTCTCTCTGAGTAGAGATCTAATATTGTGAAATAGCCAAATGTTGGTTTGTTAGGCCCGTGAAGGAAGGTAAACAATCAAACTAGCTAAATTGGTATTTGATCAAAATGAGGCATGCCTACATAACAAGAACTACATAACAAGAACTACCTGTGTCTTGCAAATAAACTCAACTTCAAGAATAGTTTCAAAAAAGTTTTGGTCAAGGTACTATTATGGAACTTGGGAATAGTAATTATCTATTCATAATGAGGACAACCACCTTCATTTTCAGAATCTCTATTATAACCAAACACAAATGTAGCAAGCATACATGGTCTACCGAACGTTACCCATTTCTCTGGAAGCTGGTGAGTAAGGATACACCTTTCCCAGATTTGCTCTGCAGGGGATGCTTTCTCGTCTTATTCCTTAGGCAAGCCGAATTAACAAAAAAGCCAGTATAGAGCCCTAACTTCCCTAACCAAAGACACCCTCACAAAAATGCAAATATATGCATAGAAGCAAGACATACATGTTTATTGTATATTTTATTGTGCATGCTATGCTCTGTTACCATCTGCAGTCTGGTTTTTTTTTCAAGAATTTTGAATTAACTGAAGAAATCCTACAGGACCTCTACAAGAATCCATACTACCTAAAGCCACTGATCTGATTTACTTCCCTCCTTTCACAGGTACAACTCAAAGTCAAGCAACTTTTCCAAGGTCATACCACCAGATAATAGTTTAAATGCTAATTTATTTGACTTCCTAAGCAGAAGTTCTTAGCATATCAAAACTTGAAAGAAAGGAAGGAAGGAGAAGGAAGGAAGAAAGAGAAAAGAACACCAGATTAGCCTTAGGCACAAAGAAATAAACACAAACATAATTTATCATTTTGCCAGGTTCAATAATTACCATTTTGATGTGTTACTAGCCTTTACTAGTAAAGGCATTAGTCATCAACTAAATAAACAAACCATTAAATAGGGAATAGAAGTGTCAATACAGGCATAATGTACTAATTTTCTAATCAATGATGCTAATCATTACTGCATATTAGCCAAGGAGTGGACATTAGCTATATCATAGATGATCACTTATGATCATGGGTCACTAAAAAAAAAAAATTCTAAAGATTAAAAACAGAGTACAATACTAAACACATACTCTCTCCATAAGTACTTGCTGATAAATTACATGATCTGCCTTGAAAAGACATGGAAATATTTGTAACATTCAATGGTGACAATATTTAGGAAAGGTTGTATACTGGCATAATTCTATTCTGTAACAGCAAAGAGAACTTACATGTAAAGCAAAGTTAGAACTGAAGTCAGAAGAAAATCCAATTTGATATTTAAACCAGAGGAAGAATTCAGTAATGAAGAATGATATAAATATGAGATTAGCAGCAACCTGCCTTTGTACTTTAGTAGCTGAATAACCTTATGCAAATCACTTAATCTCTTCAGCCTCAATTTTCTCATCTATAAAATAGGGAGTAAGAATATTTCCTTCATAAACCATCTGCTACATATTAGGTGTTTTAAGATGTCATAATAACTTTTCTTAATGCCAAAATTGGCCTGGAAGTCAGGGGCTCTGGGGAGGGAGGTGGTGATCTCCAGTCACCCTCGAGGGAAAGCAGGAGCACGTCCTAGGCATGTGCCCACGTCCAACTAGCAACGTAGGTAACTCTTCCAGGCCTCAGTTTCCCCATCTTTAAAAGGGAGATTATAAGAGTACTTAACTCCGGGAGTCAAAACTCTCATTCTGAAGATGAGATAAAAATAATATCCATATAAAAGGTACAGCACAGAGATTAGGACTAAGTAAATACATAACAAATCAAACGTTAGCCTTGCTTCTCCACTTATAAAATAGGTAGTCTGGATTAGGTGATCTTGAATTGTAAACAAACAGTATAATGTGTTAAGTGCCCTAACAGAAACCTGTCCCAGGTGCCATGGAGTCTACAGGCGCCAGCTCTGCCTGGGGCAAACAGCAAAGGCTTCAAAGAAGAAACGCCCTGCAGGTAGGCTCTCAAAAGATCTGTGAGAAGGTAAGTGGCACGACCACCAAGCGAAAATGTTGAAGCGTGGTGGATGGAAAGGTACAAGCGGCAAAGAGGCAGAGGGGGATCACGAAGGGCCTGATAAAACACACTTAAGGAATTTGGATTTGATCCGAAAGACATAACAAGGATTTTATGCAGGGACGTGCCATGCTCAGAAGTATGATTCAGAATGACAACTCTGACGATAGTGTGCAGGCTGGATTAAAGGAGGGACAGACAGAAGGCAGGGAAACCAGAGGAGAAGGCTCATGGAAAAGTCCACACATGAGACGAAAAGAGCCTGAACTAAGGTCCTTACTGTGAGAACAGAACAGGGGGGAGGTGGGGAGGGATAATTCATTTTAAACATATTTCAATTCAGTACGTCTGTTTTTAAAATAAAAAGTCCTTCAAGACAGAAATCCTTTGCGATCAAGAAAATCTGACTTGCCTGACGGTACTATTTTTGGCGATTTTGAGTTCCTCAGATTTTAGTGTTACATAATTCACTGCGTGATGATGGGGTCTGAAATGATATTTGAGGAATTTTGATAACGGGCCAAGTTTTTTCTTCCTTATGAAAAGATGTGTACTTAGTTCTGATTAATTGTAATAAAAAGAATTCAGCAAAAAGTAAAGCGTAAATGCCGATCGTTGATGTTTGACGGCTTTGCCTAGGAAAACAATCTTGTATGCAGCACTTAATTGCTTTAACTGGAGTTTCCAGAAAGGTTAGATCTTGTACTGTGTTTAATAAAATTCTTCCTATAACTGAACAATACTTGTCCAAATATTTAATCAAGAATTCCATTTTAATGGAGTTGACATAAAATACATCACAAGGAAAATCTTGGCCATAAAGTTAAGAAATATAAACTAAAAGCCTTCCGGTTTGGTTTTACCTTTTTAAGGGAAGTGACGGCTCTAGGACAGCAGCAACAGAACTACTAAAACCCTTCAAGTCAACATACCTAGACACTTGTTAAAACAAACGTTATTCCCACTGCTAAAACTGAGGTTGGCAGGTCTCTCCGTTTAACAGCCGAGAAACAATTTGAAAAGTAGCAGGATAGCAGCTTCTTTGCAAAGAGACTAATCATCACCCTTAAAAAGGTCCTTAAAAGCAAATACAGAACGGTCAGCCAGCCTGATCACCTTAATTTTTAATGAAGGAATATCTCCATACACATCAATGTATGAAATGAACGTATGAAGGAAAATCTACTATCAATTAAAAAGAAACTAATCTTTAATTCTCCCCTTCACTCTGATGGCCTAGGATCGGAGGAAATACTATTTGAAAACAAAAAGAAGGAAACAGGAAAAGGGGGATGTAAAGATGTGTCAGTGACAAAACAAGCAGGGGTGGCTGTCATGAAAAAGCCAAATGGCTCTTTCTACCTCCATCAAGGTCACTCCACAGCAGACGCGCTCAGTAGGACGACAACGCATTTAACCGCTTGGCTCTTTCTACCTCCATCAAGGTCACTCTACAGCAGACGCGCTCAGTAGGACGACAACGCATTTAACCGCTTGGCTCTTTCTACCTCCATCAAGGTCACTCTACAGAAGACGCGCTCAGTAGGACGACAACGCATTTAACCACTTTCCTCGCATCTAACTTTGACCCCACAGATCCAAATGGCCTGGTTTAACTACCCTGGCCTTTCCGCGTTTCCCTGAACAAAGGTAATCAAGGGGAAGTACTGCCCCCTACTATCACAGGAATTGAAGGACAAACTTTTAAGGGCACAGCCAGGTGTCGACTCCACCAATGTACAACTTTTAAGCGGGAGGTAAAGTGAAATAATGGCTAAATAATTAGAAAACGTTAACAGTGTTAAATTTGTTATATACGGCGGTTTTGTTTTATATCAAAGAAAAAGCAGAAAAAGAGTTCCAGGCTCCATTTTACAGGTCTCTAGACAGCAGGTTCCCTCTGCCTGCAGGAAACAGTTTAAGGTTGTGGAAAAAGGAGGGCTGTGCAGACACTAACATGAAAAAAAAGTCACGGAAAGGCCCACACATTATTTTAATTTTAAAAAATTTCAGGTTAAGATGTCTAAGTAGCAAAAACTAAAGTGCTGTTCTACATTAGTTTTTATTAGTCATTTTGGAATGCTCTAGAATCCATTATGCCTTCTAAATGTACAAAACAAGACTTTTATGTGAAATAGTATTTAATTTTAAGAGACGGGGATAACAACACTTAAGAGAGAAACTTTTTCAAATACTATAGTATGTGGTTTCCCAACTCGAACTATTATTTAGAAGCGATGGGCCCTCAAATATTTGTGGGCACTTTTCAATTATTATTCTTCCCTTGTGAAATGAATTTCCCATCAGTGACATCTATGGTATACATTGTTTCTGGGATACCAAAGAGGTAGCTGTTTTCATCCTTTTGTGGTAAAAAAGTAAGAGTAGATATTTCAAAACTTAAACACATAGGATTTGTAACTAAGCAGCTAGGTTCCTAACTAAAATCAACATATAAACACCAATTTTAAAACAACTGGTTTCTTAAAATATTAAAATATATACCATTTCAAGGCTGCTACAAATACATATGCTCAAATCATTTCTACACATCAAAATGTTATTCTCTATGGGGAAAAACACATTTTGACGTGTCAAAAAACAAACAACAAACTCCAAATACCTAAACTGAGACTTCAAGTTGAAAGGCCTTAGACGTAAACAAGTATTACAATAAATGACTTTCCATTTTAGACAACACTACAACAAAAGTCATACAAATCTCATGTATTTTATATGATCTATTAGTAGATTAGTCTGTAATGCCAAACAATCTGATAAAACTAAATATAATGAATTGCTATTGTAAAATCTCTCTCTCAGAAGAAAGAATTAAGTGTTATGTTGGCTTTAAAAATATTCAGTGTCTGAGGATATGGAATCACTTCATATATAATCACTTAAGATTGATAACTTAATATCTATGTTTATATGCTTTAAATTTGCCCAGATCAATGTGATAGAGCAAAAAATCTTTCTAATAATCCTAATCTAAACCTTTGGGAACTCCTGTCTCATCTCTCCTATTCCTCTAACAGCCCTTATCCATCAAATCCTTTCCTCGGCCAGAAAGTTCCCCAACTTGTATTTATGACTGTTGTTGGATTAGCTAAGAACCAGGTCCCTGGAAGATCTAACTCATTAAACACTTCAATAGTTGTGGCTTAGGTTTTTAGCCCTAACTACGTAGAAGCTCCGGTCTAACCCAGAAGGGTACAGCTAACTTCATTCTTAAAAAAAACAACAACAAAAAAAAGCACTCTACTGCCCCTAATTTACTTATTTACTTTCTCTCTTCGACATATCACTCTATCTCCTTCGTGGTACCAAATTCACACCATCCAAACATCCTTAAGGAAAAATATCCTAATACTTCTCAAGGGTTTGGTGCTAAAGCACTCATATCTAGGATAAGATCAAATAATTACAACCATACTTTAGTTTAAACCACACATGTATGTATGCATGTGTATATATATATATATATATATATATATATATATTTTGTTTGTTTGTTTTTCACAAAGAAAGTGTAAGAAATCCAGAATGAAGCAGTAGTTTACCATATTAGTATAAAATTTAAACTTTTTTAAAATGAGGGAAAAGCTAATAAAAATTACTCAATTAGACAGAAATTTAAAGCAAATATACTGCCCTACGTTTAGCATTTACGTTTGTATTGTCAGAAAGGTGATTTGTTAAAAATCTTTATTCACAATTGTTTAAAGTCTAGAAAACAAAATAAATTATAAACATAAAGAAACTGATGTTCCAAAGCCCAATCTCTTAATTGCTGATCAGAGCTGAAAATAGATGCTTTTTTTCTCCACTAATTGAATGAGTCTGGTTAAACCTTTTGAAACGCACTTTAGAAAATGCAAGAATACAGCTTAGAACAGGTTCTTTAATTTGGGTCATTTTCTGTTACTTGCAGTAGTGACGGGTGCTTAGCAACGCTGTTCTGGTGGCCCTTTTAAGGAAATGAATACCTGGAATACAGCATTTTAATCTATTTTATGGCATTAATTATCAAGATCGCCGCATTTAGACAGTGCCTCCTTTGCCACTTCCCTACATTACGAAAGGAAGGAATCCCGTGATAAATTGAATATGTGATTTCAGATGACAGAAGATCCTGTGCACACCCGTTACCAAGTAAAAAAAAAAAAAAAAAAAAAAAAAAAGTAAGGACAGAAAAACTAACAGTAAATAGAAGTCACAGAAAGCGTGAGTTTAAATGTTTAGACAAGGATCTTACACTGAAAATCAGTGTTCAGACATCTGTAAGGGTCCACAGGAAGTTGCTTTTTTCTTTCTGAATCTTTGAGGAAAATTAAATTCTATTATGCCACACACTAGGCCACTGATATCTAAGAAAGGTGATGCAACACAACCAAAATGCAGTAAGATTTTATTTGGTAGTTAAAGATTTGCTGAATCTTTTAAATACTGATTTCGTAAAAGAGGACTCTTACGTGAGACAGGTTCACAAAAACATCATTTAAATCATGACCAAGTTATTCACTTCATATTTATTTTAATGTGCTCAAAGGATTAACTATCAAGACGAGGAAACCAGGTAAAACACGGAGCTACCAAGTAGTTTTTAGGAAATCAAACTGCCATGTCACACTCTGTAAATACGCCCATTCACATCTTACTGATAATCACCAAACTAGGTTTAAGAAAGTAGTTATTAAAAATATTTGGAATACTGCTTTCTGTTTTTTCTCTGATCTCAGTTATCACTGTTAAAAGCGCAACTCTTCTCACTTTTCCCTCCTAACTACACAATTCATCTTCGATTCCCTGTCCTGAAGAAGGTACCGCTCTTGTACACCACCATCCTTCTCAATCTTCACAGATAAAAAGAGTGAGTGACTCCCTCTTTGTCTAGAATGCATCCTGATTTCAGTCTTCAAGAGCCAGTTTTTAAAAGCTTTCAACACGTAGGCTCCAAAGATGAGAAAGCAACCATGTTAACGTGCGATCATATTTCGTACGTTTCAATCTACCGGTTGAGGTATGATCGGCATCTGCTTACATGAAGCATACTTCATGCTTGATTACAAAGTTTAGCACCAAACTGTGTATATCGCAACACACAATGGGATAACACCAAAATTTCTCAAGTTTTTTAACCTCTTAAAACAGATGGGCTCTCCTTGGGGTTTGGGGGTTCTGAACAGTGCAGCTGCATTTGAACGCCTGGGAATCCGGGGAGAGAGCGAAACGCGGGGCCCCGACGGTGCAGCCTGCTCTCAACGGTCCGCTACCGCGAGGCAGGGAGGCAGGGAGGCAGGGAGGCCCGGAGGCAGGGAGGCTGTGTTTCTCAAAGGCCTTCCCTGGGTATGTTCAAGCCTTGGCTACTTTAACGATTAGCACACAGAGGTCTCTGGATGGCTCTCCGGAACTTTTAAAGCCAGAGAACAAAAGGTTTATTTTAAAAATGAAAACCTTGGCTTGTACAGCTCCAGACGTGAATCTGCTTTCAATTACTGAAAGTATTTCCACTTCAGTGGAAGGGGATCAAATCTTCAACTACACCCTCTTAACGGCGCTGAATTTGATTATCTCAGGCTTTCGGAAGACAGAATGGCTTTGGGACACAGCACGCATTTTCTGTACATCCCATTTAGGAGATATTCGGAGAGAGAGAAAGAGAGATGCCAGCACAGGGAGAGGGAGGAAATGTGACTTATTCTGAGAGCTGCCACGGATCCTTGTTTTATTTTACTAAGACACACACATAAATGGTAAATGATTCCGACTTCGATAGACAGTGCGCAAGTTGTTTCCAAAAATCATTCCCAACTAGTTCCTCCACGGGAGCGACCGGCACCGAGGCACGACGGAAAAGCGGGATTTCTTTTAGAGACTCTGCCCTGCAAAACCCTCTCCGGGAAAAAAATCACACGCTGAGCGTTTTGCAGGAGGAGAGCTGCTCTTTTAATAATTAGCCAGATTACCGTGTGCCTCCCGCCCCGCCCCGCCCTAAACCGCTGGCACGACGGACCTCAGTTCAGGAAACCCAAGGGCTGATTAATTCCAGCTCAAGGCGGATTTTGAAACCCCGGAGACAGAAACGATCCCAAATCCCTCCGGCTCCAGATGTGCTCCCCACGAATTCAACACGCCACGTCGCAAAAGTAACAGAACGCGGGGGAAACACACGGCGCTACGTCCTGGGTTAGCCCTGGACTCTACTCACAATACAACATCCACCCGATTAAAACCGCGCGAACAAAAGACCCTTCTCCCCGCAGCTACCTGCGCCGCTCCGAGGGACGCGGAGTCCTCCAGCGAGTTCAGCCTCCGCCTCCTCCAGACCCCGAAGGCGGCCCCTCAGCGGTCAAAGCGCCCCCGCCGGTCAGATGCTCACGTCGCCCGGGCCCCGATTCCAACCCGCGCGGAGCCTCCTCCCCTCCCGACGCCACGGGGGAGGACAGCGGGGCCGCCGCCGCCGCCGCCGCCGCGGTCCCCGGGCGCGAACGAGCGACCCGGCCGCGCGAGGAGCCGCGCGAGGAGCCGCGCGAGGAGCCCCCCCAGGCCGCGGAGCCGCCGCCGCCGCCGCTCACCCACCTTGCCGCGGCGCGCCCTCGCTGTGGCCGTGCGGAGCCGAGCCCGGCGCTGCCAAGCTGCCGCGGTCTGGAGCGTCTCGTGTTACAGCGCCGGGCTCGGGGCTCCGGCTGCGAGCGGCCGCCAGACATGATAGGCTGAGGCTCGTCTGTTTACACCCGGCCGCGGAGGGGGCGGGGGCGGCGGCGGCGCTTAACCCCTTCGCGCCGGGCCGGGCCGCCCCTGCCCCCGCCCCGCCCCGCCCCGCCCCGCCCCGCCCCGCCGGCCCCGCGCCCAGGCGGCCGCGCTCCCGGCCGCGCCCCCCGCCCCCGCTGCCACACGCACACGCACGCACGCGCGCGCAGGCCGGGCGTCCCCAGAGCCGCGTCCCACGCGCGGGGGGTGCGCGCTGCGCCCCGAGCTGTTCGCCAGCCTGCCCTGGAGGCCGCGATCCGGAGCCTTCCGCGCGCGCGCGCCCGCGCTCCGTCCCGGGCTTCTCCGGCGTAGCTGTGGATCTTTGCAAGTCGGTCCTTGTCCCGGAAGCGCGACCTGGCTGCGCTCACAGAAGAACCTCCTTCCCAGCACCTGGATGAACCCCGACCCCTGAGCCGCCAGCCTTCACGCCTCACGCGGCGGCGGCGCTGTGGCCTTCGTCCGAACGCGAGCGGTGGCCCCGCGCCCCGTCGTCGCCGCGAGACGAAGTCCTCGGGCTGGCGGGACGCGCCGCTCGGGGAAGGTGGCCGGCGGGGCCTGAAGTCCAGCGCCGGCGGGCGCGCGCGCCGTGTGTGTGTCTGTGTCTGTGTGTGTCGCTTGGGAAGCGCGGCGGGGGCACCGGCTCAGCCCGCATCGCCTCTCGGCCTGGGTTGCCGAGGCCCGGCCCCTCGAGGCGGCCCCGGGGCCCGCGGGCCGGGGGGCGGAGCTGCCCTGCGCCCGGCTCGTGCCGGCCGGGGACTCGGACCCCCGGCAGCGCCGTCGGTGGCGCCGGGCCCGCTCCGCCGGGAGGGAGGGCGGTCTCCGGGGCTGCACACGGGGGCTCACGGGGTCCGAGCGAACTGTGGACGACGCGCCCGGGCCGGACAGCCCGGACCTGGGCCGCCTACCTGCTGCGGCGTTCCAGCGGGCTTCACTCTGAACGCGGGACACTTCGATGCTGCCGGCTCTTACTACATCTTTACTTTAAAAGATCGTCTTCTCTTCCCTCCAGACGCACTTTCATCGTTATTTTTGCGTGGCCTCCGGGCCAACGTCCCTCCTTCCTTTAATTTCTCTTTCTTCCAGAACATTCCATCCCTTTCAGCTTCTTCCTCCATTAAGCTAAGAACGGAATGACGGAATGTTCCTGAATTTTTAGACTCACCCGTGTTTTCTTTCAAGCCCTGCAAACCCCTCAGGTATTTTTATGAATAAAGAAAGACAACAAGCAGCACTTTGCAGTACTAGTATCAATCAGCAGATCTTTGCATCATTAGCTGTCGTTCTACGTTTTAACTCTCATCTAAAAATAGTAAGCCAAAAAATGGCTACTTAAGAAAGGACCAGTGTCCTCCCCCCTCCCCGCAACTTCATTTACCAGATCATATCCTTTTCTCAATTTCCTTGATTTAACAACAGCAATTTCTTGTCCCTCTTCAGGTTATCTCTGCCTTGACTTTGGGCGCCTTTTACGTGTAACGCTACAGGGATGTGCAGACAGCTCCCCTGCCTTCCGGTGAACACTCTTCCTCTCCAGTTTTCCTTACCATCCAGCACACCCACTGTCATTCACGGAAACGTCTGATGTGCCTCCGTGTTGAAGCACAGTCTCTGCACCTCAGTGTTCTTTGCTTTCAGTAACAATGGCTCTTCGAAAATCGTGACTCACAAACACATTCTCTTACGTGAATATCACAAACATCGTGCTTATACTTCCCTGAATGATCAGTATGTTCACTCTTTAATTAGGACATCGTTAAGGTATCAGAGAAAGTATTTAAACATGCCTTTGACACAGTCTAAATTTCAAAGTTATTTCAAGGTTTTGAAATTCACCTTAGTAAAACTGGGTCAAAAAATAGAACAATAGATATTTTGTGGGGCACTGAAAGACTTCTAAGTTCTTAGGCAAATATCTTCCTAAGTCGTAATATTTTGAAAAGGATCCTTACACGAATCACTGTAACGTGTGTGACTCATGGGGTGGGGGGGGGGGGAGGGTTATCTGAAGTAATTGCCAGTAAACACTGTAGAATGATTTAGGCCCTGGAATATGAAGAAAGCGTATTCAATTGGAATCTTAGAAGAATTGAATAGGTAAAACATTGCACCTTGAGAGTCTTCCAGGACCCAGGGACTTGGGAATGCTTCCGATACGTACCCCTGGATTTTTGATGACACAGGTTAGCAGGTCTGGATTTGGACTAGAACATGAGGAGACAGCGAGATGAACACTCTAATCGAGGAACGAAAGCTCTTAACGTCTTAAATCGCTGCTTGGGTCAAGATGAATCTCAAGAAGACTGGTACTTGGGCACGCTCGCTTCCCCAGATAAATGCTACGTAAGTTGGTCACTGCTGGGTAGTATTTATTAAAATTCCAATTTAGAATGCTAATTAAGCCATGCCCATCTATAAATATCAGATACAGGTTAGGTGAATTTTTATATTGGATTACCTTGGACTATTCTGCATGTAGATCTAGTTCTGCCTTTTCTGAGTACGAAACTAATTATTTTCAGATCGGACCAAGACATTATCCCTTTGAGAATGAGCAAGGCCTGACTTTGAACACAGCTGAGCTGCAGCAGCACACGGGGAAGGAGAGGGAGAGACGGGGTTTCAAACGGATGGTTTCCACAAATATCTTCCTAAGAAAGGATACAAAGGCTTGTGGCCACACCCATCCATGCATTAAATCACTGCCATCTTTTACATATAGAGGGTCCACTAAAGTGTCCTATAGAGACATATAATGAGGCACACCTTAAACTTCTATTTTCGTCTATTATAGTTTGCCGTATTGATGCTGTCAGGAATAATTAGCATTATGGATACTGCCTTCTATAACTTACGCATTTCTTGTCTGAGGTCTGCAGAATTCCCTGCAGTTCCATGAGCAGACACTATCAAATATGTTGAATTATGTGGCTATTTTATGTTGTGAATGAATAACCACATGCAATCATACTTGTGCTGTTAAATGAATTTTACTTATAACTGAGTTCAGTTCTTTAGGCATAATGACTTGCACACCACGAGGAAGCTTTTTTTAGATGCATGAAGCAAATCAAATCAAAGCAAATTGTATTTAAAAAAAAAAAAGCCCACGCGTGAGCTGTTACTTCAGATGGGCACCAACTTAGCTTTGATATTAAGCATTCTTCTGCCCTCTCCCTGCTTCGGCCAAAAGCCTTGAAGAAAAAGCAGAGTTTAACCAAAACTGGGAATGATGATTTTCTCGCTAATGATTGAGCACCGAATCCATACTGTCAGAGATGTTCCTCAAAATCATAATCAAACACTTTTAGCTGTGTTAAAATACATGAACGTGATAAAAACTAACATTGAGCGCTTCGTGTGGCTCACCATATGGAGCAGTGGTTGGCATAAACCATGTTTATTAACTCTCTAAAGCCCCAATGAGAAAGTGACATTATTATCCCATTATACAGAAGAGGAAACCAGAGCTCAAAGCGGTTAATAACAGCCCACATAGGGTGCCAGAGGCTAAAACCAGCCTCAGGTGCTCAGCCTGACACTTAAGCCATTGCACTAAATACCTATTACAGTATCAGCTCCTTAGTAAAAACTGGTATTAGGAGTGTAGTTCACTTTCCAAATAAAACACGTCGGGATAATCCACGGCAAGGATTTGAAAACATGATATTCAGTTCTAAAAACCGATCCTTTGTGGATCTGGAAGGGGAAAAAAAAGAAGAGGCACCACATCTGATTTCTCCTGTGTTTTGAAGCTGCTTTTAAGTTAAGGTAGTAAGTAATATACATATTAGTATTCTCTGCCAGCTAGACTCTCACAGAGGAATGAAATAGTTAATAAACATTCCCGAACACCTGATGTAGGGATTGCGTAGGTCAACAGGTATCTGTCACACTAGAATTCAGTTTGCCTAAATGGACTTCGTTAAAAATTATACACTTATTTATATTTTTTTCTTTTTTAAATAACAAATATGTCAAAGGAACCGTTTATGTCACTAAAATTACAGTACATTGACATCAACTGGTGTATACTAACTGTACAATTACTTTAGTTACAGGCTGTAAACAAAATTTTAGACTTTATCTTCTGTTTTGCAAAGCGTTATCTTGTCAGTAGCGTGAAAATCTCTAACAGCTGTGTGGACTCTCTTATCAGCTGACATAAACTGTATTTAAAACCGCATTTCTGGGTCCTCTTTCCAAGGAAGTTCAATTATCATTTACACTGGAACAGAAATAAAGGTTTCAAAAAAAGGCTTGTAACAAAGGCCAATTCATAATTTTTCACAGATGTCTACAGTAAATCTAAAAAGGCTAGGATAATACGTAGGTGATTCTTTGCTCTAAGCTACGGAAAAATCCACCCACAGTACAGCCATTTATTTCACAACTGTTTGAAATGACCCACATCCAAAATCATTTCTAAAAGGTAAGTTTTCTTCATTTCTAGAGGTGTTATGTTATTTCACCAAAAACCCAAATGCCTTCTGACATCTGATCCATGATGAAGACATGACTCTTTCTTTATCTCCAACCACGTTTATTGTGTGTCCAAAGAACTGGTTCTGATTTTTGTCCTAACTCAGGTGACATTGGGCAGGAGCGTGCTGGGTCCTCCACAGCCCTGGCAGGCAGGCAGGCAGGAGGGGGAAGCAGGATCTGGGCACGTGGGTTGAGGTCTGGACTCCTTGCGGGGGGCGTCAAGCAATACGCTGTATCCAAAAGGCTTAGTGAGCGTCAGCCCTGTGCTGGCAAATATCCAAGTGGGAGGGACGTGGGCGAGGCAGAGAGATCACTCCTCTCTGGTGGTGAGAGCAGGACAGGCGCAGGACAGAGCTTTAAGAGAAATCCAGATCGCCAGCAAGAGTTAGCTGGGGGTATGGATGCCAGGAACCAGGTACGTAGCAAGAGCTGAGGGCCCAAGTCGAGCCACCCAATGTCCAAAGGCAGTGTTACAAGGGGGTCTGTAGTAGGTCGTGGAACCCTAGTTCTGTGCGTGAGTCAACCTCTATGACTGGGGAAGCACAGGAGTGGCCAAGACAGAGGGAGCGCTACTCACCCCTGGCAGGTTGGACACAAGGTCTAAAAACAGCAAGACGACCTCCCAGGCCCACCTGGGGCTGGCAGTGTTTGTGCGTGCTTAGCAACTCACTGGGGTTCAACTTGTTTGTAGGTTGTGAAAATAAGAGTACGTTGGGGGTGTGTCCTTTGAAAGTCCATGTTTAAGAAATGCACATGTGACAAAGAAAAACGACTGAATTGCTTTAATCCCTTCAATCCGGGCTATTTGTTTCCAACATCATTCCACTCACGCAACCCCAAAGCATATTCTTGTTCTGGTTCTCAAAAACTAACAACTAACTCAGTTAGATGTCAAAAAGCTAGGCCATATATCTTTGAAATTAAATACATCACCAGAAACAATTTATTTTCTTTGTTAGGCGCCGAAAGTTAGTTATTCACTGATGGCTAGTGATGAGGTGGTGATGCCAGGTGGGTAGTTGTCTGTAGGGGCAATAGTTACCTGCAGCTCAAATCCCTCATGCAGGGGACAGAACACAGAAATCACACAAACTTCTAGAGTCACTCTTAGAAATTTACACTGTCCAAAATTTTCCAAAGAACCCATAGGTATTAAGATCATTTTTGCAAATAGCTTACCAGGTCTTTATTGACAAACAAATCTGGATAATCAATAATGTGTTAATTTTAGGTGTTTTCAAAACAGAGTCCCATGGAATAGATTTTTAAAGATTTTTTTCTATTTTGTGAACATAAATTATTTCTGTGCACTTATTTTATGCACTTATGTCATTTTGGATGTAAGTATATGCTTGCTACTTCTGCTATGTCCCTGGCCAATTTCTGCTTGGTCATGAGTTGGCTGGAAGTCAGCTCCTCTATTTAGCCTTTCCTGATCCACTAAGAATAGTTTAAGGGCCCCTCTCTTTGTGTTCCCATAGAATTCCGTAACTATCCTTTCCTAACAGTCATCACGCTATATTCTTATTCCGCTGCCTTTGTACTTGTCTGTAACTCCTTCTAGACCATAAACCCATGAGGGCAAGGACCATTTCTTTGCTGATTCCCCAGCTTTCAGCATAGTGTATTGCACAAAGGAGACTCTAAATAAATACTGGTTTGGGGATGGGTAGATGGATGGACCATTGGAAACACAGTCTACATTGAAGAAAGTGCTTGTTAATTAAAACGATTCTGTCCCTTGTATTGATCGTTTGTAATATTTGGTTTCCTCTCTCTCTCTCTCTCTCTCTCTCACACCCCCCAACCTAATCCAACCTAACCTAACCAGCTTTTCTAGGGCAGAGACTGTGACCTAATGGCACCATTAGTCATTTGAGGTCACTATTTTTAAACTATAAATGTGTACTTTCTCATTATAAAATCACAGGATTATAAAACGGGACATAAACTTAATACATGATCTATGTTGGTCATATACTTCTGCATCCCCATCCACAGATGGATCTATCAGTTTAAAAAAAAAAAAAAAGCCTCTCTACCATGCCATGTGCATTTTCAATAATACATTACAATATTTTACATTGTTTACCAAGGACAATTCTATTTTGAGAATCTCTAACTTAAATCTCTAAAGCCACAATTTACGCCCAAATGCCCTTGTTCAAGCTTCAGTAGAAACAAGGAGCATCTGGTCACCGTTTTCTCAGTATGGGCCCTTCATATACGTAAAGATGATCATCCTTAAATCTTCCCTTCAGCTCCACGTGGTCATGCTAAATAATCTCAATTATTATTTTTTTAAGTTTTATCTTACCCTTTCCTCTTGGGTCTAATCTTTAGTCCTTTCATCGTCTTAATGGCTCTTCTCTGAGCCTCCTTTAGAGGATGGGGGTTTGGGGGTGGAGCTGAGAGCCACAACCTCTGGGTTATCAGACTGCAGATTGAGAGACCGAGGCCCAGGCTGAGAAGAAGGCCCAACGAGAAGACAAAGAAAAAAGAAACAGAGTGCGGTGTGCGTTTCATGGGATATCTCTCTTAAGCGTGCCAGCAAGGCGTTCACAGATGGAAACAAGGGGTTTGCTTCTGTAATGTGCCTTTACGAACCCACTCTAGAGCAGTGCTAATTATGAAAGTAGATGAATATTGTGAAAGTAGAAGAGATGAGAGGCAATGAGTAAGCTGAGAAAGCAAAGGGCCGAGCCTGAATCTTCGGGCTTGGCCTCAAAGAGGAAGTTCAATCACCAGGGGAGACAGAATTCCAGGGCTAGGAAACTGGATGCAATCAGCGGTGCGGCACGACAAAGGAGCCCCAGCGGAGTGCTTTCAAGAGCGTAGGTAGGGAATGAGGTGGGTGATGGTTAACAAAGCCACATGTCACAGATAAATACTTCTGATCACTGAGGTGAAGTTCTTGGAATTGGCAGGAAGAAGCAATTTGTGACCTAAAGATGAACAACTTCTAACAGAGCGACGGGGTGAATGTCAGATGTAATAAGGGTTGAGAAGCAAGGGGATGGAGGGGAATGGAGACAGCTAGTTTACAAACCAGTTTTCATCTTCAAAACATTTAGATATGCGTTTGACTCCCATTTATTGAACGCCTATTATGCACCCGAAACACCTGAGGTACTCTGGCATGAAATGCCATTTTTAAACCTCATGGGGCAAAACTAGTTTAAAACTAGAGCAGAAAACTGTATTTCCATTGTTTAAAATACTCTGTAGGGGAAAATATACTTCTAGGCAAATTTCTACCCAGGATCAGTCTTGGTCTGTAAAAAAAAAAAAAAAAAAAAAAAAGCAAGTGTGCTTAGGGTCTTGCTAGAGATGGGAAATCATACAAAGATATCCATTAAGTACTATCTGTGAAGAAATGAGTTCTCTAGAAATGGGAAGGTGGGAGAGGATAAAGTAAAAAACAGGTAGAGATAGAGGCGGTCAGGTAAGGAAAACTCCAGTTATAGTATATCTAGTTCCGGGGGCTTTCAGCTTCTGAGTGATAGCAAGCGTCAGGGACTGTCTCTTTTAGGAGAGCTGGCACAAAGGGAATTAGGTCTTTCAAAAGATCTAGACTAATGAAAGGCAAAATAAGGGCATCTATTTAACTGATGCAAAGCAAGGTGAATCTAACTCCTGAAGCCATCCATGGCAGACAAAAGATCCCAACCACTAAGGCAAGTGTCCAGGCGAACAGTCTGACACCAGACAGTAGAGGTGTTTCAGAGTCTACTCTCCTTGGTGGCAATTTGACTCTGAAACAGAAACCACTGTGAAAATATGTGGAACTATATGTTATTTTTGGCCAAAGGCCTCTGCAAGATCTTCCAAAAAAGGTTTGCATAATGTGATGCTTCAAATGAATTTTAAAGATTAAGGCAGAACAAGTTAGAGTATTTTAGAATTAATTTCATAATATTACTCATTAGATCAATATATCACTGTGTCACTTTAACTACAGAGTCTGAGATAGCTTTCGTCCAGATGATATTGGCATACAGAATAAGTAGAAAGGCTCTCATAGTTAGGGACAAGTCTAGGTTGAATAACTGCACGCTTCCTGCTTGTATTCTAGAATGGATGCCGGGTAAATTTACCTTCAAGGAATTTCTGGCAGGATTTCAGAAGGATGGTTAGAATGAGGAATTTTCTAACTGGAAAAAAGCAGTTAGATTAGGTTGTGATTAACAGCAATTTATGATTAGTGACCAAGGTCCTAAATTACAGCAAGGCATTCGCTCCACAAAAAGCTTATTCTATTGCTTTGTGATTATTTCTAGCAATTTTAATAAAAACATGTAGTATCATTATCAGCGTCACAAAGATCCGTGGCTACAACTCAGAGAAGCGGCCATCTTTTTGTCCACACCTTAGATGACGTGAACAGACACCAGATGATAAAATGGACTCCGTGCAAAAGAAAAGAACCTAAAAGGAACAAAGTAGCTTTGGTAGTTTGTACATCGAAATGGCGAAGACACATCACAGCCCA
The DNA here is from genome assembly GCF_028021215.1 of Eschrichtius robustus. Taxonomy (NCBI): domain Eukaryota; kingdom Metazoa; phylum Chordata; class Mammalia; order Artiodactyla; family Eschrichtiidae; genus Eschrichtius; species Eschrichtius robustus. The sequence goes on from NC_090844.1 coordinate 517,364, forward strand.
CACGTCAGGGATTTCTCCACTTGTCTACAGATTCTCTGGGAATCAGGAAATCTGGGTTCTGGACATGGCTCTCCTCACTGGCTGTGTGACCTTGTTAAGTCTTAACTTATCTGGGCCTCAATCTTTCCCTCTAAAAAAAGGAAAATCTCTCAGGTCTTCTGAATCCTTTAAATGGCCATGCAGGAGTTTCTTCTAACTTCTTTAATGTCCTAGAATAATAGTTTTCAGTTACTGGATATTTAAATTCATTTCTCATTTTCTTAATGTTTTCCTTTTTTCCACCCTGGTTTCCCACTGCCCTGATTGTTTTGTTGTCTGTCCATCAACTATCGGTATAAAGATCAAGCTTTCGTTTGTTTAGTTTGAGGAATGAGTTAAAGGTTCCACTCAGTCATTTCCAAATGTTGACTTTTTAAGGCAGATGTGATTTAGACAACAGCTATTCTCATCTTTATTCTACTCCATATATTACCATGCCATGTGTTAAGATACCAGCCACAATCCAGTGTCTATACGAGGTGAAAAGTTCTCTATTTCCTAAGAACAGCACTGGTGATTCTTTTTAGAAGCCAGGAGAGGTAGCAAGGTATGCGTGAGCTGTGTTGTTATGTGTTTGTTATCATACTGTCTGTTATTATACTGCTGGTGGCAACCACGTCTATTTATTCTACCTAGCTAAGATTTACATCCCTGGCAAGGTCTCTGTCTTCCAGTGCCCCTGTATCCTATCAACAACTTCAAGTAAGGTGACGTACAAATAGGAGGCTCTTGGTAAGTATAGCTTAGAGCACACCACTGCTTTCCTGCCTTGAAGAGATCACATAGCATCACCAAACGTTAGGACCAAAAAGAAACTTAGAGCTCCTTGCTGAAGCCCCTTGCCTTCTCACAGAGCGGCTGGTAATTATGACCCCACAGACAGACAGCTCCTCTATTTATTACTGATCCTACATATCGTTAACATGACCCCCTCTCCATACACCGTTAAACAAAGAAGTAGAGAGAGACAATGTAATTTGCCTAAAGGTATCTATCAAAGCAAAAGAACCACTGTCAATAGAAGATTAGAATCCCTGCAGCCTTCACAAACACAAAACTGCCCCGCCCCCTCGGGTTAATGTGAAGTTTAATTAGTTATCATTGTAACTAGCAGGAAAAAAAACAACTACTTTTCATGAGACTAGAATTAGAACATTTATAATCTTCCACTTCTTTTTTTTATTTCAAAAGGATCAAGAAGAATTGCCAAAGAGTGGAATACAAATGCATATCCCATTTTCCTCCAATTATGAAGAAATAAACCAACTTCAGGTCTTTCTAATACCTGTATGACTGTGAATTTGCTGCCTTCTTAACTCTCGTGAGAGAGGAAGTAAAGATCACCTTCCTCTATGGAGATAGCAACTACTTATGCCTAAAAAGGGAATATTTGAAAATTCTTAAATTCATTCTTCTGCCTTTTTCCCTATCCTATTTCAAATCAATTTCCTATTTTCTCACATTCCCCCTGGCTGGCAGCTCTCCTTCTGGGCCTTTATCTGGCCCGAGGAAGACAGGCAGGCAAGCACTTGCCTGTTCAGCTGATGTCAGCCCCGTTCCCTTGCCGGAGACTGAATGTCTGATCTCATATTCCTAGCAGCTTCCAGCTGCCCGCACCGCCCCTCCCCTGCACCGTCTTCAAAAGCATCTTAACACTTGGGTCCACAGCCTGGGGTCCCCTTTCTTTTCAACGGGAATTAAAACCTTTTTATCCTTGGAAAGAAGACTTCCTGAAAAAAGAAACAGTCATAACAAGCAACACGCAAGTCAAGCCACTAAAGGAAAAATAAATTCACCTTCAGTGTACACACGGAAGATGGAAGAAGTCACGTAATCAACACTGTATTTGTCAACTGTCTGAAGCAATACAACTGAAGTAAAATAGCTTTCGGTGGTGGTCCGGCAGGGAGAATCGACTCTCCTGAACAAGGCCACACCTTCCATAAAACTGCGGAACTGATGAGCGCCACCAGCAAAGAGCATGAAAAGACTCCCCCTCACCCCCCAGGACAGACAGCTACTTAAGTGAACATGGCATCAAGCCTCCTTGATGTGTTTGACTTTGCATCAGACCCTTCTTGGTACACGTCCAGAATTATATTTTTATAGACTTCAAAGACGCCAGCGAAAGAACAACTCGTGTCCTAGCAATTCCCATGGAAATGCCCCACATCTTTTCTGTATCCATTGTTTTATTGATCCCTGCTGAAGTGATGGGCTCAGACCGTAAGTTCAGCCGCTATGGCTGCCCTTCACCCCCCCCGTAGTGGTCCAGCCCAGCAAATATGAAGGACTGTCACTTTTGGTAAGGATTACTGAGTTCTCTCATCTGAGTTTCTTTCCAAATGGATTTCTAAGTCCTTTTTTTTCTTTTCTCTTGTAGTGCATAGCAAAAGAAATATATCATCCGGTCTAACCTCTGGGATAGAATTTTAGAAGTTCAAGGAAAACAGGGGGAAAAAGCAAGTTTAAAAAGAAAAATATACTGAAATACTATTCTTCTATTTTTAATTCTATGAATTATGATCAAAAGTTCTAAATACCTTACAAGATGCACATTTCCCAAAACCAGATCCCTCTCCTGACTTTTCCCTTTTTTTCCTCCAAGTTGTCACTATTCGAATAGTCATCTCCTGTCCCTGGCCTTACCAAGTTCGGTTAGAAGTAGTGGGAGCGCTTCTATTTTCACAAGTACCTCTTGCATCCATGTTTTTTCTTTAAATTTCCTTTTTACTTCCCACCCAACTTCTCAATCTCATTACATCTATCCTAGATGCATCAATAGCCTGCGTCATGGTCTCTGCACCCCTGCTCCAATCCGCACTCGAGTCAGATCTTCCTAATGGCTTAGAGTACGTCCCCGACATACGGACCTTCAAGTTGCGGACTTTCAAAGATGCGGATGTGCATCTGGTTCCAGCAAGGAACCAGAACCTGTTCCATCAACGTCAGGCGTGAGTGAAATTGCAGCTTGCCCTCCGTCCCCTATGGCTGACGATCCCTCAGCTCTACCATCTCCCACCTCCTCTCCCTCCTCCAGGCAGTAACTCTCCTTGCTTGTTCACTGGATGCCAGCCCCTGGATGCCAGCTGTTGTACTGGACTACTGTACTTTCTAAAGTACTGTACTGTAAGGTGAAAAATGTTTTCTTTATTTTTTGCGTTTGTTTTTTAATGTATTATTTGTGTGGAAAGTATTATAAACCTAGTACAGTACAGCACTATATAGCCGATTGCGTTAGTTGGGTACCTAGGCTAACACTGTTGGGCTTACGAACAAATTGGACTTGTGAACGCGCTCTTGGAACAGAACTCGTTCATATGTAGGGGACTTACTGTACTCACAAATGCCCCTCCTGTGCTCAAAGCCTCACTGGCACCCTATCGACTACAGCATAAACCCCATCGTCAACCTGTTGTGTAGGAGGACCATTCTAGTCTTATCTTGCACTTGACAATAGGATTTTTCTCAAACATATCTCTCCCCTTTTTCTGCTACTTTGTGTGTCACATAGCTCCCTCTGCCTAGATGCCCTTCTTCTCTCCCTCTCTTCCTCTACTCTTCCTCTCTCTCTCTCCCCCTTTTTCTTTCTCTCTGACTTCCACGATCATCGTCACCTCTCAAGGCCTAGTTCACCAATTACGTTATTCCCTAATTCCAATTGCCTGCCAGGCTCATAGCCAATCACTTAATGGCTTTGACAGGATGTCTACAGGAATCTTAAAGGCAACATGTTCAAAGCTAAAATAATCATCTTTGGGAATCCCCTGGTGGTCGGGTGGTTAGGACTCCACGCTTTCACTGCCCAGGGCCCAGGTTCAATCCCTGGTCAGGGAACTAAGATCCCACAAGCCCCCGGTGCGGCCAAAAAAATAAAATAAAATGAAAATAAAGACTTTGTGACAGTTGAATGGAAACGCTGACTTTGAGCAGTTCTCCTTTAAAAAGTAAAATAAAATAAAGTAAATCATCTTCCACAAATTTCCATCTCTTCCTGGGTTCCCTGTGTTAGTGAGCAAAACCTCTGTGTCCATCCAAATGCTCAAGAAAGAAACTTGGAAGCCATTCTTTTTTCCTCTTTTCAGCACTGTCCTCCCCACTCCCCACATGGAATCAACCCACAGGCCCTCCACCATATTCACAGTTTTCGTCACTGTGAAAGGTCTCTACCTTTGTTGACGCCATCAGCATTTTTCACTGACAGGCAATATCATACCTGCCTCTAGTCTTGCCTTCCTCAAACATTCTTCCCACTATGTTCAGAAAAATCTTTCAAAAAGATGCAAATAATCATATCAATTTCCTGGCTGAAAAAATCTGAATGGCTTCCACTGCCACTATGACAACATCCGAACTCCTAGGTAGGACTGATGAGATCCTCTGTGACCCAGCCTCTCCTTGCACTTTTTACCACAGCTACAGTTTCTGGCACTTCGCAAAGGCTGTTCCTTCTCTTTAGAGTAGGATCTTCCTTTGGCTGAGTCCTATTTGTCCTTCAGTCTTAGCTTAGATGTCTCCTCTTCCTTACCTGAAAGCTTTCCTGCCCCCTGGATGCCAGTTGATTATTGCATATTTACTATATTAAGAAAACAATAACAATCACAGTACCGATTGCATTGTTTGTATTGCCTTAAAATACTTCATGATATTAAAATGATAGGCTTAATATCATTGAATGAAAGAATGAACACATATCACATTTAACCTGACTACAAGCCGACATACTTTCCACATGTTAGAGACAATTATTCCAAAAAAGATATCAAAATGTGTGCACATCTTTTCCAACTGTCTTAGGACATCATGCCCAATGCTTGCTGTGGCTTCCCCGGGGGCAGTTCTAATGCAACAGCTCCAACGACAGATCTATAACATGCCATCCTCACTGCAGAGCCATCCCTGCCCCTTGTCCTTCTCAGTTCAGTCCCCGTAGCTCTTCACCTAGCTGACTAACGTAGAACTTTCAATTGTCTTTCCTTCGGCTCCGACATAAAACCACCCATCACCACGTCCTGTCGCTTCTACTCTTCAGGAAGGTCACGACCCTCTCCCCTCCCTTTCCATCCACGCGCCACTGTCCAGATCGACAGCCTCATAGTCTCGTGCCTGGATTTTTGTAAGAGCATCCAAGATATTCTCTCCCTCCTCTTTCCCTCACCTTATCAGGACCGCCTTTCCAAAGCTACCAAACTTATGTTTTAAAAACCCAAACCTGGGCTTCCCTGGTGGCGCAGTGGTTGAGAGTCTGCCTGCTAATGCAGGGGACACGGGTTCGTGCCCTGGTCCGGGAAGATCCCACATGCCGCGGAGCAACTGGGCCCGTGCGCCACAACTACTGAGCCTGCACGTCTGGAGCCTGTGCTCCGCAGCAAGAGAGGCCGCGATAGTGAGAGGCCCGCGCACCACGATGAAGAGTGGGCCCCGCTTGCCACAACTAGAGGAAACCCTCGCACAGAGACGAAGACCCGACACAGCCAAAAATAAATAAATAAATAATTAAAAAAAAAAAAAACCACAAACCTGCTGATGTCTTACATTTAACCTCCTTAGCAGGACACCTTAGTACTTCTACATCAAGCCCTGGCCTTTCTTTTTAATCTTCATCTGCTGCCCTTCTTCAACACACCAACCAATTTTTATAAAATGAGCTACCTACTACTCCTCACACACTTTGCCTCTCTGCAAAAAAAGAGTGGCCTAATAGCATTCTTCTACACATTAACTAGCAAATTCAAATAAATCAAATGTTTCCTCTACCTGCTACCTTTTGTTGCCCTCTAGACCAAAAAAAAAAAACCCAGCTGTATCATACACCTCCATGAGAGCAGTGCATTGAACATGATGAAAAGTAAAGACCACGGGCTTAGGAGTCAGACAGACCTGAGTTCAAATTCTGCCTCTTCCACTTACTACATGTGTGATTTTGGGGAAATCGCTTGACATTTTTGAGCCTCATGTATGTAAGTAAAATAGGAGTAATATAATACCTATGTCATTGGATTGTTGTGAAAATTAAATGAGATAATTTATGAAACATACTCATTATAGTACTTAAATATGGTAGAAACTCAAAAGCCGGGTTCACATTTCATTCAGCATTCAATCCCTGACAGTATTAACTATGTGTAGGCACTGAATAAAATTGGTTTACCTGAACTAAATTTGTGGCAGATTTTGAATTACCAGTTAATTACCAACTGTAGCTGTTACATAATCATTTGATCCCACAGTAATAAGATTTAGAAATTTGCCAAACACCAAAACCAATCATTTGAATTTGCTCTGAATTGGTAAGGCAAAATAGTTTTACTCCTTGATACTAACAGAAATATTAATTCAATCAATCACTGTAGACAATAAATTATTTAAAAAACTGATATTGGATCTAAAGAATTTAAAATATAGGTGTGATACAAGTAAAAACAAGTATTTAAGCATTTCCATTTTTATCATACTCATTTATATCACATATAGAAGAAATTGCTTATGCGATTTATATATGTGCATGGAAATAAATTTCATAATCAAATGTAGTACAATTAAGCATTGACTTAAAAGTTAAAATTAAACAATCTTGAAGGACACAAATAAAAATTAGAGTCAGTTTTTAATGTCCAACAGCAAGTAATGCTTAATAGTCCTGTGACATTACGGAATCAGAGAAGAATCTAGAAACAGAGGCAGCATAGTTATTCCTGACATGCATTGGTTGTATGTTAACTGGCCAAAATTCTCTGAGTCTGGAAGATGCAAAGATTATCCTCCTGTTTGTGGAATATCAACAGTCATAAAATCCCCAAATACATTTCACCAGAAAAAAAGAAAACAAAAAAATGGAGTTGGTTAGAGTCTTTGGAAAGAAGTTGTCTCAGGCTCTGTTGGGTCAAAAGATAGAATATATTTCCTAGCACCGGGAAATATTTGACTTTGCTCCCTGTGTGCCAGACATATTGGTACCCAGACTAAACAGTAGTTTTCCATTATGCTTACTGGAACAGGGAAGCACTTATATCAGTCCAGTGCCCTTAATACGAATTAGTTCCCATCAGAGACAGGAAAAGTTACATGATGACAAATTATTCCCCTTATTATTTTCTTTGGTATTATTTACTTCCCCTTGGAGAAATTAAAATATTCTGCTCAGAAAATTTAGCGAAGTAAAATATTTTTTAAATGCATCATATATTTTTTAAAAATATGTTTATTATTTGAATGTATGCATTTATGATAAAATATATGGGCTGCACAAGTCGCACAAAGCTTTTGTGGGTCCGTGCTTGGCTTCATGGCATCACTCCTGTAACTCCGTCTCCCTCCGAGTGCCGGATGAAATTAAAAGCTGATCCAAAGAAAACCAACTATTTGCAGGGCCAGCATCCAGTAAATGGTCTGTCGTGGTTGCTCTGGGTTGGGCTCTATGTGGGATGGAGACTAGACTCCACTGATCAGATCCTGTTGTGGGGAAGCTGGATCTGGAGATAACATGGGAGAACCTCAGTCAGCAGCGGTGGGAGAAGCGGAAGCAGAGAACGTGTGACCTAACCAGGTAACTGTGACTAGGTAGCCAGGGGTACCTCTGAATGCTCCCCGCACTCCCCTAAAACCTGGCTCAACCGCTGCTCGTGTGTCATGATCGGCATTTGTTTCTTCCAGGCCTACGGAAATGGGTTCCCGTTTTTCTCTTTCTCTGCCAAGTGTCTTGATCATAATTCCTTATCACCTAGGTAACCTGGGTATCTCTAAGTCCTTACATTCCAAAGGCACCCAATGCAGTATCCATCCCCATTCTGAATACAAGCTGGTTTTCTCCATAACTTTGGTTAGTGAATATTTACTCACAAAAACTGAGCTTAGGGCTTCCCTGGTGGCGCAGTGGTTGAGAGTCTGCCTGCCAATGCAGGGGACACGGGTTCGAGCCCTGGTCTGGGAGGATCCCGCGTGCCGCGGAGCGGCTGGGCCCGTGAGCCACAACTACTGAGCCTGCGCGTCTGCAGCCTGCGCCCCGCAACGGGAGGGGCCGCGACAGTGAGAGGCCCGCGCACCGCGATGAAGAGCGGCCCCCGCTTGCCGCGACTGGAGAAGGCCCTCGCACGAACCGAAGACCCAACACAGTCAAAAAAAATAAAATAAAATTAAAAAATATATTTCCAAGGCAACTAAATGTAACTTTAAAAAAAAAAAAAAAAAAAACCAAAAAACTGAGCTTATAAGAAATGTCTCTTTAAAAACGTGTTGTATTTATAGCAAATACATTAGCATGTTTTTTTTTTAATTGCCAAAATGTTTTGAATAATCATCTGTCAATCACATTTTCCTTTTGTGGGAACAGAAAGGTCAGCAAGTTGGCAAAAAAAAAAAAAAGTGACAGCTCTGGATAGGGTTTTGGTAGGTGGGGATAAAAAGTCACTTCTCATGTACACAGCTGCGTGTAATGAATGCAGCATGTTTGAGGCCTATTCTTGGATCGGTTCCCCTACATTTTAAACTCAACTTTTCTTGGCAAGATTTCTGGGGCCATACTGTGTATGTGTCTGAATTCCTTCAGCCAAAACCTCTTAATATGAAAATTCAGCAGTACTGCAGTCTGTGTAGATGTCATGACTCAAAATCCAGTCTGTTTTATGTACCCTATGACCCCAGACTGACCTCTGTATTACTATAGGCTTATTTTTAGCACAAAGTGATATTTATCTATGTCATTTTCTATATCCATAGATAAAGATGTGCACATATATTATCCTGTAGACTCATAGTTTACAAGGAATATATATGGAAGGAAAGCATTTTTAACTGAATTAACAGAAAATACATATAACCCAAACCACAGCCTGGCTTTTACCTTAACGAGTAACAATTCTGTTGCTGAGAAGGGAGCCAAGAAGTCCCACCCAGGGGAATCCGGCTTCCTCTCTCTCCCAAAGGAGAAGCTCCTCTAGACATATGACTACCCCTCCCAAAAGCAAACAGAAACTCCCTTTTGCTTGCTTAAGGTTTTTCTTCTATATTCTGGAATTAAAGCTGTATTTAAAAAATAAATTTTCAGAAAGACTGTGAATGTGACCTAACATCATGAATATATTTGAAGGTCCAAATGTCAAAACAAAACAAAAATAATAACATGGACTCTGTTTAATGTGTATAAGTAAAAAGTTGACTATTCCCCAAGCGGAAAAAACCCACAATAATGTTTTGAAAAATTTACGAATCTGAAAAGCCTTATTGACTGGGTCTCCAGAAGTCATTCAGCACATAAAGAATTTGAATATCACATTGAGTATCACGTTAACACAAAAAGATTTTGAAAATAAGCTAGAAATCATGAACAGATGCCAGAGCATGAAAGAGACTTAGAAATACAAATATGCAAAACTTAATGGAAAATATTTTGGAAACATGTTTGGAAATTCGATATTTTTCAACAGATAATGAATATGGAGGTATTTTATTTTCTATCCAAAAGATTGGGAATTATTCTATAAATTCAATAATTAATCTTATTATTTTAAATTATACTTGTCAAAGTATTAAGTCTAGGTTCAGAATCACATAAAGTTTAAAAATACTTGTCAGATCAAGTAATCAGATAATAACAGGTTTTTGTACCACATTAAGGAAAATGATCTGGGCCCTAAAGATATTAAGACATTGAAATAAGGGCTAAATATTCTGAAACGCAATTAGTTTACCACAAAGTACAGTAATGACTAAATTAATCCCTATTTGGTTTTAACATCTGGTAAAAGTATGGTTCTAATTGTCCACAGTCATTTGACAACACAATCAAAATGATTAAAAAAGCATCCACTCATGTTTTTCTTCATATTTCTGCAAAGGGATTTACCTAAGTGTCAATGATGGAATGACAGTCCTTCGTCACTACCTTTGGTAGCTGTATTAACTATCTTCAGGTCGTTTCTTTGATTTTATAATTTTGCTAGGGCAGTGTATCTGCTTTTCATTAGTTTTTCAAAGTCAAAGATTCAATACTAGATAAAATACTACATTCTCAGTGGTTCTCCAATATTGCAGTGTGGAAGGAGCTAAGCTACCCACACAACCAATTACTTTCTCGAGTAAATCCATTATTTGTCAGAATACTGTAGAGTACTGCAAAATATCCATGAGAACTGAACTTGTGGTCTGTGTGTAAATATTGGCACTGCTTAAAGTCAAAAGAGACATTTACTCCGAAACCAAATTACATTTGGAACATTTTGGAAAGAAATGTATAATAAACCACTGTAGAAATCCTAATATGTTCAATTTCCACTTTGAGTGTTTTTGATTCAACTTTTTGTGGCCAATTCAGTTAAGTTCATTCAGCAGAAGAAAGCAATACATTTTGCTAGAAAGAATGGAAGCACAGGGTTTCAGAGATTAACCAGGGATCAATCTGCTCTTGACTAACCATCCTTGTGGGCACTTTGAAACATCTGTGTTTCATCAGAAACTACAGAAAATGCAGTGCATACCACAATGGAAAAATTTCCTCCAAACTCTCTCTCTTTTTAATGGAATGTTTTACCAAGATTTGTTTTATATGTTTGACAGAAAATAAATTACTAAGATATAGGAGATTATCTGAAGATTTGTGATCCTTACAGAGTAGGTTAATATGAGTTAGACAAGATCAGCATTTAGGACATGTAAGAAATACAAATGTTTCCAGTAGTTGTCTTAGGCAAGCGGAATAATTTGGGTTGTTTGACTTTTTTTTAAGAAATAAAAAAAATTAAAAACAATAAACATCTTCCTTGATCACTCCAGAGACTATAATTCAGTTCAACATAATCCCCTAAATTATACAAAATGTTATTTATTTTCTGAAGCCATTATTTAAAAGCACAACAGCTAGTGTGAAGTGACAAAGAGTTAATGAGTTCAATGAGTTGTGTGGTTATTTCCTTGGATGATTTTCTTCATTAACAAAAGTAAAATTATGTAAGAAGTGGATATGCTCAAAAAATCTGAAAGTAAGGATCAATGTGCAAGCACTAAATAAGACATCTCAGAAATCTTTCTTATCTATGTTATGCCATATCAAAAAGAATAGTCAGTTTTTACATATTTTTTAATACATCAGAGCTTGATTTATTGTTCTGTTGATTGTTTCAACTTAAGAAAATGATGGATAAAATGTTAATAATACAGATTAAAGTGAAAACTGTATTGTGCCAGTAGCCGTTACTTTGTGACTAGCATAAAAAATGTGAGTAAATATACTTCAAGTATTTTGATATTTAAAAAAAATTTTTTATTTTATATTGGAGTATAGTTGATTAACAATGTTGTGTTAGTTTCAGGTGTACAGCAAAGTGATTCAGTTATACATATACATGTATCCATGCTTTCATTTAGGGCATAACTGCTGAGGTTAAATACAATTTTAGGAGATAATGTCTGCAAAAATTTAATTAGCTCACAAAAATGGCACTTTTCTCTATGTTGTTACGCTTTCCCCTTTAAAATTCCTCTTAGCCTCGACTGCTTTTAAAAAGGCAAGTCTGTGGATGGACGGAGGAGGATGCTGGTACCCTTTCCTGCCCCTAGCAAACGTACGCACTTCTCTATGAAATTAACTTAAAAACAGGTCAATTCAGCTTATAAAAGGCAGATTATATGAGTTTTGTACACTCATTATTTCTTTTAAGGGTGATGATGTGGCAAAATTTGTGCAAAATCCTCAGACTAAACCCGTGTTTTGAACATTCTTACATTCAAAATTTTTGGTCATGTACATTTAAAAAAATTCAGGCCTAAATCAGAGACAAGAGCAATTAAACAGTCAAAATGAAAATAAAGATGTGTAAAAAAATAAAAATCAACAGGGAAGGGACTTCCCTGGTGGCGCAGTGGTTAAGAATCTGCCTGCCAATGCAGGGGACACGGGCTCGAGCCCTGGTCCGGGAAGATCCCACGTACCATGGAGCAACTAAGCCCGTGCACCGCAACTACTGAGCCTGTGCTCTAGAGCCTGCGAACCACAACTACTGAGCCCACATGCCACAACTACTGAAGCCTGCGTGGCTAGAGCCCGTGCTCCGCAACAAGAGAAGCCACCGCAATGAGAAGCCCGTGCAGCGCAAGGAAGAGTAGCCCCTGCTCGCCACAACTAGAGAAAGCCCACGCGTAGCAACGAAGACCCAAGGCAGGCAAAAATAAATAAATAAATAAATTTATAAACAAAAATCAACAGGGAAAACAATTTCCTTCAATGTTTGCTTTCTAAGGGGTAAATACTAGAAAATGGGACTTTAATTGAAAGCCTCAAATCTGAGAAGATGAAAATGCAAATTGCCATTAAAAATTTACTAAGATATTTTTACACACAAATTTATAAGAAACATTCCGTTTATATTTTTGCTTTTTCACTTTCTTCAAAAAAAGCTCCTAGTCAAATTGCCACTATTAATGTTCTTAACAATTTTAGTTAATTTTTCTATTTAACTGTAGAATATTACCAGTTGCAACCAAAAAAAGTAGGAAAAGTTGGACCACTTGACAATGTGAAATACAACTGAATGACTATTCCTAGCTTATTTACTGATAGGGTTTCTTCTTCATGTATTTTATTTTAACACTCACATACTTTTACAAGTGAAAAATGCTTTTTCAAAAATATGTTTGTGGGTCACTGATAATCCTGCCTTAATTTTTCCTTGAGTAATAGAACATAGTAAGATAAAGTAACAGAACTGTTAAGTACCTTTTTCTTCATTAATTATTTCATCAATATAATCTGGGAAAAGAATGACTAAAGCTAATGTAAGGTATAGGTTTAATAGTCACTGAATTTAAGTGAAAGTCAAGAAACATCTAAATATATTTCCTCATGCCTTATAAGTAGCTCATTAGAATATATTAAAACTATTTTAAATCTTAAAATATGGCTTATTGGCAACTGTCAAAAAGATTCACTCAAAATATCTTACAGTTGATAATAAACAGGTGTTACGGTTGATAATAAACAGGTGTTTCTTGTTTCTTGTTTTAAAAATAAATTGGCCTTCATGGAATTTGCGGTATTAACATATGAAGCTTTACATACATTTTAGAAAACAAGAGTATTTTGTAGTGGTATCGTTCCCTTGTGCACTGCTGATTTCTAACTTTCAGTTTATTTCACTGAACTTCGTTGACTCCATTTTTAAAGCCTATGGAGTGAGCACAATTTTTTAGAACACTACATCCTTCAGGTAGGACATCGCCAAACAGTCTGAAAGAATAATGCAGCCATGTTGACCACAGCTGTGAAAACTTTTATATTATGGATTTCATATTCAGAGCTATTTGGGACTAAACTTTAACTTCCGCAAATATAAGATGATCTGGAAGAAAGGGTTTTAAAGATGTGAAGGAATAACTAATATTTTCTTTACTACCCTTTCCCCACCTCTTCTTCCCAAAGTCCTGTAGCAAAAATGTTTATACAACCTAAGCAGAACTCTGAAAATAAAATGACAATAAAGAAAAAAATTTTAAATTCATACACACACACACACACACACACACACACACACACGAACAAAGGGAACAGGAAATGCAATGAGAGCAGATAAGAGATGTTGACAAATTTTGGAAGATGGAAAACAAATGAAATGGTGGCAATGGATGAAGCAGAGGGAAGGAGGTTAAAGCCCCAGGGCCAGCAGAAAGGAAAACCCACCAAGGGCAACCTGATTCCTTCCCTAAAACCTCAGAACGACACAGGAAACAGAGATGTCTGGTGCTCCTGAAGTCTGGTGTGTGGAAAATTAATCTTTAAAGTAATCTCATTCACTACACCTTAAAAACTGTCTACCACTTGCTTTGTAAATGTAATGAAGGAGAGTTCAGAAACTGAGTCAAATTGTTGAGACAGTGTCATTTCGAAGTTGGGGATAAGGACTATGGAGCGAAACTGACTGCAATTTACTAGCTCTGTGACCTCCCCATCTCATACTTTCTGTACCTCAGTTGCATCATCTGTAAAATGGGGGTGCCAATAACACCCACTTCATAGAGTTGCTATAGTATTAAGTCAGTTAATATATATGTGGCTTGCTTAATACACGCATGGCAATTGTGAGTGATTATTTTTTTAATAAAGAATTGTACTAGAGCGGCAAAATTTTAAAAAATGTTTTTTGTTCATATACATTTAGCACATTCTTTCCTAAGAAGGTTGATCCCAATACACGGTGAAACTGAATGGCAAGTCGATTCCAAGATTCTAATTTCAAATTCTTCCTCCAGAAGGGATGATTTCCAGGTCTCCACCAAATCCGGAGAGAATTCTTAAATTGGTTTCTTGGGACCTTTCCTGCTCAGTGATGCCCTAATTTACACTTCATAATTTGCAGCCTGCACGTGAGGCATTGTTGAACAGTCTGAACTGAAAAGAAATTCTTATCATAATTAATTTTTAAGGCAGCAGGGACTTGGTTATAAGGTTACCCGAAGCCAACAACAGAAGCAGAGATGTCAATGTGACAACAGGTCAAAATAACCCAGTGACGCCTTCCATGCCACAACCGAATTAATCTGTTTGGTTTCAAAACATGCAACTTCATTTCATGATGCCATTTTCAAAGGGCTACAGCCCACTGCTTGCTTGGCTTTAGTAGCTTCTAACGTTATAGCTTACACTCTTTTAAAAAAATATAGCTACCCATTAATAAATAGGCATCTTTATTGCATTTAAAATTTTTTGCATGGCTTCAGAAGTGTTTCATGACAGAGGGACACATTTGCATTACAAATAGTTTTTACACAGACAAAAAAGAAGACTGAGCTTGGAGATGAGGGATATTTTACCAAGGAGCATTTAAGAAGTTATCTTAAGACAGTTTCTTCCTAACCGCAGTGGGATTCATTTCCCAGGGCAATTGCCTAACAGAATTGCAAAGCTGGCATTTAAATTTGACCTTCAACCGATGGTAATCCAGAATGATGAGCTTCAGCAGAAACCTGGGAATTCTGAGGGGCCATTACGGCCCCTAAGGTCATGGCTGGGAGGATGTTGGCTGGCTGATTTAGACCCACATACAATATTCCCTGCTGATTAGAAACAGCTTTGAGTGTTTCTTCTTTTTTTCATAGCTCATTTCATTTTATTTTCTTTTGTTTTAAAAGAATCCTAATAAGCATAAAAATAGAACAGATCCATATGAATGCGAGAGCAGAAATCTGAGTTTTCTTTGATTCTCACATTTTGCTTTCTTGCTTGTCCTTATCGCTCTGAATCTGAAGATAGTTATGGCCAGAGGCTAAACATTTACTAACATAAGTTCTCTCTTCTGGTTTCTTTTGGAAATGCTCAAGAGAGTATCCAGCAACAAATGGGAATTAAGACGATACACCTCTTACTAATTTTACCTTTCAAAGTCATATATAAAGCATGTAATAAGGGGAGAAACTCTGATCTAGAAGGATGAGTATATTGTGCCAGGGCTTAAGTTTATTCCTGGCTTGGCCACTGGCTTAGGTAAGTGACACTTACCTGTCACTTACTTTGGGGATGATATCTTTTCTATCGCCTTTTTCTCAGTGTGATTGGCAGTGAGAAGACCATGAGATAACGAAGGATGATGAAAATGGGCGTGAAGATGAAGATGTGTAAGGATGATGGAGATACATATAAGGGCTCACAGAAATTTGGATTGCAACTAGTCTAACCTGGAAAGTTTATTTTATTTTATTTTATTGGAGTATAGTTGATTTATAATGTTATGTTCATTTCTGTGACACAAATGAACTTATCTACGAAACAGAAACAGACTAACAGGGAAAGTTTTATTCCAAAATGTCACTTCTTGGGTGACACTGCATGCATTTCAGAGTTACCTTCTCCAAGCTGTTCTACAAGCTGTCCAGTGATGAAACATCTCCAGTCCCTGGAAGAACTAGACTTACTTCTATGGCACTCAACATTTTTTCCTTGTACTTATATCAATTCCTAGTCATCCGGATAATATATAAGCTAAAAGCAAGTGGCTTCCAAAATGGAGAAGTGGGTAGGACATATGAAAACTCACGTCTCCACATCGAGATATATCTTCTAAGTGGTCAAATAAAAACCAGAATTCCAAACTGTTGATTTATTATTGGTTTGCTATTATGGCTCCAACCCAGAATATCTTTATAACAGCCATTACTTTGGACATACCTATAGTCTGGTATATATCCATTTATCAATCCTAATATGAATGTTCATGATATATAATCATATCCACAAGGTTTTCCCTCCAAAGCAGCCATAGTTAAAGTTCTCCTTTATTCCTATGAGCAATTGTACCTATGCTCCACTTTTTAATTTTATAAAGGCTCTAGAAATTTCCAGACAAAACTCATCATTTCATAGAAGAGTCCCAGAGGCCGTACCTCTCAAATTATCGGCCACATGTGGCAAAAATAAATCTTCACCAGGGTGGTACAGTACGTGTGTGTGTGTGTGTGTGTGTGTGTGTGTTTGAGAGAGAGATGCATAAATGAGAGAGAGATGAGAGAGATACATGAATGGATTATTCTCTATGGGTGACTGGGGTCGATTACATAGTAATCCAAGTGACAATGCCTGAACCAAGTCAACTGCGGTCCGGTATTAATTCATTTCATAGCTACAAATAGATTAATTTAAAGCAAGATTTCATCCATCTTAGAACTGCAGAATACCTGCCTCTCAAAACACAAAATTTATGTTTGTCAGAGTTAGAAATTCATTCAAAATATAAGGTTGCATGGCAAATTGGACAACATTATAACAATCAGACAGATTTGCTCATATCTCACTTCTACCACTTACTGGATACAAATGGACGCATTTCTTAACGTTTCTTAACCTTGGTTTCCTCATCTGAAAAATGGGGATAATAATAGGATTTGCTTCATAGGGTTTATATAAAAAGTTAAATAAGATCATGAATAACATACATTTAGCATAGAGCCAGCACAATATGCTCAGGAATTATTTATTTGCTATGGTGGTTAATAATAAAAATCTTCAAATAAATAAACAAGTAGATAATAAACAAACAAACAAATAAATAAATAATTTCATACATAGAAGATCCTGGTAACTCAGAATTGTCAGCATTGATTTGAAGACCAATTTTCCAAAACTATTTAAAAAAATCATCTTCTGTATATAATCTCCTTGTGACTTTCATGCATAATCCTAAAGGCAGAATGTGAGGCACAGGCCATATCACTCTTAGGACTTGTCTTAGATTTCCTCCTTTCAATTCTTACATCCTCAGTTCCTGTCTCCACCCCCGGTCCCCAACACTGGAACTAGGTTATAGAACTCTATCACAACCCCCAGCAACCATTCAGGTAGCTAATTTCTGTGTCTGTGAAAATTTCACAGACACAAATTTCAGAATTAGTAAAGAACAAATAAGTAAAGAACATCATGAATTCTATAGTTACACAGATGATGCTTATTGGAGAACCCATTATATGTGTTTTCTATCTCCTTGACTTGTTATCCTGACTTGTTATTTGAAAATAAAAGTGAAGCTGTACCTAAAAGAACCGCCTAGCTTTCTTCAGCAGCTTCACTGTCTACAGAAGTCCCACCATGCTATACCTTTGGATCGCAATATTCTCTTACTTTTTTGGCCTGATTTTTTGTTGTGTTGTTCACCAATATTTTCAAAAACATTTGTTCCCAAGGCAAATCTTAGAGCATGTTTTTGTTTTCATGTTAGCACCTGTACAGATAATAATATCATGATTCTTTTTTATTATAATGTAAGGCCAAATTAGAGATTTTTTTTTCAAAATTAGGAATATTATAAAACCATATACACACAAATCTTCAGGCATAAATTCAAAGTTTGAAATGTAAATCTTCATTTTGGAGAGATTTGCAGATATCAAACATTTAAAACATGAAAAATGTCCTCAATTTCCAAAGAGCTATGTTAAAAGCATAAAGAAAACATGAAAATGATTGACTCTTCCTGGTTTTTTTCTTTTTGTTTTTGGCTCTGTCCTAAGAGCATGGATTTTTAACTCTTCACTAAACTTACATGAAAATATAACTATTATTTAGAAAACTATAAATCTCTCTTTTCTAATGATACCTATTTTTGTCTTTGCTTCTTGACCCTTAAGGATGCCAACGTAAAATTTTTTTTTTTTTTTTTTTTTTTTGCTTAAAGGGATTTTTAGGCTTTTATCGGATAATAAGTCATTTCTGGCATTGATCATTTTTAGCTATAGGAGACTACATTTCATGAATACTTTTTCTCTCATTGTCCTACACATTGATGTTAGTGACCTATAAAACATGAATGCAAGCAAAATGTAAAAAAAAAATTATGCAAGATAGGGATATACCATTCAGAATAGTAAAAGGGTTGGATACTTTTTGCATTGGTGATAATGATTTTTATATTTGATTACTGAGAAACTGATAAACATTGAAATCTTACACAGTATATATCAATGAGAAACAAAATTGAAGATTTATTCCATATTATGGTTTTCCATTCTGCATACTAGATTGGAAATGGAAATTCACTACCTTAGAATTAAGCATTTTGTCATTCACATTTATTCACAATATGGTGCGTGACAAAATTATGATGAAAACACAGTATAGACGCAGACAGTAATATAGACAATTTATTACTGTAAGATTTTTAAAGACCCTGTATTGCAGGCTTAGGTGTTTCTTGGTCGGTAAGATCATTTCCATGTTATTAATAGGGAGGACCACTTATTAGAGTATGGTTTGCATAACTGTATAGACAGATTTATTATCTTACAACAGAGTCTATCTAGAAATAATATTGTGACAGTTACTTTGGGAAACCAGTTGGGACCCTAGAAAAAGTATTGACTTGGGTCACATGCATACGACCTGATTTAACTCATGAGTTATTAACCTCAACTGAACTCAGGAATAAAATCTCATAAATACTTTGAAAAAATGCAGCGTATCGGAAGAAATGTTAAACTGAAATAAAAACAATCATGAGACAGCTAGATCATGAAAAATTGCTTGATTCAAAGAACTTTTAAAGGTTAGAGCTCTAGTAGAGGTTTAAAAAAGCGAAAGCAATATGAGAGGGAAAATACAAGGAAGGCAAAAGATTAATATGCTCCCTGCCTACTTTTTGTTTTATGACGCTCATTTTTTTCTAAGAGGTTACCATTTTTGCAGCTGGTCAGAAATATCACATTCCTTGATGTCTCAAAAGGTTTTATATGACTAAGCTTAACCATACTTCAACTTAAATAACATATTAAGCAGCTGTTGAAAATAAAAACGCACTATGGATATTTAACAGACACCAATGAGAGGAAAACAACTTCCTCTGGGGTGTGAATTAAGACTACCCATTCCCTATAATATTAAAATTTTCACAAATATTATAGCAACTAACTGTAGGGATTCTAAAATATAGGCTCCAGGTGCTTTTACTTGAGACAATTTCTTGGTACTTTTACAAGTATGGTTAAAAGTTTTATTTTTAATTAATTAAACATATGGTATGTTGGGGAGGTGAGGGATTGGATTTATTATAAGGTGTCTCAGGATGACATGCATGCCAAACAACTCCTTTTAAATGACTACAAGTAGCTTAGTATAACTGCACTATATGATGTGAAGAAAAAAAACGCATATCAGATCACAACTGAAAAAACTGTATTATATTAGGTCAATTGTCACTTTGAGATCATTGTTTAAAATTTTAATAAGCAATCATTTATTTTATGTTGATGTATTTTAAGTTGTTCTATTTTTAGACAGATTGGCAACTTAGTATAATTAAAATACTTGTACACGATTGTTTATTCACTGTCATATATGAAAAAAAGTAAATGCTACCTCTCTGCTAATGAAACTTACTTTACATTAGTTTAAAATTTTTATATGCAATTTTTTTTGCTTTCATCTTTGCCTGTTTCTCTTTTCACGCCAAGTGAATAAATGAATATGTGAAAGTTGATTTCTAGTAAAAAGAAATGTTCGAACTTGGCTCCAAGTCAAAGGGTTCATGTATAACATAATAGATGTATATTAGTTCTTTCCAATTTCAGAGCAAAATAATTTCTGAGTACTAATTTGGTCATAACATTATATATTTCTTAAAGACACGAAAGTTAAACTGACTTACTTCTTGTTGCCAAAAAAGCTATAGCACATTTCCGACATTTGAAATGCTACATTCTCTTTTGGAATCAAAGACGACAGTGCCAGAATGATGAGACCATTCAAATATGCCATGAGGCTTGAAAATCACTGTGGTCAGAAAACACAGTTAAAGAAGTTAGGAAGAGCTGACCTTTCTTCTCCCTCCTGTTAAAGATCCAGCTGAAATCCATAGGCTTATGGAAAAAATGGACTTAATAAGCATTAAAATATTTTGAAATGGTATGTTGATGAATAGTGTGTCACCAATTAGTGTTCAAGGCAGGAAATTTACCCACCTTTACACAATGGCCAAGGTTTAAATCTAGTGAAGTGGCACAAATGAAATCACTGAAAAGCTGAAAACTGTTTTAATCTTTCAGTTACAGTAATAGCAGATTTAAAAAAAATTAAATGTAAAGCTGATATCTATTTTGTACCTTTGTCTCCTCTACATGATTTTGGTCTCTACATTTATCTGTGTGTGTGTGTGTGTGTGTGTGTGTGTGTGTGTGTGTGTATGTGTATGTGCGTGTGTTCTGAACAATTATTTCATATACTATGTAAACAGCAAAGCTTTTAAACAGCTCCATAATCTCTGGGAAATTTTATAAGGATTTACTTCTTCAGGTTAGTTCAGTATTATACATGTTTTGAATGAACTACATTTCTAGGCAAGTGCAGAATCAGAATTCCTATTTTAAAGAATTACTTCAAACCCAAATGATTATGGTAGTTTTTGGAAATGTAGTTGCATGCTTTTTAAATATAAAGTTCATTTTTCTTTTCTCATGTAGACACATCATGAAATAACTAGATTATTAAAAACTAATTTTTCTATAAACCATAGTATTTTCCCAAATTGGTTATAAAAATGGTTGATTTCACTTAACTCTCCTTTTAAAAGAAATTAACCTCAGTATATACTTCCAAATCGTTTTCAAGTACTTTATAAAATAAAGCAACAGCCACAACTAGTGGTACGTTTTGACAGAATTACAGGGAGCAGAGAGCACAGACTGTTAGGGAAATAAATCCTGGTTTGGTCTGATCTGATATCAAAAAAGTCCAATCACCATAAGTAGGCACAAAATTTGACTCTAGTCTCTTAGCAACTGTAACAAAAATGAAACCATTAAGTTCCATAGTTTCCACTTTCTGAAGGAAGAAATCAAATTTATTTGCAAGAATAAATTTTTCCAGGAACTAAACACAGGAAGGAATATATTGTATGAGCTCTGTGTGTATAAGATAATGAACAAGATATTCTACTATGACCTTCTAGCTTCTATAATGGTTTCACTATGCCAATATATTCTAACCTTAGCACAATTTTGTGTTGATGGAGTAAGTTACATTCTCATTGACATTATTATCTCTTGATTTAAGAGATTTATTATAATTAGTGTTGATAGGACTGAGTCCTCAACTTGGTTGAAAGCTCCTCCAAGTGCAGAAACTATCTTGGATCTATACTTGCTAGTGTTTATTAAATGAGTGATTATTTACCTCCTTCCATTAGAAGCTTGAATTAAATACTTTGAATGGCAATTTAGCTGGGAATAGAAATCACTTATTTTGATGCTTTCTGATTGAAATTAGAGAATCTCTGTTGAAAACAGTTTCCTACAGCACTTAAACTGTGATCTGTGGACTGCTGGGGGTTCCTGAGACCCCTTCAGGGATCCATGGGGTTGGGACTATTTTGTAATGATGTTAAGATGTTACTGGCCTCTCACTCCCTCTTGTGAGAGCACTGGAATCACAACTAACTGCTGAACAATCATCGACAGGAAGACACTGGAACTCACCAAAAAAGATACCCCACATCCAAAGACAAAGGAGAAGCCACAATGAGATGGTAGGAGGGGCACAATGACAATGAAATCAAATCCCATAACTGCTGGGTGGGTGACTCACAAACTGGAGAACACTTATACCACAGAAGTCCACCCACTGGAGTGAAGGTTCTGAGCACTACATCAGGCTTCCCAACCTGGGGGTCCAGCAACGGGAGGAGGATTCCTAGAGAATCAGACATTGAAGGCTAGTGGGATTTGACTGCAGGATTTCGACAGGGCTGAAGGAAACAGAGACTCCACTCTTGGAGGGCACGCACAAAGTAGTGTGTGCATCGGGACCCAGGGGAAGGAGCAGTGAACCCAGGGGGGACTGAACCAGACCTACCTACTAGTGTTGGAGGGCCTCCTGCAGAGGTGGGGGGTGGCTGTGGCTCACCATGGGGACATGGACACTGGCAGCAGAAGTTCTGGGAAGTACTCCTTGGCGTGAGCCCTCCCAGAGTCCGCCATTAGCCCCACCAAAGACCCAGGTAGGCTCCAGTGCTGGGTCGCCTCAGGCCAAACAACCAACAGGGAGGGAACCCACCCCCACCCATCATTAGAAAAGAGGATTAAAGTTTTACTGAGCTCTGCCCACGAGAGCAACACCCAGCTCTACCCACCACCAGTCCCTCCATCAGGAAGCTTACACAAGCCTCTTAGATAGCCTCATTCATCAGAGGGCAGACAGCAGAGGCAAGAAGAACTACAATCCTGCAGCCTGTGGAACGAAAACCACATTCACAGAAAGACAGACAAAATGAAAAGGCAGAGGACTATGTACCAGATGAAGGAACAAGATAAAACCCCAGAAAAACAACTAAATGAAGTGGAGATAAGCAACCTTCCAGAAAAAGAATTCAGAATAATGATAGTGAAGATGATCCAGGACTTCGGAAAAAGAATGGAGGCAAAGATCGAGAAGATGCAAGAAATGTTTAACAAAGACCTAGAAGAATTAAAGAGCAAACGCCTAGAAGAATTAAAGAACAAACAAACAGAGATGAACAATACAATAACTGAAATGAAAAATACACTAGAAGGAATCAATAGCAGAAGAACAGATAAGTGACCTGGAAGACAGAATGGTGGAATTCACTGCTGCAGAATAGAATAAAGAAAAAAGAACGAAAAGAAATGAAGACAGCCTAAGAGACCTCTGAGACAACATTAAACACACCAGCATTCGCATTATAGGGGTCCCAGAAGGAGAAGAGAGAGAGAAAGGACCAGAGAAAATATCTGAAGAGATTATAGTCGAAAACTTCCCTAACATGGGAAAGGAAATAGCCACCCAAGTCCAGGAAGTGCAGAGAGTCCCAGGCAGGATAAACCCAAGGAGAAACACATCGAGACACATAGTAATCAAATTGACAAATATTAAAGACAAAGAAAAATTATTGAAAGCAACAAGGGAAAAACGACAAATAACATACAAGGGAACTCCGATAAGGTTAACAGCTGATTTCTCAGAAGAAACTCTACAAGCCAGAAGGGAGTGGCACGATATATTAAAAAGTGATGAAACGGAAGAACCTACAACCAAGATTACTCTACCCGCCAAGGATCTCATTCAGATTTGACAGAGAAATTAAAACCTTTACAGACAAGCAAAACTAAGAGAATTCAGCACCACCAAACCAGCTCTACAACAAATGCTAAAGGAACTTCTCTATGTGGGAAACATGAGAGAAGAAAAGGACCTACAAAAACAAACCCAAAAAAATTAAAAAAATGGTCATAGGAACATACATATAGATAATTGCCTTAAACATGAATGGATTAAGTGCTCCAACCAAAAGACACAGGCTCACTCTATGGATACAAAAACAAGACCCATATATATGTTGTCTACAAGAGACCCAATTCAGACCTAGGGACACATACAGACTGAAAGTGATGGGATGGAAAAAGATATTCCATGTAAATGGAAATCAAAAGAAAGCTGGCGTAGCAATACTCATATCAGATAAAATAGACTTTAAAATAAAGAATGTTACAAGAGACAAGGAAGGACACTACATAATGATCAATGGATCTATCCAAGAAAAAGATATAACAATTATAAATATATATGCACCCAACACAGGAACACCTCAATACATAAGGCAACTGCTACAGCTATAAAAGAGGAAATCAACAGTAACACAATAATAGTGGGGGACTTTAACACCTCATTTACACCAATTGACAGATCATCCAGACAGAAAATTAGTAAGGAAACACAAGGTTTAAATAACACAATAGACCAGATAGATTTAATTGATATTTATAGGACATTCCATCCAGAAACAGCAAATTACACTTTCTTCTTAAGTGCACATGGAACATTCTCCAGGATAGATCACGTCTTGGGTCACAAATTAAGCCTCGGTAAATTTAAGAAAATTGAAATCATATCAAGCATCTGTTCCGACCACAACGCTATGAGACTAGATATCGTTAAAGGGAAAAAAACGTAAAAAACACGAACACATGGAGGCTAAACAATACGTTACTATATAACCAAGAGATCACTGAAGGAATCAAAGAGGAAATCAAAAAATACCTAGAGACAAATGACTATGACAACACGATGATCCAAAACCTATGGGATGCAGCAAGAGCAGTTCTAAGAGGGAAGTTTATAGCTATACAAGATTACCTCAAGAAACAAGAAAAATCTCAAATAAACAATCTAACCTTACACCTGAAGAAACTAGAGAAAGAAGAACAAACAAAACCCAGAGTTAGCGGAAGGAAAGAAATCATAAAGATCAGAGCAGAAATAAATGAAATAGAAACGAAGAAAACAATAGCAAAGATCAAAAAAACTAAAAGCTGGTTCTTTGAGAAGATAAACAAAATTGATAAGCCATTAGCCAGACTCATCAAGAAAAAGAGGGAGAGGATTCAAATCAGTAAAATTAGAAATGAAAAAGGAGAAGTTACAACAGACACTGCAGAAATACAAAGCATCCTAAGAGACTACTACAAGCAACTCTATGCCAATAAAATGGACAACCTGGAAGAAATGGACAAATTCTTAGAAAGGTATAACTTTCCAAGACTGAACCAGGAAGAAACAGAAAATATGAACAGACCAATCACAAGTAATGAAATTGAAACTGTGATTAAAAATCTTCCAACAAACAAAAGTTCAGGACCAGATGGCTTCACAGGTGAATTCTATCAAACATTTAGAGAAGAGCTAACATCCATCCTTCTCAAACTCTTCCAAAAAATTGCAGAGGAAGGAACACTGCCAAACTCATTCTACAAGGCCACCATCACCCTGATACCAAAACCAGACAAAGATACTACAAAAGAAGAAAATTACAGACCAATATCACTGATGAATATAGATGCAAAAATCCTCAGCAAAATACTAGCAAACAGAATCCAACAACACATTAAAAGGATCATACACCATGGAACAAGTGGGATTTATCCCAGGGATGCAAGGATTCTTCAGTATACGCAAATCAATCAATGTGATACACCATATTAACAAATTGAAGAATAAAAACGATATGATCATCTCAATAGATGCAGAAAAAGCTTTTGACAAAATTCAACACCCATTTATGATAAAAACTCTCCAGAAAGTGGGAATAGAGGGAACCTACCTCAACATAATAAAGGCCATATACGACACACCCACGGCAAACATCACTCTCAATGGTAAAAAACTGAAAGCATTCATCTAAGATCAGGAAGGAGAAAAGGATGTCCACTCACGCCACTATTGTTCAACATAGTTTTGGAAGTCCTAGCCATGGCAATCAGAGAAGAAAAAGAAATAAAAGGAATACAAACTGGAAAAGAAGAAGTAAAACTGTCACTGTTTGCAGATGACATGATACTATACATAGAGAATCCTAAAGATGCCACCAGAAAACTACTAGAGCTAATCAATGAATTGGTAAAGTTGCAGGATACAAAATTAATGCACAGAAATCTCTTGTATTCCTATACACTAACAACAAAAGATCAGAAAGAGAAATTAAGGAAACAATCCCATTCACCATTGCAACAAAAAGAATAAAATACCTAGGAATAAACCTA
This sequence comes from Eschrichtius robustus, assembly GCF_028021215.1. Lineage (NCBI taxonomy): Eukaryota > Metazoa > Chordata > Mammalia > Artiodactyla > Eschrichtiidae > Eschrichtius > Eschrichtius robustus. Next base: position 543,416 of record NC_090844.1, read on the forward strand.
CCTAAGGAGGTAAAAGACCTGTACTCAGGAAACTATAAGACACTGATGAAAGAAATCAAAGATGACACAAACAGATGGAGAGATATACCATGTTCTTGGATTGGAAGAATCAATATTGTGAAAATGACTATACTACTCAAAGCAATCTACAGACTCAATGCAATCCCTATCAAACTACCAATGGCATTTTTGACAGAACTAGAACAAAAAAATCTTAAAATCTGTATGGAGACACAAAAGACCACAAATAGCCAAAGCAGTCTTGAGGGAAAAAAACGGAGCTGGAGGAATCAGACTCCCTGACTTCAGACTATACTACAAAGCTACAGTCACCAAGACAATATGGTACTGGCACAAAAACAGAAACGTAGATCAATGGAACAGGATAGAAAGCCCAGAGATAAACCCACGCACCTATGGTCAACTAATCTATGATAAAGGAGGTAAGGATATACAATGGAGAAAAGACAGCCTCTTCAACAAGTGGTGCTGGGAAAACTGGACAGCTACTTGTAAAAGAATGAAATTACAACACTCCCTAACACCATACACAAAAATAAACTCAAAATGGATTAGAGACCTAAATGTAAGACTGGACGCTATAAAACTCTTAGAGGAAAACATAGGAAGCACACTCTTTGACATAAATCACAGCAAGATCTTTTTTGACCCACCTCCTAGAGTAATGGAAATATAAACAAATGGGACCTAATGAAACTTAAAAGCATTTGCAAAGCAAAGGAAACTGCAAACAGGACGAAAAGACAACCCTCAGAATGGGAGAAAATATTTGCAAACGAATCAACGGACAAAGGATTAATCTCCAAAATATATAAACAGCTCATGCAGCTCAATATTAAAAAAAAAACAACCCAATCCAAAAATGGGCAGAAGACCTAAATAGACATTTCTCCAAAGAAGACATACAGATGGCCAAGAAGCACATGAAAAGATGCTCAACATCACTAATTATTAGAGAAATGCAAATCAAAACTACAGTGAGGTATCACCTCACACCAGTTAGAATGGGCATCATCAGAAAATCTACAAACAACAAATGCTGGAGAGGGTGTGGAGAAAAGGGAACCCTCTTGCACTGTTGGTGGGAATGTAAATTGATACAGCCACTATGGAGAACGGTATGGAGGTTCCTCAAACAACTAAAAATAGAATTACCATATGACCCAGCAATCCCACTCCTGGGCATATACCCAGAGAAAACCATAATTCAAAAAGACACATGCACCCCAATGTTCACTGCAGCACTATTTACAATAGCCAGGTCATGGAAGCAACCTAAATGCCCACTGACAGACGAATGGATAAAGAAGATGTGGTACACATATACAATGGAATATTACTCAGCCAAAGAAAGGAATGTAATTGGGTCATTTGTAGAGATGTGGATGGGTCTAGAGACTGTCATACAGATTGAAGTAAGTCAGAAAGAGAAAAACAAATATCGTATATTAACACATATATGTGGAACCTAGAAAAATGGTACAGATGAACCGGTTTGCAGGGCAGAAGTTGAGACACAGATGTAGAGAACAACATATGGACACCAAGGCAGGAAAGTGGCGGGGGTGGTGATGGTGGGATGAATTGGGCGATTGGGATTGACATGTATACACTGATGTGTATAAAATGGATGACTGATAAGAACCTGCTGTATAAAAAAATAAATAAAATTCAAAAAAAATCACATTTTTTTCTCTGCACTTCAAAAGCATTTTGAAAATAATCTTCTGTTTTCTGTTTACACTCATGAGAAGACTCCTGTTTGAGACGTGATCCTCTGGAGATAATCTGTCTTTTCTTTCAGGTTACTTTAACATTTTTCTCTCTATGCTGAACATTCCAAATTTTCTTACCAAAGGTATCTGTTTTTTTCCTGCTCTGCACATGGTGTGTACATTTAGTCTGGGAATTCAGGTCATCCTTCAGTTCTGGAAAAATCCTTAACCCTGATCTCTTTGAATGCTGCTTCTCCTCTATTTCATTCTTTCTCTTTCTGATATTCCCATAGCTTGTATTTTGTAGGCAGTTATTTTATTCTCCGTGTTTCTTATTTGCTGTCTCATATTTTTTCAATCTTTATGCTCCATTTAATTGAATGCCTTAATATTAACTTCCAGTTCAGAATTTTTCTCCATCTATGTTGAATCCAGAGTTTATCTTACGTATTAATGTTTTTAAGGCCCATATTTTTCAGAATATTTAACGGTACTTTTTCACATACTCTGCTCTTGTTTCCCTCTGTCTATTTTGTTTTCATAGTTTACTATTCTTTATGCATGCTATTCCTTCCCTTATCGCTTTCAGGATAACTAACATACTTATTTAAAACATTATTTTCACTTCATATGCAGTGAATTCATCTCTCAAACATTGCCATTACTGACTTTCTTAGCATTACTTTTACTTGTGTATCTTGGAATTTTGATTTACATATTCATTTTGAATAGTATGCCATATATATTCTCTGTTTCTTTCTTCATTCATATCTCCCTGTTTGGTAGTATTTTGGTTGCCTTCCCCCAGCCCCCGTAAGCCCAGTCCAAAACCAGATCAGTAGCTTGGAGCCCGTGTTCTTCCATAAAACTGGCGATATTACACATCCAGTCTCTGAGTCAGGGAGAATGTGGGCTCAGGCCCCGGCTAGCAGGCTGCATCTGCTTCATGCAACCACCCCGTGATACTCAGCTCTCTAGGGAGACCTTTCTTCCCAGCTTCCTGTCACTACTTTGCTGTCCCTGGTTTCCAGCACATAGGCTGGCTCAGGTCCAGGCCTTTGATGGGGCAGGTTAGCCCTAGTCACCCTGCAGGCGACAAACTCCTGCTCGCTTCTGACTGCTTTCCTACCCAAGCTTCCGTGGGCCTTCACTTCAGCTTCACCTCCTGGTATAGTCTCTGTTTCTTTCTCAGCCGTACAGATATTTATCTTGTTTTTTAAATTACAGATACATCTTTACATTTTTTTTCCTCTTTTATATTTTATCTATCAGTTTTGGTGTCTAGAACCAAGGAGGCATTAAGGAATCTTCATTGTTTCCCAAACTACATCGTCAACCTATGAACATAACGCACACGAGGGACAATGTGTCCTCTTGGCATCTGAATTTAGGAGGAGGAACAGTTCCATGCCTCTCGCCCTCCCCCATTAGCTAAACCCAGGATCCCAGAGCCCTTGAATTAGAATCCTCTGAAACCCTCCTTTAAAATGCACATTCTTAGGCCTCTCTCCAGATTTACCATATGGGACTATCCGAGGGTGGGAGCCCAGGAGTGTGCATTTTTAACTGCACTTGAGCTGGTTTTCTGCAAACAAGTCTTGAGAATCAGTGCATCCCCAGTAACCTCCTGGTTGTAAAATCCTGTTTCTAAGACTCTCCCAGATGCTCTCTCCTGTGGTGCCAGGAGGGACAGTGAAGGCATCAAACACAACCGTCGACTTCAGACTCCCTACAGGAAAGGCAGCGCTTTTAGTCAAAAGCCCGCCATGCGGCATCTTACGAGCAAGAAAGCATGTAAAAATAGTTATCTTGTTAGTTACCACCAAGCAATCACTTTCTGTGTAATCACCGTGGTGCCTACCTGGAGACTGACAAGCCACCTCAAAGCTCGGGAGTGAAGAAAGCTACGAGGGACAGGCTTTAGATAACGGCCCTTGACCACTGGACCCGGGCTTAGGGATAAGTCCATGCATCAATCTACTGCAGCTGATGGGGCCTCACAGCAGGTTAATGCCCGGTTTGAACTCCCTCCTTTACACCCCGTTTCGAGCACAGGGAAGCAATGACAAGGGAAGAAACGTGAGTCAAATAATACAAAATGATAAACGCTTGTCCCACGCACATTAATAGACCAGCAGAACGCATTTTAAGAGAAAAAAGGAGAAAATATTCAAAACAAACTTTAGTTCAAATAGAGTGAATGGGAAAAAAAATGCTTTCATCTCTCCCATTAGCAATGCAATATGGTAAATCAAAAATAAAGGGTGACGCCTCTACCCAAATATTTGGGAGAACTTTCCTCTTTTCTTTCTGTTCATGTGCTTTCCATTTGTCGTCCTCAGTTTGAAGATGATTTCCCATCTGTGCCCTTGCTCTGCTGTTAGCCCTGCCTTACCGCTTCTTCATTTCCATGTGGCACTGATGCTTCTAGAGCACCCAGGCAGAAAGCACGTCCCATTAATTATAGCAACGTGGTGTAACTGGAGAGTCACAAAATTATTTTACCTGGGAGAAAACACCCTTTAAAAAAATCTGTGTGCCAACCTGCCAGATGAGAGCGAATCACTAGCGAGGCCCAGCAAAGAGAGCTAGTGTGTCTCTCTAAGGACAGAAGGAGAGCCGCCTCCGGCGTCTCAATGTGGTGCTGCCCTCCCGTACACCTGCTGTGCTGCCCACGTACAAGCGCTGTCCAGACCACACACACCGCTGGGTTAAAAGTCTTTCCGAGGGTGCTACACCAGTTCCAGAACAAGAAAATCAGAGTCTTGTCCGATGAGTCATTACACACATGACCATATCATCATTAAGTGTCTTCTTCATTACTGACATTTTTCCAGCACCCCTGACTTTGCGTGTTCTGTATTAGACACTGTAGAGATTTTAAATAGAAGGACATGATCCTTGTGAACTTAAAATTATAAAATACGGTAATCATACAGATGTTTTGGAAGATGTCAATACCCAAAGAAAATGTCCTTTCTTTTTTCTTTTTGTAGCTCATAATATACTTACTAAGGTGTGGCCCTCAGGATGGATTTCAATACATAAAACAAACAAGCCCTCTGCTGGTTGACATCTATTGGCCAAATTACCCATGGAAGTGGATGGCTGGGGCAGAGTCCTCATGAACCAGTTCTGAAGGACCAGAAGCGGCTAAGGGGGGCCTACGGCAGCGCACACGTGGAGAGGCTGCGGTTATTTGTGCTGTGAAACATCCAGCCCCCGTGCTGGATCTGAGCCCAATAGGGAAAAACAGTGCAGCCAAAGCTCCTGGGGCTATTTCACTTAACAGGAGACCAGGAGGCCTTTGCTTTGGCTGCTGGGCTGAAAGGAAATATGCACCTTGTAACTCAAACTGGAATAGGAACTGTATTTTCTCATAGAAATAGTGATATAACAGAAGTATTGCATTTTTAATTTTTCTAGGACCCTGTATATCTCCTGGGAGATGACCCCAGAGAGATGCCAGGTGCCCCAGTCAGATAAATGGCGGCCTTGTGCCCGGGAGGCAAGACCAAAAATGTCCATTGGGGCAAGCTGGCATGGCCCTTACCTGGACAGAAAGGGTCTCTAGAAAACCCCCTGCAGTGTTGAAAGCAGATGTTGCTAGGAGTCACATCTATTTGCCCTGGCCCTTCATTTTTTTCTTTCTCTCATTTGGGGTGTTTACCTCATTTGTCAGAGTGCCACAGCATAGATAAAGCAAGTTTGAGTTACCTGAGACCTCTGCCCGCCATGTTTATCTGAATCCTTGACTGGCCTCGGTTATCTGGAACCGACCTCTTTGCTGCTTTGTTGACTTAGTACCACCAAGCGTGAGGTTTCCCATCTTTAAATAATGCCCATCTTGCTAACTTAACAGGGAAGAGGCTGCTGAAAGACACACAGACCAACTCAAGTGATCCTTTGTTGAGTATTTCGTTGTGAATAACACTGGCCAGGAAGTCTGGGTCCTTGAGGAAGAATGCTTCTTGAATGGATGCATAAATTCCATTTCACCCACACTGAATCCACCCAACTTTAATTAGAAAAGAGTGTAATATAAAAGATGACTTTTTATTTTAAACTTTTCAACTGGGCAAGTTCAATTTGATTTTTAAAAAAGAGCCCAAGTGTTCTGCGATGTTAACCGGCCATAGCTGGCGGCCTTATCTGTAAGTCCTTACCATCCTACCTCAAGCCAGTGCTCTCAAGTCAAGAATTCTTTTTGCTTTCTCCTTTTCAAGAATGGGGAGCTTTTAGTCCACAGGAGATAAATATTTGCAGTTGGTCCTAAGATTTTTCTCTGGAAGAACACAATCTTTCCAGTCAATCGGTTTTCAGACCTTTACCTCACATTTCCAGGAATCCAATATATATTTCTGCCTACAAGTTACTTAGTTTTCATTGTCACAGAAGGAAGTGTCTACTAAGGAATTTGGATGAAAGGGCCTCTGGGAGGAATGGTTGATAAATTGGTGTCTTTTTTTGTGGAACTTGGGAGAAAAGGTTTAAATACGACGAAGTTAATTTTTATCTCTATTCTTGCAATGATTTACTAACAAGAGGATCTGAAAAGAGAAACTCCCTGGTCAATATCATATCTCCCACTGCACACCGGGGTATTAGGTTACGGCCCTGTTTGCCTTTCTCGCATGGTGAGTTTATGATTATACTTCTAGATGACTCTTACAGAGAGTCGGGATAAAAGATGAGCTCATCTCTGAAGAAAGAAATGAAGGGTCTGTTTGTACTCAGTAGTTCAGGTTTATAAAAATGGGCAGGAGTTTGCTATAAACACTGGAAGAAAATATCAGGGTTATTTATATCAATTACGTATATATCAATTCTGAAAGGGATTTTTAACGCATCGGCATTGCCATTCTAGTGCTTGTTAATACTTTTTTTTTTTTTAACATCTTTATTGGAGTATAATTGCTTTACAGTGGGGTGTTAGTTTCTGCTTTATAACAAAGTGAATCAGTTATACCTATACATATGTTCCCATATCTCTTCCCTCTTGCGTCTCCCTCCCTTCCACCCTCCCTATCCCACCCCTCTAGGTGGTCACAAAGCACCGAGCTGATCTCCCTGTGCTACGCGGCTGCTTCCCACTAGCTATCTATTTTACGTTTGGTAGTGTGTATATGTCCACGCCACTCTGTCACTTTGTCACAGCTTACCCTTCCCCCTCCCCATAGCCTCAAGTCCATGGGCTTGTTAATACTTTTTGACAAAATAGAAGGAAGATCTGGGACTGAAGACTGAATTCCTTAAGATAGCATAAAGCAGCAAAGGTATTAAGGAAAACCAGGTCACTCGCTAACGATCTAATGGGATGTCTTTTTTTAAATGATGCAATATATTTTGAACAAATGTCAATTTCATTACTGACACTTTTAAAATCCGGAGTCATTCTTTATAGCTTTAATATGTTCAGCCCCAAGTTTTTCTTCTTATTGAAGGTCAGTATGTACCAACATTCACTCACTCAGTCACTCAGCAAATGCTCAGGGTCCCAGGTCCCAACACCAATGTCATTCAGGTTACAATGTTATAAAAAGTAACAAACAATGTGACATTTCCTTTCTTGTTGGAATGACATTATTTAAAAGAGCGGAACTACTTACTACTAGCTTTTTCTTTATAGAGGTTTCAAGGGTCACACTTCCCTATAATATGTTATTTTGACATATTTTGATAAATTTAGTTGCTGTGAAATGAGGCAGCTGACCCTGAGAGTCTCTATTTATCTTTAAATGAACAGATCTTGGTTGTATTAAAATTCAGCCTAAATGGCTTAGATCCCACCTAGAAGTAAAAAAATTAGTTTTCTAAATTTATAAGCAAAAGTTTATTCCTTCTCATATTACTGATTTATTTTATGTGAGATTGTTTTTTGTGTTTGAACTCTGTCCACCTGAACTGGATTGAGATATTCAGGGAGTGAGTATAAAGCAATAAAACTGATGTCCAGGGGCCACTCATCAAAAATCAATCCTCTTATTTTACAGTTACACCATGGATAGAAAGTTCCTCAAATCACCTCCTCATAATTCTAATCAGTACAAATGGAATGAAAGCGAACAGAATTCTGGATGTAAAGGTGATCATTCTTTTGTTTCCCACCATACATCTAAGTTTGCTTCATTGCCTTCCTTTGTCCTAAAAGTCTGAAGATGGCAAATCTTCTTGTCACGTACAGGACAGGCATTAAAGGTCTGAAATGGAATTAATCAAACATCATTTCAGTCTATTTTTGTTAGTGGAACTGGAGGCAAAAATTAAAACGTGCTTTTGCAAATTTACTTTTTCACATGAAAACACTGTTTGACATTTCTGTCTCCGTAGGCTCTTGAGGAAGTTACAGAGCTTCTGATGTTCAGAAAGCAAGAGCAAGTAACCAGTAAAGCCTCACCTCTTGCTTCAAGAGTCAGAATGGTCCTTATGAATCACCTGGAGATGTGGGCGGGTGAAGAAACTGAGGAAGGACAGTCATGGCCAAGGGCAGCGTCAGCCTCTGGTGTATGTCCAGTTCCTTGAGGAGGAAGAGGAAGCTCTCCTCTGCCATCGCCTTACGTGTCCGGAATAGGTCCACACACTTACCATGCTTTCACCGCATCCCTGGTAAACACACGACATCCAGATACATCCGCATACAAAAGGCAAAGGTGATGAGGGAGGTGAGGAGGGCTAGCTCTGCTTCTGTCACCTTAGTTACACAACGTCAAGTCTAAGCACAACAGGAAACATTCCGGGGAGCCAAGTGGAGTGTGGGAGGGACGTCGGGAATGTTCTCTGAGGGAGCCTGGGAGCCGCTTTTACCTTATGGGGAGCCAGGTGGCAGTCAGAGCAGAACTGAGGTCGATGAAGCCTTCTGGTGGGGAGTAGTGGCCAAAAAGCCAGGCCAGAAGCTAGCGAAAATAGTGCCACCTTACAACAACTTTCAGCTGCCTTCCTGATGCCCTCTAATCCGTTTAGGAAGAGACCTGCCTTCCATGGAAAAGTGTGAGTCCTGATGAGGAACAGCGTTCAAGGACAGTCAATGATGATGTGCCCCCACCTTGGCCTTGTCCTCGGCTCACAGCACCGTGGTTACATTTCTCAGGCGCCTTTGATGGGAGCTGTATATTCTAATCCACAGTAAGCTTACACTGATGGGATTTCCTACGTGTCATCCTGTTTGAATGCAATATAATAGAACACAGTAATTAATAAACGTGCCTTATTTACACGCTGTGGTTTGGGGCCTCTAGAACTCAGAATTCAGATTTAGGAGGCACGCGCGTCGCGTGAGCAAAGCCTTGACATTTTTAATCAGCCCTCTGCACTGCCTGAACACACGCTGTGTCAACATGAGCAAGTGAAAATACTGTCTGCAGCTTCCAGGTCTCAGCGCTCTGATTAGGCAAACACCGTCAGCTTCATTTGTACTTGATCCATAAAAAGAGTTGCGTCGTGATATTCTCTTCAGATTCTGGCAAGCTTTATTGATGGCTTACATGTCTGAATTCGTTTGGATTCTATTAAAAACTCAAATTTTCTTTTTTTAAAGTGATGAATGACTTCACTTTGCAGGTGTAGTTTTTCATATTCCCAAATAATATTTCTGACCTTGGGAAAGATGTAGATTGAATACTCTCTGTTAACCATTCATAGATTTTTCACGTTTAGGTTACACACTGAAAAACTGTTAAGAACTTTATATTTAATAGTCCTTATGACATCTTATTGCACGGAACAATGTAAGGGTTGTGGTTATTCCTATTTTACCAAACGAGGAGGGGAAGCAAAATTTCAGGATTAAAAAAAAGGAACAGACTGTATTGATGGTGATTGCGAAAATGAATTGGTAACTTCTGAAGCACAATGATAAGCCCAAGTTTTTCCTACCAGTTAGGAAAATAATCTTTATACAGAAAGAAATCTTTATACGAAAAGAAGCTGCTCTTAAACTGTATGCTGCTTTGCAAAGGTATCCTATGGTCCCACGAGGGTCAGAATATGCCTACCTTAGCAAAGACCTACCACCACTTCTAGAAAACTGGATGAAAGCTAATCTTCTCCTCTGAAGAACAGATACTATTTAAACTTAACTTAGTGTGATGTCCCAACTCTATTTTACTCTCCCAATCATCAGAGAATACGCCAGTAACTGCCTAAAATTCCTCAAGACAGCACGTAATGTGGGGTATATACTGTTCTTGCATTTGTGCTCACAGTTAAGATACAGGGCATCATGCCTGGGCAAGTAACAAGGAAGAGATGTCAGAGGTCTTCTAAAACAGATGCACAACCTTTTATTTATTACAGACCTTTTTATTGTTACAGCTGTACCATCATTATATTTCAGGATAATTCCTTACGCTCTGTTTGTTTGAACTGTGAAAGAACAGTCACTGTGCCTTTGTAAAAATGTCTTACTGGAGAAATCTTATTCTTGACTGATCAACCTTAGGACTTAAAGTACATTTCACTTGACTGAACTGCCATCTTTGCCAGACTGTATCTGAACGATAGGAATACGGAATGGCCTGGCTTCGGAACTGCTCAGGCTGACCCTTGGGTCCTATTTTAGGCACAAACTATGTACGTGACCAAAGCAGGAATCTAAAAATAATTTTGAAATAATTAAACTGTGAGCAAAGATATCTAAGAGAAAAACCAGCTTTGGGACAGAAATACATTTCCATCATGGTTATATCTTTCCTTTTATTCTCAAGTTAAATTTGGCAGAGAAATGGCCAAAAAATCCTTCCACTGAAGAAAAAGTTATATCTTAAATAAGTTTCAGATTTTATTCTTTTAAATTATATTCAAATATTATATAGTTTACAAAAATTTGAGTTGTCTCATGAAACACTGATTTGGTCCACCAAAATTTATCGATATAATTTCTCTTCTACTCCTTTGTTCACATCATAATTGTGGGATAAGAAGATCCTAGGCAAGGGCAGCAAACAGGAAGTTTTACCCACATAAAAATTCCGATGAAAACCAAACCAACGCCCTCATGCTCCCCACAAAGAGGTGAAGTATATTAAATTTTCTTTTAAGCTCACTGGAAAATTTCCATTCTGTCCACTTTGATTTATTTTGGGCCATGGACGTGCACGTTTATTTTTATGGTTGGTTACGTCTCTGCTGCCCGGAAAACAGCCTACTGTACTAACGTCAGTGCAAAGGCGCAACGCGTTGAAGAGCTGCCCAACTCTGGTTTTACTGCAATGGCAGCAGTTACTGCATAAGGTTTGGAGGCATGTGGAAAGGCTGTATGAAAAACTGTACACCGACAAAGTACATGTTTCTGCAAAGATGGTATTCTGCCCAGTAAGTCAGAAACAATTAAAATAAAGGTCTTTCCCCCTATAGTTTTGAATGAAACATTCAAGAATATCAAAGGAAAGGACCCGTGTGTTTTGATGTTCCAATAAAGTGAGTGAAGGGAGCAGCTACTGAGTTCAGAGCTGGAGACTCGCCCATCACCTGAACCAAGGGCAGTCCTTGAATTGCCCTTGATGGAGGGTAGGAAACACTAACAGGTGTATGAGAACCAGGGTTCCACACCGCCACATGGTTCTGGAATCTCCTCCATTTATGACCTCTGACATTTGTCTTTGTTAATCAATATCTGTAAACTCTATGTAACACAGATGAGAAGAGCTATAGTGTAATTCAAAAAGATACATGCACCTCTATGTTCATAGCAGCAATATTCACAATAGCCAAGACATGGAAACAATCTAAATGTCTATCGACAGATGAACGGATAAAGAAGATGTGGTATATATATCAATATAGACAATGGAATACTACTCAGCCATAAAAAAGAATGAAATAGTGCCATCTGCAGCAACATGGATGGACCTAGAGATTATCATACTAAGTGAAGTAAGTCAGAAAGAGAAAGACAAATACCATATGATATCACTTATATTTGGAATCTAAAATATGACACAAATGAACTTATCTACGAAACAGACTCACAGACTAGGGGAGGGATGGAGTGGGAGTTTGCAGATGCAAACTATTATATAGAGAATGGATAAACAACGAGGTCCTACTGTATAGCACAGGGAGCTATATTCAATATCCTGTGATAAACCATAATGGAAAAGAATATAAAAAAGAATGCATATGTATGTATTAACTGAATCACTTTGCCGTATAGCAGAAATTAACACAATGTTGTAATTCAACTGTACGTCAAGAAAAAAAAGAAAAAAAAAAAAGAAGAGCTATAGTGAAGTGGGTTGGTGAATAGATAAAGGGGTCTCAAAGTGGAAATAGTAATAATGGCCCACGCCATCCCCTTCCCATCCACTTCCTTATCCATACGTTTTCATCTGTATTTGGAACTATAACAGATAAAGAAATGGATAAAGAATAAAGACCAACAAGTGAATGCCTTTAAAATTTTAACTCCCAAATATCAGAGAAACCAACTCTGCTATGCTTGTCACTGAAGGGAATCTTTAGGTCTATGGTGATTTACAGCAGATAACTGCAAGAGAAAGTCACATTATAAAAACAATAAAATATGTGACTCAGGGTCTCACTTAATATTCTTACTCATCTGGGGTCCTGAAAAAAAAATGGAAAACCATTTTGATAAAACAGATGTTGAATGGTCTCAGTGGAAAATGATTGAAGGCTTGCACCATGTAATTATTATAAAATACCACACATCTGGTACAAAGTTTGGCCTTAAATCAAAAGTCATTTAGGACAAAATGAGCAAGGAGACTTCTGGCCTCATGAAAGTCTGAGCTTGTAGCTTATAGGATGATTTCAACTTTACTCTAAATTCTCTCTTTACTGAGTATAATTTATTTCATGACTGAACAGCACGTTTCTCCAAACCACCAACCAAATAATTAGGACATTAAAAGAGAACTCTGAGCTATTATTTCAGAGAAAATATTGTAATGTAAAGTTATACAAAGCAATCCAGTTCCATGGAAAAGTACTGAAAGAATGTAGAAGGTTTACAAATGACCTTTTCATTCATGAAAAGCTAAGGTCTCAAAGGAACGCTGGAATAACTTGCATATGAGTTTATCACCAATCCATCATCAGGAAAAAACTCTAAGCGGAGAGGACCCCGCTAATGTATTCTGAGTCCACTGGAGCAGAAGTGGCAATGTTCTGGCTGTAATATTTCTCTCCATCACTACAGCCATCTGCCCGTCACTGGTCACATCCCCTACGTACCATCAGCAGAGTTGGTCCGCATTTATATTTATCAAAAGTCAAATCTTGAAGCTGGTAATGCCTTGCTTTCTTTCCACCTTGAAAGTGCAACGTGAGTCCTAAGTTAATCTGATAAATAAAAATAACAGGATATTACCGCATAACCCCTTCTAAGTAAACAACTCTCGGAGGAAGCCGTGATTTTAGAGCGGAAAGAAGAAAAACTTTAAGTAACAAAATAACGCTAGTAAGAATGAATCCGAATACTCTTGGAGTTCCCTTAATTAGAAAAGCACAGCTTAAAAAATAGGCTTGTATTGTGAATTTTTTAAAGATTCATTTCAAATACACAATTTTGCTATGTATTGTACTTTGTTAGACTGCTAAATTGTTTCAAGCTTATCCATCTACTTGGAAATAAATGAAATGTGCCTTATTTAGCCAACAGACAGCATTTTATCGATATACAAACAGAAAAATGTCATTTAATGAGACGATTAAGGAAAGCATGAGCGTTGCGTCTTAAAGGTTATCATTTCAGGTTACGTGCTTGAGCCCAGTCACTTCAAACGTTTAAAACATTCCAAACCCTCAGCCAAATGTTGAAGAAACAACTCTGCCAGAATTTCAGTGGAGAAAATTTTAGAAGGCTGTTCAAATCCAAAGAAAAGGAAAAATATATATTATTGCTGAAAGTTGTACGTGTGTTCTGCTTCCCAATGAAAACCATAGCCAAATAAGCTTTCATTAAATTGGAACAAGATGACAAATACTAAAGTTGAAATGCATACAGTAAATTGAAACATTAAACATTACATAAGGTCTCTAACATGTAACAAAAAAATTTCGAGACACAAGGTAAAAGAAAATATTTTCAGTATCTTAACAGCTGTCTCCTCTTTCCCCCAAGACACACAAATAAAATAGGTAATGGCCTTTGAAACCAAACTTCAGTTTTTAAAACAGGAAAGAAGGAATGCTGGTTAATTCAGACATTTCACTATCAAGATGCCACACATGTAGGAATATTTACAGTAGCTGCAAACACAGACTACCTGGAGACCCTTCTACCACAGTCAGGTGAAGTGACAGACTGTCAGAGACACACTCACCACAAACTTCACCTCCACGGCAGTAACTCGTTGTATATAAAACTGCAAACTGGCAGGCGAGCCGTGATCTTCTTGCACAGCAGTTTGGGGTACATTTTCCATCTTCTATGAAGGTTATAACAAAAACTGAACAAGTAGTGCATTTTACAGCTCAAATGGGCCATGGCATAATACAGAGATTGCGGGGGTGGGGGTGGGGGTGGGGGGACTTGTTTTGTCATAGCCTGTAGGAGCAAGCAGATTTGCCAATTTTTCTCTGACCAGGCAGTTGAAATATCACCAACTGCTGATGCCAAGAAAACGCATAGCTAATTTTCACATGCAAAAATATATCCTTGTAGGCAAATTGTATGAGTTATGGGAGCACCCCGGTGCCTGTAACAGCAAGATGCTAACGCAAAGGGGACCACTGCTACCAGCTCCTGCCCAGGCGCTTTTCACGCCAAGGAAATGCTTAACGTGTTGAGAATTCAGTTAGGAGGTTCTACGAAAATACAAAGTCTCGACTATTTTAAAGATGAAAAAAAATTTACCAGCTTAAGTATTCTGAAACAGTGTATCTACTCATTTCCATCTAAAATATTTTACCAAAAACATTTACTCTTATAAGTCGTATTTTAAGCAGGGTGTGAATTTGGCATTTGACGCTGACTCATTCCTTTCGGTACCTCTTAGCTATTACAGGCTGTATGCAATGATTTATAAGCTTAGTAGTCAACGCATCTGAAACCTGAGATGGTCTTCCTAAAGCGCACAAGGTAGCTCACCAGCCTGACCGGGCCTGTATTTATCCATCATAAAACCAAGTCCAGGGCTGTGCATGGTGTAAACATAAGTAGGCAATCAATAAATACTTGCTGGGTGATGCTGAGTGAATAGAACTGAACTGAATTGAACGGAACGGAACTGAATTGAATTGAAGCGTGGGCAACTCTCCATTTTAACTCCCAAATGACAGGCCGAGTCTTTGGACTTATTCTGCATAAGACCCAAGGTGTTGCCGTGTTCTAGGAGGAACTTAGCAAATGCTTTCTGATGCTAACGTAATGACATCTTCTTACCCTCAAGAAAGAAACCTAGCTCTCACCACAGATGTATCAGCTAGTAGCTAAATAAAAACTGAAAATGTAACATTTTACCTTTCCTCCAACTGGCCATGGCTTTGATAACCACATTTCAGGTCTTCACCAATCAAGTAGGTAGACTTTATTAACTCCTCTTTGCATGTGGTCTGTTGCCAGGAATTCAGTACAGTGAGACATAACTATGTATGAGACACTTTCACGTTTCTTTGCTCCTTTCCCCCCTCACGGTCAGTCAAGTTTAAGTCAGCTAATACTAACTGGATAGGCAGTCAACAACCACTAAATTTCTACTGCGTGCAGTATATGTACCAGCACCACTGAGAGAGAGGAATGCACAGAGGAAAGCTGCGGTAATTGTCCGGTAACGTCAATGATCCCAGGAGAGGTGGGGTGTGTGTGTGTGTGTGTCCGTGTGTGTGTGTGTGTCTGTGTGCGTGTGTGTGTAGTGTGTGCGTGTGTGTGTGTGCGTGTGTGTGTATGTGTGTGTGTGTATCTCCCTGCCACTGTCCCTGCCGTCCTCCTCTCCAGAGCGATAAGCATATGACCCATAGCCTAATACCTGTCCAGGATCTGGAATCAATTTCACCCTCAGTAAAAAACAAAAAACACAACCAAAAAACAACCCCTCCTCCCCCCAAACCTCAATGTGCTCTAGTTTCATACGTAGAGGCTTCAGTGACAAGTGTCCTCCATACCAGGTCCAACCTTGCGTTTCACTTTACAGTATAGGCAGGCCTCGTTTTATTGCACTTCGCTTAATTGCGTTTTTCACAGATGGAAGGTTTGTGGCAACGTTGCGTGGAGCACGTCTATTGGTGCCATTTTCCCAAGAGAACTTGCTCACTTTGTCTCTATGTGTCACATTCTGATGAATCGCCCAGTGCTTTAAACGTTTTCATTATTATTATTTCTGTTACGGGGATCTATGATCAGTGATCTTCGATGCTACTATTGTAATTGTTTTGGCATTTTTTAGTAATATTGTATTATTTATTTATTTACTTACTTACTTTATTTATTTATGGCTGTGTTGGGTCTCCGTTTCTGCGCGAGGGCCTTCTCCAGTTGCGGCAAGTGGGGGCCATTCCTCATCGCGGTGCGCGGGCCTCTCACTGTCGCGGCCTCTCTTGTTGCGGAGCACGGGCTCCAGACGCGCAGGCTCAGTAGTTGTGGCTCACGGGCCTGGTTGCTCCGCGGCATGTGGGATCCTCCCAGACCAGGGCGCGAACCCGTGTCCCCTGCACTGGCAGGCAGACTCTCAACCACTGGGCCACCAGGGAAGCCCCCAGTAATACTGTATTTTTAAATTCAGGTATGTACATTGTTTTTATAGACATAATGCTATTGCACACTTAACAGACTACAGTGTAGCATAAACGTAACTGTCCAATGCACTGGGAAACCAAAACTGCGTCTGACTCGCTTCATCGCCGTATTCACTTTATGTAGCGGTCTGGAACCGAATCCACAGTATCTCCGAGGTCTGCCTATAAATGGGTTTCCGCCTTGCTCCCGAGACAAAGATCCCCGTAGCTGGAGTCACTGTATTTGAATTTCAATTTTCACAGACCGTCCGGCGCACCGGTTTCTCCAGGACTAAAAAGTCCTTCTTTAGTATTGAATCCCACACTTCCTAAAGCGTGCTCATGGGTTACCATACATAAGCCCCTAAGTGAAGTCACAGGTGGGCCCGGCGCGCAGCTCCACTTGATAATTATTAACCCGCAGAGGAAGCGGAGTACAAGTGCAACAGCGGTTCTCAAGATGTGGTCTCCAAGGCAGCCTCGGCAGCCGATGCTCAAGCCCCAGCCCAGACCTACTGGATGGAGGCTGGGGGGATGGGCTCAGCTTTAACATCCCTCCCGGGGATTCGCAAGCTCCCTGGAGTTTGAGAACATTGTTTAGGGTAAGATTTTGCCTGTGTTTGACCTCTAGCCCTGGGCAAGCACTCTTCTAACCTTTCTGTAGTCTTGGAAAAGTCATCTATAAAGTGGAGATAAAATATACATCTTAGGGTTAGAACAAATGCTTCATGTGGTCCCAGGGACACACTCAGGGCTCAACTGTGTCGTCCGCTTCTAGACTCTCCGTTCACTCCCTTGTCCTGCTCTCCCCTCATCACCTCTTATTTAAAAGTGTTAATGTCAAAACGACTTGCTACCTGTCTTCATAGTCTGCTCATATTTTTTTTTCAGATGGAGTCAGGGAGGGTCTCAGCGGGGTCTCATTTCCAGCCCAGATACATCTAGGTTTCCCTCCTCCTTACACAGTTAACTCTTCTTAATTCCTAACGTATAATGATGTGTACAGTTGCATTTGACTATACGTATGATTTCATGATTCCTTTATTATTAATCTCATGTTTTTTCATTTGTACTGTATGTTGACTGCAAGGATTTGTTTCTTTTATAAAATCCAACCTAAACTAAGTTGGATTCAAAAGAAGTCATAGACAAATACAAAATCTTCTTTTGGTAAAAAAAATCTAAATAAAGGATTTTACAGGAAATCCATAATCAATCTGAGATGATTTATGTTAACTAAAAAATGCAGAGTAATTATGAAAATCCCTATTTTTGCTCGCTTACCTGGTGCCAGCCACTGTTACTTTATTTAAGAATCACAACTATCCTGTGACATAGATATTATTAGTCCCATTTAGGGGGTAAAGAAACAGAGGCGCAGAGGATTTTAACAACCAGTTGAAAGTCTCATAGTCATAAGTGGCAGAGACAGAATTCAATCTCAGGGCTGCCTGGCTCCAAAGACTGTATTCTTTTACTGCCTCTAGAAATATAAGGCTTCATCATAATAGTGAAATTTCACTTAGACCGCCACAATCCACAAAGATGTGGATAAACTGGATGGGAGCCAGAGATAAATCCAGGTGATGAAAGGAATAGAATGAATGAGTAATGAGAAAAATGAGAAAAAAAATCCAAACGTGCTTAGGTTGAGGAAAAAAGTGAAATATGACATAACTGTTTATGGAGCAAAATGGAATTATTGTAATGATTTAAAACAGCATAATCTAGGGAGAGAGAATGAGCTGGTTCTCCGAAAAGAAAATTTCAGGCAAAATCTTTCATAACCACCCCAAAACAATTTTATCTTGAAGAACTACTGGATTTTAGCAACTTTAGAAAAGAGTGAAAAATTATCACCTGGGGCATTTCAGATAATCCAGACAAATGTGAAATAAAATAATTCTGCCGAGGCAGAGAGAAACCGAATGACCTCTTGGTTCTTGTCAAACTTTAATTTTTATGTTTTATAAATAAAACATTTTTATTTTTAAAAAGTATATGCATTTATTCTTCAAGGCTCTTGGGTCTCCTGGCTAAATAACGCATTTCTAACCTTTAATGTTTCCATTTCCCTTTTAATGGGCTTTGTAAGTAAACAACCCCCAAAATGCATAAAGAAAGCAACAACTAAACTAAGTGTTTTAAGCATAATATTTCAGACTAAAAGGAGGTTTGAATGTTCTTGGTCTAATTAGACTTATTAGATAGTGCATTAATTTAGTACTTTTACTCTGCATATTTAGCCATGAGGGCAGAATTCTACCCAAGTGATTTTTATTTTTTAATCCCCTATTAATTAATACTCCCCCAAAAGGATTTTGAATCTTTTAATTTTACTTTTATTTTTGTGGTAACAAACATCAGTTGTGATAACGTGTTGAAAGTTTCTAGCCAAAGCTGCTAATGGGTTAATTTTCTGAAAGAACCAGACTGTATAAGGGGCTCAGTGTTATTCTTAAAATGCTTAGTATATCCGTTTGTTTCAGGTGTCATATCAGGGACAAATCAATGTGTTAAAAAGTGTCTGATAATATTGTTGAGGGATTAATCTCACAGACCAGATCATCAGCACGATTATCTTCAGCATTCTGTGAGCACACAGTTCCATTTTAAGCATAAAAAGCCTTCTAATGCCAAACTATGAGAACCTATGTTTTGAATGATCTGCCACCATTCAATATTTAATCCTGCAATTGAAGTCACTAAAGGGATATAGCAAAGTAAGAAGATGAATGAATCGTGACCTCAAACTTGCAAAAGGACAACCAAAACAATTTATCTTTCTGGCCTGTATGGCACTTTTTTATCCAATATTCCTATCACTTCTCCTCAGTCTGGGAATTGTCGATTGATCAATGTCACGTTAGCAAATACTTGAAGTGAGAGCTGGGAATTTAGGCAACCCATTGTTTATGCTTTAAGAATATTCTGGTTCAGTTTAGTTTATCTGAAGTCTAATATCAAGGACTCGTAATTAAAAATCAACTTAGTTCTCTAGACCACGTTTTTAAGCAACTGCGGAAAGGATGACATAATCCAGTGTCTATGAAAAACGAAAAAGATAAACGATGAAAACAAAAAACTTAGAACTTCATGCCTCAGAGCTCACACAGAATTCTTTGAAATTATACAGCTCTCAATTGCAATAAAACCGCAGTTCAGTTATTAAGAGGATATATTCCACCGCGATTCATTGGTTAATTGCTTATCACCACATCACTTTGGCACGCGATCGTATGTTTCGCACAAGTTACATAGAGTCAACCCAATGCATATAGGTGGTCAGTGCATATTTATATAACTTTTTGCTTCTGTATGCACACATGCTTCAGTTGTGCAAGGACAGTTTTGTTTTTATAGTGAAGTGGAGGGGGCGGTGAGTAGAGACAGGGTAGATAAACGTACTGTTCTCTGCTCCTAATAAAACTCCCTGTAATAGAAAAACATTCTCAGATTTCTTCCCCAGAGAAACAAATATAAACTAGGCAGCAAAAGAAACCAGTGAGCTGCTCTGTAAGAAGTTATAGGCCAAGCGTGGCCCTTGCACAGAACTTAAATGCACTGGTGACCTTCCTGAGTAACTACCCTGTAGGTCTTCAGATAGCCCAAGGGTGGTGTTTGTTTTCTTCTATTAACTAAATTTTGTTTTGAATCACCATGTGCTACCTGCAAGTGATCCTTCCCTGGGATTACAACTATAAAATTGTAATTATTCTCTGCCCAAGCATGTGGTTTCTGGTCAGTGAATAAGAACTCTAAATGACTTTGTGTCATAATATCAAGCTGGTCACATTTCAGTTGGTATCTATTAAAGCCAATGGTTTTGAGATACGGAAGGGAAACCGTTAACGCATATTACAGGTATCATTATTATTATGAACATGCCAGCGATACTCTGTGATAAAGTGCCATTGACTTCCTGCCAGCTCTCATGGATTGGTGACATTTTGTTAACCAGTCTACTAAAAAAATCTATAACGGGATATTAGATGGTATTTAAAAATAATATCAAGCAAGGGATCAAGTGAAAGGAATCTTGTATCTTAAAAGATAACTGCAAAGTCCATTAGCTATGTTTGTCAACGTCTACTCTGTGTAATTTAATTATTGTGTTTATTATGAAATTCTAAGATAAAAAGTATCTTCTGGGCAGCATGTATGTTAAATAAATTAGACCTGTGCAATGATCATTTCTATATTTTGATTATATAGTATTTGCATACATTCCTAACCACCTCATTTCTGTATGTTATTATTTTCCTGCTTTTCATTTTGCTTTTATGTTTGTCTAAAGATGCCTATGTTTATGGCTTGTGAATAGAGTCGGGACCATTCATAGCATTTTGCTTTTTTGTTTTTAAAATAGTCTCCATCCATCAAGTTTTTGTGGAAGCAATACAACTCTCTTAGATGACAGGAAATATTGAAGTAAACACTCTCTTTCCTAATGACTTGTCAACAAGTGCAGGGAAATAAGCAGGAAGAGAATTCAGAGGTAAAGGTTTAAGTAAACTAATGTGTCGCTTAAAAGGACATTTTCTGTTAGTTATTTTTAATGATGTGCTGTGTAGAGATGGCGATGGAAATGGATCTCATTAAGAGGAAACACTCTGATGGTATCTTTTATCCCACTAAGACAAACTGCCATTTATTATTCTTTACTGTCTCTTTCCCCACTGGATCTTTAACTTCAGTCTACACAGACACTCACAAATCTCACCAATCCTTAAAATAAATGTCTACCCATATTCAGTTCCTCTCCTTTCGATTTTGCACCCCAGATAGCTCTTCTCATTCACTATTAAACTTCATTTAAAAATAGCCAGGGCAGCTTCTTCTGGTGTCTCACTGCTTCCTCACTTATCTCCTGCGTTTGGAAGACCCACTTCCTCGAGAAATTAATGTCTCTCTTAATTTGTGTAACAATGTACTCTCTTCAGTCTGTCCCTTTTCTCTACTGTTCCTCACCTGTGTCCTTTTCTATTTCCACCCTCACCTCCAAAGGTAGGTCTCCCTCTAGACTTGGTGGCCTTCCCCTCCATCTCCTTCTCCCGGCTCTCAGTACTCTCCGCAGAGCGGTAACTCATGGCACCATGGGGTCATCTGTCTCCCCAAGTCTGCATTTCCAATCCCCATCTCTCTCTTGAGCACCAGCTCTGCTTTTCCAAAAAATGCTGGTTATGGATCGGTGGCTGGACCATGTAGGCAAACACATATTTCAAGTGACATGTAATTAAATCTATGAAAGTTACATTGGGGTGTGAGCTTACCATTTATTTCACCTTGCGGGAATGATCTCAAGTTGGGTGGTAAAGTGAAAGATGGTGAGTGAATCAACATTTACTGTCTCACAGTTAAAGCTGTTCCACAGATTTCAGTTTTTCCCTCTCCCCAGTGATACCAGACGTGTTAATGCCTCTTATTAATTACCTCAACTCTGTATGGTAGAGCAGGTGGCTATAAGGACAACAGAGAGCAGCCTTGAGGAAGACTGACCCTTAACTATTTAAATCCCATAGCCCTCACACGGAACATGCGAATTTTTAGAAACTTGAGCCAAAAGGACATAATAGATAAAATAGCCATTCAACTTGGTTTATCAGTAACTTGAGAATACGTGTGGCTGAATTACGAGTGAAATGAACTAAAAAGCAGGGAAAACGCTAGTCAGGTCCTAGTCTCCGAGCATCTCTTTTAAAATGAAGGAACAAAACATTTAAGCAATTTGTTCAACTTAAGCCTGAAATTGCTTTAATTTGAATATTATGCCATATATCCCCATTGTATCTCAAAAGTTAGTTTGGGGTCCATTTTGTAGAGGAAGAAGCCAATTATAAAAAGGATAAGTTCAGAAACATAGAGGCAATTTCTACTGCCTTAGCCAATAAACATTTATGAAGTGCCAACTGTATGCAGGGTGGTGCCAATTATTTCTTTAATGTAGAGAGTTTCCTATTCATTTATCCCTGTCATTTATAAACAGAGTAAACAGAGAATACAGTACACTGAAATTGACCTTTGAATAAAAGATGCTACAAGCTAAATAATCATTAAATGCCACTAAATTGGTTGAATCTGCTCAGTTACTGAAAATGAATGTTGCCTTTTAATTGTGCACTAGTCTGGGTAGTGAGGCAACACGGCTGCACCATCATTTCTAACAGCTCTGCAGCCACATTATTATGATGGAAGCCTCCTAAGAGCAGAGGCCCGTGTCTTATGTGACCGTGTCTATTCAGGGCCTGACAGTGGGCACTCAACAATTATTTGATGAGAAAAATATGTAAGTGGAGCGAGTCCTATTGGAATCGTTAGGACATCTGGGTTTGATTTTAACCTCTGAGATTTAATAGATGTGCAACTTTGTACAAGTTAATTAACTTCTCTACGACTCGGTTCCTATCTATAGAAGAAGACTCCTCCTTCTTACTCATGGGCATGGCCATAGCTTCAAGGGATGGTGAAATAATATATGAAAATCTCTGAAAATGGAAGAACAACTCACAGAGGCAGATATGATTTTTATTATTAGTCTAACATGAAAGTCTCTAAAAGTCATTTATTTTTTAGGCTAAAATAAGTTTCACAACATTTCGAAAACATTAAAGAATAACATGCAATTAGGAAAGGGACAAGAAACACGGCAAAGATGGATTAGGGCACAGAACGAACAGCTATTCTCTTAAATTTTATTAAATGAATAAGCAGGACCTTGTGCTGGGCCGGACGGGAATTACCAGGATAATAAGGCAACGGACATCATGGCATTCCGACCCAATACTGGACAAAAGCTAACAGTCCTCATACAAAGTAGCATTTGTAAGTGTCATAAACAAGTTAAGAAGGCCAAAGTGATAGCCATTTTGAAGCGGATCAATAAAAGCCTTCTGGTAACAAAGTCACTTTTGAGATCATCTATAAACATGGAAAACTACTCAATATTCCGTAATAACCTATATGGGAAAAGAATCTGAAAAAGAATGGATACATGTATATGTGTAACTGCATCACTTAGCTGTACACCTGAAACTAACACAACATTGTAAATCAACTAGACTCCAATATAAAATAAAAATTAAAAAAAAAAAACATGGCCGAGATTTTGAAGGGGAGAGGCGTGGGGACGGAAGTGTGCTTCAGGCTGAAGGGATCACATAAGGAGAGGCACAGAGCTGAGACAGCGTAATTTCACTGGAGCACACAGACAATTTAGGAAGGTCCCAAAACACGCTACAAACACGTTCTACCGTCATTACATTGCTAACTCTTGCACATCAGGGCACATTACCAGCAACCTCAAAACTGACACGGCAGTCCCAACTCTACAAAGCTGATCATTTTCTGCTGCTTTCCAACCAGGTAAATCAACCAGGGCCCTCTGAGGAGTCCTCGGCAACAACAACAATAACACAGAGGCCCCGGCTCTCTTCGAGAACGGGCTTCTGCGAAGATCTTCGTGTTTATAACGTTCTGTGACTCAGCTCAGCGTCACACAGATAAAGCTCAGAGGAAATGTAGCAGTTAATGAATTATTAAGCTGCTTTCCTTCAGAAACATCAGGACTGGGCAGTACAAAGACTTGCCAGGGTCTGTCAAATGCAAACGGATCTGTAAATCTCAAAAAGAAGAATTATCTGAGCTAAGGAACAGCTGGCCCCACAGATCCCATAGCCCACCTGGGATCCCCCTACTGCGGCCTGTCATTCTTAAAGAGTTTAATGCTAATACAGTCAATGAAACATAAAACCAGACTGAGGGAGGTGGGCTCTGGGCACCCTCAAAGGAATGATCTTATGCTTCATAAAATGACCTTTAAACAGTCATCTACTAAATCGTAGCTTTGAAACCGCAGCCTTATGCTTGCCCAGAAATAATAACTGATGTTGGTGCCTTGTTTACAGGACGATGCACAGTTACACAGATTTCTGCTCTGTCATATTCTTTGTTAAATTGTTGCAGTTCAGATTTCTTTGCTTGTGTCACGTCCACTGAGCTAAAATCACTAATTCTTAAAATTGTTACAGGTCATTTTTTTCCCCGATAGGTAAAATGGCTTCACGATTACTTTAGCTCCATTTTGAAGTCTAATTTCTCTGGCCTGGGCATAGTTCCTTCACCTCTTTATTTCCTCTGTGAAACCCCATTTGGCTCACTTTGCAGAAATGGCTACAACAGCGGTCTGGTTTTGATAAGTTGTTTGAACGTGTAATTTCTGAGCAGAGTCGGTGGGGCAGGGGGGAAGGCCAGCTGGTTGGGGGGGGTCAGATGAGTCGAAACGCAAAACCAGTACTTTCATCGATGCTTCCCTCTCTTCCCGACACAGGCAGCTACACTTACAGTCAAGATGAAAAGTTGGAAAACATCCCAGTTTCATTTAAATGGGAACAGAGGTTTGACATGTTAATGATGTGGGATGTATCTTCCTTTTTTCCTCCTCTATGACTTCAGACATTTCTGTAGGGACCTTACCGTATAACTGATGTTTAAAATTTCAGCTATGAAAGGGACCAGATTTAAGAACACTGACTAGGGATAGCAGCGCTAAAGAAGGTCTTCAAGCCACCTCTACCTACGGCGTCATCTTCACGTGTCTCCGTGCTGGTTGTCAGTCTGCTCTCGTCGCAGGGTCAGCTCCTATAGGTCATTGATTCCTAACCCTTTCAAAGTGGTTCTTGGGCTCGTGATACAGATAAATGTTTCCGAGAAACCGGGGTAGCTAGAGAGTTTCACATTCAATTTCATTTATGAACTAAACTTTAGGTTCAAAAGTGTGATAAGACAACAAAGTAGTAGCAAATTTCCGGATGTTCCATGAAGTTAATTTTCTACCAAATGTCCCAGAAAACAATTAAATATAAAACAAGAAGTGTGTGGCTCAGTTAGTAGGAGGGGTGTAGATTCTGTAGATGCTTGGAAGTCGGGAAGAATAGTTTACATTTACAGTGTGAGAGGATGAGGAATCGGTAAAACGTGCCGCGTAGCCTCCTGCAAAGGATCTAAATGCTTAAGCCTCAAACCTTTACCTATCAAACATGGTTAATACTCAAACACATTTTGTAAGATTGTTTTGAAGATTAAATGAGATAATATATCAGAAGATTTAACACAGCTTAGTGCATAGAACAGCTCAATAAATATTTAGTGTATTATTATTATTATCATCATCACCAGCAGTTTGTTTTTCAGGAAAATAACATAAAAGAAACAGGTTTCAGGAAGCTTGCTTTAGCCATGGCAGAGGGTGGAGAGGGAAGATTGATAAGTTAGGGAGAGCAGGTAGGAAGTGGTTCCTGGATTCCAGAGAAGCGGTGATGGATCTCTGATCTAGGGTGGGAACAACTGGAATGCAGAAGAAGAGACAGCCTTGGAGAAAATAAAAGCAACCCAAGATATCCAGATGGTTGAAAATACCGTAATTCCCAAGAGTTAATAAACTCCTCATAATTTGTGAAAGCCCATTCTCCATTTGAGGGAACAGATGTATGTTTACATATTTACTTAACCGTATGGAGGAAAGCAATCCCAAAGCAAGACTGAATTATTTTCTTTAATTTCCAATTATTATCCCTTAGAATTTAAGAATTCTCTTTTGTATATCATTCTTTCTCTTCAAAGCACAAACACTTTCAAAAATATATAAGGTTAAAATCCTATCCCTTCTGGGTCAACAGTACCCAAAGTTTCATGTGAGGTTCTTTTTTGTGAGAACCCATTCTTGGGATAAGTTATTGACTCTTCACAATTTTTAGGGTTCCTAATCATACTGTGTTATGTTTGCTAAAATTTTTTAAGCCAAAGCCGCAAAGATCTGTGATTTCTGATTGATTGCACGATTGATTTTCTCCAAACAGTAACTCACTGTGTGTTCAGTATTCACCTTCTCTTTCTTACATTCTAAGTCATTAAACAGTGAGATTTTGCCTCTTACGACATAACATGACGTTAATTTATAATATCCTTGGTAGAGTTTTCATCTTTTTAAGGTAAACGTTACTTTTCCTAGGTATAGGATCAAAGGTGACACAATTTTTAGAATGCAGTTTAGATGTCAGTTTAGTTACTTTATAAGAACGCCATTGAAAAAAATGATAATGTGAATGATAATTTATTCTTTCAAGAGAAAAAAACTGTATCTCATGAAATAATTAAGATACATACACCTGTCATCTACTAACCATTTTAAGAAACTCTCAATTTATATCAGCTATTTGTTGAAATAATTTATCTTGGAGGCAAAGAAAAGGATAAACAGACAACTTCCTAAAAATTTCAATTTTTTTTTTTACATTTCACTCCCCATTCATTTTATTTTTATTTATTTAAAAAATAACTTTTAGCAGAAGCTCCTACAAAGTATCAAGTATTGTAATGAAATTTTGTTGAACAGGGTAATGGTAACCTGTTATAAGATACACAATGAAGCTTCCGTTGGCCAGATTTACCTTATAAGATCCCTAGCTTGTCCATACAGATTCCCAGCTCAGCCTTCTCCTGATTTAATGTTTGGATGAAGTCTGAATTTCACTCTGACAAGCAGAAGAAGGTTCCTTTCTGGGATGCACGAGGACACCTTCGTGCTAAATCCTTTAGTATACGGGAAAATGAGTCAAAAGCTGAAGAACAGTTTGCTAACACGTCCCAGGAAGCTCTGGTTTGGGTGGGGGGCGGATGGAGGTTGAGCTGCCGACCTATCTTTTAAATTCCCTTGCGCCGAAGCCAGGAGACTGCTAACTATTTTCAACAGAAAATTCGTACAACTGTTTCGGGGGAGATGGTGCTTATTATTCAGTTTTGAGGCTCAACATTAGTCTTCAGCACCTGTAGCCAAACGAAGCCGTGGGTGGAAAAGAAATGTGGAATGCAGGCAAAAGGGAATAAAGGGAAACGAGAAAAGAGTCATGAAAAGACTCTGCAAAAAAGGAAGCGTAATTAGAGGAAGGAGCAAGCAGGAAATGGGGGAGACAAGGGAAGGCTGCAGTGTGAAGGTTCAAGCTGCCAGAAGAGAAGAGTTGTATATTTGGAGAACAGTGAATGTCCACTCTGCCAGCAAAGCAAACACTAATATTTCAATATTGGTGGTGTTTTTAAAAGCCAGTGGAAAGGAGCTAAAACAGCCCATTCATCCTACTTATTTTCTAGCTTGTTCAAGGGCAACTTCAGTACAAATTGCACTATGGGGGGTGGCAATAAATATACCAAATGCATTTCTTTTTTTTTTTTTTTTTATTTTTAGAGGAGACACTTTATTTCTTTTTTATTTTACTTTTTTACTTTTTAAAATTTTTTGGCCATGCCACACGGCATGTGGGACCTTCATTCCCCAACCAGGGATGGAACCCATGCCCCCTGCAGTGGAAGCGTGGAGTCCTAACCACTGGACCAGCAGGGAAGTCCCATCAAATGCATTTCTTTGTTTACACTCTTCATTTGTAAACACGCATAACCAGAAAATTCTTCAGCAACGCCTACCTGCATTTACTCTGCAATCTTCTCTCCAAGTCCTGGTACTAAATGAAGAACAGTTGATACTTTCAAGAAGAAAAAAAATTGAACGGCACAAGATGTTTTGAAAGAAAAATTAGCCAATTTTTCTGAGTATAAACACGTGAACTCCCTTCCCTTGTAATTTTGCCTCTGAACAAAATATCACATGTGAGTCATATGTATTTCTTCATTTGATAAAATCTACTTCACAGGGTGAGTGTGAAAGATGTGAGCATCCTTAAGGAGCCATCTTCCAAGGTTCTTCTCAAATCCCAGGGTCCGTCTTGAGTGAAACCTTCAGGCCAGATTTCCCAGCCCAACGTGGATGGCGGAAGGGAGAACGCAAAAATGACCCTCTGTCTGAATGGTGGGCAAGCTGGAGAGAGTTCAAATGCACACAACGTCTGTCCATGGAAACAGTCCTGCCACCAGTAGAGCCATAATTACCTGAATTTTATATACAAAGTTTTTGGACAAAACTGTTGCTTGTCACACTGACAAACACTCTCTCCTTGACCAAACGATTTTTTTTAAACCTAACTTCCTCTTTTATTTATCAAATTTTATTTTATTTAGATATACTTGACGTATAGCATTATATTCATTTCAGGTGTACGACATAATGATTTGACGTTTGTATATATTGCAAAATGACCACCACAGTAAGTCTAGTTAACGTCCATCACTAGATATAGTTACAAACAATTTTTTTCCTGTGAAGAAGACTTTTAAGATCTGCTCTCTCGGCAACTTTCAAATATACAGTACAGCGTAATCACGCTCTTCTGAGCCCTCCGCCCCGCCTTGTGGAGCCCGCACAGCCCAGTTTTAGCAAGACTCCTGCCACGTCAGTTGAGAGAGAACCCCTCACCCCCCCACAACTGAATACATTCTCAACCCCACCTTTGCTATATAAGACCTTGGCCTGCCTTCACCAAGAGCCTTGCTAAGCCAGTTTAACAAGAACTCCCCTATGCCTGATATCTCCTCATAGGAATGTTCCGTCCACCGACCCCCTAACCCACTCCTTGGTGATAAATCCCTAATTGTTCTTGTATTCAGAGCTGAACCCAAATATAACACTGAGATCATCTGACACCTCAACTGGTACCGTTACAACAAGTGCCCGAATCAGTCTTTCTTTAGCAGTATCAGTTGTATGCGGTCCCAGGCCGTGGACTCCAGATAAGGAACTGGAACGGTGAGAAGCGTACAAGGGTGACAGGCATGGTAGAGGGCTTGGCCTGAACATCAGGGGTCGAGATGCCGTCTGGATCTGACATCAGGTGACCTGAACACCATGAGGTCACAAGCCAGAAGTGTGATCAAGACAACGGGTTGGTGAAAAGAGGTTTTTAAGGATCAGATGAATTCGGGGCTATGGCTTCACCCTCTGCCTGCCTGCCGTTTCCTGCTCAGAGTTGATCTGGCTGAAGGATCAGGCCGGTATCCTGGCTCACGGGGGTCTGGAATAGGAGCGGCAGCCTTAGCGCCAAAGATCTGAAACCTAAGAAGGAAACGGCATCGGGCGTGAGCACCCTGATGATGAGTTTGGAAAATGAACATATTACGAGAGGAAGAAAGTGGCTCTGAATACTTCTTGCGTAAGTCCTTCACCTCCACTGTGAATGAGAGAGGGGCTGAGCTTGACTGGGAACGATGTTGTTCAGCTGAGCTATTCTGAACGTGAGATATGCATCAAAACGACTGGGTGTAATTTGAAAACATCCAAGAACATGAAGTAGTGAAAAAATACCAGACAATCCAAGTCAATTCAATTAATCAGCCATCTAGTTGAATGTGATTAAGACCAAGAAAAATGACTAATGCACAGTTTCTTTGAGAATCATCTCCTTTTTTCTTCTTATAAACTGATGAGGAAAATGGTCTAAGCAAATAAGAACCAATTCGGATTTCATTCTCTACCTACTTGCATCTAAATATGATCTTATCTTTAGCAACAAAATTCTTCCGCGCTCTTAAGTGACTATAGACAGTCAATTAAATCCACATTTTAACTAATCATCATACAATTCCCTCTTCAATAAATTGTATCAGAGCATTATCCCAGGAGGTTTCTCTGCCATTCCTATTCCAAAAGCAAAATGCATATTCTAATTATAATCTTGCAAGGTCAAAAATATTTACTCAACACCTTTACTTTCCAGCAAAATATGAGCAAACTCTGAGTAAGAGTCCTTTGCTTTGGATAAATAACACTCAGCTCTTCGTTAAGAAAACAATAACCACAGAATCTTTCATGGAGTTTTCTACCTCTATTCAAATCTCCAGTCCTAAAAAAGAAGTCAACTGTTCTTATTCTTCCCCCATATCATTACTTTTCCTTTATGGTTACAGATCTTTATTCATCCCAGGAACTAACCCAGCCTGGGGCCCCGAGTCTTTTGTCCACACCCCCATGGTCCCTCATCCTAACACATCGACACAGATATAACTGGAGTGGCCAGGAAACCAGGAAGACACACTAGGGATCAGTTTATCTTTGGCAAGGGAATTGACTAATAGGTTTTTTCCTGTCTCTAATTTCTGTGAGTTCCCTTTGTCAGGCGGATTCTCAGACCAATTCTTTCCTAGCTGTCAAGGGCACCTGCTCTCAAGCCTGGGTTCAGCACCGGTCAGGCCCTCGTACAGCTGTCCGATCTCATCCCTGGTCGGAGCACACACGTCCCTCCGGGACCACGTCAGTGGAAAGGCTCCAGCGCAAGGAGGCTTCTGGTTCACGTGGGTCCTTGGCCGAGAGCACAGAGGCAGTGAGGGCAGCTACCATCCCACAAACTCGTCCACTTCCCCCAGGCGCTGGGGGCCCAACAAGAGGAGGCTTGACATGAGGTCAGGAAGGCAGAGGGGACACGCGGCAGAGACCTTCAATAACATTTTCCTAAATTATTCCGGGATGTCAGCCAAAGCCTGGGCTAACCTCAGTTGCGTCACTGGTAAACGAATCGCCCGCCTGCTGAAACGGTAAAGCAAGATGTGGCCTTGGTTAAATTTCGGGAAATTGGTGAGTTGTGTGAACTGCATAAACTCTCACAGTTGGGAGACATTTGAAATAATAATGTTGAATATTTTTCCATCTCTGAGTTTATTTTTTATATTGAGTTCATGTTTGTCTTGATATTATCAAAACTGATCCGTACCATCAACAGCATATGTATATGCAACGCACAAGCATAACCGATCCACAGCAGAACATGGCATTTATCCTACATCGTGTGTGAGTTCAGTCCAAATCCACACACATTCACTGCATGCTTCCTTAACGCCAGGCGCCATACTGGGGATGGCGCTGGGGATATGACAGGAAGCAAAGCGGTCGTGGTACCTGCTCTCATGGAGTTTCTGGTCGAACATGGTGATTCGTTTCTACAGTCCGTCCCTTAACGTTTCCTTTGCTTTCACTCTAGTAGAACCTTAATTAGCTCTTGCAGGAGTTCCTGCACTAGCCCTTTTTCTGAAGTAGCGAACAGGCATTGAGTACTGATTGCAGGCCAAGCGCCCTGGTAACACTCTACACAGATCATCTAATTTACTCTGTTCAACAGCCTTGTGAAGTAGGTGCTATTATTATTATTATTTGAGAACCACTTTGAGTAGTATAAACATAACTCCATTTATAATATAAACAAACTTTCCATCAATTTCTTCACAGTTAGCCCAAAGAATAAAACCTCTAACTGAATTAGAATTTACATTTGACCTTAAATATTCTAAAATCCATCCATGTCCACTATGGAATTTTAATCTTGCCGGCTACTGTGAAATACAGCAAACCTTGATCAATGGTCAAATTTCTAATTTTTGCTGTTCAGTCATTTTTCTTGATTTTGCTCTCTGATTCTGTACATTCCAGAGTGTTCAATGGATTTGTAATAAACTTCCAAGATGAAGGGAAATTTCTTGCTCATTGTTTGCCTAAAATCTTGGCTTGTGTTCATCTTTTTAAACAAAAAATATGCTCCAAAAATGCCCACAAGTTCAGCTACTAAAACTCCTTTAAAGATTTTCTTGCCAGTGGTTCCAGAGCGTGGGCCATCACATCTGAAGCAAGGTCCTAGAGCAACACCCCACCGTGTGTGGCAGATGGAAGGCAGGACATGGCAGCAATCTTCACTGCTATGATTAACCCCACTTCCACATGAGGAAATGGAGACACCAAGAGATGAAGAAAACTGTCTGAGGCCACAGAACTAGTTAGTGGTGTAATCTGAACATGGGATCAGGCAGTCTGACTCCAGAGCCAGACTCTAGACTCTAGATATAGGTGTGTGTGTGTGTGTGTGTGTGTGTGTGTGTGTATAATTAATTTTTAAAATTTATTTTATCTTTTTAAAATTTATTTTATTAAAGTCTAGTTGATTTACAATGTTGTATTACTTTCTACTATACAGCCAAGTGATTCAGTTTTATACACACACACACACACACATATATACACATTCTTTTTCATATTCTTTTCCATTATAGTATATGTTTTTAAAACATACCTCTGGTCATGTTATTCTCCTCAGATACCTCCCCTGACTCTTTGCTAATTATTGAATTATATGCAAAGGTCCCAGACTAGAGTGAAAAGCCCCATTCAGACTTTTTTCAACCGACCTTTGCAATTTCCTGGCCACCCACTACGGGTGGCACATGCTCAGCGGACTTGGACTATTCACTTCCCCCGCAAAGAGCCTGCTTCCCCCCTGCCCCAGTTCTGCCCCATTTTCATGCTCTTCCCTTTTCTGAATTGCCCTTCTAGCCTCTAGACATGTGCCACCTCCTCCCTTGGACTTTTTTAAATGAAAGCCCAAACAGATGCTATTTCTTCTTGCTTAGAATCACCACATGCTTTATGGGTGCCTCGTTACACACGTACCTTCTGCCACGTTCTCACTTATTGTCGAGTCTCGGGGGAAATAGTGTGTTGGAACGTGGAGCTGGGCTCTGATATCAGGTTGGCCGGAGATTGATTCCAGCTCCTGGAATTTTTAGCTCTGGGATCTTAGGCAAGTGGGATCACATCCCTCCCTGCTCACACCCCTCTTACGGCTTCCCACTGCAATTTGGGGCGGGGGAAAGACTTCTGGACCCCGACATAATTTTTTACAAATACACATTCCTTTAAAATCCAAGCTCTGCCAAGCAAGCATTCCTGGCCAACCTTATTTCATAAGTCACACCAGTCTTGACCACGAAGCTACCCTTCCGCATCCTGAGTTCAGTTTCTCAAATGCTCCAGCAAGCATTCCTCAAGCCTCCACAGTGCTTTCCGTCCCCCTGTAGCCTCTCCCCCTGTCTCCTCTGACTCGCTCATTCTGACCCTCGGAGTCTCAGCTTTAAAGTTGTCACATTTTCAGAGAAGACCTCCTTGACCATCTGATCCAGAGGCTTCCCTCCCTCCTCCACCCTGAAACGCCCCCCTCACTGAAGCCAGTTCTTTTCCTTAGATGTGGAGTGATCTCACTTGTGTGGTTTGCTTGTGGAAGGTCTGATTTTCCCACTAGACTTATAAGCTCCCGCGAGGACAGGGTGTATCTGTTTGGTTCATCACACTGGCACAGGGAGATGCTCAAGGCAGACAAATAGAGAAATCTCTCTGTACCTCAGTCCCCACATTTATAAAACAGGGATAACAATAACCCACCCTCACTGCTTGAAGAAGCTGAGCACACAGTCTGCAAGGTGAAGCTGACTGATGACTGGGAGCAGCGCGACTTACGCTTCCGACCTGCAATCCCATCAAGCGAGCTAGCTGCCTTCTCTCTGTATCCTCCCCACAACTGAGCACGGGGCTTTGGGCTTCGTGGGCACCCATCAATGTCTGCTTTAACTGAATTCAGCTATGCCATCTGAAACCGTAACTTCTCACTTTTGCCAAATATGCTTGATTTGACTCCCATACAGAGATGTGCTTCTCCATGATCATGCGATAAAACATCCCCTCAAGCTTTGGCGTTGTGTTCAAATTAGGTGAGTACATACGTAGGCGTGTGCAATACTATCCTGGCATCACCAGGCTCTCTTGGTTTCACACACTGAAGATTCCTCCTTGGGAAATCTTCTTCTGAATTAAAAAATTTAAATCATATATATCATCATATATTTATGTGATTTGTTTTATATACATATTGTATCACAGACAAGCAAACACTGAAAATGTTTGGAATAAAAATCGACTGTGCTCAGAAATCTCTTGCACTCCTATACACTAATGATGAAAAATCTGAAAGTGAAATTAAGAAAACACTCCCATTTACCATTGCAACAAAAAGAATAAAATATCTAGGAATAAACCTACCTAAGGAGACAAAAGACCTGTATGCAGAAAATTATTAGACACTGATGAAAGAAATTAAAGATGATACAAATAGATGGAGAGATATACCATGTTCTGGGATTGGAAGAATCAACATTGTGAAAATGACTCTACTCCCCAAAGCAATCTACAGATTCAATGTAATCCCTATCAAACTACCACTGGCATTTTTCACAGAACTAGAACAAAAAAATTTCACAATTTGTATGGAAACACAAAAGACCTGCATAGCCAAAGCCATCTTGAGAAAGAAAAACAGAGCTGGAGGAATCAGGCTCCCTGACTTCAGACTACACTACAAAGCTACAGTAATCAAGACAGTGTGGTACTAGCACAGAAACAGAAATATAGTTAAATGGAACAGGATAGAAGGCCCAGAGATAAACCCATGCACATATGGTCACCTTATCTTTGATAAAGGAGGCAAGAACATACAGTGGAGAAAAGACAGCCTCTTCAATAAGTGGTGCTGGGAAAACTGGACAGCTACATGTAAAAGAATGAAATGAGAACACTCCCTAACACCATACACAAAAATAAACTCCAAATGGATTAAGACCTAAATGTGAGGCCAGACACCATCAAACTCTTAGAGGAAAACATAGGCAGAACACTCTATGACATAAATCACAGCAAGATCCTTTTTGACCCACCTCCTAGAGAAATGGAAATACAAACAAAAATAAACAAATGGGACCTAATGAAACTTAAAAGCTTTTGCCCAGCAAAGGAAAACATAAACAAGCTGAAAATACAGCCCTCAGAATGGGAGAAAATATTTGCAAATGAAGCACCTGACAAAGGATTAATCTCCAAAATTTACAAGCAGCTCATGCAGCTCAATATCAAATAAACAAACAACCCAATACAAAAATGGGCAGAAGACCTAAATAGTCATTTCCCCAAAGAAGATATACAGATTGCCAACAGACACATGAAAGAATGCTCAACATCATTAATCATTAAAGAAATGCAAATCAAAACTACAATGAGATATCATCTCACACCGGTCAGAATGGCCATCATCAAAAAATCTAGAAACAATAAATGCTGGAGAGGGTGTGGAGAAAAGGGAACCCTCTTGCACTGTTGGTGGGAATGTAAATTGATACAGCCACTATGGAGAACAGTATGGAGGTTCCTTAAAAAACTAAAAATAGAACTACCATATGACCCAGCAACCCCACTACTGGGCATATACCCTGAGAAAACCATAATTCAAAAAGAGTCATGTATCAAAATGTTCATTACAGCTCTATTTACAATAGCCAGGACATGGAAGCAACCAAAGTGTCCATCGACAGATGAATGGATAAAGAATATGTGGCACATATATACAATGGAATATTACTCAGCCATAAAAAGGAACAAAACTGAGTTATTTGTAGTGAGGTGGATGGACCTAGAAACTGTCATACCGAGTGAAGTAAGTCAGAAAGAGAAAAACAAATACTGTATGCTAACACATATATATGGAATCTAAAAAAAAAAAAAAAAAAAAAAAATGGTCATGAAGAACCTAGGGGCAAGACGGGAATAAAGATGCATACCTACTAGAGAATGGACTTGAGGACACGGGGAGGGGGAAGGGTAAGCTGGGATGAAGTGAGAGAGTGGCATGGACATATATACACTACCAAACATAAAATAGATAGCTAGTGGGAAGCAGCCGCATAGCACAGGGAGATCAGCTTGGGGCTTTGTGACCACTTAGAGGGGTGGGATAGGGAGGGTGGGAGGGAGGGAGATGCAAGAGGTAAGAGATATGGGAACATATGTATATGTATAACTGATTCACTTTGTTATAAAGCAGAAACTAACACCATTGTAAAGCAATTATACTGCAATAAAGATGTTAAAAAAATAAAAAAATAAAAATAAAAATTAAAAAGCGACTGTGCTCATATCCACATTCAAAATTTAATTGTTGAACAACGTCTAATTGTCAAACAAAGAGAGTTTGAGAGTTTTTGCAAAGTAGGTCAAGTGTAGGATTTCTAATGGGAAATAGGAGAGGTACTAAACTAAAAATGTGTTATAGGTTGGGTGACCATTTAATTTAATGACCAAACCAAGACATCTGTAAGAGTGAAAGGAGCCAGTATTGATTATATTAGAACAACAGAGAAACCTGAACTGTCCCAGGGATGCTATCCTGTGTTCTGGATTTTGGAAAAAGCGCAGCTCTAATCATACGGCACTAGCAACAATAAAGGTTTTCCCTTTTTCCCGCCAATCCAGCTGTGTCTAGCATTTTCAACTGTTATTGTCTTTAGCTTTGATAATATATTAGGATATCCTTCAGCATAATATAATATTGCCACAATACCTGATTTTCCCCAGATGAGGTTCACAGAAAACAAAAAAAATAACTGACCAAAAAACAAGCTGAACGCAGGGAAGGAGGGGGGTCTGATGCCCACCTCCCCAGGGTTGGCACCCTGACCAGCTCAGCTCCACCACGCTGTTGTTCCAGCGCTTTATCACCAACTCAACGAATCTGAGCTCACGTCTGAATTTGTACTTTCAAAATGTGTCAGCTCATTACATTGATTGCATTCTAAATGATATTTAAAATTGACGTAAATAATTTAAGGGGAAAATATCACGGGCTTGAAATGAATATCTTTCAATATAATGCAATCAGGTGGATATTTTTGCAACGTTTGTGACATTAATGTGGCGATGCTGAGTGACTGCTGACGATTAGTCTCAGAAGACGGAGCAGAGGTCTTGCAAGAAAATGACTCCCAGGTGACAAAACATTGAAAATTCAATTATACTCTGTTTATTATAGGCTTACATTAGCAACTATCTTCCTAATAAAGACCTGATAATACACAAATTAATGGGAACACAGGGGAGTACTTTTAGAAATATTTTTTCTTCTTATAGGATTCTACAGTATTGATTTCTAAAGTGCTCCAAATGACACTGTAAAGCTTGCTGGAGTAAATTCTTAACATAAAGTATATGCATAAGAACATAAGATATATTAAAGTACTCAAGATTATGAAAATAACTTTAATGTATAACGACAATGTGCAATAAATTTAATGTTTAAAATTTCAAGTTATGCAAGTGTATAAATCATTTAGGAAAGAAAATCTAGTGAATGCAAATAAGAAAAAAACCATAATAAGGGCTGCACAAATGGTCTGAATTCTAATGAAAACAGTATGTCATGGAAGCCAATGCATTCATTCTCCTTTTTACACGTGTGGTTTTAAAAACATCCACAACGTAAAGCTCTTTATAAAATATTTTTACAGGTCGGAGTATACAAACATTTATTTTCCCACCAAGAAGACCAAAATGTTCGTCTGTATCGAGCTAAGTTTTCCTCTTGTCTTCCTCCCACCATTTTCTTACGTCATGCGTAGTTCAATGGACACTTCATTTCTTTTTTTTTTTTTTAACATCTTTATTGGAGTATAATTGCTTTACAGACGCTTCATTTCTTCATTTGGTTGTTGAAAATTTTAACCTGGCACCTATTTTGGATGTAGCTCTTTCGTTACACAATCCTTGGAGTAGAATTAGAAGCCTAGTACCTCTTCTCTAGGCATTTATGATAGAGGGAAGGGAAAAAGACAGGTAGATAGGTAACTTCAAAATAATGTAGTAAATGCTAAATGTCACGGAAGAACTACAGTGAGTAGACACTACGGGAAATTAGAGGCAGGCCAGCTATTTACACTTTGGGACAATGCAAATGAAATGGTACTTAAGTGGAGCCATGAAAGATTGGCAGGATTTTGATCCATAAAGAGTAGCTGAGAGGGTAATGCAGATTGCCAACTTGGCATGATCAAGGCCAAGGGGCAAGAAAGCACATGGTTTATTCACAAGATGGCAAACAAACGAGCCCGTTATAATGACTTCATAAGGAATCTCAAGGAAAGAAGAGGAAGAGAAGATCACTTGGTGTTTAATTAACAGGAAAGATAAGCTTAGAGAATTGAAATCTTCCTAAGAAGGTTGATTCAACTTCTTTTCTGTCTTCTCTGATGAACAGACATTTTATGGAGCCAGGAATCAAGAGAATTGGAGGAAAGAAATAAAAATTTCTAGAGGTAAGGAAAGTACAAAAGAAGGGCAGAAATTTGAATGAAGTAATATATATGCTCCCTGTATACCAGGAACTAAGAATAGCTTTGAAATAAATAAACGGTTTGAATTTGATGAAAGTATATAATAGCATTGAAAAGATTTCAAGTAGGTAAGTAAGACAAAGTAATAATGTTGAAGTTTTGGAAGAGATTTGGAAATGGTAAGTGGGAATAAAAAATAGAAAACTGAGCTCCACTTTGGCAAAGAGTTTTGATCGCCATGATGAATAATGTATAATGCAAGTCATGTGAGTTCATTTAAAAAAAATATTTATAGCAGTTTGCGTTTGGAAAATTTCTTTAAAAAAATTTCCATTGTGAAAGAGACTCACATTTGCAGCTTTTGATGGCGGTGTGATTTTAAGTAGGAAGAGGAATAGAAAGGATATCAAAGAAGCAGCAGGAAGCCAACAAAGAAAAAGCAGAATTCAAAATCAAATATAACTTAGATGCAGTCCATGAAACAAAAAAGATTTGGTGCCTCTATTAGTAAAAGAACCACTCTGCTAAAGGGCTAACCTTTAGAGGGAAAAAGGGACATCTGAATGCTGTAATGCCCAAAATAATGAGAAATTAATTCAAAAATACTAAAAGACACAAATGTGTGATAAAGAGGTGTGAAGTTACAAGTGTCTGGAGCTCCTAACAGAGTTATTACTAAGATTCTTCACTCTCAACCCTGGAAGGTCATGGCTTTCAGCTTTGTAGCCTCTGAAAAGTCAGAAACAATGCCTTGACTGTGTTTGCTGAATGAATAATTGAGAAACAAAGTAAGGAAAACTTGGATAATGTATTTTCTCAAAGTGAGGAAATCTGAGATAAACTTCAAAAATGTTGTATACCTGGAAAGAGAAAATCAAAGAGAGAAGCGTAGAAGACATCCTCTCAGTGAGGAAGTCGTGATGTCAAGAGCTCCCAAAAAAGTCCAGTGAGCTGGCAGGAAGTAATGCCCTTCAAGTCTCGCTTCAGAGACTTCCGGGGAAAGGCTGATAAACTTGTCCGGGAAGACAAGGCCAAATAAAGCTGGAAAGGGCTTGTCTGTTGGGCCTTCTCCATAACCCAGCAGGAGCTTTTCTGTCTTAATTTTGAGGAGGCAAAGAAAAATAAAACCTTCTCTCCAGTAAGCAATGGGAGCTACTGAAAGTAGGAGACATTACCTTCCTGCGTAGGGGGTGGCGGTCTAAGAGGTGATAGGCATGTGACGTTGCCAGGACAGTCAAACTGGAAAGTCATGTGCTAATTTAATAATCAACGAAGCAAGTTAATTAGAGGATTTAGTCCACATGAATGTTCCTTCCAAATGGATTATTTTTTTCTTCGGTCTGGGGAGAGATCACCACTATTTATTATACAAACACAAAATTTGAGGTCCTTGTGTTTTTAGTTATTCTTATAACATGACCCATTTCAAAATGCATCACAAATGTTTACAGTCTTTTGCATCTCTTGTATGTTTTACTACTACTAAAAAAAAAAAACCCCGTTTTATGGATCAAATGTCTGTTTGCAAACAAAATACTGTTGGAAGAATATATTTTCCAGGTGGACTACAGAAGAAATAGAAATAATTAAAATACATTTAAAGCATAATGAAACAATCTGAAGTCATCAATGACAAAACCTGCTTTGTCGAGTATTCCTTAAAAATTGGTGAAGATGTCAGTGCCGTACTTAATATAGAAAATATGCAAAGTATAGTTAAAAGAAACAGACTACCAGTTTATGTTCTTCATAACATAATGAATCTGTTGACAGTACGTATATTACTGTTATTTATAGTCCCATGGTGACAAGAAAATGTCACCAATTACTGGCTACAATGACAGAACACAATTTATTCCTAATGATTTATACCCCTTAGGAAAAAAAAAAAAAAAAAAAAAGCAGGCTACTAAAAGACAGCTATCCTTCTGTTCCCCAACAGCAGTTTTCTAACTGGAAGTATGTTTGCAAAGAATAACAAGTTATTTTTGTTAATGAGGGTTTGCATAATTTACTTGTATAACACCGTAAGTGACAAACTAAAATAAGGTACTCTAAGGTATATTTTTTAAAACAGATCTAACTGAAATATCATGCTTGTAGAGCAGGCTTTCCTCAACTAACATATTGTACTCCATTTTAAACCTAGATCTCTTCAAAGCTGCATGGACTTTCAGAGTGTGGGAAATAAGAATAAGGCACTAAGTCAGCCTTTCAAATAGGCATTTACTGCTCATCCTGGCTTACTAAGAACTGCAGGTTGAAAGAAACATGTATTTGAGTACTCCAGTTATTTACAAAGAAATTTAGAGTGATGACATGAGGAAGGAGAAAGAGGGAGAGAGGGCCTGATAATTAATAAGCAGGAAAGTAAACTAGACGTTACAATACAATTGAACTAAATTAGTAAGATCAGAGGATGTGAGGAGAGAGCCATAAGTAAATTCTGATCTCGTAATCTGTAGGAGGAAATATGATCTGGGAAATAAGAGTTTCATGGAAAATTCCAAAGAAATCCAAAGTTGAAATTACAAAGAAATTTATGAAAAAGCAAGAGGAGGGGAAAAGTAACAAGTAATGGCTCTTTTGAATGGTTCTAGTAACATCACAGTACGACAGACCAGAATTGAATTAAAGGGCCATAAAAGGGAATTTAACCGTTGAAAACATATTTTGAGGACAGACGCCAGGCTTTTTAACATACTGCTGATACACGTCCTAGGCACTAAAAATAACGGAGCAGAAATATGATGTTACTATCATTAAAATGGCAAGAGAGAGAGAGAGAGAGAGAGAGTGTGTGTGTGTGTGTGTGTGTGTGTGTGTTTTGAGGTCCCCAGAAACCAAGGAGACATAATGAATTGGGAGGACGCTCAGTGAATAATGAAAATGATTAGGTCTAGGAAGTAGGATCAATTCATCAAAGAATGACTATTGGGACTAATTAGTTTTGAGAAAAGAAGGATAACAGTCTTGCTACTCAAGTATAAGAAGAATTATGACATGAAGATGAGGACCAAAATCGCCCCATTTCATGCCAAGAACTTAGGATAAAAGTCATGAAAGAAATTCTAATTAAACACAGATACAGGTAAATTCAGAAGAATCGCAATATCTAGTTCAGTTGTATCTCTCCAGACTTCCTGACAGAGAGTGAAGCTGGTATCTCACAAGGTCTCTGTCAGACTTGCAGGTTATGATATTCAATCATCTGGCAGATTCTTTAGCCATACAAAACAGAATTGATTATTAGAGATCATTTCCCCTAGAAACAAGCTGATAATCACATGAATATTCTTTCAGTGAAATAATAACCTGAACCAGATTGTGTTTTGAGCCTGTAGTATCTCAAGAAAGACACAGATAATAATACATGGGGAAGTTTGGGGTAGAAATGATTCATGTATGGAAATCAAGTATGACCATGGTCAAAACAAAAAAGTATGTTCCACACCAAATCTTTCTTTGAAAAGTGCATGAAAGAGGAAGAGACAATGTTATTGACTGTTTTTCGTTTGTTAAAACTGGCTTGATTATCTTTTTTAAAAGATTGAAATATTTAAGTAATGTCATTTTTGTTTTTGTTTTCTTAATTGAAGTATAGTTGACTTACATTAGTTTCACATGTATAACATAGTGATTTGATATTTTTATAGATTAGGCACCATACAAAGTTATTAAAATATCATTGACTACATTCCCTGTGTTGTACATTACATTCCTGTGACACTTATTTTATAACTGGTAGCTTGTACCTTATAATCCCTTTCACCTATTTCACCCTTCCCCCTCCCCCCTCCCCTCCCCTCTGGCAACCACTAGTTTGTTCTCTGTATCTGCGAGTCTGTCTTGGTTTTGTTCTTTTCGTTCGTTTTGTTTTTTAGATTCCACATAAAAGTGAAAACATATAGTATTTGAGAGGATACAGAGA
Source organism: Eschrichtius robustus (assembly GCF_028021215.1). Classification (NCBI taxonomy): domain Eukaryota; kingdom Metazoa; phylum Chordata; class Mammalia; order Artiodactyla; family Eschrichtiidae; genus Eschrichtius; species Eschrichtius robustus. Next base: position 585,659 of record NC_090844.1, read on the forward strand.
AAAGGGAACCCTCGTGCACTGTTGGTAGGGATATAAACTGGTGCAGTCACTGTGGAAAACAGTATGGATGTTCCTCAAAAAACTGAAAACAGAACTACCATATGATCTAGCAATCCCACTCCCGGTTATTTATCTGAAGAAAATAAAACCACTAATTTGAAAAGATATATGCACCCCTATGTTCACTGAAGCATTATTTATAATAGCCAAGATATGGAAGCAAACTAAGTGTCCATCGACAGATGAATGGAGAAAGATGTTTTACACACACACACACACACACACACACACACACACATACACACACAGAGAGGAATATCACTCAGTCGTTAAAAAGACTGAAATCTTGCCATTTGTGACAACACGGGTGGACCTAGAGTGTATTTTGCTAAGTGAAACAACTCAGACAAAGAAAGTTATTTTTGTATTTATCTATTAAACATTTAGGACCTGCTTGCCAGGTATGGCAAAATATTCACCAAGAACTTTCTTCCTTAATATCACTACTAAGCAGATTTCCTAAGCTTATATAATGAAACACCATACAATACTTAATGTTTACTTAGATAAAACTCTTAGCACTGAAACAAATTTATTTTAGGAATCTGAAATGACTGTGAAAACAAAAATAACAAAACTTTGTAGGCAACAATGTATTAGTTTAAGGGTCGTAGTCCCACTCTTTGCAGATGTAATACTTAGACATACACAGAAGCAAAGGAAACCTGGATTATATTTGATTGATGCAAATAATGAATCTAATTTTTCTTGCTACTTTAGGTAGTTTATTAGATTCTCATGCTTCATATCTTCGCTTCAATGGACTTATCCTAACCCAACGTGACTTTCCTCCCTTGAGGTAAATCCTCAAGAAAAAACTTTGCAACATTAGCTTTGTAAGGTTAACCAAAAATATGATAATGCATATTTTTAAAAAATTGTTTAATAAGAAGGCACAGTTTGAAGGAACTCAGACACAAAGACACTGGGTGAATGATCCAAGATAAAAAAAATAAGTTAATGATAGAATCAGAATAAGAACCCAGATCTTTCCACTTCTAATCAAGTGTTCTTAGCACTGTGCCTATGAAACTCTTTTCTTAAAATAGGAGGATTATATCTTAGACTAAGAAGTGTGAAACAAATTCAACTACACAGAAGCTCAAGGTGACATGGAAGACATGTAAATTTACAAGACTTTTTCCTTCTCTTTGAAAAGTAGGTGATCTGAGGGGACCTTCACTCTACTATTGTCTAGATTCCAGTAGATTCCACACAAGAATAGGCTGTGTATTATAGTGGTTTTGGAATTAGATGGTGGATTTCAACCCTGGCTTTGTCATTTAGTATCCGTGGGACCTTAGCAAGGTGTTTGGAGTCTCTAAGCCCTAGTTTTCTTTCCTTGGTTAAACAGGGATAATACTAACCTCAAAAGGTGTCAGGTGGACTACAGTAGGTGCTCAATAAAATCCAAATATCTGTGTCTCCGCCTCTATCTCTGTTCTGCTCTGCCATTTGGATTTTCATAGAATGACTTTTCTAAACAATAACCACAACATTCACATGCAAAACCCTTACCGATTATCATTGTTACAAAATGACTATTTCCAAAATGCTTCTATAGAGTAGTGACACCTCCCATGGGATGTCAAAGTATTTTGGAGAATACAAACTGTTCCAGGAATGATGGAATGTCATCATAGCAAAATCAGAATTGGTTGGAGTAAGAGGATTTTTGTGGGTGAAAACTTCTAATTAAAAAAGGATAAGAAACGTATTTCATGGAAAGGGTCAACCTAAGCGCTGACTCTTTCTGATATTTCTTCAGGAGATGAAATCTTGCCTGACAGCTGATCAACTATCACTGAGCTATACATTTAGTACAAACTACTTGAAATATGGCGGAAGTAACCAGGACTCATGGACATATATATGGCAATATTCTTATCCCTTAAAGTACAAACTTTTCACCTCCAAATAAATTCCTTTTCATCCGTTTTTATCCCTTTAGCAATCACTCTTGGAATAGATAGGTAAAATTATGAGAATACTTTAAAGAAACATTGCTCCTCTTCTGACCCTCTGCACTAATCTCATAAGATTTTGAGATAAAATAATAAGTACATTCAATGTGCTAATGGTGCAACCATGAAGTTCACATCTAGACCCTTACGGATGCAAATGCGGACAGTAAGAGCTACTGAAATTTAAGTCCTTTGCCTTTACAGCATTGAGGGGCCCACTGGCCCAGTGTTAGGGCACCGTTGTGCCTGTATCAAGCCATCTACAGAACTCAACTGTCCTGACATAGAATCTTAATCAGGACTGAGACCCACTGGTGGAAGCGGAATAAGGTTTACTACTAATAATTTTGCAGCCTCCTTCCTTGTACCATCGTGGTGTTCTCCAGTGGTTCCCATGGGGAATACATCAGTTGCAAAACCCTCATTACAGCCATGGCGAAGATAAATACAAAGTCAAGAAGTACAGGAAATCTATTTTATGTAGCGATTGTTTTGAGATTTGGCAGGAAGCAACTAAAATGTATGGGGGTGAAATATTTTCAGACTCTGTTCTTCAGTCGCTAAGGCTCTTACTCTAGTAGTAAATTAGTGCACTGGAATAGCATAGAATAGGATTCTTGCTGGACACTGTATGGTAACTGAATGTCTTGTTCTAAGGGACGATTCAGGAAAAACAGAGAAATCACTGTCTCTTTTGAGTCTATACTAGATCTGCTATTATTCACTGCCCATTTTGTTTTCTAACAAAACCACTGCAGATTCCCTTAAATCCACATCTATTTTTAGTTTTCGATAACATCTTTTTCACACTGTTTACTGTTTCACAAACTGCAATATGCACTCTTCTGCATGACGGCTTTATGTAATTGTGCAGATGACAGTCTGTTCAACTATCTTCCTATGGCCTTTCTTTTTTATTTTCCTACTACAGCAACATTTTTCCAGGTTGCGCACTCATCTTTGACTCTTTATCTTTCTTTCTCACATGACAAAGTCCTGCCAACCCTGCTACAACTTGTTGCTGCCTCTCTATTCAACATAATGTCTTCCTAGTATATGTTGAACCGTGGCTCATCAATTCCAGGTCGGCCTTCATAGAGTCCATTCAACACTGCTTTAGGGTGTGGACAGGACAGACAGAACCCACAGGGACAATCTCAGACCTATCAGCGTGACATTTACAGTTCTTCGCAAGTGGATTCCACTTAACTGTCAACTTTAACTTCCAGCGCTCCCCAAGAGGATTCTTCTAGAATCTATGGGTGGCCTCCTTATAAGGCTACCATTGTTTCGCTTGTTGCTTCCAAGCATTTCTGCAAGTTTTTCCAACTGCAAGCAGGCACAACTTTTCTGCCATATTTAAACATATTTTATCACCTTCAAAATCCTGCTGGAATACTACTAATTCTGCAAAATCTTTCCTTTTTTAAACCTTTATCACTTTTCTCTTTTCAATGTGCAATTTAGCCATGTATTTCATCCAGTTGCTTTGTCTTCCAATTGTTTTCTCTTTGTAAAGCCCTGTATCTCCAAGTCCATAAGCTTGAGAGCAAAGGGTCCATTTTATTCCTTAAAAATATCTCTCAAAGTATTTAATATAAGGATGTTCACAAAATATGTGCATAATGCATCCTGACTCTTTGCAGGTTTCATGCTTTGTTTTTTAATGAAATACAGATCTCAATAACTGCTTCTGATATTATATGTAACTTCCAGAAACCTATTTAAGTCTGTTTTTCCACTACATTTTTTTGCAATGTCTAAAGGCTACGCATTATACTGCTAGTGGTTATATACTGTTATACTGTGCCTTCCTGAAAACGTTTATTTTTAGTTAGAATTCTAGATCTCTCAGAAACTACCAAACCTGAAGTTAGTATCTAAAAACTACTATTTATATAAGATAGCTCACAAATTTTACCCTACTTCTTTGCAAAGATTTAACAGCACTAATTTTTATTGATGTCTCCTTGCCAAAATTTAAGCAGATTAGTATATATTTATTAGACATTATGAAGCATCCCCTAATTAAATTAAATGACATTTACAAAAGCAAATTGTGTGAAGAAACAGTAAGATACTATGTTTCCGTCAAGTTGCTAAAATTTTAAAGCATGGCAACATTCCTTGTCAATGGCGTGTGGAAAAAGACACTTTTTTACACTTCTGGCAGGAGGGTAAATTGATACAAGTTTTTTTTGCAGGGCATTTTGACAGGGTATATCAAATGCTTTCAACTGTACATAACTTTGGCTCTGATATTCCACTTTCAAGAATTCATCCTAAGGTATTAGAGGATACAGAATTAGGGGCAAAGATTTAGCCACTAGAATTGTTATTACAACATGATTTACAAAAGTGAAAATTCAAACAACCTAGATGTTCAGAAGTAGTGGATATGTTAAACAAATTATGATAAATCACCGCATGGAAAACTATTATGTTGAAGAAGAATATCTAATAATGTGGAGAAACTTAGGTCAAAACAGAAATTGCAATTCTAATTTAAAAATATATACACAGATAAAGAATGAAAGTGTAAATACCAAAATAGAAAGTAGTGACTATTATCCATATGCTTCTCTGTGTCTTCAAATGACATGTAATGCTAAGTAAATAAAATAGATAAATTAAGGGCATAGATTTAAACATTCATAACATTTTTTACTTAAAATTGCTTGGCCTAAAGTTCCGTTTTTATTATGTCTGTCATCACTTATCATTTTACTTGGGTTATTGACACAGTACAATGCAAATAATGATTAAATGCTTAAAAAATTCTAACGATTATCTGAAGCCTTAAACTCTTTAGATAGGTTAATTCAAATAATTTAGTTCACCTATAAGCACATTTTGTACCTTACAATCTATACAATGGTGTTCCCCTCACAGTAAATGAGACACAGTCCATTATAAAGGAATGTTTTATACTTGCTTTCTGCAGCAACTGACATTTCATTCAAGCACTTTCAAATCCCCCAGGAATCTCCAGCTGATGTATGTCAAAATTTTAAGATCTCTCTTTGTGAACTTTAACACCCCTATAAAAATGAGTTGGAAGAGCAAGCCTACTTCCTACTGATTACTTTGATATTAACCAATTAAAGACAAATCAATTATTCAGTTTAGTCTGAATAATCATTTCACAAAGTCAGTTTTCCAAATTTCAATATGCAAATAATAACTAACACTCTGGCTTTTTATAGCCTATTTTTATTTCTCTCAGACATATCACTTGTGTTCTATTTTTTTGGCTCCCTTTTGAGTATTTTTTAAAAATGAATGTTTGGTAATTCCTCAAATGTGTTTGCTAATAATCAAATCTGGTTGTATAATTTTATGTTTGTAGACATGCATTTTGTTTTTAAGCAAAATAGACAGTATAGCTAGTGCAAAACCATGTGGCAGTTACTAAGGTGGAAAGACTTATATTTAAGCTATTAATTTAATCCTAAGGCAAAGGTCATAAACACACACTTATATATGTATACATGTATATAGGCGTGGGTATGATTTATATATAATTATATATTTGTATCTATTTTTATTTTGTCATATCTATTTATTATATATGTATTTATTATACAACTATTTTATTATATATCTATATGTTTATATATAGATTGTACACACACACACACACATCAGTGATCAAGGAAACGAAATAGAAGTTACCTACGTATCTGTATCTGGAGTAGTACTGAGAACAATCCTCTTATTTCAGGCTCCAGAATTGATAATTACCTGTTTTCTATTAAACTCTGGATGTGCTTTTCTTTCTTTTTTTTTTTTTTTTAACAGCTTTATAGTACTGTTTTAAATAAAATCTCCATTTTGAATAAGAATGTATTTTCCCCCAAACCTTTTAATGACATGAATTGTCAAGTCCATCAAATGTCATCAATTTATACTACACTGACTATGCTATGCTATGATTTTTTTAAAATTAATTAATTAATTAATTTTTGCTGTGTTGGGTCTTCGTTTCTGTGCGAGGGCTTTCTCTAGTTGCGGCAAGCGGGGGCCACTCTTCATCGCGGTGCGCGGGCCTCTCACTATCGTGGCCTCTCTTGTTGCAGAGCACAGGCTCCAGACGCACAGGCTCAGCAATTGTGGCTCACGGGCCTAGTTGCTCCGCGGCATGTGGGATCCTCCCAGACCAGGGCTCGAACCCGTGTCCCCTGCATTGGCAGGCAGATTCTCAACCACTGCACCACCAGGGAAGCCCTATGCTATGATTTTAATCAGTGTAGATAGAAATATACCTTTTTAAAGTACACCTCTCCTACAGCAAACACTAAACTAATGCTATCACAAAGTTGTAAGATGAAAAGTACCTTACAAGATAAAAAGTACTGAGGAATTCACAGTTATCTAAGTTTATATTCCAAAGATCTCCCTGCTCCCGAACCTTCGGAGGCCAGACTTCATTTCCCCCTTAATCTCCTCCACTTTCATCTTCTCATTACTCCTTCCCTTTCCTTAGAAAGAGGCTGAAATGTCCTCCAATATAAAAATACCCCTGCCCTTGTGTTCCCCAGGAGTTACACCTAACTCTCTCCTTTCTTAGTTAAGATTTGGAAAGAATAATCTACATTTACTGGTGCCATAGTTTCTGTTCATCTCCCCACCCACTACAACTTGACGACCACACCCACTACACAGAAATTGAGATCCTCTGTGCAATCCAAAGGATATATTTGGCACTTAACTTACTACACTTCTGGAAATTTTTGACTCTGTTAATCATGTCCTGTCTCTTTTGTCTTCTGTGAACTGATCTTGTTTGGTTTTCTTTTTGTCTCTATGGAACGTCCCTCTTTGTTTCTTTCACTGGTGCTTCTTCTGTACCTTTATGTTAAATATTGGTGAACTCAGTATTTTATCTTCATTTCTCTTCTTTTCTCATTTTATTTGCTTTTGGGGAGAGGTTTAATTTGCCCTATGGCTTTAACTGCAATCATAGAGATAATGAAGTAAATGTTTCTAAACAAAATTTAACTTGAGTTTTATATATACATATATATATAATTACATTTTATTATATATTATATATAAATTTTATAATATATATGATTATATGTATTATTACATTTTATTATACATAATATATAAATTTTGTAATATATATATGTGTATATATATAATTGCTTAATATATTCTGGATTTTGATGTCCCACAGACATCTCAAATACAACCTGTCCTTCTCGGAATTACTGACTTTAGCACAAACAATATGCTTTAACCTCCAACTTGGATTATAGCATCACTTCCACGTTAGAGGGTCTTTTTAAATGTCTTCCTCTTCTCTAATACCAACGCAATGAATTAATCATCAAGTCGAATCTATTTGAATCTGTCTCCCTGTCCTTTCCAGTTCTTTGTTCAAATGTTTGTATTTTCTCACTTTGATAATTATAATACTACCTGATTGGCCAATTTGCTTTCAAGTTTGACCTCCAATTATGTATTCGCTCAGCTACAGTTTCAGTTCCAAATTCAGGCACTGGGTGAGGTGAATACAGAGACACAAGGGTGAACAGGGCCACGGCCCTACGGAGCTTACTCCCTTTGTGGGAAAGACAGTTAACACTCTACACTGCTTTCTGAGTACTCTGCAAAAATGTAAATATTACTGGAATATTCCTCTGTACGAAAATTCTTCCGAGACTCCCATTACCTACAGGAAAAAGTACAAATTCCTTAGCATGGCCATGAAGTCCCTTTGCAACATGGTCTGGGGCTACCTGTACAGCCTAAACTCTCATAACTCATCCACACAACACCCTGTGTTACAGGCACCAAAGAGCCTCTGGCTCTTGGAACAGTCCCCAGGGATTTCACACTCTCTCCTTCACTGCTTTGTCTACACCTTGCATTTTTACATATCCTTTGAGCCTGTGTACCAATGCCACCTCCTTCCTCCTTTATAAAACCTTTTTTCCTCTCCTGCCCACAATTTCTGTGGCAAGAATCTGCTCTGTGCTGACACTGACTTCGCATACTGTGTTGTCATATTACTTAGTACATTAAAGTACAATTACAATGTAATATCTACTTGCCTGTTTTCCCAACCAGCCTATGAATTTCTAGAGTCAGAGACTATATCATACTCATTTTTTTGTTTTTGTAGCCCCTGGTACAGTACCTAGCATTTACCATTCATTGAATGAGAATGTAGTTGACATACTCAATGAGAAATCAATTCCAAAAGTCACATCTCAACTTTATTCAGTTTTCAGTTTCTGTGTGACTTGATATTTAAAGTCAAGGCACTACTCATAAGACATTTTTAATTGTCCCTTTCTCAAGTTTATACTCATTTGTATCCATTTTAATACGCATTCAGAAAGCTTTTACACTTAGTTTACAGTCTATTCATTATGGCAAACTATCTCAAGTCAACTGATAAAGAGAAGAAAATTCCAATAGAGTGAAACCCTCGTTCAAACTACTCAGTAAATAAGGTAGAAGATTTTTCACATTTAAACTTGTGGGTAGGTAAATGTTAATTAACAGAATTATTATGACCTGAGAAGAATATTCTATAAATAACACCCCCCCCCCCAAATAATTAGTTGGTTTTCAAACACTTGAACACCCTTGGAATGGCAAATAAACTACGGTTCTATGGCTCTAACACTTATTTTTTCTATTTCAGTGATAATTACATCAATGAACCTGACTCTGCATTCGCTGTTGTTCAATTCATTAATTAAAACAATTTTACCGCTACTACTATGATTTTTCAAGGATATCAAACCACATTCAAAAATCAAAATAGCATGCAGCATCAGTTTTGATTTGTGTTAGTAAGCTTTACTTTGATTTCAACTCCACAATTAAAAGAACATCTGGATTTTAAACAGATACCGCATATATTCTACAGACTTTGAACAAAACCACATAGAATACAAGTTGTTTTGTAGAAATGGCAATATCTGTGTGACGAGTAGCAAACTGTCAAGCAGTGCCGAAAATCCTCTTAGAATGGAAAATATAAATGTATATAAATACTTCAGTGATAACAACCATGGTGGTGGACTTTATGGCATTCTTAATTCTAGTTTCATAATACTAAATTTTTAAAAACTTTTATTTAAATCATCACTTACTTGTGCTCAAGTGACTTGTAACATATCCATGAAGTGAATCTATTTCATCCAAAATGAAGTATGGAAGCTTTTGGTTAAAGAATGACAAGTTGCTGTTTAAACTATAAACACATACCCATGAAGGTGATGTAATTATTTTTATATATTGGAAGCTATTTGACTGTATTTTGCAAAGCAGCACTTTAATTCTGACCTTGATTTAGGAAGCATGCAACATATTACTTTTGCTATTTTGACATCCCAGAGCACCTAAAACATAAAATATAATTTACAACAGTAGGACATGCTGGAATTGACCATTACATTCCAGAAGAGAGCCCATAATGGAATTTATATTCAAGTTACGGTTTAGCATGTGTAGTAAAATCTCATCAAATTAGAATAACACTGAAATAGCATTTATTTCTTGCAGCAATGGAATTCCTCCTTAATTCTCACAATCAATTTCCAAAGTAGGCTGAAAGTTAAGAAAGGTCAAGTTGAAGGAACGGAATCAGGCTAGGCAAAAGAATACACCTCTCTTCAAATTATTTGTGGAAAACGCAACTATTAGCCTCTTGTAGAAACAGAGCCAGGAGAGGAATGACGTCTGTGTCAGGGCTACAAGCATCACAGGTACGCGACGTAACAGGTATTCCAACACCACTGGCAGTTTCTCCCACACTATTCTAGAACTTAAGTGGTGATAGAATAGTTGCAAATCCTTCCATTTCTTCTCTCTCACCTATATGCAGTTGCTCAGAGAGAGAAACAATTGCCCTGCCCACTTTTTCAGAGAACATATTTTGCCCAGTGTGGTAATTTGGATGGCAAAATAAAGTTCTCTACTGTGACAGTGATGTAAACATCACTACAACAGTTTATCAACTTGGTTTAAGGGGTATATCTTTTTTTTAAGTACAGTAGCTCAACTTTTAGATTTTATCTATCCATACAGAAAGTAGACTTTAAAACTACTATTTCAAAGGACAAGTAAATTGGTTTTTTGAAGTGTTTTAGTCTGGCAAAGCAAGTATCTATTACACTTAACCATATTGCACATTAATGCTCTATGCTTCTTGTTAGCCAAATTAGCCCTGGAATACTTTAGTATCTGCACAGTTAGTGTGGCATTAGTGAGGTCCTACCACAGGTATATCGCTAAGACCCCAGGTGAGAAATAAAGTCTTCCAGGAATGATTTATTCTATTGTGTGAACTGATGAGCATGAGTTAAATTGCCTTTTAACTGACTGGCTGTCTAAGTAACATGCCTTTGAGGGAAACACCACTTTTGAAATTTCCTTTGGCCAGGAGGGGAAGGAGCATGCTAAACTCTTTGAAGTCTACAGCCATCAGACTAATTATCAGCACCACTTAATGTACATTCATTTAATTACAGTGAATTAAAAAGTATGTGGGGTTTTAGAGAAAAATAAAAGAGTCAGTAAATGGTGACAGAAATTCCAGGTTATGCAAATTAGCAGTGCGTCTTCTGGAGGAGACCACTCGCTCTCCCTCATTCGCCAAATGTATAAATACTTGACTAATGCAGACAGAGGGGGAATATGGAAGGGGGGCAGGGGACACACTGTGGGCCAAGACTATGTAGGTACTTGATACCGTGCACCTCACTTAATCTTCACAAACACTTAAGAAGGAGATATAATTTTCCACCATTTACAAATAATAATAAGAGGACACCCTTGTTTGGAACTCACTAGACGCCAGGCACCGTTGTTCTAAGCATATCATATATCCGAGCTCATTTAATCCTCACAACAACCCTATAAGGACTGCACGTCATTTGTGATCTTCTGCATTTTACCCTCATGGAAACGGTAGCATAGGAAGGTTAAGTCACCTGCCCAAGGCCACACAGCTGGTAGGTGGTGGAGCCAATACAAACCCAGGTGGTCTGCCCCCGTCAACACGTTCTCAGCTGTCGCCCTCAGAGGAGGCTCTCGAGGTCCCCAGTTACGACGAGGTAGAAGAGGAGAGGAGAGCCACCTCCTCCTGGTCTGTCTAGTGTCAAAGGTCATCGGTTCCCAAGGGGCAGAAGAGGTCGTGGAGACCGGCAGAAGAAGCAAGACGAAGACCTCCACATCTCTGGGGCCAGCAATACAACTGGCCGAGTAGCCAGGCAGAGATGGGAAAGTTGGGACCTTGAGCTCTGGGTGACTCAGGAGCAAACAGTCTTAGGGGTCGAATGAAAGCATTTACATCCTGAGCGCTGTGATTCTGAATCCAGGCACTTCTCACGATACCACACTGCTGGCTGACAAAGGATAATAATACATGCTAGGCTTCTTCTCGGAAAAGATGCACAAATAAACATTTTTTAAAGCTTAAAGCTTGATGTTTTGAAAAAAAAAAGTCCTTTGTTCCTGACATTTACACAGATATTTGGAATTCAGATCAGATGACTTGCAAAGCTGGAGAGTGGGCGTTCAGTCAGGGGTCTTTTAACAATCCATCAGAGGCAGGAAAAATGCCTCAAACGAGCCAGAGCATACTGATAATTTTCCCTTTGATTACGGCATCCCATCACATTTATTTTGTAGTCTCTCAACAGCTTACTAGGACCGCTGCTAATAGGTGGTCACAAACCACTGACCCTCCAGTATTTGCCCTGGAGCATGGCAGTTGACTTAGAAAGTTGTCAGTACGTGTCAAGAAAGGCCTTCTCCCACATCCTTAATTCGGAACAAGATTAACATTAGAAATTTGATATGAAACTCAATACACTGTAATAAATTTTTTTCTCAAAATGCTTCTTAACGTCAACTCCCCATGGTTGGTGAAGAGTTAGTTTTGCAAAAGAATATATTTTATCACTGGTTTAGAATCTCTGCTAACACGGAGACATGTGACGTGGTCCGAATGTTCCTTTACTCTCATGGAATGCTCAGGCCATCAAAATTTCATTAGCCTCACAGCAGTTCTAGCACCTTCTTAACTTGAACTGTTGGCCTCTTTATCAATAAATAAATGAAATCTAATCCCTTGTAGTGACTAAACTCTTCTTTGAAGTTATAACTAGAATATCAGTCACTCAGCTTGCATAATTTCACAAATGTTGAATAGCATTTTATTTTTTTCTGAGGAAAACAGCCTTATTCACATTATTTCAAATGACAAAAACAGTCAACCCAAACTCCCCTGCTAAACTGGGGGGAAAAAACAAGTCAGTGTCTGGTTTCTCAATTAGTTTCACTTTGGTGAGTTATTTTACGCACATCCTTCTTGTTTCAACTTATAGTGATATAATAGAACTTCTAAGGACACACGGCAAGCTAACATGAAAATGAATAAAATTTGACAATTTAAATAATCGAAAGTCAAAGGAAAATATAGCTGGAAAAATCAGTAATCTTTCAGAATGAGAGCACTGAAGAATACCTGAATTGAATTATTTTAGAAAACTTGTATTAGAAATATTTGACTAGATTACAAATTTTAGTTTTTACTGTAGCCCAGCTTAAGAAAAAAAGTTTTTTATATCAGAAAAAAACCCTCAATACTCTTGTTTAATTCCACAACTCAAAATGATAAGGTCTGCTAAATATCAGAAAATTAGGCTTCCCTAGATCTTAATGTAATTTATTACTTTAAATGGAATCTTGCTCTGTCTGACTAATCACTGAAAATTCAGAACAAATAAATGAATCTGCAGTGTTCCTACGGACACACATATAAAATCTATGAAATAGCCAGTGTTCAGTAAGAGGTCATCTCTATTTTTTTTCCTCTTTTGTTTTCTTCCCTAAGCTGACCTCATTGGGAGTTCTTAGACCATCAAAATGTTGTTTCAAAAAACAACCACAGCCAAACCTTGGGAAAAGAGTAAACACAAGTTTAAGTCATCACTTGTCCAGCTCAACAAACATTGTTTTTGACACTTTATACTCTTTACTTGGTTGACCTGTTTACTCTCAACAAATGCTACCAAAGGTTCTGAATTTCAAGGCAAGGCCCCTGACACCCTCTTCCTGTGTCTCCTTCATTCTGCTTCAGAACACCACTTGGAGAAATGGACGAGTGTAACTTTCCTTGTCTTTACATCATTCTAAGAACAGGGACTAGGAGATTCCTGGGGCAACAAGACCCTCCTCTCATTCATAATAATCCGTGCAAACGGAGAGGGCCAGCAGTGTGAGAAAGTCGCCGGGCTTGTCACCCCGCCCCCAGTCATTTGGATGTTAGATACTGTTAACTACAGGTGGCAAAGTTTCTAAGTTTTCTGAAAAGAATAAAATGGCATGTGTTTGGGAATTCACTGTGAGATAGTTTTAGCAGATATACAAGTTAAAAAATAATAAAATCAATTTATATTTTACCAATACAGACACAATAACAAGCTACACTCGTTATGTGAGAGAGAGAGAGAGAGAGAGAGAGAGAGAGAGAGAGAGAGATGCTACAAAGGTTGTATATAGAAAGGGCAAGTTGACCCAATGTGGGACAATATTTAATGGATATGGACATGGAAGGTCCATGATGCAGAAAATCAGAACTGACTGCATTGTCCTGCTGCATTCTCCTCTGTTTTCTGAAACCATCATAAATTTTTTCATGTATTTTAGGAAAATCAAACGTCAAATAACACATCTGAATATAACCACTGTGCCTACAAGTGCTTGCAGAGTGTTACATAACCATATAGAGGGACACAAAGCAAAATTTATGCCAAATCTTATGTACTTAAGGTTAGAAACTTCTGAATCCACAGTGAAAATTTATATAAACACAGGTTTTACTGAGGTGACTGGATTAGCTCAGGAAAATGCTGCAGTCAGATTCTAAGGCTCATTTTGTTAGACAGAACTGCCCTTGTTTCCTGTTTTGGGCTGGGATAAATCCAGCCTCCACCAAGAACTGACACTTCCAAAATGAATATATTGAGTGCCTATTATTAATTGATTTTGACTTAATGCATTAAAGTATTCTCCACAAGATATTGTTTTAGTTGGTTTAAAGTAGACCTTTTTTTCCCCTGAATAGCAAGAAAACAAGTAATAAGCAGTACGAAGCTCTAGCTACCCCTTCGTTTGGTGACTGAGCTGAGACTAAAAGCTGACAACGGACCTGCTTTCCTATCACAAAGCAAAGCTGACAAACTTGCTCAATAAGTAATAAAAATGAAACCATTGGTAAAACACCATCTTTCTTTTCACATGTCATGCAGTTCTTCCATTTTAGTTTTCTCTCTGCTTTTTTGATATATCATATACACAGCATTAATAACTAGATTAAAGTAGCAAGTACACCGTTAACATTAAATGCTGAAAGAGGAATGTCATTTTGTTGCCTGGTGCATTGGTGCTGATGCTGCAATTCTTCCTAGAAGCTGCACTGACTAAAAATTAAGTTTTCTTTTAAACCTATTATTGCAGAGAAATGAACTGTTTCTTTATTATTCTGCGTTGGCGATAGGAAAAGAGTCCCGATATATTTATTTTTCTTACAGTGTGCTATTTGGATACCCTAAAATCCAATTTTCGTGCATCGATTTAATTGCAGAGTAATCCAGTCCCCAAAGCACTTCAAAGGCCACACTCCCTTCTCTTTACCAAGATTTCAATTGCTCTCATCAACAAGTAAGTTTAAAGCATGATCAAATTTGTTCTTCAATCATTGAGCCCTGTTAATAAACGATTCTGTGTGCTCACTCATCCGTTCTAAGATTCTGGAACTTCTCTGAGATATTTTCAAGAGGAATCTACAAAGACATCTTTGATTACAAGCTGGCTCTGGGGTAAACTTTACCACCACTTGCTTTGCTACTCCATCGAGGATAACGGGTGACACGATCCAAGATAAGTCAAAGCCAATCTTTGTGGGGTTTTTTTTCTTACCATGATTAAACTGTTTTTCAAAACTATAGAGAACACAACAGAGAAAGCTTGCATAATTTTACAATCTGATGTCGTCGAATACTGATTTTTTCCCAGGGGAAAAAAAAATGCAATAAGGAAGGACATTTCTTGAGCGCTACTAATAGCGTTGCAATACAAAGAAAGGAAGAAGAAAGAAAGAGAAGGAGAGATGGGAGGAAGGAAGAAAGCCACGCCTCCAGAGTCAACGGAAACAGACAGAAGCACCGAACGCCAACATTACGAAGCCAAAAAAAAAGAACTTACCATTTTCACTGTCCGACTTGTTTTCGTGCTCTGTGTCTGTCAGGGTGAGGGCTGAGTTGGACCGGCTTGACAGGCAGGAACTGCGGCCTGACTTGACCCCCCTGCCCCACAGTCTCATGGCATGCTCTGGGGACATCACTGCTTCGTTCTCAGTGTCAGCGTCTGACCCTGCACTGATAGAGTAACCTCTGTGAGGGAGCCCCATTTCCGCACAAAACGCCAGTCCTCTTCGGGGTTCCGGGTCACAAACGCCTAACTGCCTTAGGGTGAAATTCTGTCCTGATCAGGGGGAGAAAAGATAACAACTAGTGAGTATATGTCTCGTTTCAGTTTTTTTTTAAACAAAATCTCCCTAAGATAAACACTTAAGCATCCAGTTGTGTCAGCTCTCAACACCAGGTGTCTGCATTAGCTCCACATGACCTGTGGTCGCGTGGGTCCAGTTGAGGGGCAGGGAGCTCCACCTCTGACTTTCCACCCACCCCAGCTCAGAGCTCCTTTGTCAACCATTTCAGCCCATAAACACCTCCAGAGAGCCGGACAGGTAAAGCAGGCCAGACCATGAAAACCCAACCCAGAGAAAGGCTTAGTTATCCTTGATAGAACTGTGTTTCGCAGACTTGTGAAGCCAGAGAAATCGTCAGAATTATTTCCTGGGTCCTGGCTCTCATCCCAAACATTAGGATTTTCCCACCCAGAGGTCACTCCTTTGGAAGAGAAAAGATTGCCCTCTAGAAAAAGTTACCCAATAATCAGAAAAAATTAGAAACCGGAGCCTGGGCAGTCTTTATTACATTTTCCCACCTAAAACTTAACAACCAATATAAACATGTATCACGTGTGTACAAACATACACTAACTTTTGGAGTGTAATGTCATGAAAATGTGCAGACATCTGACTTCCCAGATTTTTTGCTTTGATAAACACCATGAAACATCTGTATTGATCAGAGTAAACCAATTTGTGCAAATAAAGTGCACTCTAAAAAATAAAGCGGGAGTATTATGTATTTAAAAATTAATGACAAAATCAAGTTCCCTGCAAAATAAATGGTTGTGAACCCTGAAGGCTTTTACTAATAAATTGAGCATAATAAAACTCATGACACTGCAATAACTTAAAGCAAAAGTGTTTAAATTAGGTGACACTTTAAAATGACTGCCGTTATTAATGGCTTTTCCAATCCTGTATTTATTCTTGAAAATTTCACCTATGTTTTATGATACTAGGGGTGAGAAGAGAGAGAAAAATGTTTGCTTAGAGGATGCATACACATGGGCCTTCCATTTCCTGTCTCATTGGCATGGTAGAGTCTAAGATTTAGGTACCCACTAGAATCAAAATACAGGAAAAGATTAATAGTATACCAAGACTGATTTAAATGCTACCATATAATACCAAACTTTTAAGAATATTAAGCATTTATATTACTCATAGTTTTCATTTTCTTACTTCCCTCTCTTATATCCACAAACATTTTAAAGTTAATTGGCTAGTATGAGAAATAACATACATTACATTTTTTAAAAGAGGGTGTTATAAATTATTTGTAATAATAACATCTTGAATCTCCTAGGAAATGAATCAGACATAATGCACAAGACAGTAAATATTTGGTTGTAAAAATATTAGCACCCTCAACGATTCAGCCCATTTTAACCAGTGTGGTTAATTGCTTTATTGCTCTGGTCAGATCAGAAGTTGGAATCCGCTTTATCTCGGTCAGACTTCCAAATGGATTCTGACAATGACACTCATAAATAATGAAAATCTGTTGCTACAAATTAGCTACAAATCATCTCAGAGAGATGTGAATAAGTATCTGAACCAAAAAGTATGTCAAAAATAAAGGAAGTAGTTGGGACTTCCCTGGTGGCGCAGTGGTTAAGAATCCGCCTGCCAATGCAGGGGACACAGGTTCGAGCCCTGGTCCGGGAAGATCCCACATGCCGCGGAGCAACTAAGCCCGTGCGCCACAACGACTGAGCCTGCGCTCTAGAGCCCGCGAGCCACAACTACTGAGCCCATGTGCCACAACTACTGAGGCCCACACGCCTACAGCCTGTGCTCCTCAACAAGAGAAGCCACCATGATGAGAAGCCTGCGCACTGCAGTGGAGAGTAGCCCCTGCTTGCTGCAACTAGAGAAAGCCCGCGTGCAGCAGCGAAGACCCAACGCAGCCAAAAATAAATAAACAAAAACAAATAAATAAATTAATTTTAAAAAGGGTCTTATTCCAAGTGCAAATATTCAACCTAGATTTTCTATAAAAAAATAAAAATAAAAAATAAAGGAAGTAGCAAAAATAAAGAAGAGGGAATAAGAACTCATTGAACAGTGAGAAAGTGGGCAAGCTTAATGAGGTAAGACACAGTAGTGGCAATATTTTTAAAAGAACTAGTGTGGACTGTACTTATGAAAGTAAATCCAAAAATGGTCAATGTAATGGACAGTTAATGGAATGTAATGGACAGTTAATGTGAAAGAGCTTATCCATTCCTATTTATATATCATATCTAAAATGGGGAGGGGGGAAAAAGGGTGTAAAACAGTTAAACATCACCATCAAACATGTTGATTTTTCCAAAACAATTTTTAAAGGGTGAAAATGAATGATAAGATCCTGTGCATCTTTCCTCTATTTGGGGAGGTTCCCACATTGGAGAATAAAAATAAGAGACGCATTAAAAGACAGTAAGAACTCCCTTTCTAATCTCTGAAATGTAACTTGAAACATTTTCCATGTTATTGACTTTTCACACTGTTGCTAACTTGATGCAAAAATCTATGGGGTGAGGGAAAGCAGAAAACGGCAATCTTTATTATTTGTCACCTGGGTATGTAAACACAGTTCATTTTGCAAATGAATATCCAAGACATCATCCCTATGAATTGGAATGTGCATCCCAAACTCCTTAAACGTCTGACCCACCACCCAGAGATAAACCCACGCACATATGGTCACCTTATCTTTGATAAAGGAGGCAAGAATATACAATGGAGAAAAGACAGCCTCTTCAATAAGTGGTGCTGGGAAAACTGGACAGCTACATGTAAAAGAATGAAATTAGAACACTCCTTAACACCATACACAAAAATAAACTCAAAATGGATTAAAGACCTAAATGTAAGGCCACACACTAAAAAACTCTTAGAGGAAAACATAGGCAAACACTCTATGACATAAATCACAGCAAGATCTTTTTGACCCACCTCCTAGAGAAATAGAAATAAAAACAAAAATAAACAAATGGGACTTAATGAAACTTAAAAGCTTTTACCCAGCAAAGGAAACCATAAACAAGACGAAAAGACAACCCTCAGAATGGGAGAAAATATTTGCAAATGAAGCAACTGACAAAGGATTAATCTCCAAAATATACAAGCAGCTCATGCAGCTCAATATCATAAAAACAAATCTCAACCCAATTAAAACATGGGCAGAAGACCTAAAGAGACATTTCTCCAAAGAAGATATACAGATTGTCAACAAACACATGAAAGGATGCTCAACATCACTAATCATTAGAGAAATGCAAATCAAAACTACAATGAGGTATCACCTCACACCGGTCAGAATGGCCATCATCAAAAAATCTACAAACAATAAATGCTGGAGAGGGTGTGGAGAAAAGGGAACCCTCTTGCACTGTTGGTGGGAATGTAAATTGATACAGCCACTATGGAGAACAGTATGGAGGTTCCTTAAAAGAGTAAAAATAGAACTACCATACGACCCAGCAATCCCACTACTGGGCATATACCCTGAGAAAACCATCATTCAAAAAGAGTCATGTACCAAAATGTTCATTGCAGCTCTGTTTACAATAGCCAGGACATGGAAGCAACCTAAGTGTCCATCAATGGATGAATGGATAAAGAAGATGTGGCACGTATATACAATGGAATATTACTCAGCCATAAAAAGAAATGAAATTGAGTTATTTGTAGTGAGGTGGATGGACCTAGAGTCTGTCATACAGAGTGAAGTAAGTCAGAAAGAGAAAAACAAATACCGTATGCTAACACATATATATGGAATCTAAAAAAAAAAAAAAAGGTTCTGAAGAACCTAGGGGCAGGACAGGAATAAAGACGCAGACATAGAGAATGGTCTTGAGGACATGGGGAGGGGGAAGGGTAAGCTGGGACGAAGTGAGAGAGTGGCATGGACATATATACACTACCAAACGTAAAATAGATAGCTAGTGGGAAGCAGCCGCATAGCACAGGGAGATCAGCTCGGTGCTTTGTTACCACCTAGAGGGGTGGGATAGGGAGGGTGGGAGGGAGACACAAGAGGGAGGAGATATGCAGATATATGTATACATATAGCTGATTCACTTTGTTATAAAGCAGAAACTAACACACCATTGTAAAGCAATTAAACTCCAATAAAGATGTTAAAAACAAACAAACAAACATCTGACCCTCTGAAATCAATGTCTCGCAATGATTCAAACTCTTAAGGGCTGTTTCCGAAATGCAAGCTAGAAAGCAAGCTGTTAGATTTCCTTACTAAATTAAAGTTTGCTTTTGCTCTCTTGGGAAAGAACACTAAACGTGATTTCCAATGGACCTAAGTTAAAGCCACTTACTGGCTTCATTCAAGTCACTTCACCACTCTATTTTTTCACTTTTCAGGGCTGTGATGACTTGGTTTAAGGGATGCTTTACGCTTTGGCAAAGCAAAGGAAACCATCGACAAAACAAAAAGGCAGCTGTCATACAGAGTGAAGTAAGTCAGAAAGAGAAACACAAATACAGTATGCTAACACATATATATGGAATCTAAGGGAAAAAAAAGGTCATGAAGAACCTAGTGGCAAGACGGGAATAAAGACACAGACCTACTAGAGAATGGACTTGAGGATATGGGGAGGGGCAGGGGTGAGATGTGACCGGGTGAGAGAGTGGCATGGACATATGTACACTACCAAATGTAAAATAGATAGCTAGTGGGAAGCAGCCGCATAGCACAGGGAGATCAGCTCGGTGCTTGGTGACCACCTACAGGGGTGGGATGGGGAGGGTGGGAGGGAGGGAGATGCAAGAGGGAAGAGATATGGGAACATATGTATATGTATAACTGATTCACTTTGTTATAAAGCAGAAACTAACACACCATTGTAAAGCAATTATACTCCAATAAGGATGTTTAAAAAAAAAAAAAAGACAGCCTACTGAATGGGAGAAGATATTTGCAAATGATAAGACAGATAAGGGATTAATTTCCAACATATACAAACAGCTCACACAACATCAAAAAAACAACCAACCTGATTAAAAAATGGGCAGAAGAACTGAATAGTCATTTTTCCAAAGAGGAAATGCAGATGGCCAAAGATGCTCAACGCCGCTAATCATCAGGGAAATGCAAATCAAAACCACAGTGAGATACCACCTCACCTGTCAGAACGGCTATCATCAAAAAGAACACAAGGAAATGTTAGCGAGGATGTGGAGAAAAGGGAACCCTCCTACACTGCTGGTGGGAATGTAAATTGATACAGCCACTATGGAGAACTGTGTGGGGATTTCTCACAATATAGTTCTACAAATAGAACTACCATATGACCCAGCAATACCACTCCTGGGTATGTATCCAAAACAAAAAAAAAAACACTAATTCAAAAAGATACATGCATCTCAATGTTCATAGCAACGTTATTTACAATTGCCAAAGTATGAAGCAACCTAAGTGTCCATCAACAGATCAATGGATAAAGAAGCTGTGTGTGTGTGTGTATATATATATATATATTCCATTATATATAGAATACTGAGTATATATATATATATACACACACACACACATATATATATGGCTGAGTAGTATTCCATTATATATATAGTACTGAGTATATATACATATATATACACACACACACACATATATATGGCTGAGTAGTATTCCATTATATATATAACACTGAGTGTATATACATATATACACACACACACACACATATATATGGCTGAGTAGTATTCCATTATATATATAATACTGAGTGTATATATATATATATACACACACACACACACACACACACACACATTTATATGGCTGAGTAGTATTCCATTATATATATAGTACTGAGTGTGTGTATATATATATATATATATATATATATATATATATATATATACATACTTAGCCACAAAAAGAATAAAATTTTGCCATTTGCAGCAACATGGATGGACTTGGAGGGCATTATGCTAAGTGAAATAAATCAAACAGAGAAAGACAAATACTGTATGATATCACTTACATGTAGAACCTGAGAAATACAACAAACTGATGAATAAAACAAACAAGAAGCAGACTAACAGATACAGAGAACAAACTAGCAGTTACCAATGGGGAGAGGGAAGTGGGGAGGACAATATAGGGGGAGGGGAGATAAAAAGGATTATTATGGAATTATATGAAATCGTATGTATGAATCTTTTGAAAATTGTAAAGCACTATAGAATTTAAAGAATCTTTCAGTCTAAAAAATTTTTTAAATTAAAATAAGAGATGCTTTATGTAAATGAGGCCAGCATAAAGGGAAGCAAAATGAAAAATGACAAAAAATAAACACCTGGACAAATGTAATAATCATAGAGAAATGTATAATTTGAGGGTGGGAACAAGACTGTTTTCAAATACTTTTAGAAGAGCCATATCACCACCAAAGTTGACTTTTCCTTCATTCCAAACTCTCTCTACCCAGTGCTTCCAATTCCACTGTTGCTGATTCTCCTCTTAGGTTAAGAATTCTTGCTTGTAGGATCCCGCGTTTTAATGCAAACACCCCTGGGGAGATCTAGCTATTACATTTGAATGAATTAGTCTATTCGATTATTTCCTACAATTCAGCAATGTTTAGCAAGCTGGGCTATACTTATGGAAAGCTCAGGCAGTTGTGACCAACAGAAGGAAGATGGTGGAAAGAAGGGCTCCTGATTGGGAGACGAGGCAGTTGGCGGAGGTACCACGGAGCTGGGGATTTGGGGTTGGGATGCGCTTCTTGGCGCTGGACTTCAGGTCAATGTGGAGAAGTGGGAAGAGACTGGCAGAAAGAGGCAGCAAAGATGCTCTGGAACCAGACGAAGGACGTGACCGTCTTGTTTAAACTCATCTTTGGCTTCAAGCAACATGAAAGAGATGAGGATACATTTATTCTTATTTTCCATGGTTTCTTCAGATTGTGTTCTTTGCAATGCTTCTAACACCACTACCCTAATTTCTTTCTTCACGCTGTAGAGTCTTTGTATTAATTCTGTTGGCTGAGACTGGTGAAATCAGTATTTATCTCCTGCACGTTGAATTTTGATAACCTTGATCAGCAAGGCCAGCCACAGAGTTTCCCATTACAATTTGAAATAGTCCCAAAATAATAAATTGCAGGAAGAACAAAGTGTACCTGAGGGTGAAATTTCTTGTGATTAAAAGGCAAGGTTCGCTTGGACTAGATTAGGCATTTTTGTTTCATGACACTCATAAATTTGAAAAAATCTATAAAAGAAAGACTGAATAAACAGCCCAGGCAGGTTGCATCATTGAAAAAAGGTTCACATTTTGAAAAATGAGTGAGGGTATGTGACAAAATGGAAAGGACCACTTTCCACCAGCACTGAGCATAGCTACCTCTTTAATCAAAGAAGGGGGTTGGAAAAAAATGGCCTTTTCCCCATTTGGTGTCTATAACCTAGTCCGAACAAGAAGGGATTTTTCAAAGCTGCAATGCAGAGTGATGTTCACCAATAGGCAAGACATCTGCTATGTCTGGGTGAGTTGAAAAGGAAAAGCCTCTACGTGAGGGACTAGCCTTGGAGTGACACAGGGTGACTACAGAACCCAGAGGAGGGTGGTCCAACATGAGAACTCATGGTATTCTCTCCCCTCTTATGTCTAGATTCTCTAATGCTCAGATTGTGCCCTTTCTCTCTCTCTATTTCACTTGTTTCTTCTCTTTTCCAAAACTACTTTATTGAGATATTAACTCACAAACCATACAATGAACCTACTTAAAGTGTACAAGTCAATGGCTTTTAGCATACACATTGTGGTGTGCAACTATCACCACAATCAAGTTTAGAACATTTTTATGACCCTTGTACCAATTATCAGTCACCTCCCATTTCACCTCTTACCCCACCACCCCCTCTAGCCCTAGGCAAGCACTAATCTACTTTCTCTCACTATAGATTTGTCTATTCTGTCTATTCTATTTCAAAGAAAAGGGGTCCTACAATATGTAGACTTTTGCGACTGGCTTTTTTCACTTAACATAGTGTTTTCAAGATTCATCCATATTGTAGCACGTGCCAGTAGTCATTTCTTTTTATGGCCAAATAATATTCCATTGTATAGACACATCATCTTCTATTTATCTGTTTATCAGTTAATGGACATTTGAGTTGTTTCCACTTTTTGGCTATTATGAAAATGCTGCTATGGAACACCATATTTTTTTTTTTTTAATTAATTATTTATTTATTTATTTATTTTTGGCTGTGTTGGGTCTTCGTTTCTGTGCGTGGGCTTTCTCAAGTTGTGGCAAGTGGGGGCCACTCTTCATCGCGGTGCGCGGGCCTCTCACTGTCGCGGCCTCTCTTGTCGCGGAGCACAAGCTCCAGACGCGCGGGCTCAGTAGTTGTGGCTCACGGGCCTAGTTGCTCCGTGGCATGTGGGATCTTCCCAGACCAGGGCTCGAACCCGTGTCCCTTGCATTGGCAGGCAGATTCTCAACCACTGCGCCACCAGGGAAGCCCACACCATATGTTTTTATTTCTCTTGTGTATATACCTATGAGAGGCATTGCTGGGTCATGTTGTATTAGCTCTATGTCTAACCTTTTGAGGAACTGCCAGACTGTTTTCCACAGTGGCTGCACCACTTTACTTTCCGATCACAAGTGTATGAGAGTTCCAGTTTCTGTACATCCTCACAACACTTATTATCTGTCGGTGCTCTTTTATACCACACTGCAAGTGTGTATACCAGATTGTAAATTTGCAATGAGGAGTTGGACTAAAAGTCATTGGTACAGAAACCAAGAATTGTTCTCTTAAAAAGCAATTGATTCTGTGGGTCTGCTACACACTTTCATTATTCCTTTATCATTTTTTTCTTTGCCTTCTATTATGCTGCTTTAGTCTTTGAAAATATTTTTTCTGTTAAAGTTAAAATATTCTTTACTGCTGAAAGTCTACCTCTGAGAGTATATCCGAGAGAAATAAAATCACCTGGACTTAAACAGACATGTACAAATAATGTTTATTATGGCATGGTTGTAAAAATTGAAATAACTGGAATGTTTACCAGAAAGGGAACTGCTGCATACGTGATATATTCCTTGCATGCAAGACTATGTAGCTAGCAGAAAGAGTGGGTTTGGACCTATGTTTTCTGTTCTGGAGGGAAGCCTATTATATATATTTTAAGTTACAAAAAATACAAGTTGCAAAGTGGTGTGTAGAGTATGATCCCATTTTTGGAAACTAAGAAAGAGACCCAACAGACTATATAAATGCCTATGGTTTTGAGCATGAATAAAGGTGAGGAGGGCCATACAACTGTCAAGATGGACCATACAGAAGGAAATGTAAGTGAAGGAAATCAGTAATTGTCTCTTTTAGAGTTCTGAATTTTTACTTTGCATGATTATTTCCATTAATTTAAAAACATAAGAAAGAAAGATGAAAGTCTATCTTCTTTTAAGAAAACAAATATATTTTCTTGATTTGCTGTTTAACAGCTCCCATTCAATAATTAGAAATTTAGTTTACTACCTTCCCTTGAAGAAGCTGGGTTTTAAAACTCCTTCCTCATTTATTGTAAAGAAATGAAGTTGTGTAAGAAATACAGGAGCAACATTTTTCTTTTCATTCTTCCCTTTCCCTTCATCATATATGGACTTTTTAAAAGGAGAATAAGCGTCTATTTCTTCTATAGTAACAAGCCCCATAACTGAGCATAGGAAAAGGAGAGAAGGATCAATATAAATGTAATACACAGAAATAAAATAATCTGTAACTGTCTTTAAGTATTTTCCTTGGTTGTTGCCAGCTTGGATGGAATTATGTATTTTCAGACATGGAGGTACCATCCTCCAAGGGCGGAGCATACCCCAAACTACAAATTGGACAAACATTTCTTATTGGATACGGGTGGAATTAGCGTCACCACCATCTTATCTGGAGTTCCCTTTTTTGCTGTGTTTGTAAAACGATAAGAAGATCACAGAGTAAAACAAGCGTATGGAATTTTTTTCCCTTTGAGTCCTAATGCATATTTTCTGGGATACTCCAAACTTCCTTACGTTCAATTTGTCACTCTTTGAACAGAATACCCACCCTTGAACATGCAGTAGAAGCTCCAGTGAGGGTATAAATCTTGACTTACAGGATCCTACACAAAACTACATTTTAAAAATTAACTTAAAATCCCACTAAATACCTTAACTTTCCCTACCCCATTTTACTCTCTCTATAAAACATAAATATAATCAACAGTATTCAACAGCCTTCTCGATGTACCTATTCATAATAAATTAATATCTAATATTTCTAGAGGACAAAGGAAATGACCACTGTACACCGTATTTACAATCCAATTTATTACTCAAACCACGGGTCTAATGGAAGCCATTGCAGGTTACACCCTCCGCATTCATCCTGAACTCAGCTGTGAACTGTATGTACCTGTCACTGGAAGTGTGTGGTTGAGACTTGACGGTGAACTTGATGAGAAGCCTGAGAAGGGAAAACCCCAAGTGCATTTGCAAGCAGGGAAAGCAGTATTAGAATGAACAGCCCCAGAGAACATGCCTTTTCTTCAAGATAAGATTTGTGAGGCCCCCAGGGGAAGACAAACATATGGATACTGAAGAGAAGGCTTGGTGGCTCAAACAAGAAAAATTAGGTTGTGAGTCTGCTGACTTATAAAGAAAAAGCATCTCCTTAAGCATGTACCATGAAGGATTTAGATACCCAACCACAGAAGAGTGCAATTCTGACATTAGCAACCATTTGTAAAGAGAGTAATAACTTTAAACTTGGTTTTTCTCCAAAGCATTCTGAAAATGAATTTGCTTTTTATTTTTTACCCAGTCATTATCTCTTTAGAACAACCCAAGACCCAGCGATGGATGCTAATATGCCTACAACCCTACAACGTATCCGCTGCTATCTGATAATCAAACTGCAGGAGGCATTGGTATAAATATGCGTGTGGTTTGGCGTGAAGCAGCAGGTGTTTCATAATTGTGACTGAAGTGGCACCACAGTGAGTCACAATGTGGGTCCAAAATGGGCAATGTGGCAAGGAACCAGATACAAGTTTAGCAGCAAGCGGGTGCGCAGGACATCAGACCAATCAAGGCCGAGGCAGGGGGCAAGGATTACCCCTACTGTGTCCAGAGGAGAGCTATAAGCTACATCTATCTACTCACACCTTCTGGCAGGTAATCTACAAAGCAGGTTGGCTGCCAAGTCTGAAAGAGGCACTTACCTACTTAACAGCCAAAATTAGTCAACAATCAGTTAGGAAGGGGAGCTAAAGGAGGGAACTAAGAGGAAAACATTCACATGAAACGATGGTAAACTGCAGCTCTTTAACTGGTGTCTTTAAGTACAGAAATTTAAAGCTGAGTAAACATGGCCATCTAAATCCTTTAATCCCGCTGCTGACATTCGTAGTGACTGAGAAGGATTAATCATTTTGATCTCTAAATGAATCATTTTAAAGAGTTCATATTTAAAAGGAATAAACTTTGGAGTTGCAGTAATTAGCCTAGGGGATCTGATGTCTGTTTCAGGTTTTTGTCTTTCTTTATGAAACCCTGTTCTCCCAAAGAAAAGGTTTTCTTAGCACCAGGAAGTATTTCAGAAAACATGAAAAAGGGTTTCAGATTCCTTTCGTTTTTGTAAGATGACAGAGGTGAGGAGGAACACTGGGGAAATGAAAAGTTGGGGTAGAACTGGAAATTCATAGCAGCATTAAGTGCTGAATGGTAAGACCATATGGTCATATTTCTTTTGAAGTCTAGGATCAGTTCCCATTATTCACTATAATGGCATCCAAGACTAAATGAAATCTCAGTTTTTAAAATTAAAAGCATTTTGCTCTTGGGGCTCAAATTTTCCTCTTTCACAGTTTCCAACACGCCTGAATGTTTAATCTATTTTCATAATGCAAAAAATACAAATAAAATAAAAATAAGAGTAAGAAAAAAATGGATATATTCCATTTCACTTCCAAAACAGGATAAAATGGTACAGAGAGACACACAATTAGTATCTTAATCAACAGAGTTATGAATATTATTTTTACATCCGCCAAATGCTATTGGTGATATTCTAAAATTATACGTACATCTTTCATGACTTACATCTCAGAAATATGAATTTAACTCTTCTGACCTATCTGGAAACACACAATATGTGGAAAGATTTTAAAATTATTTATCATTTTAGGGAATTCCAACATTAAAACTGCCAAAAAATGTAACCTATATCCAAGAGTTAAAAATGGACCTTTTTTTCTGTTTGGAAATGGATGAAAATATTTGAAAGGCATGGTCCCAACTATGCGCCACCAAGTCTGCCTTCTCTCCCTCGGCACCGTCCTGGAAAGGTGGGGGATGCTATTATCTTAATGGGCAAAATGTCTTTATCCAGCAAAACACTGTAGTGCATTGGCAGCAGACGTGGTTTCTAAAAGGACTGTGTCTGTGGTTCAGTGGAGACAATGTGACTGTCCCAGGACCAAGTGAAATGTCATCTTGGCTGAAGCTGGATGAAAAGAGAAAGCAAACCCCAAACTTTCCATATTCAGCTACACTCGTTTGAGCCTGCCTAGTTTGGGGGTTTGTTTTTTAAAATTATTACTGCTTAGGTAAATTCTATATGCAGTGAAGTACACAAATCTTAAGTGGACGCTTCAGTGAGTTCTAACATATGTTTCCACCACGAAGCCAAACTAAACATGGCACATCTCCATCACGCCCACAAAGTTCCCGTATCCCCTGAAGTCAATCCCCGTCATCATAGGCAACTACTGTTCTGACTTTTTTTTATTATAGATAAGTTTTGTCTGTTCTTGAACTGAATATAAACAGTCACACAGTATCTACTCTGGATCCTTTCACTTAATGGAATGTTTTTGAGGTTCTTCCACATGGTTGCTTTATCAGTAATTCATCTTTGGTATTACCAAGCTGTGTTCTATTGCATGAATGGAACTACAATTTGTTACATCCATTCACTTGGTGATTCCTGTTTGGGTTGATTATGAATAAAGCTGCTATGAAGATAAAGCTTCATTTGTCTTATGTAAATACTTAGGATATGCATTGCTCGGTCAAAAGGAAGATGTTCTTTTTAACGTTACATACGAAATTGCCAAACGGTTTCTGAAAATCTTGCCATTCTACATTTTACACTCCCATCAGCAATGTATGAGAGTTCAGTTGTTCCACATCCTCACACATATTTGGTGCTGTGGATCTTTTTGCTTTAGCCATTCCAGTGGGTGAGTGGTAATATTTCATTGTAGCTTTAATTTTCAGTTCCCTGATGGCTAATGATGTTGAGCACTTTTTCAGGTACTCATTAGACATTTGTGTATTTTCCGTGTAGTTTCTAAGGATTTTGTCCATTTTTAAATTGCATTGTTAATCTTTTTATTATTGATTTATAGGAGCTCTTTATATAGTCTGGATATAAGTCCTTTGTCATATATATGACATATATGTATATATGGGTATATATGCATGCATGTGAACAAATATATATACTGTCATATATATACGTGTGTGTGTATGTATACATATATATATAGATACAATTTTCTCTTACACTGCGGCTTGCCGTTTCATTTTCTTAAAGGTATTTTCTGATAAGTAGAAGTTCTAATTTTGATGAAGTCCAATTTATCAACTTTCTTTTTCTTTTATGTTTTGTCCTTTTTATGACCTAAGCTATCTATGCTTACTTCAAGGTTGCAAGCATTTTCAAGAACATGGTTAGCTTTTTCTGTGGTTTTCTTAAAAGGGCTTGGTTTTTTCTTAGAAATTAGGAAGGTGAAAGAGTAGGAAAATAATAGGATCAGACTCTGTTTATTTCTGGCTCTGGAACTCACCAGCTGTTGACTGAGTGAGCATTTTCACAAGTCTCGGTCTCAGTTTTCCTCATCTATAAAATGGACTTAGAGGATCTCGGATATCTCCCAACCGTAAGTTTACGCAGAGGCATAAAGAAGGTAGTACAATGAACCATGAAACAACGCTGAGAACAACAGTATCATGAGTCCAAGGAGGAGGAAAAGGAAGAGAATAGACCTTGGTAAAAGTATGGGTCACAAGGGTTAAAATTTCTTTTAGTACCAGGAACTTTTGGTTTATATTTCATCCCTAAACTAAATCAGAAACCCTGTGCCATGCTCCTACTGTGCCTGGAATTCATCCTGAATTGAAAACCAACCATCAGGACAGTGTGAACATTAACAATGGTATCTGCCTGTCTGGAAAGGTACTTTTCCTCCCCTCTCCTATGGTTCCAAGACAGGGATTATTTTTGCCTTTGACCTTTGATGATTTAGACCGGCAGGTTTTCCCTCATAGCCCCACTCTCCAAATACAACCTCCGTGAATATTTTACTGTTTTTTCTTTCCTTTCTCTTTCTTTTTTTCTTTTTTTTGTAATTCTGCGAATGGATTTTGTTGTGTTTATTTCAATACTTTTAAGAGTTTTTGAGTCAAGTTTTGTGCCATGCAATTCACAAGCTGGTCTTTTTTTTTTTTGGCTTCTTCCTAAGCCAAAACTTCATAGTTGTACAGCAAGTCCTTGCTTTAGGAATCAATGTATTGCGTTAGAAGTTGATAATGGATCACTATATATTTTTCAATGAAAACAACATGGAGGAAGGCCAGATGGAACACGCGAGTGTATTAAGTCATCTGGATGGAAGAACACTCTAGTGTGTGACTTCAATGTATAAGCCTGTCTGTTCGAAAAAAATGCGTTCAGAATTCCAAACAGGAACACCTGTCACTATGCTTGTGTCTCCCATTCGTTTTCTGCTTACCAAGCTGGGAGGAACTTCCTCAGCAAATCACTGGTGGTCACCTGGTTCACAAATGCTCTATGAGGGATGCCAGGACACGAGCTGTGCAAGGGGGATGCAGGGGCTCGGATGAGCTACTGCTTTTCTCAGACTAATAGGAAAACTCAAGACCTTTTCATGTGTTCCCTGACCACTTGAATTTGCTCTTCTGTGAACTGAAGCTATTTCCCATTGGGTTGTCTTTCTGTTTTCAATTTGTAAAAGTCACTCTTACTTTATTTTATATGGGGGTGTGTGTGTGTGTGTATCTTTTATCTGTCACATGGATTATAAACATATTTCCCAACAAAATAATTTTGCTCATGGTATGCTTATTATTATTTATATTTTATATAAAAGATTTTAAGTAGAAAATAATCATATAAGGCTTCTCTTCTGGTTTTTTTATTTCAATTAGAATGGTCTCCTCTATTCTTGGGATGTACATACAGTCCCTGGGGCAGGCTGTGTAGATTCACAACCACTTTTTCCTTGCCTTCCTCTGCTATAAAAGCTGGAAAGCAAAAATAGTAAATGCTCCCTCTTCTCGTGCAGCTAAGCGTAGCCAAGTATAACAGTTCTGAAAAAAAGGGATGCAAGAAGATGTCTCTGGGGAGTAAAAAGAAACAGTCCAATGGAGAGAAACCCTTCTCACTTTTGCTTTGGTTCTATTTCAACAGGAATATGAAAATGCAGCAAACATCTGGGGATCCATGGGACAAAGGCCACATGGTACAGATGACTGAGCCAAAAAAGATAGAAGGTACCTGGGGCCTTGATGGCATCTTTGAACCCTGGACGGTCTGCCTCTGGACTTCTTGTTTTGTAAGAAAATAATTCTGTTAGGTGTTTAAACCATTGTTTTTGGAGCTTTCTGCTACTCATGGATCAAGTCATTGCTACTTTACTCAGTCTCAAATTAACTTCTAGAATTCTTATTGCTTTATTTTTTACATTTGTCTTTAATCCATCTTAATTTATTTTTGAATATGCTGAAAGATATGGGTCCAATTTTATATTCTTCCAGATGGATAACCAGTTGTGCCAGCACCATTTATCAAATCCCAATGAATAGAAAAACCATTTTTTGTTTTATGCTAAATTTCCCTGTATGCTAGGATCTATTTCTGAAATTTTGGCCGACTCCACTGATCAACTTGTCTTTATTTACGCCAATATCTTATAGACATGATTACATGGCTTTATAGTATTTTAAAATATACATGGTAAGGCCATTTTATCCTCACTTTTGAATATATTTTTGACATTTATTCTTCCACATTAATTTTCAGATCACTTTCTCCAATTAAACATAAGCCTTGACTTCTATGCATTTATTTTCATAGAATTGATATTTTTATATCTGTCTTCCCATCCAGAAACATTGACTGTCTTTCCAGTTATTCAGATCTGTTTTCTGTCTCACAATAATATTTACAGATCTCTTCATATTAGGTCCTATACCACTCTTGTTAAAATTTATTCCAGAGAACTTTATAGTGTTTGTTGCCATGGTGGTAGGATATTTTTTTTTGACTGCCAAATTCAGCCAATTATTGTTTAATAAGTACTTAATGGTATATAACATGCATCAGGTATTATTCTAAGCAGTTTACATATATTAACTCATTTCATTCTCAACAAACTATAGGTTGAAAGCTAAGGCACAATTACATAGAAGGAAACTGAAGCACAGAGAAATTAAGTAATTTGTTCAAGCAAGTTACTTGGCCAAAATTGGGTAACTTGCCGCTTGGTTAATGAATGGCAGATGTGGGTCTCAAACACATATCAGCTGCATCCAGAATATATACTCTTAACTATTATGCCATATATACTACCAGTGATGTCCATATATTTATCTTGCATTTACCCAAGTACCAATTTGCTTCAGACTTAAAAAAAATTTTTCTAGTGTTTTTTATTTCACATGGTTTTTTGTATGCACAAAATCAATCACATATTTAGCAAAAGTGCTAATTTTAACGTTTTCCAAAATATATATCAATTGTTTCATTTTCTTCTCTTACTAGAACTGCTAAAATGTCTACACAATTTTGCATAGTAATTGTGAGGGTAGGTGAGCCTCTTTTGTGTTACTGATTTTATCTGAAATGGTCCTAGAATCTTACCCTTGAGAATGCTGTTTAATTTTTTTGATTGATCATCTTACACGACTAACATATTTGTTTTTTTCCTTCTTGTTTACTTAGTGAGTTTTATTTTAATAAGGGATGGGTTTAAAATTTCATCCCAAACCTTTTCATCATCTAGTGATAAGATCATGCTTTTCTACGTTGCTTTATTAATCTAATTATGTTAATAGATTTCCCAGCATTGAAAAATCCTTGCATCATCACCAAGGATTAGTAACCACTTGGTTATTAATCTGGTCCAGACTGTTATCCTTTTTATACATTGCTAGATTCCTATATACAAATAGTTATTTAGAATTTTTATTACATACATATTGAGAAGAAATTTTGGTCTAGATAGTTTCTTTTTTGTACTATGTTAATCAAGTTTTGTTGTTAAGGTTATGTCAACCTCACAATATGAATTTTAGTGCTTTCCATCTTTTTCTTTTCTTTTTTTTCTTTTTTTTTTTTTTTTTTTTTTTTGGTGTTGAATAGCTTTTTGAACTAAGGACTTAGCTGTACTTTGAAGGTTATGTCAGATTTACCTAGCAAACTATCTGGTACTTTTTAATGGTGCCCCTTTTAATCACCTTTGTAATCTCTTTTGAGGTAACTGATTCTGATGACTTTTCTCCACGTTTTGAAATAATTTGCGGTTGATCATATTTTACTATGAAAAAATCAATTTCCCTAGATTTAAAAAAATGTGTTGTTTGGGGCAGTTCCTTTTCATTGTTATGATGTCTTCAGGATCTCGCCTTATTTTTGTTCTCATTATTCTTTAATCGGGACCATCAGGGGCTTTCTGGTTTCTTAGACTTTTTAAAGAATCAACTTTCTGTTTGTTTTTAATTTAAGTTTATCATGATGATCTACTTCTTCCTATTTTCCTTTGGTTTCTTTTTTCTGATATTTTACTTATTTCTTAATATATATAGTATGTTCGTTTTTGTCGGTCTTTTTAGATCTGTTTCTGAAGGAGGTGAACCATAGTATCCCACAATAAATGTGTTTTAACAACATTTTTTCCCTAAAAGCTTTTGCTGTGTAAATTTAGCTACTACATTGTTTAATGTATGCATTTTAAGAGTATTCATCCTGTTGTCTCTTACCATTTTACTTAGTGGTCCTCTTTACCCTGTTTAGTGTTTTTAATTGTAAATTCCACCTTTCCTAATATTAATACTGCCAATCCTACTTTCTTTTTGTTTGTATTCACCTGATATCTCTTTATATCCATCTCTTTATTCTCAACCACTTTTTACCATTTTAAGTCTGTTTCTTATAAATACCAATAACGTTTATAAATCAGCTGGTTAGTTTCTGTTTGTGTCAAAATTCAGTTCATTTCTATTTCATGTAATATGTCACACAGTAGAGTTCACGCCTTCCATCTTGTTTTATGGTTATTCATGATTTTACCTGTTTCCTCTTTTTCCTTGGAGCTGTTTTTTGCTAAATTGATCAGATCGCTATTCATTCCTTTTCCCCCCTGCTAATTAGGTAGGTCTGTTGTGCTTTCTTCATTTCACTAATGATTACCTTCCCTTCCCTGACATTCATATTCAAATACACATTTTTCATTACTACGTGAATGCAAGATAGCAATTATTCCCCTCCACTAAAGCTCTATTCTATAACTGTTTCTCCCCTCTTTCTTCAGATGAGATTTTTGGAACACTTTTAATTTCCCTACCAGCTTCTCCCAACTATTGGATTTTGCTGATAGGGAAGGAGTTTTACTTCTAGTCTTTTCTTAGGGTTTCCCTTGTAGTGGTTCTTGCACATCTCCACTCGCTCTATCATCACTTGGGATTCGACCGCATATATACTGCACGGTGGGTGGTTCACCACGTTTTCCTTTCATTTCACAGGTAGTGACTCTGATTCAGTTGGTATCACTTCTTGAATACTTCAGATGGTGCACATTGGTGATACAGTCTCTGCATCTCTGCACGTCCCTAAATATCTTGCATTTACTCTGAGAGATGGATGATCTCTTCTCTGCATATAGAACCCCTGGGTTGTAGTCTTTTCCTTGTGGTAGACGGTATTCTGTTGTCTTCTAGTTTTCACTGTTGATGATGAGAAATTCATTAGTTTTATATTTGTTTCTTTTGTAAGTCACAAGAAGAGCAACTTGTTTTTCTTTCTCTAGAACCTTGTAAAATATCTTTAATCCACAAAGTTAAAGAATTTCTCTAGGATGTGCTAAGGTGTGTGTGTGTGTGTGTGTGTTTTCTTAATTTGACCCGGAACTTTGTCTTCTGAGTCATTTCTTCTACTTGGTCTTCAAAACCAGTCATTTGGATTTCAACAATGACCACCCTTTCTTCTTCAATGTATCTATTATATTTTTTTGGTTTGTAAATTGTGGCTTTCCCCACCTTAGCATTTGGCTGTTACCGCTGGTTTTGCTGCTGTGCTGTGTTTGTTTTTCGTACTTAGATGTCTCAGAGTGCTCTTATTATAATCTTTCGTTTTGGTTTGGGTTTTCCTTCTCTTCACCATGGCTCATTTGCATTCGGAGCTTCCTGACCTGTGTTTTGTATCCTACCTCACTTCCTACATGCTGGGCACCATTAAGCTTGTCGCTGCTTTCCTGGGGGCTGCCTTGGAAGCAGTGACAAGTCCCCTTAGTCGCTAGGGACAAGCCTTTCTACTCCCTGGGTTCCAGGGCTGGTGCTCTCACACTATCGGAGTGGAGAAAAGGCGTCCGTTTAGGCTCCCTCAGCTCCTGAGGGACCAAGGAAGACAGCTGCCCCTGCAGCACGACGCTCGCTCCAGGGAGGAGCGTGGGAGAGGCCGGTGGGCATCTCTCTGGCACCATGAAACCACAGCATTCTCTCTCATCCTCACGCTAGGGCTTCACCCCACTTCGAGCTTTCATCTGGCCCAAGAGCAAAAGCACCTGCACCGGCTTTGCCTATCAGGACCCTAAGAGGGGTCTAGACCTCATTTGCACCCATATCACTGCTCAGCTCAGGGGAGGTAAAGACTGGCTGGGAGATGGGTAAATGAAGCATCACTCGAGCCACCCTTATACCAGAATCCTGGATACATGTTTACAGAAAAACTCAGACCGCGCCTCTAATGTCCTTTTGTTTCACAAAAGAGGGTTACATTTGGTAAGGGAAAGGTCTAGCATCCGGAATGTTGTATAAAAGATGGTCTGGGACTCAGGACACAGCCCACCAAGGAGGTGCAGCAGGAGGCTTCAGGGCTTGTGGGATCTACTTTCCCACCAGCTCTACTTGGACTGGCCTTGGACCAGCAAGATCATGAGGTGGGAAGTCATGTCTGCGGAGCTGGGGGTTGCTGAGCACTCCTGAGGATGACGAGCAGGAAGAGAAGGCAAATCCCAAAGCAGCGGAGAGGAAAGAGGAGAGTTTCTGGGACCAGAAGCAAGCGGTCAGGGAGCCCCGCTCAGAAATCAGTGAGGGTCTTTGTCCAGCTGCCTTCCTCCTTCCCTTTCCTACTTTGTAAATTTATTATCTTATTTTGATTTCAGGTGTGTACAAACACAGACATAATCCTGTCTGCTTTTCAAATTTAAAAACATAGATAACCTTCCTCCCCTGACATTCTATAAATGAAGAATAAGTGGTAGGCTTTTCATTTTAAAATTCTGAAATTCACAACCACAACACTGATGACTGACTAACGGGTAAACACTTTGGGTTAAGACTGTCTCAGAGGTGTTTTTCCTTTTTTTCCAGGGTTAGGGTTCTGTGGAAAAAAAGTGTTCCCATTTCCAGATATCACCTCATTTCAAAATTCACCTTCATGGCCAACATTCCTCATTGGAGTTGATGAGCTTTCTCGTTTGGTCAAGGACATTACAGGCAATGTACATAGTGCTGAGAAGAAAAAAATCTTTTATTTTATCACTTCTCTCAAAACTGTGGGATGATCTTATGCAGCTGTTTCATAAGAAATGTGTCTCAGATCTGACAGGATAAATTCCCTTCAAAGATGAATCAAAGAAAATAGTATCCAAGAATGCCAAAGAAGCCACTATTAGCCAACCCCATCACACCTACAGAGAGCTCCACAGCTGCTAAAAGGACAACTATTCCCACCACCCAGTAAACCACATGGAGAGATTTAAAAGGAGAGAAAGAGATCTGTGTGAGAACCAGTCAAATGACACATTACTGTGAAAAGGAAATCATCCTTAGCTTTACAGTATCTAAATATAACACGTAATTAACAATAGTCACCTGCCAGTCAGTAAAGCCATAAAAAATGATTAAAATTAAGTTTGATAATAGGCCATAAAATTGGTGGATAAAAATAAAAATATTACATTTCTTTTTTTTTTACAGTTGACTAAAATCATTGTATTTCTAGATTTGAATTGTCCATGTAATTGCATTAACAGGCGTCTCTACTTATCCCTTCCTCCAGCTGAAGCTGCATTTTCCTGTGTCATTCAAAGAAGAAGTGGATTTGGACTGGCAAGGCGTTTCGGAACTCCACGGACAAGCTCAATTAGCATGATTCTTTGGAAGAGTTTCAACGGTCTTTGGCTACCGTTAATATTTTTAATCTTTCATTTTTATTACGTGTATGATGTCAGGAGCTGTGGCAGGAAGCACATTTTGTCAATTAAATAATTAATACCACAGCATAATAGTCAGGGAGGAAAAACTGACATTTGTCAGGTTCAGAGAAAATGAAAGGCTGGGAGGATCGTTCATTATGCTTGCTTGGGAAACACATCATCTGATAGCAGACTTCTCCTTATTCCTTTCTCACCTCATCTACCGCTCCTGCTACAAATATTCCCCACATCAAACCAGAGGAAAGGAAAAGCATTTGCAATGCTTCCCTCTTCCCCATCCTCATCCACCCAATCACAAAATCACGTCCATTTTATTTCCTAAACGCGTGTCCAGTCTCCTCATCTCTCTCGATCGGTACCATCAGAATTGGCAAAGACTGAGTCCAAGAAACCAAAGGGCAAGGTTGACGCTGAATTGCCTGTTTTCTGCCTCGGCAACTGCACGGAGGTTAGAAGCCTGAGCGCTGGGGGCAGACGGGCCTGGGTTCAAGTCCCAGCACGGCCCTCGCTGGCCTCCAAGCCTTGACCGTCTCAGCCTGTGAAAGGACGATGCCCTGGGCCCTCCATCCCGAGGCGCTGTGAGAGTTCAGTGACGGCGCACGTTAACTCCTGGCATACTGATTGGAACGAGGTGAGGAATCAGCACGCCTCAGCCATCAACAGCAGTGCGTTCCATTTACGTTCTCAATACGGTCTGATTTATGAACACGCCAAGTGAGTGGTGGCAGCCCCGCACGCTGCACTTTTGCTTCTCCCTGCACCTCCGCCCTGAAACCTCTTCTCGCCCCTCCACGTGGCCGCCCCGGGCAGCTGCCGTGCTCTCCGTCCCTTCCCTCTGCCGCGATCGCTCTCTACGCCTTGGCTGGCAAGGAGCTGGGTGACAGGGAGGCCTGGTCCCCTGAGACTCTGGCTCCCCGGTTTCCACAGATGGTCTCGCCGTGCCATCAGCCACAGCCTGCCCTGGATATACGCTGCCTGGGAGGGGGAAATTTCAGCTCGCTATTTCTAGCCCGTTGAGCACCATCCTCTCCGCCTCAACGAAACGCTCGCTTGGGGCGGAGATGCGCTTCCTCGGGGCATCACGCCGCACGTGCTGCTGTTTCCCCTCTCACGGTATTCCACAATGTAGGTTTTTCTTTGCCAACAGGGCACGAAGAAGTTATTTTTGTTACAAAAGGTGAGACTTCACACCGGGTTCAGATTGCCTGCATCTCTACAGTACCTGCTATTTTTGAAACTGGTGAAAAGTGTGCTCTGATCATCTCTGTTCACGGTGTAGAGATTATGAAAGAAGAAGTCGGGTTTAGAATGATCACATGGGACAATGAACTCAAGTCCCTTAATTTAGCGAGAGTACCCATCTCAAATATCTGTGCTGTATTTCCCTTAGAAACTGGATTTGAAATGTTAAGCAAGTTTTTCCTCTTTCATATAATTCGATACCTGTAATTAGTAAGGCATGCTTTCGTGGGGAAAACAATCTCTCTCTGGCAAATCAAATGAGTCTTCTTGACGTAAACTGGTTTAGGTGAGGGAACGCTATTTCACTCTATTGAGGATGGCTCTTTCCACAATGTAGAGAAGAAAAGAACCACGGAAAAGTTTCAAACTTTGGAATCGTTTATAGCATTGTTACTTTTTCTTAAAGTTGTTCCTACTCAGTATCAAACTGTTCGTCACACTGTCTGTAAGGTGACTGGAAAAGAATGAATATATTCTTTATTTTTGAAGTTTAAATTATTTTTTCCTTGTTTCTTGATAAAATTAGCCAAGGGATGCTAAGTTCTAGGTAAATTAACTAGACAACTGAAAGAGGATTTTATTTTTATTAGTGGTAATGTTGCCCACATCTCAAGACTGTGTTAGAAGAAACGAAATGTCCCTATGTATGCCTAATTGTAAAGAAGCTACTGCTTTAAAGCATGGAAATCAGTAGGGTTAGGACTGTGAAGTCAAGTTACAGAAGCCACTATTCCGCTGGTAGAACACGCAGGCAGAAAACAGAGGGTAAAAATGTTCAACAAACACGTGTGCGTGACCAGACCATAATGGACTACATTATGGGAAACTAGGGTGTTTTAGGGTCTAAACTTAATGTCCCAGATTGCCTTCGAGAGAGAAAATGGAACCCCTGTGACGCAGGCTCTTCTATAAACAGACACAAACAGCTGGGCCAGATGGACCATGAGATGATCTAGAGGAAGAATTCTTACTTTCTTAGGAGGGAAAGACGAGTTTCCCCACCAACAGTTCTGTACTCCTCACACCAGTTCTAACTACAGAAACAGTGTGTGTGTGCACCTTCCTGAGCCTGGCAGGGAGCCCTGGAGACCTGGGTTTCAAGTTTATGCACCAACACTTTGACCACACGCAGAATCGCAGCCTCACATATAAAATGCAGGGTGTGTGATGATTCTCTACGTGGGTCCATACCTGCATCTGGGTCCGTGTGTCCATAGGTGGCTTTCTACCTCTAATCTGGAATACTATGGGATCATCTAATACCTCAAAGTCTAAATCAGAGGATGGGACATCAATCTAAGAAATAATCATATCACCTCGAAGGGAAA
Source organism: Eschrichtius robustus (assembly GCF_028021215.1). Lineage (NCBI taxonomy): Eukaryota > Metazoa > Chordata > Mammalia > Artiodactyla > Eschrichtiidae > Eschrichtius > Eschrichtius robustus. The sequence goes on from NC_090844.1 coordinate 625,292, forward strand.
AAAGTGACACCTGCACGTTAGCACGAGCTGAGCATGCTTCGTTTTACTAGAACAATGACCTACCTTGTCTGGTGAACTCATCTGCTTCTCTGTGAACCAAATCCTTCACTCTGTTTCCATAAAGCAGCCGTGAGGAATCGTGATCAAAAGCTTTCAGGGTTTCACTGGAACTGTAAGACTTCTGGGTGGGAACCCGGCACTCCTCATTGTCTGCTGAGGAATTAGTGTAGCGCCGTTCCTTCTCCCGTCTGTTCTTGGTCAGGGAGCAGTAAGGCCTACGTTCTTTCACATCCATGCTTCATTCCTTCTGGGTGCGTGTCAGCCCTGGCTGTGACGAAGTGTGCTCAGGGTTCCATTCTCACTGGCCTGTCTGTGAAGATAAAAGGGTTGCATCATGTCAGCATCACATTCACCTACAGACTGACCACATCCTTCTCAATCTGGAGAATGGTGGAAAGTAAGGGTATTATTGCTTATTGAGGAAACTTGCTTTCCACAAGAAATGACAATTTGTGAAATCCGTGTAAAATGTCCTGCATTATCAGGAGGTGAGGGACACGTTCTGGTAATGAGAGTTACGGGCGCTTGTTTAAGCTGCTAGATCTGATCGTTCACATTAATACAAAAAAAAAAATTAAGCTCAACCACAAATTTTTGTTTTTTTATATAGTGAGTTTTTTATTTTTTTAATTTTTTAATTTTTAAAAAAAAATTTTTAAACATCTTTATTGGAGTATAATTGCTTTACAATGGTGTGTTAGTTTCTGCTTTATAACAAAGTGAATCAGTTATACATATACATATGTTCCCATATCTCTTCTCTCTTGCGTCTCCCTCCCTCCCTCCCTTTCCCACCCCTCTAGGTGGTCACAAAGCACCGAGCTGATCTCCCTGTGCTATGCGGCTGCTTCCCACTAGCTATCTATTTTACATTGGGTAGTGTATATATGTCCATGCCACTCTCTCACCCTGTCACATCTTACCTCTCCCCCTCCCCATATCCTCAAGTCCATTCTCTAGTAGGTCTGTGTCTTTATTCCCGTCATGCCACTAGGTTCTTCATGACCTTTTTTTTTTTTTTTTCTTAGATTCCATATATATGTTAGCATACTGTATTTGTTTTTCTCTTTCTGACTTACTTCACTCTGTATGACAGACTCTAACTCCATCCACCTCAGTACAAATACCTCCATTTCATTTCTTTTTATGGCTGAGTAATATTCCATTGTATATATGTGCCACGTCTTCTTTATCCATTCATCCGATGATGGACACTTAGGTTGCTTCCATGTCCTGGCTATTGTAAATAGAGCTGCAATGAACACTGTGGTACATGACTCTTTTTGAATTATGGTTTTCTCAGGGTATATGCCCAGTAGTGGGATTGCTGGGTTGTATGGTAGTTCTATTTTTAGTTTTTTAAGGAACGCCCATACTGTTCTCCATAGTGGCTGTATCAATTTACATTCCCACCAACAGTGCAAGAGGGTTCCCTTTCCTCCACACCCTCTCCAGCATTTATTGTTTCTAGATTTTTTGATGATGGCCATTCTGACCAGTGTGAGATGATATCTCATTGTAGTTTTGATTTGCATTTCTCTAATGATTAATGATGTTGAGCATTCTTCCATGTGTCTGTTGGCAATCTGTATATCTTCTTTGGAGAAATGGCTATTTAGGTCCTCTGCCCGTTTTTGGATTGGGTTGTTTGTTTTTTTGTTATTGAGCTGCGTGAGCTGCTCGTAAATCTTGGAGATTAATCCTTTGTCAGTTGCTTCATTTGCGAATATTTTCTCCCATTCTGAGGGTTGTCTTTCGGTCGGCCACAAATTTTGATACAGAAGCTACTAGCTAAGAATTGGTCTTGGTGTTTTTCCTAAATTTTCCACATTGGAGAAGTTTTCTCTTGCTGCATTTTCTCCATTCATAAAAAATTCCCTTTCTTTTTCTTACAAAAACGTATACTACTTTTATTTCTTTTAATTTTTATTTTTTTTAAACAGAAGGAGCAAATTGGGAGCTTCACAGAAGTAAAACTTTGCCAAGCGCGTTGAACATTCGATTATTTTTCACAAAGACGTTTCCTTCAGAGGGCACAATTATCATGCGTTAATGACCTAAATGTCTTGACAGGTGGAAAAAAGCGGATCCTTCTCTACTACTCCTCTCCTTCAAAAGCATTTTCCTCTCTAGAAAATGAATTTAATCAGCACTATCTTGATTTTTAAGGCAATTCAAGTAGCTAAATTGATGGGATAGTTTCTTGCAAGGGCCGGTAGCAAGAAGAAGTTAGAAGGAGCAGGGCGAATTGTCTTTCTCTGCCTAGCAACTCTCTTTTTCCTGAATTTGCTAAAATGACAGGGGTTAGGGTGGGGAGAAAAGGCTCTGCTGCTGAAGATACAGGGCCCAGAAGAGGGAGGGCCGCACCCACATTTTACACGGTCCAGGGCTCATCCACATTCTACGTGGTCCTCCGTGTCTTTATTCTTTCTCCTTTTGTCTTTCCTTTTAATCTGAAGGTCCCTGAAGGCCTTGTCTTCAGCATTCAGTGTTTTCCCCGCCCCACTCCCTTCCTAAACTCACTTTTTATTTGAGTGATTCCATAATCAACTTGAAACAAATGATTCCTGGTGGCCCCAGGTCTTCTCTTGGGTTCCACGTCCTTAGGGCTGGGACTGGTATTTAGCTATTTTCTCCTGCGTAGGGTCCTTCACCGGAAGAGTCTCTCTCCCCCTCTCTTCATCCTTGGCCGTCATGATACACATCACACTGCTCTCTCTGATGTGCTTCCAACTCGGAGTCTCTTCGCTGACTCTGATTCGCCCACATCGACTCAGGTTACATCTACGCTGTCCACAAGTCTTGATTCTTTCTGAGCAAAATTACGACTCCTAATACCTTTCACTTTCTAACTTCTGCCTTCCTTCCAGCGAGAAGGAGAGTGGGGAAACTCTGAGCTGGAGTGACCCCAGAATCCCAGAACCTATGCTTGGAAAAGTTGGACGCTCCTCCTGCCGCCTTTTCGACCAAACTGAATCCTACCCACCCCCCATCCCCCACCCCCCACCCCCGCCGTATTGAGGGTATCCACATGGGGTTCCACGTGTCCCTGCTACTGAACTGAGCTGCGCTGTTAAAAGTAGTTGCTAATATTTTAGCTTGGTTGTTGAACTGTATCTTGACTTCCCTACCTTTTTCTTCTTTTTGATGAATCCTATTTTAAAAACTAACATTTTTCACTGACCCCCTCTGATTCATTACTCCATTTTTCTCTCTACAAGTTCTTCCAATAGCTTTTAATAGAAATTGGATTTCCCTTAATGTAGCTTTCCTTTCTGTTTAAGACAATCAAGGTACGGTGACAGGGACTGTTTTTGTACAACAGGATTAAAACAACAGCACACGAATTTACTCTTGTTATTCCAACAGACAGAAGTCACTTTAGATAAATATTTATTGAATGACTAATATGCTGAGAACACACCACTGAATCAAACAATGTCCCTGCCCTCAGGGAACATAAGCTTAGTGAGGGAAACAGGTACATTCCTTCTAATGGAGTGAATAAATATGCCCGAGTTAAAGGAAAATCTTGTTTCCAAAATAGTCTTGATCTCTTTGGAGGAAAGGTTTATATAGACTCTCATAACTAAATGATCCTCAAAAAGCTTTTCATTGACCGGAAGAACATTGTAATTCAAGCATTTTTAGTAACAGAGTTTTGGGATTTGAAATCATTATAAAGGTTCCATTTCTTGCCCTAAGTTGACATCTTTCAAAAAATAAGTGTTGCTATATATACAAATATGTAGGCATTTTTATACTTTCAAAATGGACTGACTGAGACTTCCCTGGTGGTGCAGTGGTTAAGACTCTACGCTCCCAGCGCAGGGGGCCCGGGTTTGATCCCTGGTCAGGGAACTAGATCCCACACGCCACAGTGAAGATCCCGCGTGCCTCAACTAAGACCCGGCGCAGCCAAATAAATATTTTTTAAAAAGTGAACTGACTAATGCCAGGGAAAATTGGTTTTTTTTTTTCTTCTCTGCTGCAGTTTTGTTTCAATTAGTTAGGCCAGGCATTGGTAAACTCTAGTCCCCTGACCCAATCTGACCCATGACCTGCTTTTGTAAATACAGTTTTACTGGAACGAAGCACATGTATTTGTTTACGTATTCTCCTCGGCTATGCTCATGCTGCAAAGACAGAGTTGAGCGGTTGCAACAGAGACTGTAGTGAATTGAACTGTGGCTCCCAGAAAGATATGCTGAAGTCTTAACCCCTGGTATCTGTGAAGCTGACCTTACCTGGAAATATGGTCTTTGTAGTTGTAATCGAGTTAGGATGAGGTCATACTAAGTTAGGGTGGGCTTCAAATGCAATGACTGTTCTCTTTATGAGACAGAAGAGGGGGATTTGGATACAGAGACGTACACACAAACAAGAAAATGGGCCATGTGACGATGAAGGCAGAGATGGAGGAAGGCAGAGATGGAGGAATGCAGCTACGAGCCAAGGGTGTCAGCTGTTGCCAGCAGCCATCAGAAGCCGGCAGAGACGCGGGGAATAGATGCTTCCCTAGGACCTCAGAGGCAGCGTGGCCCTGCCCGCACCTCGCTTCCGTACTTCTTGCCTCCAGAACTGAAAGGATACATTTCTGTTGATTCAAGCCACCAAATCTGTGATATTTTGTTACTGCAGCCCTAGGAAACTAACACAGAGATCTGATGGCCCCACAAATTCTCAACGATTTGCTACCTGGCCCTTTACAGAAAAAAAAATTGCCCATGTCTAAGTTAGACCACACATATTTTCATTCTGTCTTTTTCTTTGTCCCTTTGGATCTTTGAATGTAAAAAGTATTTTCTTTACTATATAGTCCATGACACAGTTTTTCAGTCTTGCAAATCAGATAAGTCAATAACTTCTTTAAAGTAATAATATGAACATACATCATCAGTAGCAAAGATGCATCCTTGCAATAATGTTACCACTGTTTAAAAATCAATTCCAATCAAATGTTGATAAATTAGTAATCAAAAGATAATTTTATGTATTCTTGAGCTTTATAGAACATCTCTAGCACAAAATATCTGACTTTTCTTTATTTGTGAAGCAATTCTAAAGTGCCGTGAAAAATCAAGATAGAGTATTCAAATACACCATCAAAGAAAAAGACATTTTGAGCTTAGAGCTTCCAAACAATAAAAAACCCTTTGCATCTGTCTTTCCAGTTTTGCACATGGTTCAGACTCTTCAAGGATTTAATTTACACTGTAACGTTTGCAACTACTGATATGCTTCTGATGGAAGTCAGTGAGTTCAATATGACTTCAAAAGGCAGTTTTCTTAGATTAACATCCCATGGAAATGATGATGTTGATTAGAATATTCAAACATTTTGTCTATATCTATTATTGCTTCTGTTTACATTTACTATTAATCTTGTGATTTACACAGTTTTAAGAATCACATCCATAAAGGATATTGGGAACATTTGTTGTGCGAGGCCAGTGTGATAATTTTTCATTTGCTATTCAAATTATGATATTAATTAAGATGCTGGGAGTTTGGGGTTAGTAGATGCAAACCATTACATTTAGAATGGGTAAACCACAAGCTCCTACTGTAGAGCACAGGGAACTATATCCAATCTCCTGGGATAAACCATAATGGAAAAGAATATAAAAACAAGAATGTATATATGTGTATAACTGAGTCACTTTGCTGTACAGCAGAAATTAGCACAACATTGTAAATCAACTGTACTTCAATACAAAAAGTGTAAAAAAAAAAGCTTTTTTAATTAAAAAAAAAAAAAAGGCAGTTTTCTGCATTCTCTCCTGCACTCAAAGCTGAAGACGAGAAGGTTACAAAAGTGCAGCTGCTTAAGTGGTGCTAAATTGTTGAAGCACCTTGATGGTGACTGCATAGTCCTACCAGACGAAGAGGGTCTCCCAGAGCATATTCAGCAGAAAGCAGTTAATGAACGGGACCCTTGCTGCATCAGGGGGCGGGGCCTTTGAAAAGGGAAGAAAACTAGTAGAGAGAAAGGGGACCGAAAACTTTTAGTTGAACTGGCTACAGCCAGTATATGACAATATCAAACTGATTTGGTTAATTTTCATTAGCTCCTTGAAAAACCACTCGGTTACTGCCCATAGCACTGCTCTGGAAAACACAGCTGGTCTTAAAGCAAATTCCATTATTTGGCTATTTGTTTTTTCTCAATATCTTGCAAAAGGTTTGACTGTTTGAATGAATGCGCAGGCAGTCCTGACTTAGGGACACTAGGGATCATATCCTCTGTTTCAGATACTGTATATTATTTCAACATGCTTTGAAACTTGGCCACAGAACTTAACGACATTATCACATTGTTTCATAACCTGTTCTTAACGCCAAAGAAACATTTGAAAATTGTACCTTTAGGAAGTAATCTGATTTTAATTGGACTTTGTATATTTTTAAAACCCTTGATGCCAATGATTACAATCTCTCAGGCCCATGACAAACATCCCTAAAGTCATCTGTACTTCTAAAATTCTGTGAGCTTATATGTCGATCTAGCAACGGAAATAAAAACAAATATCCAAACCCAAAGGATTAAGTAACGTTTTCATCAAATTCACTCATGTTTCCATTGTTATTTGTTTTCTGTAAGGATTACAAATTCCTGAATGTTATCTTGAATATCTTCTGCATAGACTGTCTCCTCACTTTATAATGGTTTGGAAAAGCTCACCCAAAAAAGTAAGCAGATTTCAGAGAAACACAATTTACCACAGCATATTTTAGATTAAAGATCTAAATTAAGCTATTTGTACACAATACCAAGAAAATTTTGCCTTTTGTTATTCACAATTCATATTTTCCCTAATAAGTTAGTATTTATGATTTATTACCAGTTATGTTAATCCAACAGTAAATACAACTTTGCACACCACAAGCACTTCAAAGTGTTTCCTTCACTGAATAGTTAGATTACTGTCAACTGAACACGAGATGAAATCAATTGCTATTGTTCATTTCAGAGGTAATTTTGTTTCCTGAGACAAATTTATAAATCAAAGAATTGAAATAATTAAGAACAAAAATAAAATCATGTTATGGTGATTTTTTTTAATAATGCTAAATTCAAGCATAACTAAAATTTGAGCTTACAGTTTCAAATAGAAGAATGCAAGCGAATCATGTTTGAGACACAAAATTAAAACACAAACAACACTGTGTAAAGAAACACAGGGAAAGGAGAGTGTGCCATGAGTAACAAAAGTGATGCCTGTTGAGAAGATACAGGTACAGAGAAAAATAAATATAGTGAATAATTCGTGATTGAGGAGATTAAAAGCAAGGGAGGTTGCTTTCTTTAAACAAGACAGGAAATAAAGAGAACATTCGATAGCAATAATAAGTAAGAAGTCAACTTATGTTTCCAGCCAAGATGGGGTAATGGGAAGTGGATTTACCCACTTGTCTAAAATAGCAACAACAATAAAATAGACAAAATACATGAAACAAAGTTTTCAAGACACTGACATGAAGAAATGAAGGATAGTGAACCTTGAGAGAGGGGAACAAACAAGGTGAGCCCTTGAGTACCCTGGCTCACTGCCTTGAAAGAATTTCCAGGCTGTAGCACAGGGAGGAGGAAACCAGGAAGAGCTCAGCCAAGTTCCTAAGCTAAAGAGACAGAGCTGAAAGTCTGGTAGAACAGGTGGTAAGGATTTGCAGGACAAAGTGTTGGAGGAAAGAGAGCTGCATGGGGAAAGAACTCTGCAGGTCTGCAGAGGGTCCTTCTTGAGAATTCAGCGGTGTAGTGACCAGCACATGTGTGTGAGGGGACTGCTGGAGGCCAGAGAAAGAATGACTGGAAAGGATTATAGCAGAGTTTCTCAACCTCGGCATTACTGATACATTAGATGGAAAATTTTCTTTTTGTTAAGGGATATCCTACAGGAGGATGTTTAGCAGCAGTCCTAGCCTCAACCTACTGGATACCAGTAGCCTAGTCATGATAATGATAAAATATCCTCAGACATTACCAAATGTCTTGCTTGGGTAAAACTGTCCCTGTAAAGGAACGCTGAATTACAGGGAACAGTTTTCAAAGCTCAAACAGGGCCAAGAATAGTGTATAGTTTTTCCAGCCAGACTAGAAAAACCTCATCATTTATTAGGCGATGTATTCACAAAGGTCTTGCCTCAATTGTGGGGAACAATTAGCACTAGACTAAACATCTCTCTGGTCTCAATAAAAAGTCTTAAAAGCAAGACCAGAAAGGATCAAAGTGTTTCCAAGTAGCTTACTTGTCCCGTAACAAAGCTTAAGAATATTATAGGAATAGAAAAATAACCAGCACTCAACACAGTAAAATTCACAATGTCTGTCATCTGATCAAAGAGTACCTGGCATGCAAAGAAGAAGGAAAATAACGAGGAGAAAAATCAAGCAATTGAAACTGACCCAGAACTGACACAGGTGTTAGAATGAAGAGACAAGGACATGAAAACAGTTATTATAACTGTATTCCATATGTTCGAAAAATTAAATGGAGACACGAAAGATATTAAAAAAAAAAAAAGAACCAAATCAAACTTGTAGAGATGGAAGTGCCGTGTCTGAGATGGAAAATACACTGGATGAGATGGATGGCAGATTAGACATCGCAGAAGAAAAGATTAATGAACTTAAAGATACAGTAATAGAAACTGTATGAAATGAAGCACAGAGAAAGAAAAAAAAAATGAATGAATACATCAACAGTGAGATGTGGGACTACTTCAAAAGGTCAACATAGATGTAACTGGAATCTCTGAAGGAGAAGACAGAGAGGAGAGAACAGAAAAAATGCTGATGAAATAACAACCGAAAAATAATCAAATTTGATAAATGCTACAAAAACCCACAGATCCCAGAAATTCAACAAACCCCAAGCACAAGAAATATAAGGAAAATTATACCAAGGCATTTAATTGTGATTAAAATTGTTCAAAATCAGGGACTTCCCTGGTCGTCCAGTGGTTAAGAATCCACCTGCCAATGCAGCGGACACGGGTTCGAGCCCTGGTCCGGGAAGATCCCACATGTCGTGAAGCAACTAAGCCCATGCGCAACAACTACTGAGCCTGCACTCTAGAGCCCGCGAGCCACAACTACTGAGCCCGCACGCCACAACTACTGAAGCCCGCACACCTAGAGCCCGTGCTCCGCAACAACAGAAGCCACCGCAGTGAGAAGCCCATGCACTGCAACGAAGAGTAGCCCCCGCTCATCGCAACTATAGAAAACCCACGCACATCAGCGAAGACCCAGTGCAGCCAAAAATAAATAAATAAATAATTAAAAAATAACTTAATTTTTAAAAAAGTTGCTCAAAATCAATAATAAGGAAAAAGTCTTAAAGCAGACACAGGAAAAAGGCACATTAAGCACAGAGTTTCTTGTTGTAAATAATGAAAGCAAGTAGACAGTAAAGAGACACCTTTGAAGTACTGAAAGAAAAAAAATCTGTCACCATAGAATCCTATAAGTAATGAAATTATCTCTTAAAAAGGAAGGTGGAATAACTACCTTTTTCAGACATACAAAAGTTAATCACCAGTCAACTCTCATTACAAGAAATTCAATGGAAGTCCTCTAGGCAGAAAAAAAATGACATCAGATAGAAATACAGATCTACAAAAGGAATAAATAGCCCTTGGAAATGGTAGCTGGTTGGTTAAATACACAAGCTATTTTCTTATTAAATCTCTTTTAAAAACAGATGACTGTTTAAACACAATGATACCATAACAATGTATTGTGGATTTTATAACATATGTGTAAGTAAAATTTATTGCAACAGTAGCACAAAGGAAGGAGTGGGGAAACGGAAGTATACGACCGCAAGTGTTTTATACTATTTGTGAAGTAGCATAGTACTGCCTCAAGGCAGTCTGCTATACTAACGATGTATACTTTAAGCCCTAGTGCACCCACTAAAATAAAACTGAGAGCTACAGCCAGTAAGCTAAAAGAAATAATGGAATCATACGAAATGGAAGCATAAAACATCAACTAAGCCAAAGAAAGTCGGAGAAGAGGAACAAGGAACATACGGGGCAAGTGGAAAGCAAACAGCAAGATGATAGACTTAAACTTAACTAAGCCAATAATCACATTAGATGTAAATAGTCTAAATACTCCACAAAATGCAGAGGTTTTCAGATTGGATTAAAAAATAAAAATAAAAACCAAGACCCAATTATATGCTGCTTCCAAGAAACATACTTAAATACAAAGACACAAATAAGTTAAAAGTAAATGGATGGAAAAGGGAAACCTAACCATATCAAAATTGCATTAAATATAAATATAAATGATCACAACAATTAAAAGGCAGAGACAGACTGAATGAAAGAGAAAGATAAGACCAGCTGGAGGCACACTGAGCAGCAATTCAGAAGAATGCAGTGGATCTACACGCACTGACACGGAATTGCGCACAAGGCATAGTGCGCATTAATTTCTCTGTTCATTCATCATACACGTCAGGCATGGTGAGAGGTTCTGGGAATGGAGAGATGAACACGACATAGTCTCTACTCTCTTTCATTCTGAAAGGGGAGTTGGAGTTTAAATAATGAGTCACACAAATACATATACAACTAAAAATGTAACAAATGCTGCAAAAAATTGCAAGTTGCTAAGAGAGAGAATAGAAGGTGGGGTCTGATTGAGACTGAGAGCCAAAAAAAAGACTGATCTCAAATGACATTTAGGCTGAGAGCCATTGGTTAAATAGGATTTAACCTGGTCACAAGCATGTGTCACAGAAAAGAGGCTGACAGTAGAACAGACCAGGCTGAAAGAATGTGTTCCAGCAACACATGGAGACAGGGAGAAGCTTGACGGACAAATGCCAGCAGGGCTGGAGCAGCGTGAGAGAGAGGAGAGGCGCGAGACGAGTCCGGAGGGAACCCGAAGCCCAGAGGCAGAGCTTCACAGGACAGGGAGAGCAGTGTCACCCCTACGCCACCATTAACGGGTGACCACTGGAGAGCTTTAAACGGCACGCTTGACATGATCAATCAGGTTCCCACTCTGGAAAGATCCCTCTGGCTGAAGTGTAGAGAACAGGGAAGACGGAGGTCTGGGGAGGAAACGGGAAAACTTGTTGGCAGATTTTTGCAGAAGTCCAGGCAAGAGAATGAGAGCTTGGACTAGGGGACCTGAAATGGCAGTGGGCATTTAGGGCGGTGGATGGATGGGAGAGACAGACTTGGCATCAGTAAGACCTGCGATGGGCTGAAATGAGGGTGAGGAAAAGGGAAGAGTTGGGGGTGACCACCAGGCTGCTGGCTGGAGCAGACGGGAAAAGGGGGATGTCTACTGAGACAGAGGGAACAGGAGGCCCCCCCCCACAACTATTTAGGGCACACTCCCAAGTCTCGCTTTTCTTTCATTTAAAACATATTATTAGGCGGTAATCTTTGCTCTTTGTGGAAACTAGAAAATACAGATACGAGCAAAACAAATCCTTAAAATTATTGCTCACTTGACATTTGAGTGGTCACCTTTTCAGGCCCTTTGTATGCATGTGTGTGTGAATGTAGGTATGTCATATATAACTTATAGTTTAATGTAAATGATCTTGTAACCCATTTCTACTTGACATATTACGAACAGTTTATGGGCGTAAAGATATATTTATGTCTTTATTTTAAAAATGATAAATAGGAAGCTGATTGTTTTAAAACTGAAAATTATTCTTCAGGCTTTATCATAGGATAGCAAATATAAAAACTTAGAAAGTGAAACAAATAGGAGAAATATACTAAAATAGCTACTGAATAAGTGTGAATACTGGAAAATTTTTAATTGGAAAATATATAGAACAGTGCCTGAGGCTATAAGAAAAGTGGCTTGAGTCTGATCAAATCATTAAAAATTCTTTCAAAATTATTTATATGTAGAAGGAAACAGAAACTGGAAATGATCAAAAAAGAAAAAAATATGGATAATGAGGTTAATTCACCCAGTAATGTAAAGTGGGAATATATTCTATGATATAAAAACAAATAAAGCAATTCACTTGCATAATTTGAAATTAAAAGTGATTCTATTTTCCCTAATAAAAACAATGGACAATAGTAATGTAGTAGTAAAATATATTAATACACCTACGTGGGCTACCACCGCAAAAAAATGAAAAACGGCAAGGAAAGTCATAATCTCCGTACTTCGAATAATTTTGGAAAAGGTCCTCTAGAATCCAACGCGGCTGAACCAAATGCAGCTTTCTTACCTTCCAGACCTTTAGGGTATAGTGTAAATAATATCTCTCAATTTGTCTGCCTGCCTGGATCAACCAATATCCATCACATATATTTAAGTATTTCTATGATGGTTTAAGCCAGAACTCTGAATCTGGAGGCCACCACTTTATTCACCAGTGCTTCAAAATGAGCCAGGCCTTTGAAAAATTTGCCAGTAATGCTATCGGGTTCAGAGGGAAAATCAAAGAAACAGTTACGTGTCATGAGACTGTGTTATCCAAATGGCCTCAAATACACACTAGGTAAAAAGCAACCAAATAGGCACCTTTGGTATCACTCGGTGTATTGTTCTGATTGAACCGGGTCGCGGACTGTCATGCCACCTGCAAACGTACGTGTTCACCCCAGTGGACACGCCAGCCACAGTCAAACACACAATCATCACGACAGCCTCCACTTGTTAAACAGTTTTCCATGCGAGGCTGCACGCTGCACTGCGATTTCTAACAACAGCCCGTCAAGTTACTGATATTTGCCAGCTTTACAGGTGAGGAAATATGAGAAATTCATAAAGAAATTCAAGTCAGACACCCGGGGAGTGGCCAGGCTGGGACTCACACACCCACACAGTGTTCTTCCATTTACGTCTCTGAACCGTTGCCAAACTGTAAGGCCTGTGGGGCTTCGACTCCAAACTCAAACCTTCGGCCATAATGCGAGAAAAATAAGCAAGCCTTTTGGATGGCTTAAAAACAACTACAGCTTCTGTATCTTAAAGCTGACCTGTGGGGATTACTGACCTGGTGACAGCTGGGGACCTGAATGCCATTGGAGGAGCTTCTTAAGTGAAGAACTAGGATTATTTCCCTAAGGGCTGGGCATATTCCTCTCTTGAAGAGTGGACATAAAAACTCCTTGATGAATTATTAACTTCAATCTTGATTATTTATTGAGTGCGTAAAATACGCCAGGTGCTTTACATATATGACCTCACTTAACCCTCACAGCAACCTTGCAAGGTAAGAATTATAAATTCCACTTTCACGTGAGAGAACTAAAGCCCAGAGAGATGAACTGATTCCTCCAAGGACACAGAGTCAGGAAGTAGCCAAGTGGAATTGGAACACATTTCGGTTAATTGCAAGTCTGTCCTCTTAATACTAGCCTCTCCTTCCAAACCTTAGAACAAAGAGGGGGTTTAAGCCATAAACAAACAAAAAAAAAACCCAAAAGCCAAGGAAAAAAGTTTTCTAAAAGGTTGGGGAGAGGGAGAAATGACAGAAAAGAGTTTGACAAACTGTGTTAGGATGTCAACAGATCCAGTACAAACAAAGTCAGAGAAGGCTGTCATATTGAAAATGCCACAATAATTAAGTTATTACTATTTAATTTATTTAACTGAGGAGTAAGAAAGGTGGAAAATTCAAGACCCAGTTAAAAAGATCAAATATATTGGGAATATTTTCAAGCTTCTTCTTTGAGGAAAAGACAATTTAGGAGGAAATAACTGATACCTCACTGTGATGTTCTGTGTTTCAGAGGAGAACCCCGTCACAATTCCCTTTGCTTGTCTCCCATCCCACGTAGTTTAGTTACTAGAGGAGAAAGGCTCCGCTACGTCATGGCCATTGTGGTCAGGTGTGGGTTTTTTTGTATGCCCCGTATTTCCCTGAATAAATGCTCCTCTCCCACGTCGGTTTCTAAAGGGTTCCTGTGGAAGAGACTCCAATCCTGGAGTCAAGGAACTGCCTGCACAGAATCCCAGTGACTAGTTCAGTAATGGACATGTGACCTAACTCAGGCCAGAAAGGTCAGCTCCAGGACACATGACAAAACTACTGGGAATGTGCCTACTCAAAACCAGCCAATGTAGAGCTGCTAATATGGGAAGATGAAGACTTGGAGCTTGTTTACATTTTTGCCACCGTGTGGAGAGAGCCTTCCTGCCACTGAAGTCTACACAGAAGAAAAGAGACCTCAGAGAGAGAGAGCCAACAAGCTCTTACCCTGATTTTTCAAATTAAAAAAAAAACTATACTAATACAACTGGGGTGGAACACAGGGTGGGTTTTTGATCAGACAGGTGATGCCAGAAGTCTAGCTCCACTATTTACAGTTTATGTGACTTATGACCTGGGACAAGTTATTTAAACTCCCTGAGATTTGGTTTCCTACCTTTTATTCTTTAAAATGCATATGACAATATCTTTCTTATGGAGGTATTATGAAGATTAAATGAGATACAGTTTTAAAAGCATTTAGCCCAGTGATTGGCATATAACATAATGTCTACTTGATAAGGACCAGTTATTATAATTAAATTCAAAAGCACTGTTCCATGTCCAAGAATAACTTCCAGCATCATTAGGCTTATCTGAGGAAGCTGAGATGGGGAAAAATGTATGAAAGCTCAGTTCTACAAGGTAGAGAGCAAGAGATTATACATCTGTAGCAAAATGTTTTGCTAAAATGTTTGAATGGAACTTGGGGTTTGAATTTTTACGAGCTTATTCAGAAATACTGTGTTATCAAAATGAGAAAAAAAAAAAGTTCCCACACCGATAATTTCAAAATGATTGCATCTCTACTGACATCCAAATATTTACATCTTGGTAGTAAAAAGCAAAGTCAGCAAAAAACAGGAAGGACCTTCAGGAGAAGCAATGAAACTGATTAAGAGTCTCCAGATTGAAAGAACTACGGGAGGTTTATTTTAGTAACAACTAGGTGGAGACCTGAGAAGTACCCACATGTATTTGGAGAATAGAGATAACTGCAGTTATTCATGCCTCTCTAACCCACAGGCAAAATTACTATAATAAACATACCCTCTGTCTACTGCCCACCAGATAGTTTTCATCTCAGTCTGAAAAGCACCAAACCAGCCAAATGGCACCTTCTTCACAGACCCCTGGAGAGCAAGAAATGCCGGTTCAGCGCTGTAGGTGAGGGTCTCTCTCAACACTGCATCTCCCTGCAGAGATGCGGACAGAGGGATTTCCAAACCCCACTTTTCCCTGAAGCAGTGAAGCCTAGGGGGACAGAGCAATTCCAGAGTTGCTTTAGGGTTTCAAAATGCCTTTGGTTCAGCCCTAGTGTTTGATTTGCCCAAGGAACTATGGAAACCCTCTTAGCTGGCGGTAGACTCAGTCTCCGTGGGTGTGGGGAAGAGGACCGACGTCCTTATCACCAGTCTGGCAAGCAATCTGTGCACTTCGTCAGGAGGATTCCGTTCTCCTTACTCTTTCTCTTCTTTGGTGTCCGTTGTTTGTTTTTTAGTGAATTTTAACACAACTCTATCAGGATACTTAAAGACGCTTGCCTTGGTATAGGCTCACATAGAAATAGACTGTTTTGAAATCTCAAGTTTAATCACACGCCTTTAAGTGCATACATATAATATACTCAAATATTATGACTTTGTATAAGCACAGCCAAAGAGTCAAGTAAAAATAGGAAAAGTATATCCAATTAGTCAACTGTTCCAGATTTCCTGGATGTTTTCCATCATAAAGACAAATATGTGCATAATTTATAATATTTATAAAAAATTGTGTGAGTCGGGGACATATGGCCTGACCCAGGCCTGCCTTGTCAGGGGCACGTGCCGAGGGGTGGAGGTGTGGGCCGCCATCCAACCCAGCGCCCCGCTGAGGGGCCGCGTCTGCTTCCGGGGGACCCCTTTCAATGATTAGCATAAAGGCTCGGGAGGAAGCAGCCCAAGCAAAAAGATATTCTTTTCCTGCTGTTACTAGTGGTAGTTGTAAGCCGAGGCACAGGATGAAAGTGGACCTACGCAGCAGATGACATTGTTGCTTTCTCAGACGTCTGCTGAAGTAGGAGTCTTTCAAGGCTCTTGCTGACCATGAAAGGCCAGTGCAAGCAAGAGCACACGGAGAGAGAAATCCCGTGTCCTTGGCTTCCCGTTGACTGCCTGCCAAGGTGAGAAGCTGGGCTTTTGCCACTGTATCTCATACCTTGATGATGTATTCTAGACAGCTGTGAAAAACCACACTTTCAAGGTAAGCTAGTAAATTGTGGCCACTCAATAAATACTAAACCACCACAGCCATTGGAGTAAGTCCATTTGCCCTGTGCTTCTTGAAAGAAAGGCATGACTAAAACGCGAGAGTCACTGTTGAGAAAATATGATCTAATTTTGGCTACGGTGGCTTTGCTTTAAAATAACTGAGCTTGCTATTCAGCTCATTACAAAATAGTTATGATATCAGTTAACATTTATAGTTCTAATCCATATGCCGGGAGGAGTTTACAATTAATTTGGATGGACAATTAAGGAAAGGACTCTAATTTAAGGAAACACCTTCCCTAGGTGAGTCAACCTGTCACCTTCCCAGCTGGGCGCTGGCGTTTCCGTCCTAGTGCAGGGGCAGCATTTCTGCAACCAGGAGGTGTATTATGTTAACACTCATTTAATTTGTGGTCCCTCTACTTCTAACTACCAGTAGGGGGGCCAGTTGGCACCGATAACATTAATTATTTTGCATAATGGGCACCTGTCACCTATGAACCCGACTCAGCCTACTAACCGGATTTCACGTGGGTAAACAAGTAGTAATGACCACTAGTTACCATTAGTCTAGATTTGCACTCCTCCCCCACCCCCGACCTTTTCCCACTTCACAATCGCCATTCCCCTCTGAGCATGAGGGGTGAAACCATGAAATGGTGAGACCACCTAGAAAAGAAGAAATCATGAACATAAAGATTTCCATGACTATTTTTGGAAAATAGACACGTTTCATTGGATCGTTTCTACAGTCTACAGTAGCAAGCATGTAATGTGGAATATATTTTAATTGCTGTGATGTAAATGAGACTTTGGGGTCATGTTACAGAGTGCTAACTGAAAGATCCAGCTAGGACTTTAGCGCGCCTGCAGGCCTTTTAAATTGTTATGGGAAACCTCAGCATTCAATTGAGCAGTTTCAACACTGAGCTCCCCTAAGGCTTATTACAGTTTGGCAACATGATGCCAATTTCAGCTAATGTACATAAAGCTTTTTTCTTCTCATACTTTATCTACAGAACCTCTCCGGTATGTACAACTCAAAAACCACGAAACATGAGGCAGATGAAGAGCTACATAATTGAGGCAATTTACCATTGTGTTATTGGCAAAGGTTCTCAGGTACGAAGGACCTCACTCACATGGGGTTCAGAAAACCATGAGTTTCGAAATATTGGTCCAATAATAATAAATAGAAATATGTATAAAATGCCCAAATTATTAGAATTTAATTTCCATTTAAATATTTCGTTATAAACTCCCCACAAGAAATGCATCCAGATAACTCAGTGCAAGAAAGATTCAAGCGGTAAATATCTAGAAGATTAACTCAGGATACTAGGATACTTAGAAAATGTATTACAATTGATAAACATTTTCATATATGCTCTGATAGTTAAGTTGGCTCTGAAAACCTGGTTCCTCAAGTATGAGCCACTAAAAAGAGAAAATGTATCTCAAATATAAGTGTGGCTTACTGTCATACAAGGGAGCGCACCAGGGGACCCTGTTTCCTCTTCTTGGGGACGTGAAGTACAGGTCTGTGTAACTTCTTGCTGCTGCAAGGAAGAAGGTGGGCCAGATTCCCCACTGCCTGACTAGATGAGTCTGATGCTTCTTCTCAGGATGTATCTGAGCAAGACAATGCACAGTCCTTCACAGAGGTGGCAAGAGACGTGTCCAAAGTTGTTACTGGTTTTGCGTTAGATCCCCCAAATGGCTGGATCACACGCCCTTCAGCTGGATCTGCAGAACTTGGGGAGTAAATAGCAATGCTACAAGAATACCTTCCCAACTACTATTACTGAACTGCAGAACTCCTTGGATGACAACCACTTCCTTTAAAGCCCTACAACAAAAGGCATGAAATAGTCTCTGTGACCTAAACACTAGTCATCAAACTGCACTGGGTGTTTCATACCAGGCCATACCCACCATGACTCGGTGTGGACATTTAATGCTCTGATGGGAATTATCCTTCCATCTCAGGCCAAGGGAGAAAGGCAGAAAAGGGCAGCTTTGGCGGAAGCAAAGGAACGGAACTGGGGAACGGAACCAGGGCACAAATCTGAAGTACCGAGTTAAGAAATTGTAGTAAAAGAGGACAAATTATGGCTAAAATGTCTATAAGCAGAATGCCATCAAAATATGGATTTTGAATAATAATACTCTTCCACATTCCTGTCGATGGCTCATTGAAAGAACATTTCAGTCTGATCACACCTAATTTTCTCGTTCAGCAATTTCTCCACAACACTATTCATGGCATCCTTTGAAATATTAGCTGTTTTGGTGGCACGTTGAAAGGAATAAAAGACTCAAAACAACACTGGAAAGTCATCCACAATCATAATGCAATTATTTCCCCAGTAAGTCAGTGCCTGACAATCTCAGTCAAGGAATCAAGCATTCTTGGTTAATCGCACTCTTCACTCGTTGGCCCTTCGGGACTTGTTCTTTGCTAAGAACCTGTTGCTTTTTGCGTAGAGCTGTTTATTGCCCTGACCACATCCTCTTCCATACTTTCAGGGCAGAATGCTCACGTTTCAGTAAAAATGTAATAATTTCTGGAGCTGGCCTGACAATGTGACGCTCAGCGTTGGTCAAGCGTGCCATTCTCACAAACCAGTGCAGCTCAGCTTTCTGGAAGCTAGATCCAGTTCACCTGTGTCTTCTTGGTGCACCCCCCAAAAAAATATCTTGACAAGTTGATCTCCAGTTGTCGGCACCCCTTATCCATCAGCAGCACACGAATAAGCCAAGGGAGAGTGGTTGAAAACTGCAGGACGATAAAAGATCTGCACAGTAAGCAAGTTCTCTGGTTTGTGTCCATGCAAACCAGTTTTGAGCTACGTCATTCCTGTTGCAGACTGAACTATTTTGGCTACAACCGTTGAGAAGGGGAAGGGCACGGGTTGTCAGTGAAGTTTGTACTGTCATTTTCTATTACTCCACATGTTTCTCAACCTCAAAATTCACAGTCACCCCTACGTGTCCATCAACAGAATGGATAAAGAAGATATGGTACATATATACATTGGAATACTACTCAGCCCTAAAAAAGAACAAAATAAGGCCTTTTGCAGCAACATCAATGGACCTAGAGATTATCATACTAAGTGAAGTAAGTCAGACAGAGAAAGACAAATATCACATAACACTCATGTGTGGAATCTAAAATATGATACCAATGAACTTATTAACAAAACAGAAACAGATTCACAGAGTTAGAAAACAAACTTATGGTTATCAAAGGGGAAAGGTGGCGAGGGGGATAAATTGGGAGGTTGGGATTAACATATACACACTACTATACATAAAATAGATAATCAACAAGGACCTACTGTATAGCACAGGGAACTCTACTCAGTACTCTGTAATAACCTATACACCAGAAACTAACATGACATTGTAAATCAACTATACTCCAATATAAAATAAAAATTAAAAAAAAGAAAGAAGACAGTGCCATTTTCTCAGGGCAAATGTCTTTATGCAATGCACAACTTAAAAAAAAAAAAAGAAAATTCAGAATCACCCCATCCAAAAGACCCTCTCTGATGTTATCCACTTTTGTGTTTCACACATAGTAAGTCTTCAGTAATCAATAGCTTCCTGATTTATGTGAACATGGTGTCCCAAAAAACCCAAATGAGACAATGGAGCTGGCTGTAACAGAAAAATGAATTATCTCAAAAGAGAAAAGATAATAGAATATTGTCTTCAGGGCATCTCTCGCTTGCCACTACTAGATTTAGTTCATTTGCTTTTGTGTAATTTTTTCACTATTCCCTGTAGAGTCTTCATACTCTATTTAAAATCTTCCTCTTGAATAATAGGAACGTGATCATCTAGCAAGGAAGCTATTATAACAAAATCATGCTATAACATTCAAATGTCTTCATGAGTCTTACTATCCTAAAATTTATATCTAGAAAAATAATGGTTCTGTAGAATATTCTCATTATAATCATGCAATATTAAAACACAAGGAAAGACCTCCAAACTAAAAATTAAACCATTAGAAACGACAATATAAAATTTAAAATATACAGCCCTGGTGTGCCTAAAAAGTTGCCTAATAGCGACTAAACGAAGTTTTACATACACAGCTACCATTTATTTATCTCATTTAATTTCTAGAACACACATATGAGGTGGAAACTTCTATTAAACATTCTTTTACCAAGAGGGAAACCTAGACTCAGAGAAGTTAAGTAACTCACTCAAGGTCACACAGTTGCTAAGTAGCAGAGCTAGGGCTCCAACCCAGATCTGTGTGACATAAAACTGGTGCACTGAACCACGACTGGTGTTCATCATTAGGGCAGATACATGCAGTCACATTAGGTAAAACAAAATAAAATAATGTGACTTATTCTTATTCTGTTTAAGAATTGATAACACCAATTCTCGTGTTTCACTGTGAAAGCTTTTAAGGCAGAAATGATCATCTGCAGCAGAAACAGAAATATTACTCTCATGTCATAATATTGTTCGGTGGGGCTTTGGTAAAATCCCGACATCTGATAGTGCCTGGTAGAGCAAAGACTGACCGATTAGTCACTGGTGTGTCCCAGCATAGTAACCGACGTGTGAAATCACAGAATCGGAAAGGCCAGTGCTCAAACATTAGTGCCAATAATAATTCAGCTATGAATTTTCACACTAAGTATCGATGAAAAGTGCATACACTAATTTCCACAAGGTATGTTTAAATGAAAAACAAACCCTACCTGTGGTTTATGGCAGAGTTGATGAGAGAAGCAGGTTTCACGGGTGAAATTAAGATAGGTTCCCATCAACGAGAATGCCGCAATTCACATAACTAATCACCCATAAAACCTATTACAAACAAACACTAAGAAAAACTCAAAAAGCATGTAAGAGTGATGAAATTTCCACCTCAATGACTGATAAAGGCAGATATATCAAAACTCAACTGAGCTGGAAAAATGACACGCTGTGAAGAGGTGCTCAGGGTGACAAGTGTTCAGGATCCTCCATTAGTCAAAGTGAAGACTCTCTATACATGGATATTTCAGGTCCTCATCCCTGGAAGCTCAGGTCTTAATGACCGAAGCCTGTCTTCTCACATAGAAATTAGAAAGAATGCTTCCAAGTGCAGCACTCTCAAGGAAAAATGCCTCGTCAGATGAACACCTCTCCATCTGAATCCTAAGAAAGCCATGTCTATCCTTCCATTTTAGAATTAGATAAGGTGCACATTTATCACACACTCTTTTTTTTTTTTTTTAATTAATTTGTTTCTTTTTTGGCTGCATTGGTCCTTCATTGCTGTGCGCGGGCTTTCTCTAGTTGCAGTGAGCGGGGGCTTCTCTTCATTGCAGTGCGCGGGCTTCTCATCGGGGTGGCTTCTCTTGTTGCGGAGCACGGGCTCTAGGCGCGTGGGCTTCGGTAGTTGTGGTGTGTGGGCAAGTAGCTGCGGCACGTGGGCTCAGCAGTTGCGGCTCGTGGGCTCCAGAGCGCAGGCTCAGTATTTGTGGCACATGGGCTCAGTAGTTGCAGCATGCGGGCTCAGTAGTTGTGGCACTCGGGCTCTAGAGCGCAGCCTCAGTAGTTGTGGTGCATGGGCTCAGTAGTTGTGGTTCACGGGCTCTAGAGCGCAGGCTCAGTAGTTGCGGCACATGGGCTCAGTAGTGGTGGCACATGGGCTCAGCAGTTGCAGCATGTGGGCTCAGTAGATGCAGCACTTGGGCTCTAGAGCACAGGCTCAGTAGTTGTGGCGCACGGGCTCAGTAGTTGTGGCTTGCGGGCTCCAGAGTGCAGGCTCAGTAGTTGTGGCGCACGGGCTCAGCAGCTGTGGCTCACGGGCTTAGTTGCTCCGCGGCATGTGGGATCTTCCCGGACCAGTGCTCGAACCCGTGTCCCCTGCATTGGCTGGTGGATTAGTAACCACTGTGCCACCAGGGAAATTCCTCACACACTCTTTAAATATCGTTTTCAACGCCAGTTTCTTGGCTTCAAGTTTTAGATCTTCTTTTACCATTGCTTTGGACCAAACATGATTAATGACTTTCCCATTTAACTTTTTAAGGGAAAGGCATTCAGCCTTGTTAAAGGGAGAATAGTGCGCAGATAAAAGGAAAACTAGTGGTCACGGATGACCAAGCATCCCATCCCATGTACCTTACTTTTACAAACAGTTCCACTGTGAACTCTCAGCAGAGCAGAGCGGCCCCCCGAACAGTGACAGACGCTCCATAAACGTTTGCTGAATGAACATGTGACGGAGCGACCCGACCCCACAAAGAATGAGGCACCGGGAACGCCCACTTTCATGTCCAGATCACAGAAGTGTTTTTAACATGACGTCCACCTTCTACAGGCATCAACATGAAACTAAAATGCTGCCTCTCATTTTACAAAGGAGAGAGTATTCAAATCACACACGCCAGGAAAGGATGGGGGTGAGGCACGAACATGGGAAAAGTCCAAGGGCAACAGGCTGTGGAATAACCTTTTAAACGGATTTTCTTCTTTGCTAAATTTCGGGCAAAAAAATGCATTTTTTGACAGTGAAAGAAATTCAAGGGCTTCGCTGGTGGCGCAGTGGTTGAGAATCCGCCTGCCAATGCGGGGGACACGGGTTCGAGCCCTGGTCTGGGAAGATCCCACGTGCCGCGGAGCGGCTGGGCCCGTGAGCCACAACTGCTGAGCCTGCGCGTCTGGAGCCTGTGCTCCGCAACAAGAGAGGCCGCGATAGTGAGAGGCCCGCGCACTGCCATGAAGAGTGGCCCCCGCTTGCCGCAACTAGAGAAAGCCCTCGCACAGAAACGAAGACCCAACACAGCCAAAATATATATATAAAAAATAAATTAATTAATTAAAAAAAAAAAAGCAATTCAATAGTCCAGACAGCCTTAGATACTTGGATAGCGGGGTTGATAAAACAACTTCCTGGCCTTTAAAAGAAAATGTATCATTCAAGTGAGTTTTGTTAGGCCCCCTCTTTCCCTGTCTACGCAAGCCCAAAAGGTCCAGTATTGTGCTCTACAGAAGCACGGTGACTTGAAGCTTACACAGTGATGCAGAGCTCTACCTACTGGCTGTTTACCTTTCTCAGTATAGACCCAGCACCACCCTGTCTTTATAGCTGTTTGCTACCCTTACTCCCGATGTTGCAGTGTAGCCATGTCACTGAAAACACAAATTGCATTTTATGGCTGTATATGCTCAACTTCCTCTTCCCCGTGTATTCATTCCGTCACTTCAAAAGAAGCATCCTTTAAAAAAAATAAAAAAACAACTATGTCATCTGCCAAAAGCCAGTGGCATGTCCTATTGTAGAGAGTGTCACAAGGGACACCTCTCCTCTGATGCTTCCAGAAGTGGGAATTTTCAAGATGCTCTTAAACGTACGTTTCTTTTCCATTTAATTGATTATTCATGAGTTAAAAATAATTAAAGAAAAAAATCTGGAATTGACAGTAATATTTTTCTTGCTAACCTCAATTAACTTCAGCCTCTCTTCAGTCATGCTACGTGTCAAAACGGTACCTGATGCTGAATCGGGGGAAAGGAAAGCTAGAGATATCAGGAAAAATCGATTCAAAATATCCTCTTTTAATAGATACTATTTTAAAAATACAAACTATTTCATACAGACAAAGCCCAAACAAATCCCAAGTTTGGTTGCAATTTTAAGTAAAGGAAGAGAGAAATTTGGGGCACCCATAGAGAGGTGATGGAATGGTGTATGCCTTAGTTGCACATGACAGACTCTACCTGATTGAAAAGTTCCTGCCAAAGTTAAGAACCAAAGGAAATATGGGAAACGGTAACAGGAAACATGTATGTGGCCTATTAATTGTCCTCACTATCGTGGTTTAACATGCACAAGATGCTGTCCTCTTCACTTTGCTTTCAAATGTCTGTTTTTCTTTATAAGGGATAGCTTTATAATTCAAAAGCAACAGAGGACTAATAAATAAAAGGAATACTTCTTTTTTCTGTAAAACAAAGCTAGGCTGGAAATGCCAGGCTAAGAGAGATCAAAGGTCACTTCAGCACAAACTGAAGTCAATTATTTTGGGATCCATCATTCAATTGAATTGCTTTAGAAATGGAGAGCCTGTCATCACATTTCTATCCTTTTTAAAAATTTCGATGTTTTGTAGACGTCTAGGAGGAGGCTGTGATTCACAGAGAAGCCTCAGCTTTCCAGAATGGAAGCTCTAGAAATCAAGCATGGCAAATACAACAAATCAGCTAGAGAATTCTATGTAAAGATGATATAAAGTGAAATACAAGAATTCCCTTTTGGTATGTGCACACATGGCCCCTCACCTGATTAAAGAGCTATGAAATTAATAATATTATTTACCTATATACATAGAGCAAATGCAAGACGGGAGAGAATCTATTTCAACTTACAGAGGAGCGCTGGTCCTCACCCCCCATCTCTGAGACCACAGGTAGGCATCAGCCGTCATTGTGTGTCCACATCAGTGTCAGTATTAAAATTCTCAAAGTGTGCAATTCTACTGTCAGATCTGTGACCTGGTAATACGGACCCAACATTTTAATGTCTTTATT
Organism: Eschrichtius robustus; assembly: GCF_028021215.1. NCBI lineage: Eukaryota > Metazoa > Chordata > Mammalia > Artiodactyla > Eschrichtiidae > Eschrichtius > Eschrichtius robustus. The sequence goes on from NC_090844.1 coordinate 650,142, forward strand.
TGTTCAAGTGTGGGTCATCAGATACCATAATTCGAAATACAGAAAAGTTCAAGTCAAGGTAATTTCTCTCCCCTTTTCAACCATATGGACCTAGAATCAACTGACACTTTCTTTCAGTAGAGGTTTCTCCTTCCTCTCTTCTTTCCTCCCTCCCTCCCTCCTTCCCTCCATCCTTCTCTCTCCCTCCTTCCCTCCCTTTTTCTTTCCTTCCTTCCTCCCTTCTTTCAGAAAGGAAAGAAACTGTTTGGTAAACAACGGCCCACTTAAATACAGCAAGTCTTCCCCTGGGTCCATAACGACATGAGAGAGAATCACCCTGCTTGTGGTCTGATGGAAGGCAGGCCCTAACAGCACACTGGAGTCTGCCTTTCCACAGCCCGCCCTGCCACCCCACTCCCCTTTGCACCCTCACTCATCAGTATTTCTCGGTCACGTGACCACAGCACGTAACTTAGCTTACTTGTCGCTTCTCTAAAACAGGGGATAATAACATCTTGCCTTTCTGGAAGTAAAGGGTTGGTCGAAATTATCCTGAGGTTCCTGCTAACTCGAAGATCTATAATTCAGAGATTTCTAAAAGACAGAGGGGTCGTTCTCAATTTCCACGACCTTGAGACACAGTGAAATGTCAACCTTCCTGTGTAACGCGAGCAAAGAGAAGCAGCATGATGTGTCGTCGTCCATTTTCCCTTAAAAATGTTTTTTATTGTTTCCTTGTCTCACACTCTAAAATAATTACACACCTGAGCTCTTCTTCAATCAGTGACACAGCCTTGCTCTCCCTTCCCCTGCTCTGTTCCACGGTGATTCCATGAAGTTGGAAGAGGTAGAGCTGCACGGTAGCATTTCAGGGGTCAATAAAGAAGACGCTTCGAATTTCAAACCTAGTTTTATGAAGAGACGTACAAACGCCCTTGCTTGAATCTTTTTCATTTTTCAACCAAGTGGCTGTTAATAACTACGAGAAACTACTTCAGGTGAGAATCTGCCACAGATTATCACGTAATCCGGGATTTTTAATGCCTCGTTACTCTTTCCGTCCTGAATAATCCCCAGCCAGTGTTTTCCCACCACTCTTAGCCCCCAGCTTCACTTCTCAAACGCCAGAACTCTACCCTGCGGCCGGCCGCTCCATCATCTGTTTCTTTGATGTGCTTCAGTCACTGGGGCTTCATTTTTTCCACTCTTCACTTTGATATTTCTTCCTTTCAGTTCTTTGGCTCCCACGTATGCTTTTCTCCCTTACGATTTAATTCCAAGACAACACTTTCCCGAACGACCTTTAAATCTCTCTATCTGAGGTCCGCTTTTATTTACCGTTTTACTGAAAGTTTCGTTTCTGTGCACTACCCACTTCCTTCTAACAGCAGAATAAAAGCTAACGTGTGAAAACACACATCCTAGCTTGATGGACAGAAGTGCCTCAACAGAAAGACACGTGCTTTGGCAAAATGTGCCTCCCTTTCGGTGCGGTATCCAAACTAACAGTGGTTCAAATGTCTGCATTAGAAGAGAAAATGTACTGGACAGTCCTCTCCCTGAGAAGCCTTGGGGAGTCTGCCGCGGTGTCACAGGCCCTTCAGAAGACTTTCTTGCTGGTTCAGACATTTACTCATTCAACAATTATTTTTCAAGGACCTATTATGTGCCAGGCACTGCGCTAGGTACCACGGCTAGAATGGTAGAGCACAGATACCTTGCCCTTGTCTGTGGGGGACACAGACAAACAAATAAACAAGCAAATAAATAATTACGGATGATAATAGGTGCTATGAAAACATCAGGTTCCTATGTGTGGTGGAGGGGGTCATGCCCTCTGAAGGAGGTGATGTTTAATCTGAGATGCACAAGATGAGATGCACCCCTGAAGATGGCTGAGTGATCAAAGGGCCCGGGGACAAGCCATGACACAGGCCCCGTGTGTGAGCGGCATGGGCCACAGAGCAGAGAGAAGGCCAGAGAGAGTCCTTCATTGGGAGAAGGAAGGGGCAGCAGTCGCAGATGGAGAAATCGAGTCACTTAAACTGGCACTGAGTCCCAGTCCGGGATGGGGTAACTAGCGCCATACTGGTATCTGGGAAATGCACAGATGACCTTCCAGCTTTCTCTGAGGCCTGGCTGCTGAGGCCAGTTTTCTATACTCCCTGCCATCACACAGAAAATCACAATTAATGAGGCAACCTGACCCTATCTGGATTTGCCGCCTAAAAGAACGTACATGATACAAACAAGAGAACTTCAACGCTACAAGGAGCTATTATCAGTAGATGGTTAATACACGGTCTTGGGAATTCACGTAGATGTATCCTGAAACCAAAGAAGCTTGGTGGGGCTGGGAGACTGACAACCAAGGGATACTTTTGGTCTTTTTACGGAAGAGGTAATGAAGAAGAATCAGAAACCATAGGATGTTGAACTACTATTTTTATCTTGTATTGTGGAAAGGAAGTACAGAAATAAAACAATCCATTCATGTAAAAGTAGCACCTTTACTTCAAAGATCAAGATGGTTCAGAAAAAGAATTTATCCGTATGATCTGTAGGACCTGAATAGTTGTGTTAATTCTGTATTTCAGCATTGGGTCAAACCACAGGAAACCGCCAATATTCTATTGTTATTGATCCATAACAATGGTAATGTTACATAGTTTGACAAATAGCTGTGCAAGCAATCTAATAGCTCATCTCTGATAAACGTGATGTGGTTTTCGGTTTTAACGCAAAGTAGATTCTCTGAATTTGAGTTCTCCACCAGCAGAGAGGAGAATAAAAAGGAATCTAGGGCGTATTGACTGCCACCACGTGCCATGCCCGTGGCACGGTAGGTGCTCTCCATACGCTACCTTATTTATGCCTCATAATGAGGTTAAACACTATTCCTCGCATTTCACAGCCAAGGAAATGAAGACCCAAAGAGATTAACTATAAAATATGGTGTAAAATGAGAATCATATGTGAACCAGCCTCCCTCCCTTATCTATGTCCCTGGTTTTTTTCTCTCACCTTTATCTTCTTTCCCTTCCAAAGAAAAGGACGTTTTTACTTCCCCGGAGGCTATTCTATCAAAATCAGAACCAAACAAAGAAATATCACACAGGAAATTAAGAGCAAATTAGCATAAGCAATGTGTTTCTAAAAAATGGGATCTTTTGTCTTAATCCCGTAATATTTTTAAGAACTGTTTTCAGTAAAGAGTGAGTAACACATCATAATCAAAGGCAGCAATTTACATACGTAGAGTCCTTGGGCACACAGCAGTGCCGGGCACATGAAAGTGATCCAGAACAGGAGGTGTAGATGTGAACTGTATGTTATGTAATCTAGAAACCCTCTGTCTTCCTCATCTGAAGAACACCACTAGTTACAGACAATCAGCATTCAGTAAATCTTCTGATAGATCAAGGATTGCTCTGATTATAAACACTCTGGCTCAGAACCTCCTTTCGTGATGTATAGCTTGCAGATAAACCAAAATAACCTCTAGGCTTTAAGTACAACTGAAAAAAAAATCTTTAATGATTTATTTGCATATTTATCAGGAAAACTCAAGTTTGATCACACACTCTAAAAGAGCTGTCATGTATGGAGGCAACCTAAATGTCCATCGACAGGGGAATGGATAAAGAGGATGTGGTATAATATACAGTGGAATACTACTCAGCCATAAAAAAAGAATGAAATAATGCCATTTGCAGCAACATGGGTGGACTTAGAGATTATCACACTGAGTGAAGTAAGTCAGACAGAGAAAGACAAATATCATATGCTACCACTTATACGTAGAATCTAAAATATGACACAAATGAACTCATCTACAAAATTGAAACAGACTCACAGACAGAGAGAACAGACTTATGGTTACCAAAGGGGAAAGGGAGGGGGAGGGATAAATTAGGAGTTTGGGGTTAACAGATACACATCACTATACAGAAAACAGAAAAATAAGAAGGACCTATGGTACAGCACAGGGAACTGTATTCAATATCCTGTAATAACCTATAACAGAAAATAATCTGAAAAAGAATATGTATATGTATAACTGAATCACTTTGCTGTATACCGGAAACTAACACAACATTGTAAACCAACTATACTTCAATACAAAAATAAAAATTTAAAAGAGCCATGATGTATTTAACAGTAAACAAATATTTGGGGGTGAAATAAAATATAATAGGCTAGCGATAATTTCATAATAATTTTAAAAATGTATGTAAGCATGAACCCAAATCACTTAAGATGTATAACCCTATTTTGTTTTTTCCAGCTGGTCAGTTCTCCCACTTTAATTTTCAGGCCCTGACAGCTAAAATATCCACAGAAAACAGTTCTGTCCTCCCTTGTGAATGCCTTGTCCAGATGTCATACTTATTCCTTCCGTGAAGCAAAACATAAAGATAAAAACTCAAATAGCATACGAAATGAAAAATAATCAGATGAAAGGTTTAATCACAATTTTTACTGTTTCCCATTGTATTATTTGTTTTGCTTTTGCATGTAAGCGCTGCTTTTTGAAGCCTTACTGTATTAGTAGTGCTGTTTTTACTGCAAGAGTTATAATCTTAAAATATAAGAGCCAGGAAAGGACATCCCCACTGTTTCCATATGCATTCCTGAGTGAATGCAACACCATTTTTTATATCATCAATAATATACAACACTTTTTCTTATCATTCCAAGAAATTCAGTTGATTTAAATATTACAGGAATGCATGCAAAATCAGTTGGCACTCACATAAAAGAATTCTCTTAATCCATCACTCAAGATAGAATGGAAAATGCCAACTCTTTGTCAACAATATCAAACTGTAGCCCCTGCCCGTACCCTACCTCAATATGTTAAGAATATGGGATCTTGGGGCTTCCCTGGTGGTACAGTGGTTAAGAATCTGCCTGCCAAAGAGGGGGACACGGGTTCGAGCCCTGGTCCGGGAAGATCCCACATGCCGCAGAGCAACTAAGCCCGTGCGCCACAACTACTGAGCCTGCGCTCTAGAGCCCGCGAGCCACAACTACTGAGCCTACGTGCTGCAACTACTGAAGCCCAATGCGCCTAGAGCCCGTGCTCCGCAACAAGAGAAGCCACCGCAGTGAGAAGTCCGCGCACCGCAACCAAGAGTAGCCCCCGCTCGCCGCAACTAGAGAAAGCCCGCACGCAGCAACGAAGACCCAACGTGGCCATAAATAAATAAATTAATTAATTAATCAAAAAAAAAGAATACGGGACCTTTGAATGCGTTCAGAAACAGGAAAAGAGGTAAAAAGTATGAATAAGCATAGCAAATTTATAGCAAAAGTAAGTGTTACATCAAGAAGAGATCTTGGACAAAACGATCAATAATGAGCATATAAATTATGTTTGTCCATGTTCTTATTTTCAGGAATTCTGAGTCACACCTTAAAGAAAGAACAATCCATACATTTTTAGGTCGTGTCTATACATGGGAATCCAGCGTTTGATGGGAAATGATCATAGCATTTGGCAGTCTTGGACAAAGCAGGCCAGTGGTCAGTAATATGGCAGCTTTGGGGTTGGATTCCCAGAGCACTTCCTTAACTTGGATCTTGCTGGAATGCACTCCGTCACTTCGAGCTCGAGGGCACTAGGGAACAAAATGGCCTTTATATATCTCTTCCCAGAGAGGGGCACAGTCAGACACTACCATAGGGACTTTCAAAGCTGCTTCTAACCCAGACCCTCTTGCTCTGGTCAACTTCAGCCTCTTGTCAATTCAGGGCTGGAATACAAACGCTTCTATCTCTCCCATTTGAAAAAGCAGAATCTGTTCCGGGATTTAAAATTAGGGTGAAAAAAACCAGAGTGGATGTTGACTGTTTCAGGACGACCATCGTGGCTCCTGTGAGGGTAGGCCTAGAAATCTCATCGTTTTTGCCCCCAGGAATCCTGAGACCTTCTCTGCTTCAGGAGCTGAAGGCTGATTCTACGAAAAGAAAGCGCTTCACAACCAGGACTGAAGCTTCACAGTATTAGTAGAAACCCTCTTCTTCAGGGATGATATTTTTTTTAACTCCACCAACTGCCAAAGGCAGAGAGGGTGGGACACACAGGGTGGGCATGTACAATGCTGTCTCCAAATCTTTTAACTCCTTGGTGGAGGGGATACTGGGTTAACCGAGGCCAGTGATGGCCTAGGAAGCAGGGGGCCCAGGGGCCAGTGATGGCCTAGGAAGCGGGGGCCCAGGGGCCAGTGATGGCCTAGGAAGCAGGGGGCCCAGGGGCCAGTGATGGCCTAGGAAGCAGGGGGCCCAGGGGCCAGTGATGGCCTAGGTAGCAGGGGGCCCAGGGGCCAGTGATGGCCTAGGAAGCAGGGGGCCCAGGGGCCAGTGATGGCCTAGGAAGCAGGGGGCCCAGGGGCCAGTGATGGCCTAGGAAGCGGGAGGCCCAGGAAAGCCCCAGCTCCCCCAGATACCTCCCTGCATCTTCCACTAATTGTTGAGGCATTTGGGTTAAAAAGCTCTTCTTTTAAAATGCAAATGTCCCTGGGAGGATTAAGCCTCATTCATACCTCGGTGCGAATTAGTTTAATTAGATAATCAGATCTAATTAATTGAGGGCTCAGGGAAAGAGAGTTTTGATTGAGGTGGGCCAAAGGGAGGAAACCTTTGGAAGGGACTCAGGGTGGAGGCCTCCGAAGAAGTAGGAGGTGACGGGAGGACAGCAGGTTCTGGGGTGATGGAGTCCAGAAGGGGAGGTGCAAGGTTGCCAAAGGCAAACTTTGGCTACTCTTCCACTTTGCCCAGGGTCTTAGGACACCAGAAACATCACTGCAAATCACCACCATTCTTGCCCCTTGGTTAATAAAATCATCAGGATGCATTTGAAGGCTGCAAACCTTTCCCCAGTTGGAACTCACTGGGTCTGGCCAACTTTTGTAACTCAAGAAAGGAAGAAAGAGTAGGAGGAAGAGAAAGAGGAAGGGGGATGTGTCCTTCCACCCACTTCACTCTAAGTGGGTCCCAAACTCTGGTCTCCAAATATCCTTGGATGGAAGAGACCTTCCACCCACTCAGCTCCTACAGCCACATGTACCCTGGTCACTGCCACTCTCCTTGCTGCAGCCACTGCTTACCACGTCTGGTTGGGCTGGAGGTTGCTGCTGAATCCCCCGTGACGGATCCCTACAAAGATGCCCGCGGGCCACTAGAGTCCAGTGGTTAGCGGACCAAGCTCACATCCTGACCGTGGAATTTGCTTGCTATGAGATGCTAAGAAAATTACTCAAGTTTTAAGGAGCCCATGAGCCCTGGGTTTGTCTCACCTCTCCCCTTAGTTACCGCCTCTTCATCGCTCAGCTGCGATGGCCCTTCTTTGGGAAACCTTAGAGCAACACCCCAAGCCCATCTGGGCCTCCAGTGCGCTCCCTTAGCACGTGCTGCGCAAGTTTCAGGCAAGCTGCTCTTCATGTGCGTCCTCAAGTTCACCGTAAGCTCTTTAAGGGCAGACAGCAAATCACCTGTGCATTATACCCCCCAAACCTAGCACAGAGCACATGCTCAATACCTATTTTCAGAGAGAGAGAGAAAGGGAGAAAAGATCAAAGCCCAAAGCAGTTACCCACAGGGCCAAGCAGACCTGTGATCTCAAAGGCACACTGTGACAAAACATGTCTGTTTCAATCGGTGGCTGATACAATCCTTTTCTAACAATACGGATAATAGCCATAGAATGCTAACATTTTGTAACGGCAGAAAAATATAACAAAAAATATTTTGGGAAAACATCTCCACTACTTGGCTGGATCCTAAGGGACCAAGATGTAGCTCTGTGGGACACGCATTACCAAGATGTGCACTTTTCATTTTTTAAAGGTGAATTTTACATAGAAAATATTTGCAGATGTGTCTAAGAATGGAATACTACAGACAGACAGAAGGCTTCTACAAAACCACACTGAACCACTGTACCTCTTGGAAATGGTTCCGGTTTTGTTTTTCTATCAGCTTAGTTGCAGGTATCAATACGCCCCTCCCCCGCTTCTAATAGCCTACATTCTTATAAAAAAATCTTTATAGCCTCATATTTTTCTCATTAAAAGAAACAGAACAGTGCCAAATTGTTCTTTAGCATTGTACTTTGTTCCACAAACAACAGAAGGCAGTCATATGGCAAAAACAGCTTTTTCATGGGCTGAAAAAGGAAAAGAGCAGAAAAAATATTGGGGGGGGGAACTTTTCTCATGGGCTCTTGTCTGAGACGTCCAAGTTTTAATAAGATTACTAAGAAAATCATTCTAGGGAAGCACGATGTAAATGTGACTCACGGGATGTAATTAGAGTCTTCCCGTGTCTTCCAAGCCCCGTATAAACAGTTGAGTTTGGGACCAGAAAGTGCCTGGTGAGGACATTCTGGGCGAACTCGGCCTCTGGCCGCCTCTGTGCGGGCGCTGTCTGGTGTCCTGTCTATGCTCTCCTCCTGCGTTCATCCATCACATCCTCAGAGAAGGCTCCACAATGAGGGAAGGATCTAAATTCGCAAAGTCAAGACTGGCCTTGCTCTCAATACTGATTTGGACAATTAATCAGCTGTGTGACCTGGGGCAGGTTACACAAGCTCTCTGAGGCTGCTTCCCCAACAGGAAAATGGGGGAGGGCGGTGATAATACTATCAAGTCTCAAAAGAGCCTGTGCCTTCATCTCCCAACGTGACCAGGCTTCTTCAGGCTGTGTCTCCCGGCCTCAGAGTTCCCTTTGGAGTCTCTCCTCCAGGAGGTTCTTTAAAATCAGCTGGAGACAGGGGCAGACGGTGTTCAGGACACACCTGCTCGTGTTCGCCCAGTGGGAGCCTGTCAGAGAGGGAGCCAGCGTGTGGGAAGATCCCTCAGGGAGTTTACGTGCTCATGTATTCACAGTTATAATACGTATAAATATATAATTCACCTTTATAGCACTTACTGACCAGTCAAGCCTCCTGTGAAGGGAAACTCCCCTTCAAAAGGCTTTTCTGGATTTAAAACTAGAAAGAAATTTTTTTTTCTAATTTTAGTTTGGTTTAATGACCACATTACCTCTAGTAGTGGTTCTGGGAATTCTAGTGACAAATCTGTGGCAGATTTGTCCCAAGGATGTGGAATATTGAAGCAATTGCCTCACATCCCAGGATTCAGAAATCAGGCTCTGCTAGAACTAGGTTCTGGAGCTACTCTGGAAAGCACCAGTAGGCGAGGAGGTAGGTAGTGCACCAGCTAATCATTCATGCATTCGTTCATTCATTCATTCATTCATTTATTCAGTTAATAAGAATCCTTGGATCTGGGGGTCCATAGATGAATAAGACACTGTCCTTACTGTTTAGTTCACAATCAATTCAGGGAGATAAACACGTAACCAGTCAGTTAAAATAGAGTGATTAGTTAAGAGGAAAGACACCTGCCCTCCAGTTTAGGGATCCCTGAAGTAAGAGTCTCTGAGGCCACCTGACAGTCAGAGAGCTGAGACGGGGCTCTGGGTGAACACTTGAAGCCGATGGATCACCCATATCGGAGGGCCAGGCTGGAATGGGCAGCAAAGCCTGGGAAGTCTCCTGCCACAGGGAGACCATCAACTGTCAGCTGGCGTCAGCAAGAGAAAGATCAAAACCCATCCAAGAAGATAGGAGTTTCACCCATTTCAGAAAAACTCAAGAGAGAACAGCAGAATTTTCTAAATGTTAATCTCCGCAAATTGGTATTGAAAGGTCTTTTTAAAAAATGGTGAATGGCCGTGTTCCAGCCTTGCTGCATCTCTGAGGACATCATTTCCTCTGAGAACAGAGACTGAGCTTCCCCGGCCGGTGCACGGACCCATCCCTTCACAGTTCCGTGCTCGGTCCAGGCTGCATGCATCACTAGCCTTCACCCACCCAAAGCTTCCCATTCTCCAAAGGCAGCTCTGTCCCCACCCTCTTCGCGTGCAGCCTTCCCAGCTACTTTGGCTTAAAATGGTTCGTTCGTTCCTTAACCTCTCAGAGTACCTGCATTCTATAACTCATCTCCCTATAATCACACGTTGCTTGAAAATGTAGCTGAAAACTTCTTAAGATCAAGAACCTGGTTGTACACAATCACTCAGGCACACTGCAGAGCCTCAATAAATATATATGGAATATAAATGTTGAACATTTGTGTCTTTGCAAAAAAAAAAAAAAACTAAATAAGAAACATAGGAAACAAAATTATGGTTAAAATTTATACAAAGATTAATTCCTCTAATGTAATTCTATCACGACTAGACATGCTCAGCAAACTTCCCAAATATTTACAAACAAATATTAACCTAGATAGGATGAATTTTCCTCCAGTTAACAAACGTTACCTACACTGTATAAAAAGCCTGTATTTAAACTACAAGGGAGAGATACAACAATATCGAAGAACTGGAAACTAGGAACCCAAAACTAACCCTGAACACTGATATGGAAATAATAGAGTGGCTGTATTTCTTCAGAAGTCCCTCCGTTAAATATATGTAACTATATGTTGCACCAATGGTTGACAAATTAAAGACCTGAGATTTAAGACGAGAGAAATCCTTATTGTTTCCTGAGTAGCCCCTTCATTAAAAAATAAGTCATTATATTCAGCAATGATTCAGCAAACAACCATCATCTCATATAGATACAAAACTAAAGAAATAGAAAAAATTTTTTCTTTGTGATGAGAATTCTTAGGACTTCCTGTCTTTACAACTTTCATGTATAACCGACAGCAGTGTTAATTCTATGTATCATGTTGTACGTTACATCCCCAGTACTTATTTACTTTGTAACTGGAACTTTAGACCTTTTTGCTGTCTTCATCCAGTTCTCCCTGCCGCCAGCCTCACCTCATTCCATGATGTGTGTAAGTCAAATCATTCTGCTGGACACCTGAAACTTATACAGTGCTGTCAACTATGTCTCAATAAAGCTGGAGGGAAAAATAAGTTATTATATTCAAAGCTACAAAAGTTACTTAGTTCGAAGCCTGGGAGTCCTATTTGGATCGGCTAAGTGTGAAGTCCAAAACTATTTTCTCAGAAAACTCTTTGTAGCCCCTGATCATATTCTTTGTCTGATATAAAAATGGTCTAACTATGTGATTCAATGGATTCAGAGAAGACTTTTTCTCCCCCCTTGGTTAGAAGGTTTTCTTTACAACATACAAGCGGCAGCCTATTTTGAAACTCAACTTAGGAGTTGGAGTCTAATACATAAAATGATGAAGAGTACGTGGTAGACCCAGAGAATGAGGGGGTAACTGTCATCGAAACGGATGAAAACAGTGATCAAGTCTGTTTCGTAAGGGAAGGTTGGATCTGCTGTTCTCCAATAAAACATTACCATTTGAACCTCTCCTATTCCTCCCAATAAAAGGACTCTATAGAAAGATACACGGTTTAAAATAGTCTTTGTACCAAAAGACATGCAAATTCTAAATTTAGAAGAGAATCTGGAACATAGGGGCGTGATATGCTTTTTGAAGATGCTTATTCTGATTATTACTAGTAGAGATATAAGATTCAGGACCAAGCCAAGTGATAGTTTTTTGGGGGAGTACTGAGGCAATGCATAAATATCTTAGCCATTTATTCCATAAGTAAAATTATTTTTGACATTGTAAGTCAATCTTTATGAAATGCATTAAAATAGAAAAAAATAGCATTTTATAATACGCAGTAAATATTATTAAAATGTCTTTCTTCAAGTCTTGACATTTAAAAGTAATTCTGATGTTAAATTTTAATTCCACACAAAGGCACCACACATTTCTTTAAATATGTCATGGAAATTTCAAAATGCCATCAATATTATTATGACTTTTCAAGAGAGAAATATAAATATTTTTCGGTTTGGAGAGAAAAATCCAAAATGAACTATAAAGGAACTTCTAAAAAAAATACTACTTAAGCTCATAAAGTTAAAAATCCACGGTAAACTTTAAAATAAAATCAAAATTTAATATTACAACCAGTTTTAAATAAAGGCTACCTCTCCACATTCCAGGTAAGTGAATGAAAAAGATGACAAAGGCAAACCAGTTTTTATCTGCAATTGCTAAAAATGTAAAATGACTATTATCTTACAAATCTCATTTTAAAAATTGCAATTAATAACTACGTGGAGAATACTTTCTTTCAGCTCTAAGATCCTATTCAACCTATTATTAATAAGATAAGATCATTTACATAAAATGTGCGACCCCCTCGGAGTTCAGAGGTTCTGTTCTGTCACGTGGGGAGCTGACTCCTTAGACAGTTACCTGCTGAAACAGCAAATCCTGTCTCCCAAGACTGTCTTTGTTCCTTTACTCTGCATTTCCAAAAATCTACGCTAAATATTAACTTGTGCCTCTTTGACCCAGATTCCCAAAAAGCTATCAAACAGGGGAAGGGATTCTTTATGGGGTCCATGCCATCCAAATTCCCAAAGATGGTTTTAAGAAAAGATTCCTTTGATGTTTAATAGAATCAGACATTTGGACTAAAATAGTCCTGTCTCTCGCCTGTATTGCGGCCACCACTGCTAACAATTATAAGCTTTCAGTGCTCTGAATAATTCACAATCGCATCTGTTCTACTCAGTGTAAAGACAATGTTGAGAGTACAAGGTCACTTCTTTTTTCCTTTCTAACTACTGACTTTCCAACCCGACACCAGTCTGACTGCATGATCCACCTAGTGTTTGACACGCTTCCCCTGAGAGCTTCTTAACAGCCGTTAGTCTATTTAGCTTAGGATATGAAAAAGAATAAGGATGCAGTGGGGTGCCAGATTTCTCCACAGCAGTAGTAAACACAGGTTCAGCCTTTTCCCCTTCATTTTACGGCAAGACACTTAAAACACCAGAGCCTTTTATGGTGATGCTGACGGATATCAACCCACAAACATACACACAACACCAGGCTGCCTGGACATTTACACATATTAAAAAAAAAATTAAAACCGGGCTTCCCTGGTGGCGCAGTGGTTGAGAATCCGCCTGCCGGTGCAGGGGACATGGGTTCGAGCCCTGGTCCGGGAGGATCCCACATGCTGTGGAGCAACTGGGCCCGTGCGCCACAACTACAGAGCCTGCGCTCTAGAGCCTGCGAACCACAACTACTGAGCCTGTGTGCCACAACTACTGAAGCTCGTACACCTAGAGCCCGTGCTCCATAACAAGAGAAGCCACCGCAATGAGAAGCCCGCGCACCGCAACGAAGAGTGGCCCCCGCTCGCCGCAACTAGAGAAAGCCCGCGTGCAGCAATGAAGACCCAACACAGCCAAAAATAAAAAAATAAATAAATAAATAAAATAAAATAAATAAATTTATTTAAAAAAAATTAAAACCATATAACACATTTTTACATAGAACACAAATAACATGTAACATATATAGACATATTTTTTAAAAAATCAAAACCATAATAAGGTGTTTATGAGAGATTAACTCCTGTGAATATGCGCCACTGGGGTCATCTGGAAAATCCCGCAAACTTAGGGTCATCGACCTATAATCATGGAGCAGAAAGGAGAGTGACAGGAGGGCAATGCTCAGATTTCATTCACCCATTTTCATCTGAACGTGACACCAGCCAGAGGATAGAGGCCCCTGCTTGCAACCCTGAAATAAAGCTCTAACCTTAAGTGTGCAATTAGTGTTTTTTACTTTAATTAAAGTCTCACGTCTTATAAATTCAAACTTTGTAAAGGGGAAATATTTTTAAAGTTTTTAAAAGGTAAAAGCCATATAATAAACACTTCCTTTGGGCAGAAAGACTATACTACTACAAAGTAACGTTGAGGTAAGGCACATAGCTCACTGCAAGGCTGCAGTTGCACCAACTCTGTCAAAAGACCTGCATTCAGGGAAGTCTCTGAGTTAATACTTCTTATATTGCTTAAAAATAACTCCTCGGTCTTCTTTTTTATTGTGAAGAGTTTCAAACACACTCACAAATAGGAAAAATAAGACAACGAACCCCCATACACCCATCACCTGCATTCAAAACTTATTTTCCCATTCTTTCTATTTTTCGGAAGTATTTCAATGCAAACCTCAGATAGTCTTTCATTTTACCCCATATACCTCAGTATCAAAGCATTCATTTGCTCTTCTTCCCTCTTGTAAATTTTGGAGAATCCAAACTGGCGAACGCAATTTCTTATTCCAAAGCATACACAAATTAGAAGGAAACTCTCCAGATTAGTTCTAATCCTCCATTTTGGGAGCGAACCAGAAATGTTTCCATATGTGTCTTTATCCTGTAAAGTCTATTGAGAATTAAGGATGACTCGATAAAGGCCGACCACGTCTAAATTAATCCAAAAAAATACGTTCGTACAGTACAGCCTCAATTGCTTTCATGTCCTCTGGCTCGAGAACACAAAGAATGAGTAAAATTAGGTCATTCATAACAACGTAACAATGACAAACAATTGCAACAAAGAAAGGTACATATGACATGGAAAAAAGCTCCCTCCCCTTTTTAATACCATCTTAAATTCATTCAACTTAATACACAGTGCATTAAAATTAAAATTAAATTAAAAGTGCAGATCAAATAGATGTGCTTCTTTTACATTAATTATTCTTTTCACAAGAGTGGATTTGTGAAATTATTATGCAATTAAAAATAAACTTTTTAAAGAAAAAAAAAGGAAAAGAAGATTTGCTGTTGTTATTTAATTCCTTAAAATGCAATAAATATCCAAATCTATCAAAATTGGAAACCCACCGCTTTCTCGTATATCCAAATACCAGGCAACGTCTTCATTGTTACAAACTGTCAGTAGACTGTCAAAGTGGAAGCGATTCTATTTTATTCTTTGTTTAAAATAATAGTACGTGAAATATATTGCTGGGGTAAGCATATACTAGGAGATACTTGCCTATGAATTTTTCTCCAGCTTCTTTTATAGTTTCATGAAAAAAATTTCAGAATACAGACAAAGAAAGGAACATTGGTACTCCACACCTACTTTCACTTCCTGATGACAGATAAGCACTTTCGATTGTCATATTTACATGCTATTAACACACCGAAACTACTCTTGGAAAAAATAATGCAAACCTCAGAAAAGAAGGATAATGAAAATTTTATCTTTGCCTTTTAATACAGCACATGAAGACAAAGAACATAGTAATATAATGGAGAAGTCAGATAATGCAATATAAAAATACAAATCCTGACGACATTCCTTGAAATAACTTAGCAGTGACCTTGAAGATACCTCTCTCTCCTAAACAGTTTGAAAATGGACATGCCCATAGGAAGGGCGCTGCATTGAAGACCTTTTGACTTCTCATCCCAGTCTACAGGTATTCGAATCATTTGAAGCATTTTATACATGTTGCTTTAAAGCCATATTTTTCCTGTTAATTTTTAAAAGCTGGCAATAATAAAAACTTGGTTGTCGAATAATAATGAATATATTCCCAGTAAGAATTAAATTTTAAAGGACAATGTATCATTATAGCATTTTGGAAATTTGGTACATCAGACATAATTACATATGCTGGTTTCTGTGTCTGTGCAGGAAAATACTCAAGGTGAAAGGAGAATCTAAAAGCATTTTTTTCCTTTTAATGTTGGGCTACATTCAATCTAATATTGAAGGAGTTTACAATGGTAAAAAAGATCTTTGGGAAAAAAGGAAGTCTTATTTTTGTTCATGTGCAATTTATGGGAATATCTTCAAATACGTCTGTTATTAAAGTGACAATTACATAGACAAATGGTAACCAAATACACCTTATTATAGTATTAAATATTGCTAAATCACAGGAAACTCTAGCAAAACTGCCCCACTTAATCATTAAAGATAGGGTGACCATATGTGCCAGTTTGCCTGAGATGGTCCCTATTAAAGAAAAAAATGATAGTTTTGTAACTGAAAGATATGAAAGAGACTCAGAGTCAATCTCATATTCAATGGATTTTTCACTTTATAAAAAAGGAACAGCAGGAGTATGTGAGAGAAATTACCCGAGACAGACGAGCGGCTGGCAATCATCAGATGGTGATACCTACCACTACCTTCTCCCAGAGTCGTATAGGTTTAGACATAAGAGAGGTATCTAGTCAAATGGTTTATAAACTCTGCTCCTTGGGGCTCCCTGGAGGATTTCTTGGCGGTGCCTTAGAAGTTACTGGCCAAAGAGGAAGGGCTTTCACTCCCATTTAAGAAATCCCCTCCACTCTCACCTGTTTTACATCAGGCTTCCTAAGTCTGAAGATCTCCCTTTTTATACATGATGCCCAGAGAAGTCAAGTTACAGTGTCCATTCGACCCCCCAGGTTCATGACACACCTGGATCCACAAAGAGGTGGCTGGACGGAGATCATTTTTCCAAACCATCCCGACTCACAGCCTGATCTGGCTCCTGAAATAAGGCTTCTGATGCCCGATATCAAAGGCAGGGAAAAAAGGTCATTTTTACACAATGAGTCTGGTTGATGTTTGGTAAGAATAGATTTTCCATAAAAATAGAAATGATCTATTCTAACATTTTTGTTGAAAAGACCTCCATTCTACGTGAATGAGAGAAAAATGATCAATGTTCCTCTTTTTTCCTTTATACAAGAATACAAAACCTCAGTGAATACAATTTCTAGTGGATATGATGGATTGATCAGAAGTAACAACCCTCTCCCCCAAAACCTTAAACCCATAGAAAAACCGCATAGAATACAAGTGTTACAATACATAGATTAATGTATATTTTATATATTAATATTACCTAAATATAATAATATAAATATGTATTTATTTATCTACAGTGAAATGGCCCGAAGAGGTCTCCAACTGGATGGCCTGGACTTCAGCCTGAAGGCCCTGCTTAATGCGCTGGGGTTGTGATAACTGCCCTGGAGCCAGGGGACTCAGGAAGCTGGATGTGCTCTGCATGAACAGAGATGGTGTAAAGGACCGTCCCATCTCTGAGAAGGTGACCAGGAAGAATTCTGCCCACAGGCCTATGGTCTGGGCATAGATGTGTTCAGGGCACAGGTCTTGAGAGCAAGCAGAACCTTAAGTCTCTGCCACCACGTGCGGGGGGGCTCAAGGAGACAGTTTTTCAACCTTGTGAATCCTTGACTGAGGATTAAATAAAGACGGATACGAAACCCGTACGGCCCAGCAGAGGCAAACGCAAAAGCATTCCACAGGGACCTTGCAGGCAGCCCAGAGCGCGCGGGCTCCGGCTGAAAAGGACTTCCCAGCAAACAGGTATAAAGCATGTGGGGGAAATGATGGCTTGGAGGATCCACGATGGGCAGAAATCGCACTCTGAGAACCACGGAAAAATAGAAGCATCTCAAAGAGAATAAAAAAAAAAAACAGAGACTAGGTAAATGGCTCATAAACATTACATATGTCCTTATTTTCTGCTCTCATTTTCTTTTATGTATTTAATATTTATGTAAACATGAGTATCTGTCCATAGATTGCTGGCTTTTGGAAGCACATTTTCAACAATGGCTTATTCATTTATCTAGTCTCATGGCACAGTAGCCTTGCTGCACGTGGGGAAACAGGCAATGCTATCAAAATACCATCTAGATGTAATGTATTTCATTGCACTTCTAGGGTATGAAGAGGGCTGATCCATATTTTATCCTGAAGATGATACTAATAATAATCCCGAGAGTCACATTATAAGCAATAACACGCTCCTTCTTTCTCACTATATATACATATATACACATATCTATGTATAATACTTGAAAAAGTCCAACCCAGAAAAAAACCCAAAAAAAAAAACAAAGATGTGGCTCTCATGAAAGATCTAAAGCAAATAAGGAAACTGTAGATCATTCAAGACAAGGCCGTCATTTTAGTAACTGCTGTGGGTTTTCTTAGCTTAGCTAAGCATCGTTAAATTGCTGGTTTCTGCAATGCGGTGAGCTATCCTTCCGTGTTCTGAGGTCTCGTATGAGATCGGAGCGTCGGCCCCCCTGCCAGGGCCCACGGGCTCTCCGCTCTGCTCGCTCCGAGCCCCGTCCTGCGGACTTGGTGGCCCTGGGGCTGGTTCCCAGCCGCCCTCTCTGGGGCACTTCCTGACTGAGCTGTTCGCTTTTTAGCACAAAACACAGAGCACGCGGGGAAGCACGCAGGGGTCTGTCTTAAATCTCTTCTTATCCCCCAAACCTACGCCAGACCCCACTGCACACAGTCGGTACTCCACCAATTTTCATCCCTCCTGATGACATGCCGGCTCCGCTGAATGAGCTTGTTGCATTAAATTAATCAAATCGTGAAATGTCACAGAGGCATGGAGCTTATACCTGGCTCCTTTTTTGCACGCTAGGGGCCTCTGGTACTCGGGGGGTTGGACCAATAATCCATCCGGCGGCAGAATCAGGCCCCGAATATCACCTTCTTTCCGCCAGCCACCTTCATCGTCATCATGACAAAAGCTAATGTTCATGGAGACACATCAATCCCAAGAGATGGTTTTTAATAGGATCCCCATTTTCCCAACAAGGAAACAGAAACTCAGAGAGGTTGCACAGGTCACCCAGCTAGTACGAGTTTCTCATGGGCAGTTAATTATTCCTCAGGCCTGGTCTGCGTAGAAAAATATAAATGGCGAAAAGAGAATGATCGAGATGGAGGCCGGGCAGAGGGGAAGCGCAATGACAGGGCTTGAGGAGCAGGGAGTCCGGCCGGCTACCCGCATGTCCTCTCCCTAAGTTGTAAACATCATTTAAGTAATTTTGCACTACTGTTTAAATGGAGGGCTTCGTCTAGAAATTTCCTCAGGTGCCTAGAATTTAAAATTGCCTGCTGAGTAGCATTTATTGATAGAGTTGAGCCACTTGGTAGAATAAAGAAAAAAATAATATTTTACTGGCAACTACAGCGGCGTTGCCTTCAGTGGTTGGCCGTGTTATAGAATTGGGCCTCTATCCTATGTTGTCCTCCCTTCATAAGGCAACATGCTACTGCTTAGAAAACTTATTTGTCCCCAGGGCACATCTAGCCAAGTGACTCAGCCAAAAGGGTCTGTACTATTATGAGTGAAGAGAAGCTATAAAAATAAACAATAATAACAACACTCCTTTTCCTGAACGGGAAGCTTATTATTCTGTCTACCTTCAAGCAACCCACAACCCAAAATGTAATGTATAATTTTGCTTTTTAACAGTTGTCATATTAAAGAGTGCTCAAAAATACCCGATTTCCCTGCAACAGATGGAAAAGAAAACAATAAAAAAATTTTTGTTTTAAAAGAAAACAACAGAAAAACCCCTCTCTACCTCTAAGAACATACTTGCCTAACATAAGGTTTCTCTGAAATGAGATATTTTCACCCCAGGAAAATCTGTGGATTTGGTTAACATTGCTATCTAATCTTGCTCTGAATATTCAACATAAACTAATTCCACCAAACTCGATCTTATTCTGATCACATTGCAGAATTTCTAAATCTATTATTGCCTGGTTTATGCTTTCTCTTTAAACATTTCCAGGTAATAGGATCTGACCTCACAGAAAAGCTATGTTTTAATATTTCCATTTTATTTTCAAGTCGGGTCATTTTGTTCAGACATAGACATAAAGGGCCACTGCCTGGGCTTCCCTGGTGGCACAGTGGTTAAGAATCCACCTGCCCATGCAGGGGACACGGGTTCGAGCCCTGGTCCGGGAAGATCCCACGTGCTGCAGAGCAACTAAGCCTGTGCGTCACAACTACTGAGCCCGCGTGTTGCAACTACTGAAGCCTGCAAGCCTAGAGCCCGTGCTCTGCAACAAAAGAAGCCACCGCAGTGAGAAGCCCGCGCACCTCAACAAAGACCCAACGCAGCCAAAAATAAATAACTCAATAAATAAATTAAAAAAAAAAAAAGGCCACTGCCAAGTAGGTCTTTGATAGGTGTTTCTTGCTTTTTCCAGATTATTCTTCATAATAATGAAAATGAAATGCACACAACTCTTTCTGTTTAATAAGGTGTTGCAGTAAACAACACAGAATTTCGTTCATTTCACCGTATTTAGGAGACTTTCGGCATAGCAGAGAGATCAAAATTTGCCAAGTGACGAGGTCTGTACATACACACTGACCACACTAATAAATACGTCGCTTTGAAAAATAATAAGCATAAGATAAACAATGGAAAATCAGATAACCTAAGAGGCTCTAGCAGACAATGTTCATTGAAACATTATTTTCCCTAGGCAATAACATAGTTAAATGCTATCCATTATTTAAAATAATTGGACAGCAAGTGTTTTAAAAGATGGCAATGAGTAATTCACTTTCAGTGGGAAAATACCTTTGACAATTTTCTTGAAAAACTGTTTATAATAATATTTACTGATTCTTGGCATTTAAACAATTGAGACACTGCACGTCCTTTTTATGATGAAAGGACTGACAAAACCTTATGCTCTTTTTAAACACACTTATCACAAATGTTTATCTCAGAGAGAGCTGGAGGGGCAAACACCCTGAAGAATGTTCTACCCTTTTAAAAACTAAAACAAGATGTCACATATGGTTACCTGATAACTATTTAAGTTTACTTGAATTCTACTCTTTTCACTTGATAAAAGGTCAGTGAGGTACATCTGGTTTTGACCATAAAGGGCAAACCAGCCTCATGCCCTGTGCTTAAATAGGAAAGGATGTGTCCACCTGGTGACAAGGGCCCTTCTGTTCCAGGAGCACACCAGTGACTTCTCTCAGGGTCTGTGCACGCTGCCTGGGAGGCCCCCTCTCTCATTCCCTGCAGAGCTGAAGACTTCTTGTTATTCTGGCCTCTGAACACGCCCACCTCCTCAGACAGGCTTTGCTGGATCAGCCAATTTAAGTAGCTTCCTTATTACCCTAACACATAATACCTTTTCAAAAATAGCTCTGAAATTATCTTGTCCTCTTATCTTTTCACTTCCTTATTACCCCCATAAAATTTGTTTCATGAGAACAAGAACCTTATTTCCACTTTATTTCCAGGGGCCTAGAACACTTTTTGCTACCCTGTAGACAGGCAGTCAAAATCTGTGAATGACAGCATGTGTGATGTTGAGAAAGTCTGGTAATAGTCCCACAAATCTTGAGCAGGGGGGATGCAATTACAATATAGCAGGTGCTGGGAACAAAATGTATAAGATGCAGTCCCTGCCCTGGAATAGCTCCAGGCTGTAGGTGGGATGTCTAATACCTGCCCGGGATCACGTCCAGCTCCCTCACCTCTGCAGCCCTTCCTGCCCAGCAGGGAGGGTGCCCAAGAACAGTCCTCACACCAGGTTCCAGGCAGGTGGCACACAGGGAGGAACTCTTTGCCATTACACAGATGACAATGGAAGCCAACCAACCAACCAACCCAACTAATTAATCAACAATCAAATAAACAGAAAACACTGAACAATTAAATTTATGAACCACTTGACTTAAACTCTGAAATAGTCATTTAATCTCAAGATATCCTGCATAGTATATGTTCTCTAAACGCAATCATTGTCTTGAAAGTTTCACAACCCAAGTACAAGATCAAAAAATTTTGCCTTTAATTTTGTAGACTTTCTATGTATCAAAGTTGATTTACATTTCAAAATCAAGGGTTCCATGCATCCAATGCTGCAGTTAAGCAGGCCTGCTTTAAGTGATTTGGGAGGTAGAAGGGGGAGAATAAGGGACCCCGGTCAACCTTAACTTCCTAACTTGCCTTCTTTCCCTCCCAAAACAGGTCCTCTCTGCACTCTGCCTCTACATCATCATCACTGAAGGTGGCCCATCTGTCAAGACGGCATCCTTGGCTGCATGTCAAGGAGTATACAGCTGCTTAGTTCTTAGGGATCAGTATACACAGGGAGCCTAGATTCTCAGGATTGGCTCCTTTCTCCTTTCTGAGGAGGTCTTGGGTGCAAATGATGTCTCTTGTCCCCACCCCTAAATGCTTTCTTTATAACTCTAAATAAAAATAAGTAGACTACGGTTTAAAAACCAAGTCTTCACACACCTATGGTCAGTCTTCAACAAAGGAGGCAAGAAGATACAATGGAGAAAAGACAGCCTCTTCGGCAAAAGCAGTGTTGGGAAAGCTGGACAGCTGCATGTAAATCAATGAAGTTAGAACACGCCTTCAAACCCTACACAAAAACAAACTCAAAATGGTATAAAGACTTAAATATAAGACACAACACCATAAAACTCCTAGAAGAAAACATAGGCAAAACATTCTCTGACATAAATCGTAGCAATGTTTTCTTAGGCCCGTCTCCCAAGGCAATAGAAATAAAAGTAAAAATAAACAAATGGGACCCAATCAAACTTATAAGCATTTGCACAGCAAAGGAAACCATAAACAAAACAAAAAGACAACCTACAGACTGGGAGAAAACATTCACAACCAATGCGACCCACAAGGGCTTAATTTCCAAAATATACGAACAGTTCATATAACTCCATATCAAAAAAACAAACAACCCAATCAGAATATGGGCAGAAGACCTAAATAGACATTTCCTGTTGGTCATATAGATGGCCAACAGGCACGTGTAAAGATGCCCAACACTGCTAATTCTTAGAGAAATGCAAATCAAAACTACAATGAGGTATCACCTCTCACCAGTCAGAACAGCTATCATCAAAAAGTCTACAAATAACAAATGCTGGAAAGGGTGTGGAGAAAAGGGAACCCTCCTACACTGTTGGTGGGAATGTAAATTGGTGCAGCCACTATGGAGAACAGTATGGAGGTTCCTTAAAAAACTAAAAATAGAATTATCATATGACCCAGCAATCCCACTCCTAGGCATATATCCAGAAAAGAGGGAAACTCTAATTCAAAAAGATACATGGACGCCAATGTTCACAGCAGCACTATTTATAATAGCCGAAACATGGAAGCAACCTTAAGTGTCCATCAACAGAGGAATGGATAAAGAAGATGTGTTATATACATATACAATGGAATATTACTCAGCCATAAAAAGAATGAAATAATGCTATTTGCAGCACCATGGAGGGACCTAGAGATTATCACACTAAGTGAAGTCAGACAAAGACAAATATCACATGATATCACTTATTTGTGGAATCTAAAAAAATGATTCAAATGAACTTACTTACAAAACAAAAACAGGTTCACGGACATGGAAAACAATCTTATGGTTACCAAAGAGGGAAGGGGGGTTATAAATTAGGAGTTTGGGATTAACAGTTACACACTACTATATATAAAATAGATAAACAACAAGGACCTACTATACAGCACGGGGAACTATATTCAATACCCTGTAATAACCTATAGTGGAAAAGAATCTGAAAAATAATACATATATATGTATATATATGTATAAATGAACCACTTTGCTGTACACCTGAAACTAACACAACAGTGTAAATGAGCTATACTTCAATAAAAAAAATTTAAAGAAAAAATAAATAAAAACCAAGTCTTGCTGTGTGAATTATATACCGAGCAACTCACAACATTTTCTTTTTTTAAAAATTTTTATTGGAGTACAGTTGATTTACAATGTTGTGTTAGTTTCTGCTGTATAGCAAAGTGAATCAGTTATACATATACATATATCCACTCCTTTTTAGATTCTTTTCCTATGTAGGTCATTACAGAGCAGTGAGTAGAGTTCCCTGTGCTATACAGCAGGTGCTTATTAGTTAGCTATTTTATATATAGTAATGTGTATATGTCAGTCCCAATCTTCCAATTTATCTCTACCCTCCCATGCCCCTGGTAACCATAAGTTTATTTTCTACATCTGTAACTATTTCTGTCACAACATTTTCTTAGTCCAGCTTTCCCCAGAAATTGCTTCTCATGATACTAACATTATTATGTTAGCACTTTCTACTTTCTTGGAGCCTATTTCCATATCTTGTTTCCCTTCAGATTGTCCTTCTCACTCATTCCAGCCTCTGTCAAGAGTGTCCCCTATAAACTTCTTGCACATCGTGTTGCCTCTTTCGGTTGCTCTAACAGTTCCGTCTTTGGAGGACAGAACACCTGTATGTATACCTGAGAAGATGCCATTCTTACTTAAAGCATTAATAGGAGAAACATCCTTCCTGGAAAGATAACTACTTTTATGCTTTAATCTTTAGACTACAAAGCTCCTTAATTAAATTTAAGCCAAAATATTTTTGTAAAGCTCAAATTTCTGTAATGGCATTTCTTCACATTTCTCAATTTACACAGTCGCTTTGTTGCTGGAAAACAGGCTATTCACTGCTTTAAATTGCCCTGTGTTGAATGTGGCCTCCTTCTCAAGTCTGAATAGAGTAAGCCAAGCTCTTGGAGTGTTTTTGTCCCGATTTTTCTTTAATTGTTTTGCACCTGCCTTCTAACAGAATGTACACATTTTTTCGTCCTTACAATCAATATGTACTATTGAAATGTGGTACAATCAATAACACGCTCCTGGAAGATGTTTGAGAGAATAAAGACATTTAATTTAAAAGAAACAAAGCAGGGACTTGTACCCATATCATGTTACTGATTCCCTCATAAGAGTAAAGAATAGCATGCTCTGGTTGGACTACTGGGGGCTAGTTCTTCTGACTGAATTATCTATTTCTCAAAAGTCTGCCAGGTGGAATTGGGAAATGGGAAATGCTCATTTTCTGGAAATTATATCAAGTCTACAAGTGTGAATTCTGGAGCAAACCACCTGGATTCCAGGCCCCAGCTATACCGTGTATTAGCAGTGAGACCCCAGGCAGAAGTCTGAACTTCCCTCAGCTACATCTTCCCGAGCTGCGAGATGGGACGATGACGGCGCCTCTCTCTCTGAGGGCTGCGGGGGGACGGACAGGGCACGGTGCCCAGCATGCGGTCTGTGCTCAGCGGGCTTTGGTTCAGCTGTTATCATCGTGTCTGGAAGGTTGTCCCGCTTGCATCAGAGGATACTGAACTGTACCCCCTTCTCCATCACTATCCTGGTTAAAGCCACCGCCACTCTCACGTGGTCACGGCCCTCCTCAACCCTCCCAACTCACAATTAATACTCCTGGACATGGTCAAGTCAGACCTTGTCACTCCTCAGTTTAAAACCTTCCCAGGCCCCATGGGAGCTGGCAGCTACTTCCAACCTCGTTCTCCCCATTCTCCCCTTGCTCACAGGGAGCCAGCTTCCAAGGGGGCTTCCCTCCAGGTGCAGAGCGCTCTCCCGCTGGTTCCTGGAGTGGTTGCCTCCGTCTCACGCTTCGTACACAGGTACCTGCAAATCTGACGCTTCCCACCCCTGTATCTGAAAAGACACCTCGCTAGTTATTCTCTCCTGGTCCGTTGGTCTCCCCCACAGCCCTTATCACAAGCCGAAATCATTTCACAATGCACGTTCTTGCGTGCTGACTTTTCTCCTCTTTAGACCATAAACTCCATGAGGGCAGGGCCTGTGTCTGTCCTGTTCACTGTCATCGAGTCCCAGGGGCTCAAGAACTAGTCACCAAATAAATGAATACTCAGGTGTACCTGAGTATTATAACATTATAACAGTAATCATTATAGTAGTTATAACAGTAATCATTAAAGTAGTAATTACATTACTATAACAGTAATGATTAAAGTAACAACAGTAATTATAACAGTAATTAACAGTAATTAACAACAGTAGTTATAACAGTAATCATTAAAGTAGTTATAAGGTAGTGTTGTCCTTAAAGACTACATACAGTGTTTAAACAGCTTACCCATACAGGAAAATATTGCTCTAAGACTGACAAGGTTTTTGAGTTTTTATGTACATGGTACAGTTCTTGTTTCTGTCTGGCAGATTTGCCCTAGTCTCATTTTATTTGATTCTTTCCCTGTGAATCTGGTGCAGGTCTATTATCAGCAGGTCTAAGCCTGTGGTAAATCAGCTCTGCAGAGTTTTTTAATGAGCAACGCACATCGGCAATGCATTCTTGGGTTACAGAATTTGAGAAAATATTTTTAGACTGCTTGGACGTTACTTTTGTTAATTTCCTGATTCTTGGCTGAATTACAGTGTTGAGTTTTGAGATTAATGACCTCCAGATAAATGAGTTGTTATTATGGGAAAGAATATGAATTAAATATCTTAGTCTGCACAATCTTTGCAAAAATAAGTCTATTCAATAAATATCAAGGCTACACCTTGACTGGATTTATGTGGCAATGGGTAGACCAATATTTTTGGTTGTGTTCACCATACAGTAATTCTTCCTGTATTTTTATATCTTTGTTGACGGGATTCTGTGAAAACCCACTACATCTAATCAGCTTAAACTGGTCTGATGGTCACGAAGACTCAGCCAGGGCAGAGCTGCCTTCCACGCTTACATACCCTTAGTGAATTTACCTGATAAATCCCCCTGCATCTGTTCCTACAGAAAAAAGAATTAAGAATAAAAAAGCATCTCAGAGCTGAGATTAGACTTTCAGACCCTCCTGAGCGATAATTCTTACTCTGACATTGACTTTCTTTGTGGGGTTTGGCAAATCAGTTTTCTCCTCCATAATACAGGGATAATAATGCTTTAGTCAAATGGATGCTGTGAGAATTAATCACTGTTACACAATTTATTGAAGATGGGAAGTCCCGTAAAAAAATATTGCTACTGCTTATAGGATTGAGGTGCAAAGACAAAACCATCACACATAGCAAAGAAATCAAAACATCCCCAAATCCCTACTGTTTCCCTCTCTCCCAGTGTCCTCCTTCTTAACTCAGGTGAAAAGTAGGCAAAACACTTTTCAAGGACATGTCCGCTTCTCCTGTGA
The DNA here is from genome assembly GCF_028021215.1 of Eschrichtius robustus. Lineage (NCBI taxonomy): Eukaryota > Metazoa > Chordata > Mammalia > Artiodactyla > Eschrichtiidae > Eschrichtius > Eschrichtius robustus. The sequence continues at coordinate 676,815 of NC_090844.1, forward strand.
CAAGAATTGAAATGCACCACTGGACCCACCTGTGCCCGATGTGCTGCGCCTCCCCCAGCGCACGGGTGGAAGGATGGAAAGGTCTTATTTACGAGAATTGCAACGGGGGGGGGGGGGGGAAAGGAGGGCTTTGGCTTCCTATGCAATTCTTTTGACCCTGAACCAGTATCTCTCTGAATCAATGGATGCCCTCAAGAGTAAATTTCAGGGAAAGATCTTTTCAGCAGCACTTAGGAAGGGGCTGGTTAGACTTTGAACTGTCAAGAAAAAAAAGAACGAGCCCTGCTGTAAGGTGAAAACTAACGGGCTATAAAGATTGAGCCTTGTTTTAGGGAAACATGAGCAGTTTTAATCAGCACTAACAGCCCACAAGATGCTGGCTGTCGCAGCATGAGGAATTTCTAGGTGCTGAATTACAGGTTTTAAATGACCAGAGATAAGGGAACACTGCCCTTACAGGGATTAAGGGAGGAAGGGACATGATTTTGTCCCCCAACCAAAATAAAGCAGTAGAATGGAAAACACTACCTAAGATTCGTGTTTGTGTGAAGCTTATTTTTACAGAGATGCCAGTCAACCCAAGATCCACTACTCAGGTCGACTCTAGGGATAATACAATTTTCAGAGGGTTTTCATAGATTGCAGTTTTGAAGTGGCCTCTAAGAATATGAAGAATTGAGAACGTTCTGACTAGAGAATCTCTGCTTTAGAGGGTCCAGATGGTAAGCAGAACTGAACTTAACAGGTTGGACTCTACATGAGCATTTCCTGAAAGTGAGGATTCTGAGTGTGAGTCTTGGGCCACTGTGGATGTCCTTCCACCCTGGTCCCCAAGTTATTCATTCATTCATTCATTCACCCATTTATTTATTTAAACTCAATTAAAACAGTTTGGGTGTACTTTTCCTTAGAGAAAGGGTATGGATTAATCTTCGAGATTCCCTTCAGTTTTGTGTTTCAAGGATCAGTTTTAAGCTTAGTTTTAAACCTTAGATGGGGAAAGAGCAGAAAGGCAAACAGGAGACAGCGGTGGGGGTCTGTCTCATTTCCCACCTGAGAGGCGAGGGGGCCTGAACTGGGGGATCTTGTCCCAGGCACCTCTGCTGCTACTTCCTTTCAATGAACCTCTAGTTCATTCACTCACTCATCCCTTTAATCACTCAACAGCATTTAGAGAGTAACTGCCATGCACCAATTTTCTTCTATTTTCCCTTCGTCAACTGTCCTGGTACTCTGCCATGTATACTTTGTGAAAATAAATCATTTCCCTTCACTTCCCCGTCCTCTACGGTCTTGTCTTTTCTGGCCCCTGCCGATGTCTGAACCCTCTTCAGGATTTGGCGGTCACGGCTATCACACGCCAATGCAACGGTGCCCAACGGCTATCACATGCCAACGCAACGGTGCCCAACGGCTATCACATGCCAATGCAACGGTGCCCAGCAGTGCTCTGATCTCTTACTCACAGAAAAAGACAAACACTGTAATATGCTCATACACATGTGAAGGGAACGATAACCTCTCAAGCCTGTAAAAACAAATAGCATCACCAAACTTTGTCTATTTCAAGACCTCTGCGTTAATGTTGTGAATTCTTTGAATTAGAAAAAAAGGACAGTAAAATTTGAGTATATGCACTCTCTACAGAGTAAGTAAATAGCTTGTGACATCTGAATAGAATTTCCTAATTAAACCCTTTAAATTTCATTTAGTGTCATTTAGTTATTACCAATGCCGTGTAGCCATGAGATTATCAGGTATGGTGCTTAATTGATGTAAAAAAATGCAAGTCTTCATTATTTATTTTCACACGTATCCATTGCCTGGAAGTGGGGTGTTCATGCCTACCCCCTTTTCTCACAAAGGATATATTGATTCCAATATAGTAGCAGGTGGTTGGCTTGTGATGTTGGCAGTTTTTATTCGGAAAAGGATTAAGTGATTAGAGCCATTTGGGGATCCTCAAAATCAACTGTGGAGTTTCTCAAATGAGCCTTTTCTCTGGCCTCGATGGAGGGCTGGTGAAACAACCCACCGTGACCAGGAAGTGCGTATGCAGGAGAGTTAGCATATGTGATGGGATGGCACGTCCATAATCACACACATTAGGTAATGATCTGGCGTTTAAACCAGCACACGTGCACCCTAGGACTAGGTGAGTGGGAGCGCTGCCACCGAAGGGTCCTGGTGGGGTCCGACCCCAACTCGGACAGCGCTGCCCTTACTGTGGCCTTTGGAACACATCCTTGCAAGTTCCAAAGCCGATATTATATTCTCTTGCTTTTCCTATTCTCTTTGATAAAAGCCATCATTCTTTGAAAGTAAGCACGTTATTTGAAAAACCTAAAAGTTTAGCGTTAAGTCAAACGGAGACGATGTCTAACTGAAAACACCGAGATGCAAACAATGGGTGATTACACTCACGAGAGGGAGTTCTGCAGGTCACATCACCTGGCTGTGACAGAGAAGACTGTCCCTGTCACAAGGCTGGAACAAAGGTGATGATTCTCTGAAGGGTAACATTCAATTCTGTGCTGGAGTTCTGGAAGGTTTTGTTTGAAAAATACGCAGAATTTTACAGTACAACTTACTAGCTTACAATATTGAATGTCCAGATCAGTGCCTAGAACTCTGGCATATACTCGATTCGTTACTGAATAAGTGAATATTTTAAAAATACATGAATTGAGCTCCAGATAACACATTTTATATACTATTTCCTGGCATCAGGATAACCATCGTGATCCAGTAACTGATAATTTTTTAGGGTTATCAATATTATATTTTGAGTTCAGCATCTTGATTTGCTTTTCTATGTTATAGATAATACGTAAGAATAATTCGCTCATTTGATAGTGTGAAAGCTACACTCAAAGAGTAGCCCTGTGGATAAGAAACAACTTTTATTTGAAAAGTATGATTTTTTTTTACCAGAACCATTTCAGAATTGGAGGTAAAATCAAAAAACAACCAAACAAGAGTATGTTTAAAAAGCTGTTATTACAGTAGTCCCAATAATAGAATTCCTATAATATCTTAACACTCTTTAGCAGGCTATACATTTATTATACTGGGTTGTCAAATTGTGTGTAGCTGCTTGTTCTAACATTGATTTGCCTGCTTTTTTCATATTACCAGTCAACATAGTAGAAAAGAGGAACTCTTAAAAAATAACTCTTAAAATATTCATAAAAGTAACTTTTAAAAATTTGGAAGTGGCTCCCTGAAATGTTCCATAAATTATCCGTAGAAAGCAAGTATCCTAGTCAGATCTGATTACCTTATCCTAATAGCCAGGATCGCCAGAATCTGAACGCACACACCCACTTCACAGGCAGCTCTGCTCTAACTGGGCTTCATTCTTCTCAAATATTTCTTTGCCATCTTCTAGCTTGGAGTGCCATTGAAATGTGCAAAACATAAGTAGCTTCATAGACAAAGGTATCTGCCTTATCTGATTACTAAGACATTTAAAAGCTGTTTGTTATTCTCCAAAATAAATCCAAAGCCAACTAAACAAGAAGCACAGCCCTGCAAAAACAGCCTTTTCAATACAACCGTGAAGTTACTACGTGTTTCATTGCTGAGTTTCTGGAGTCCTTTCCAAACAACCAAAGCTTTGTCCCTCGCAGATTGATGTTTATGTCACAAATGCGCACTGGGAAGGGGGGAGGAACGGTTGTCTTCTGTTAGAACCACCTCTCTAAAACCCTGACATTAGTTTAATAGATAGTCCTTGCAGGGTCTTTTACAAAAAAAGATTTTGTAATATGATTATAAAACTCAAAGATCGGCTTCTTCCACGGTGGGATTAAAGTCTATAACACATGCACAGTTGCAAGGAACAAGCTGAAACTCAGAAAGCAATGAAAACATCTTATTCTGTCTTCTTACATAACAATACCCTTTTCTTTGAATTGCAAATTAGCCCTTGGCCAGTTTTTCTCTTTTCGCTTTATTTTTTGAGGGGGAAAATGGCTTTCTTACACACACTAAGCAACTGAAAGTATGTGGTCACTGGGCACGCAGATGAAACATGCCGTGAGCATTTGCACTGGCACTGTTCTTTTCACACAGTTGTGAGATACAAAAGTGAAATCTGTTTTTCCCCATGAGGATTCCTGTTGGCTACAAGTTATTAATTGTCTAAAGAAGTCATTATAAATCACTTAAAATATTTCATATTAAGTACTTGGTGAGGTTTAGCAACCAGCATATTCACCATTAGATTCAGTAATAAGCTCCGAAACCAGAATAATACATGGAGGAGAGTTTCACTTAGATTAAAGTACACACACACGCGCACACGTTTGTAAACGCACAGAAGCACATACAACGCTCTATATACGTTATTCTCTATACTTCATACATTTATGTATAGACTTTATCTTTTATATAGTATATGTATATACTGTATACTATGTACATTTATTCTTTATACATTTATACTACATACTCCTGAATTCTGCAAATATTTTACAATCAGGATATACTATGTTGCTCATGTAGGAAAAACAATAAAGTTGGCAATAAAATGTACTGGTGGCTGGGGGCATGGAGCGCCATAGAATTGGTAAAGCCTTGTTCCTTGTCCGCTAGATGAGACACTGTATAAAGGGGAGCAGTTTGGGGACCAGATGGATAGTTCGGTACCTTGTTTGTATCATGTAATAGTTTTATGACCTTATGCAATCATGTGTTTTCTCTGAATCTAGTATAATGAGGGTACTAACACCCATCTCCGAGGGCTGCAGTTAAACAAGGTAGTATCCACTGGAAATCCAAAGCTGCTCCTTTTGGCCCTAGTGGCTGCACGTCCTTTCTTCGCCAATCACAGCTCAACCCGTGTTCCTGCGAGTCAGTTAAAGCCGCAGAAATGCACCCTTGGCCAGTGTCGCTGGGTAGTATACCATGTCCTCTAGACGCTCCCACTTTTGTCACCTCAAATACGATATTCTCTGAATTCACTCTTGTCACTTTGCTTTCTCCCAACAGACATTGTTTCAGAGGCGTTACTGGCACCGCCCCTTCCAAACAGTCGCTATCCACCACGTCCTCTGAGGTTTGGAGGACGATCATGATCCGACCCGTGGGCGTGCCTTACGTCGCACCATTGTGCAACTTGCAAAAAAAATATATATATATATATACACACACACACATACACACACACATACATACACACACACACACACACACACATACACACACATACACACACACAGACACACATACACACACACATACACACACACACACACATACACACACACACTATATGTGAATGCAGACATTACATCTCAAAGGGTGGTCCCAGATCAAGGGGCTCAGCACTGCCTGGGAGCACGTTAGCAATGCAAACTGTTGAGACCCAGTCCCCACCTGGTGACTCAGAGTCTGAGGTGGGACCCGGCAGCTTCAACCAGCCCTTCAGGTGACTGTGCTGCTCGCTAAGGTTTCAGAGCTGCTAAACATAGTAGCCGTGACGCCCAATGGTAGCTACAAACTGCAGGTAACCCTTAAATATAGAAGATGTTCAGAACCTGTTCTGACACCATTTCTACTCTAAGAGAGTTCCGTGTGAAGCTGAGAGAAGAAAATGGTACAGGAGTGGGTAGCTTTTATATGTATATATGTGTGTGTGTATATATATATATATATATTTTTTTTTTTTTTTTTTTAAGCAGTGTTTGAAACAAGAAAAGAGTATGCTAAAAAAATAATAATCCAACAGAATTTGGTCTACAATCATTTCCATTTCATTTGGCTTTCTATTGGGCTATGTTACAAATGGAAATGTTCCAATAGCCGCTAAAATCATTTTCTGTATGGAAACAAGAATATCAAAATTCATAAGACTTTTTAAATAAACATCTGAAATAAAATCTATCACTGCAATGCTATGGTCTTCCTTTAGACAAGGGAATCACAGGCCAAAGGCCACTTTACAAGAGAAAAGTAGGAAAGCAAAATTACAGGGGATTATGTTACTAACCCATAAAAACTGGTGTTGAAAAAACACACAGACACAGGAAAACAGAGTCGTGGTTACCAGAGGGAGACTGGGGGCAGGGCAGGAGAATGGATAAAGGGGTCAACTGTATGGTGACAGATGGAAACTAAATTCTTGGTGGTCAGCATGCTGTAGTGTAAACAGAAGTAGAAATATAATTTGTACACATGAAACTTACATAATGCTATAAACCAGTGTTACCTTCAAAAAACTGGTGTCGAGGTTCTTCATGGGCAATATACTAAACTGTTGAGAGTTGAAGGCTCTTAAGGAGTAGATGAATGCATTTCCATTTTGAAGTTTTATCTACAGGATATAGCAGCAAATGTACACTCAAAAACTGTTAACTGCTATTATATATAATTTGCCATATGGTCACCAGCTTCAATACATGATTGGGCAGTTTCACTAGTTCAAAAGGAAGTCTTTATTATCTGCCACTCACACCTTACATGGAAATAGCTCCCCACTTCAGATGGGCTGAAAAGGAACCCGTAATATATTCTAATTTGATCCATTCTTCTTTATAGCTATGGCAAAAGTGGAAAAAGACAATTATCTCATGCAGTTTGTTCTTATACATTTTGGGCTGAAATTATTTAGAATTGTCAGAATAACCTCAAGAAGCCTTACAAGGGAAGAAGCATCGGTTTCCCCGTCATTTATGGGAAAACCGGAACTGACATGTATGTCCAAGTGATGTGCAGAGCAGCCAGAGCCCGGGGTGGGGGTGGGGCCCCAGAACACTCAATAGGGAACTGTGAGGACCCTGAAACGCACATGTTCTAAAGGAATAAATGAAGTGATGGAATGGCCTAGAAAGAACAAAGAAGAGGAATACACAAAGGACTTCAGGGTATGTGGGAGTCAAGCCATGGTGTAGTGCAGATTAAATATACCTACATTTTTAGACTACAACCTTTCAGTACTTCAGTCTTATCATTTAGGGGGGAAAAAGCAGTAACAACATAGAGCCCAGATTTTAGAACGGTCAGTGAAAGAATTAGTCTGATCGGTCCAGTTCTCTGGACCCACCCCCTCCCCCAAACATATAAACCCAGTTCGGGCAGGGCCAGTAACCTCCAGGGAGAAAGGTTACACTCACTGCTCTCCCTCAGAAGAATCGCTTCCTGGGGAGTCAGGAGAGCTCCACGCTAATCCTCGAATCAGCTGCTGACTGTCAAGCACTTGCTAAAGACCCTTGCCTGAGATGCCGGTAATTCTGGAGCCTCAGAATGTCTAGTGAAGAGTATAAGATACACAATTCTCTGCAAGTTTTGATTTCACTGCTTTTCCAATATAATGCCAGGTGAGTAACAGAAAGGCAGGATCAGGCCCTTGTGCAGGTCCTAGGTTAATTACTTTATAATCATAAGCTCTTTTCTACCATATGACCCAGCAATCCCGCTCCTGGGCATATATCCAGAGAAAACCATAATTCAAAAGATACATGCACCCCAATGTTCACTGCAGCACTATTTACAATAGCCAAGACATGGAAACAAGCTAAATGTCCAATGACAGATGAATGGATAAAGAAGATATGGTATATTTATACAATAAAGTATTAGTCATAAAAAATAATGAAATAATGCCATTTGCAGCAACATGGATGGACCTGGAGATTATCACACTAAGTGAAGTAAGTCAGACAGAGAAAGACAAATATCATATGATATCGCTTATATGTGGAATCAAAAAAAAAATGATACAAATGAACTTATGTACAAAACAGAAACAGACCCACAGACATAGGAAACAAACTTATGGTTACCAAAGGGGAAGGAGGGGCAGTAAACTAGGAGTTTCGGATTAACATAAACACACTACTATATATAAAATAGATAACCAGCAAGGACCTACTGTACAGCACAGGGAACTGTATTCAATATCTTTTAATAACCTATAATGGAAAAGAATCTGAAAATGAATATATATATATATATATATATCTGAATCACTTTGCTGTACACCTGAAACTAACACAGCATTGTAAATCAACCATACTTCAATTAAAAAATAAAAAGAAATAATAGTAATGCTCTTTTTTCCACTGTCGACCAGCTTTCTTCCTAAACACAGTTAACAATCTCTTCTATGAAACGTTTGAAAATGTTTATGAGGTTTGTGCTTTGGGGGCACGCTATGATGATGGCTTGATGGAGCTCCTATAGACTCAAACTGTCTTAGGAGAGCTTAGATCTGGCCAACACGCAGATGGGGAAAGCAAGGGGGTCCCAGAGACTGTCATCCTTGCCAAATGACACAAAAATTAAGCTCTCACATTTAAATTATATACGACTCCCGACGTGTTGGGTAAAAACTGGTTCCTTTGCCCTGCATTCAAATTTTGAGATAGTTTCCAATTTTTCAGAAAGTATTCAATCTTTCGTTCAGTGAGTACTGATTGAATTGCCTTAGAGATAGACTGTGTCTCTGCACGAACTGAAACATACACATACAATGTGTAAACAATCCCAAAACCCAGAGTGCATAGTTTACTGTTTTTTGCTGACTGTAACAGTCTCACTCTTATTTCCTCATAGCAATGGGTATTGATGTTTTGGTATATTATCTTCACTACTGGTTGGATGTTTTATTTACATGTCTTGGGAAATCTGAAACGGAGGACGCAAACACTATATGATAACTAAAATCCATAAGTTAAAGAAAATAACAGGTTGCGACCAAAGGAATAAAAGGCTTTTTACACACGTCGAATTCCTCCAGTTTAATATGTTTGAATGAAAAAAATTTGCACTTCAAACAAGGGACGATTTGCAGTGTAACATCTCCCGAAATGAGGGAGATTCTACTCTGTTAACCAAAGCTTTCTGCTGCTTATAAAGACCCGAAAGGATTAGAAATATCCCAGCCTTCCTCAAGGCATCCATACTCAAAGAGCGCCAAATGCTGAAAGAATGACTTTCCAGTTCAGTTTTTAAGTCGACTGATATTCTGGTGAAATATTCTTATCTTATTCTCTTTAAAAAAATTTAAATGAGAATTTCTTTTCTATCAATGTTTTAAAGCTTCAATAACTACCAAAAAAATGGCTCTCAAAAGAGAGAGGAACACGGAAAAGCTGAAGGTGGCACGGCTCACAGGGTCTCATCCGAGAGCAGTAAGAAGCCCTCCAAAATCCAGCATTGTCTTTATCCAGCTCGCATAGACCTGATTTTTTTTAGCACAATCCTTTGTTTCATAATATACATGTAAACTTTACATAAAGGCATTAAGTCTCGTTTTTTTCTCTCATTGAGAAAACATGTTCTACCAGACAGAACAGGTTTTGGCATCGAGAAGCTGAGGTCTACCACAATCCAATGATGCAAACCTCCTTTTCCATATAGGAAGAGAATAAGAGAGAACAGTTCACAAAAGAGTCACCGGAGGGTCCTAGCAATGAGATTGTGTTAGACTCAGGGAAACAGAGGTAGATGGACCAAAAGCAAAGATAAATGTACAAAATTTACACATCAGTTTGAAAGTTAGTCAAGCGAATTGTCATTTCAATAAAAGTGGGGTTTTTTTTTTCAGAAAAGTTTACCCTTTGCTATAAACTGTATTTTTTAGAAAGCCATTGACTTGGTTTGTGACATCTAGTATCTCAATTTTGAGGCAAATGTCACACCATCTTTACTCCCTCTTTTAAGTGTTAACTTTGTTCAAGCAAAATAGATGAGATGACAGTGACTAATCTTAAAAAATTAAAAGTTTGTTTCAATTTAAAAAGATAATATCATTTACTTTTCAGAGAGCCCGAAGGTTGCAGGGAGAAGAGGAGGGAAGGCAACTTAAGAAGACAAGTATTGTACGGAGAACCTCAAGTTTTTTATTATCAAAGAAAATGTTTCTTTGTCTAAGATACTGGAATTATGCTTTCAATACAGAATGGTCTACTTTGCCTGAAACATGAGAAATTTTGAATAATCCCATCAACTTCTCTGTATAATTCTAACTGGGAATAATGGTCTCGCAAGAAGACAGTGTTTGGGGCCGTCCACAGGCTGTGTTAAAACCTAAAATAAAATATGTGATACGAGAGAGATCAAGGGCTTTATTTCTTGAAAAAGGATCACTTCATCTTTCCTAAGGTGATATCATGTCTGGAGGAAGAGCTGATCAGGGAACACAGCCAAGGATTTTGATACACAGGAATCTGGGTCCAAATTCTTACTCTCCAAATTCTGTGACTTTGGGCAGACATCTAACCTACAAGAACCTGGGTTTCCTTGTCTTTCAAAAAAACACCCGGAACTATTGTTCTCAATCTAAAGGACTTTTGCAATGTGGTTAAATGAGACACAGAGTAAAGCTCCTGGCACTTAATAGACACCGAATAAATGCCATTTTCCTTCCTTTTGTTAGCCAGGTGTCATTTTATGTCTAAAATGTCTCAACTAAAGTACTGAGCCAAAAGCTATCCCAGAGCCTTTTTATAATAATTATGCCAATTTAAATATGCAGGTGAATTCTATGAGTAGTATAAGCCTCTACCTAACAGTGATCTTGAAAAATAACAATATAAGGAACTTTGAAGGTCTATGAAGAAAATTTTAGTGGAAAAATATCTTATTTAAAAGTCAGCTGCTTGATCAATAGAAAGTCAGTAGTTCTGTTTACTGCATTCTTGATTTTAATATTCATGTATCTTAAATATGCTGATTTGCCAACTGCACACTAAATCACGTTGTTATTTAAATTGTTTTTTCCTTTCCAAATTTCCACGAAAGCAATTTCTACTTTCATAGCAGGATACATCTGATCTGACGGAGAGATTTTAGAGGTCTTAAAAGCTTTGTACTTCGTATTTGTTGAACTTACAAGGAGCGTAATAAAGGGAAGTTGTGTCTACACTTAAATAATTAAGGGCAATGTACTCATCTGGGCATGTGACATTATCAGCAAACACATATTTTAATTCAAACGCAGGTATTCAAATTAATGGACTGAAATGAACAAAATAAGTCACTATAGTTGAGAGATTTCATTCACGGTGACCAAGAATTTTATGTTCAGTACACATCTTAACTCAGAGTTTGAGACAGTATCTTTATGTGCAAGACATAAACAATGTTGGCATACATCATGAACATAAACAGATTTCTGCCATTAAGGAAGATGAAACTTATGCCTTTGGGGAAAAACAGAATTCTAGTGATTACTAAACTATCAACCACCTTATTTTATATCTTAAATTCAGAGTTGTAAAAAGGTGACTCTAATTATACGAGAAAGGAAGGCCCTCCTAGGATGGGAAAGCATAACAGTAATTTCATTTTCTCCCCACACCCTTCCATTTTAACAGTGAAAGACAACTTCCCAGGATGACTTTCTAAGTGGAAGGGATTTTTTAGTTCCCAGACAGGTTCCCCTGGAGAAGAGTCACCTGGAAACCCAGACCCCAAAATGCAGCCATTTAATTAAGGCCATGGATCCTTCAGATGAAAATATCTTTGCGGCCATGGACATTAAGAAGAAACTCTGATTTGATGGAAAAAGTCCTCATCAACCTGAGCAAATCTGTTTCTGTGTTTTAGGAACCCTTAGATATTTTGAGGCAATCAGATGTAAACAAATCCTTGTTTGCATAACAGATGTTTACACCCATCTGAAAATGTTGCACCATTAAAATTCCTGGTGGCATTAAGTGAGAGAGCTGATGTAGAAAACATTACCAATTAATCATCACACATCTAATACCCTGTGGACTACGTAAAAATTGCTACAAATGTGTATTTTTTTTAGTCAGCAGAAGTATAAAAGTCCTTATTTTAAAAGATGAAAGCTTCAGTAACCTGGAAAACCCAGCTGGGATGACTGATTGCTGTATAGGTTACAGATGGTTTAGGTTTTACTTTACTAGCTGGTAATCCTTCCCAGACAAGAGTTTTTCAAATTTACAAAATAGTCACTTCGATGGTCCAAACCTGAACCAAATTCGTTAGCAATTTCCCTACAGACAGGAAGCATACTGAAGTGGAAAGTGTGAGGTTGGAAAAGGAAAACCTGGGTTTAAAACCTGACTCTGTCCTCTAAGAACTGTGTCACCTTAGGCAAGTTAGGCGACTTTGCTGTTTCCCTTTCTATTCCATTTCCTCATCTATAAAATGGGGCTGATAAAGCCAAGAGGGTTGGGTAAAATGAAAGATGTTACACTTGAAAAAGGACTAGAACAGTGCCAGGCACATAGTAGTTTGCAAATAAATTAGTTTTAAAAGCTAACTAAACGTCTTTATAAAAAATAGATTAAAATTGCTCAAAATATTTGCAACTCTTTTCTATCAGACTCATCCTACAGGGCCCCTCCTTGGTGCCCTCACAGGGGGAGGTGGACATTTCTTGTCCCATTGGTTGTATGACTTGCTTTGGCCAAGATGTGAGCAGAAGCGGTGCGGTCTGTGTCCAAGTAGAAGCTTTGGGAGCCATTGCATGGTCCGCCATTACTCTTCTTCACTGCCATGAGAGCAGCCATGTCTGAGATAAGGGTTTCTCCTTCTGGCATGAAAACAACACAGAGTAGAGCCCAGTCGACCCCTGCGACTCATGGAGTGTGAGTGAAAACATAAAACTTTGTGGTTGTAAGCCACAAGACGGTGGTGCTGTTTGTCATCACAGCATAACTCAGCAAAAGCTCACTAATTAATACAACGGCTTGGGGCCAGGCAGCTGTGGGGCGCTGAGAAAAGCAAGGCCTTGAAGTCAGAAAACCTAAATTCACTTTCCATGTGGCTGTGTGACCTGGGCCAGTGCGTGGCCTCATCTCTTCCATTCCACAGCCGCGGTGTAGGGGATCAGGACACGGAATCTACCGGTGATTAGCTGTGTAGTTATAGGCCAGTGACTTCATCTCTCTGTGCCTCAATTTCTTCATCTGCAAAATGGGGATAATAATACCTATCTCACAGGTTGTTGTAAACATCAAAGGGGTTAATGCACGTCAGGTTTTTAGAGGAGTGCTTGACACACGGTAAACACTCAGTATGTGTTAATCATATTATTGTATTACTACTATTATTATTATTTTATAACTTTTCCACGGGTTTTTGGGGGAAGCTTAAAGGTAATATGGTTTGTGAAGGTACTTTGTAAACTATAAAGTGTTAACAGGTACCTATGATTGTAATGAATAACTCATTCATCATCTCATTTGCGACCTTTAGTAGTTACAAGGAACTCTGTAAGAGCAGAGATCTTTAGCTGCTGTGTTCTATCCCAAGCCCTCAAACTCCACCTACCATGACCACCATGATTTCCTTTGTAATCCATTCGATGCAGATGCTATTTTTAAATTATATTCTTACTGGCCGAGTCTCAGTCACTTTCATAAATCAAGGCTTCGTATACATAAGCTTATTTCAGGTCCTGGGTATATTTAACTATCTACTTAAATTATCCAACTTACTAGATCTACGTTAAATAAAAATATCACATGTCATCACTTTTCAGCAGAGATCAGAATGATTGGGGCTACACATCAGAAGAATCACCTTAAATTAAAGAATATGCTGTAATAATGTCTTTGATCAATGTATAATAGAGTTACATGTCAACATTTTTATACTCTGAATTTTGAAACTAATCTAAGACTTTCAATGTTTTTTTCCTTTGATATTAAGGCTAAGACTATTGAAATTATACTTTAAAAAAAGGTGACAGTAAATTTAAAAGCAAATATTAACTGAAATATCATGAAGAAAATAATGAAATTTGTTTCATATGTGCTTGAAAGTCTAAAGGCAATTAGAAATGATACATTTTAGATCAACTTTCAAAACCCTATATGTAAAGGCCAGAAAAATCCCCTGTAAGTTAAATAATATTTTCTATGTTATTACCAAACAGCAATGGTATTACTAATGCTTTAGGAATCACAGGAGAGTCTGCATTAGGTGGCTTTGAGGGCTGAAAGGGCAACAGTGCATTTGTTACAGTTTGAGAAGTTATTTTTAAAAGGCTTTTCACCAAAGTTAACAATTTTCTTCCCAAATAAATTTTTTTTTTTTTAAGTATTGAAAATCATTGTGATTTTACTCATGCCACAGAATTATAAAATTGTAGAATTAGGTATGTTCTTAGAGGTCACCTAGATCAATCCTTGGACCAATTTCTGCTGTATTTTACTTGTTCATTCTTTTAACAGATATTTGCTAAGTATCACCTGCCAGGTACCGTGTTAGAGTGATGACGCACTTACGTAGAATAATAGTCGCCGGCCTTAGAAATCTTCTGTCTAGGCTTGCCCGACAACACGCTGTGACCAGACACTCACAGCTCTGCGAGGTAGACAAGGCTCCTGGACAAGGCTAATAGTTCAAGCCCGTCCTTCTAAGCGCTGTGAGTTCTGCCCTACGAGGGCCCCCATCCCAGGGCCCGAGAGCTACTCTGTGGGGTGCCCACCATTCAGCCCTTTCAAAAACACGCTTCTCAGATGCTCAAAGACGTCTTCCAGGGCTCTTCTCCCCAAAGTCCTCATTTTAAAAATAATTCTCTGCAGTTTCTTTTGCTATTTCCATATGGCTTTAAAAACAAACTTCTCACCATTTTTGTGTTCACCCTTATGGGTCAATTCTTGCTGAACTACTTCAGCCCTGATCAGCACACAGTGAAATCCATTGTCTTTGTTTTTTCCAACATCCCATCTAACCATGGTCTCCTTGTTCACTAGATTCCAGCTGATGCTTTCCTCTCTTCAAAACACCATTTTTTAAAATCTCTTTACATCTGTCCATCTCTGCGTCTTCCCATGGCTTCTCGAATGTCTGGTTCCTTCCCATCCTTCAGTCTGCAATGTACAAATCAACCCCTCCGAGAAGCATCCCTCATGATCCAACTAAATTGACTTCTCCCCCTCCAGTCACCATCTTAAATCTCTCTTTTATTTTCAGTTTAACACCAGTATCTAAACTTATACTGCTTATTTGCTTACTTATTTATTGGCAGTTTCCTCCCTAGAAAGCAAGTTCATTCTTACACTGCCAGTGTAAGTGAACAGTGGGAGCTAGAACAGTGCATGGCAAATGGAAAGAAGAAAGGGCAGGAGGGAACGTCCTTGCTCTGGATCCTATATGGATCCATGTTGCCGTATTTTTTTATGAATACAGTCAAGATCGCACAAGCTTTTCTGGCAGTCAGTCCACATTTGGTTATTCTAACTGTCCAAGGTCAACAGAACCATGTCTTTTCCACATATGGATGAGACACATTCTTACATGATAGGACTGTGCTGTTGAATTTTAGAAGGAGGATTGGGATTGTTTGATGTAGCCCACCATTCTAGCTGGAATCTAATCATCCAGCACACTTCTCTTTACGTACATCCTGTCAACAAGGACTTTGATAACCACACCGTAAATGTCCTGGAAAACAAATATATTTCCACCTTATGTACTCTTTCACAAGCTGGGCGTGTACTGTGTCGACTTATGTTGACACAGATTAACTATATCTAAAATGTTATTCTAGGGAGTTAAGACAGGCTATAACGTAAGTCTGATCCATAAGCACTGTTTTGCTTTTCTCTCCCTTTCATTTCCCCTTTTCCTCCCCGTCTCCCTCCTCTTCCTTCTCCTCTTCCTCCGTCTTCCCTAATTCCTTCTCTTCCGATGCCTTGGGGCCGCCACTGATGGTGGTGATCTTGGGGTTAAATAATTTGTTGACACCTAAGACGTCTGCACTGTGTCGATGTGACAACTTCTAGGGACCTCATTTCAGGCCATTTATGAAAAACACGTGCCCATAGGTGCTGCCCTCTGCTATAGCTCTTACTGCCTCTGTTTGTTCAACAGGAGAGACAAGTTAGCTCTCATGATATTTGCTGTTCTTTGTAGAACCAGGGAGGGCGCACATGGAAAGAAGTCACTGCGAACTACAGAGTAAGTATTCAGAGGAGCTCCCTCCATAAAATGTTATATTGGTCCTGAACAGAAATTAGAAATTGCTTTCCCCGAATTCTTGGATTTATGAACCATCACAAATCTCTGAAATCAATGAGGACAGTTATTATTCTACTGGTTTTTACTGATTAATGACGGAAATGTTAAGAAAGCAGCTCAGAGTCCTAAAGCCAACTCAGTGCTGCAATCCCAACAGCAGCCTCCTGCTTCCCTTCCCCTGTGCCTGGCTGGCCCCAGAACAGAGGAAGTTTTCTGTCCCGTGAACACATCACAGACCGACGTCCTCAGATACCTGCTTCAGACAGACTCTAGCAGGGACCACAGTTGTCACATTCATCTAAAGAGCCTAAATAACATGTGCATTGTCACGGTTCAAAAGACCACACTTGCTAAACGGAGAAATAAACCGGGCCATTGCCCTGCTTTCAGTTAGAAGTTGTGACAGAATTTAAAGAAGAGTACTGCCGGAAGAGCATGGAAAATCAAAACAAAATTTACACCCCCAATAAAAATGTGTGATTTACTCTGGGGACCACTTGAAAAGCAATGTGTGACAAATAAACAACATCGACAGAGAAATGAAGATCAGATCAATTCCTTTCCACTGGCTCTTCACTTTTCTGGGTGCAGCTGAAAGACGCTACAACACGTGAGACGGAGCAAAGGTGCTGGGCCTTCGTTTCTCAAGAGAACTCTGCTGCTGGAAACAATTGTGTCTGTTCCTTGAAACAGTTTTGGGGAACAAAGTCCACAGATTAAGTAAACTCATCCCATGATCCATTTCTGGGTAAAAAGAGAATGATTTCAGCATGTCACAGACTGTCAATATCCCCAGAGCCACTGACCTCTACTCATTGAACGAACAACAGTGTAAAAGTTGATGGCTCGTTTTATTTTATTTTTTAAAATGGTTCTGAAGCCTTTGCCTGGTTCCCCAAACACTCAAAAGTATCATATCATTTAAGGGGATTAAAGGCATTTGTTGATTATGGAAGGCTGACATTAAAATAGAAAGAGATTCTGGCAATTTAATTTTGTGAAGAAATGCAAGATGCTCGTTAATTTAATTAGAATACAAATGACATCGAGCACGGTTAATAAAGTTCAATA
The DNA here is from genome assembly GCF_028021215.1 of Eschrichtius robustus. NCBI lineage: Eukaryota > Metazoa > Chordata > Mammalia > Artiodactyla > Eschrichtiidae > Eschrichtius > Eschrichtius robustus. Next base: position 693,837 of record NC_090844.1, read on the forward strand.
TGACTTGATTTGCGAGAAGGTACGTTAACGTGAGAAGTAAAGTGATATTTGCAACCTCTCAGCAAACTGTGAAGTAGTAAAGTTTTCCTAAAGAGTGTATATGTTGTTAGGCTGCACAGAAATTGGTCTTCTCTACCTGCATTAAGCACCTTGGCGGTTACTCAGACCCACTTACAGGGGCAGTGGGCTTCCAGGACCACTGGAGTGAGGGGCTTGCGAGCCAAGGATTCCAGGAGACCCTGTGGTCCTCTTCACATTCTCCATCAGTCTGGGAGCCAGGCCAATGGCCAACACTTACATATTTTACAATCACAGAATGGAAAGCAGATACAAATTAGTTAACCTGGAGGCCATGTAAATAAGTGCATCTAAATGTAAAGAACAGTGGCTGGCATTATAAACCCTCATAATGAGTAGCTGTGAATTGTTCCAACGTGTACAGCTGCTTCAAACAATTCCGACGGTCAAGATAATAAAATTAAAGAAGAGATGTTTAAAGTTCAGTCAGCCCAAAGCAAACCAGTTACAATTATGCTTTGATTGTCTTGATCACCGTAATGCTCTACTGCCCTTGGTTCTGTATTATAATAGAAAAGACACATGATTTCCTTCTTGAAAGGGAGAAGACGGTCAGCCATGAGTGGCCTGCCTTTCTCTGATTTCCTTATCTAAGTTCTGGAACCTCAGTAATAAAAAGAAAAACAATATTTGACATCAACGGGCATCCATTTTAAATGATTTTGCTGATGTGAATATCAACTTTACACTTTTACACAATGTAAAATTAGGAATTAGTTAACAATACTTTTGACATCTCCATTTTAAACCATCTTGAACCCTTTTTTCCCTTGGCTTCCAAGCTCCAACTCATCCCAAGTTTTCCTCACACGCCTTTGATTACTTCTTCTTAGTCTCCTTTTGAGTCTTGTCTTGCCCTCCAAGCACTCCAATTTTCAAGGCTCAATCCTCCCCTCTTTTCATCCTCTCCTCTTGCTCTGGACTGTGCCGTCTGTGTCCTCAGTGCCCACCTGTATACAGATGACTCAGCAATTTAGTTTATCCTTCATTCAGAATGCTCCTCCTGACTGCAGACCTAGCTAAAGGCCTACCTGACATATCTTCCTGGACACCTCAAAGAAATCTCAAACTCAGCAACTGTCAGGGTGAATTCAGGGACACAATCTACTTCCTCCAAGGACGACAATCTTCCCCCACACAATCTACTCAGAGTATTTCCTGTCTCAGTGAACGACACCACCGTCCAGTTACGCAAGTACCAAACCTCGGGGTTCTCTTGCTTGCCTCCTTCTCTTACTCTTCACTTCTAAAACGTCATCAACTCTTGTCAATTTTATCACCTAAATAGTTCTTCAACCAGCCCCCTTCCTCCATCTTCCATAACTGCTACCCCAATACAAGCTACCGTCATCGCTCACCTGGATGATGGGTGGGTAGATCCAGGGTAGGATTCCGAGACAGTGGTCAGGCAGGAGAACCAAGAAAGTTTTAAGAAGGCAAACTGATGGAAAAGGCAAGGGGCCAACAATAGAAAACAAAATACTAGATTGGGACTGAAAACAGAGCACTGGATTTAGAAATTAGGAAGTCACTGCTGACCTTTGAGAGTCATTTCGGCAGAGGAGGAGGTGTGATTTTAATGGGATAATCCAGTAACGAAGTATATGCTATTCTTTCTAGAATGCTGCTATAAAGGGAACGAGATCATTGTTTCAGGGGGAGGCAGTGCTGAAGGCATGTTTTTAAAAGGATGGTTGATTTGGGGTTGGTAGAGGCAAACTATTACATTTAGAATGGATAAACAACAAGGTCCTACTGTAGAGCACAGGGAACTATATCCATCTCCTGGGATAAACCATAATGGAAAAGAATCCTGAAAAAAGAATGTACGTATGTGTCAAACTGAGTCACTTTGCTGTACAGCAGAGATTGGTACACGTTGTAAATCAACTATACTTCGATAAAAGGAAAAAAGATGGTTGAGATTTGTGCATTTTATAACTTGACGAGGAAAAGAAAGGGAAAAGGAAGCTACTGAAGGTATGAGAGTGGAAGAAGTGTTGACAAAGCAAGGATCCAGAGGAAGGAAAAGGAATCCCACACAGGGCAAAGGAAGATGAAGCATCACTAAACAGAAGAATAGGTGAAGATACTTCCTTTTGGTAAAGAAGAAAGAAACAGACGGAGTCAATGTGTGATGGCCTCTCATTTCTTAGCGAATTAGAAGGAAGCGTTATCAGAAATGGGAAAGAAAGCTGTTAGAAGAGATCAAAGTGTTTGGATACTTAACTGAGTCAACAAATATTCATTGAGTGTCTCTTATGAGCTGAGCACCAAGAAACCAGTAGCAAATTAGAGAGAAGCCACCACTGGTGTCGTGAAGATTCCAGCCCTCCAGGGATGAGATTTCTGCTTCCGTATCAAATCACCAAGGACGGAGGCAGATTAAGGGAACTGCATGGAAAGAAAATCTTCAAACCAGATGCCCAAAGCCTCAAAGAATGCCAGGGGATGATCTTGAGGTTGGTAAATGATGATGGGAAGTGGGCTTCAAAGGAGGAAACACTGAATGAGGGCCCATAGAATAATAGTGTAAGAGAGGCAGTAAAAATGCAATCGCATTTACAGGGCTCAGAGGCCAAATCTGAGGGGATATAAACGGGTCTGGTTTCAAAGCCATGTAACATGGCACTCATGCAACAAACAGGCAAACTAGTAGGTGACTGAGCTGCACTAAATATGGTATTTACTGCACCTCTACTCCAGGCTCTATTCCTACAGAGGGAAACCCAGGACACTGGCCCCAGGGAGAATGCCACAAAGGGAGAGCCCTGGCTCCATCCTGCCCTTCCCTGCCCTCCCAGGGCCCGGCCCCCCAAGGAGGGCTGTCGGAAATACTGGTAATCATCCACCTGTTCAAAGTTCACATGAGATAACTTGAAGAAAAGCGGAGGCATTTTCACTCGGAGATCAGTATGCTGATGACACACGTCTCCGTCTCCCCTTTTATCTCTAATCCTGACACCACAGTTTCACAATTTATTCAGCGTCTGAGGGGTTCCACCGGGGATGGGGATCAAAGCGAGCCAGAAAAGTATTAATCCAGATAAGACAGAGGTTCTGATGAGAGTCCGAGCAGATATTTAAGGAATGTGGTGGGCGTGCTTCTGCTGCTACGAACGTAGCTTTTAATCCACAGTTACTTCCGGCATCTCGGTTGGTCTCAGTTGATGTCTGCGACACGACAGGCCCAGCACACGAGGCCCGTGTGTAGTCCTGAACTTAAGAGTCGGTGCCTGTACATGAAGCGACTCTCACTTGCAATTTCTTGGTGGCTGGCGCCGACCAGGGTCTCATTAAATGATGAGTTTAAGGCAAAGGCCAGGATCCTTTTTTTTCCTCCACGAACTTTCTCTCAATGAAGTTATGAGCAAAGCAAGAAACGCTACCCTAGTTTTCTTCAGTTGCATTCTCGCCAACCATTATTACACTACTGTTTTTTTCCCAACCATTTTAATTAATGTTGTTTTGTGAAATTTCTTCTGAATGTATTTTTCTGAGAAGTTTCATTTTAGAAAGCCCAAATGTGTCAAGCAATCTAAAATTAATTACCTTATTTTTACACTTTGAAAATAGTTATTCATCAACTTGGGGGGGGGTTCTTTATAATCAGATGTGTGGAATTATTTTTTCTATTACAGCCTTTCGGTGATTATTTGGGATATCATATTACTAAAAGCAACAAACAAAAAATTAGATGTTATTGTCCTTCCTCCTTACTTCATTTGAAGTGTCAGCAATGCTATTTTTTTCCTCCCCTGTCTCTGTCTCTATTTGGTTTTAAATTTTCAACTAGGTCTCTTTCTAGGAGAAAACTCCAGTCAATCATTCTTTTTTTTCTCCCAGATAAACTTAACTCTTGAGGAAACAACTTATTTGTATGATACAAATATCAAAGATTTTCCAGCATACTAAATGTTAGACTGTAGTACTGTAATAAGCCTTTGCCGATTTTTAGAAACTAGCAAAATATAATTTATTAATAATGGAAAGATTCAACAAATTGAACATTGAAAGGAGCAGCAGTTGTAATATTACGCAGAAGTATAATCAAGGTGTTTTCAAACGACACATATCTTAGAATAGTCTCAGAAAGATTTTGTTTTTTTCACAGAGGGAGCGTTTATCTAGAAGAAAGAGCTGTTCAAAAATTATGATCTCAGCCCTTTCTCTCTGTCTCTCTTTTCTCTTGTTTGTTTCTGGCATAAAAAGGCTCAGATATTAGTGAGAGTCACTAGAGTATGTAAGTGAATAAAGAAGAGAAGGAGAAAAATTACGTGTGTTTGCATTTAAAAAACACTTTTAAGAATTTTCCTAAGACTATCATCCCCATTGTCTAAAATTATAATAGTTGAAAATTACAAATGAAAAGATGATTCAGTCCTTATGCATAGGCCAGGTCTCTTATGCGCCACCAATCATGGAAATATTCATTCATTTATTGATTCACTTAATACACAGGGAGAGCTATTGTCTGCCGCTATCTGTCCCAGGCCCTCAGCGACTCAGCCAAGAACAGAAAGTTCCTGCCCCAGTGGAACACGCGCTCGTGAGGAGCTCAGATCAACAGGGAGTGAACACATACAAGAATCCCAGAGATCGACGAGGAAGTAGGAGAAGGGGGCCCTGGCTGGTGGCCTGGGGGGAGAGCCCTGGGGGTTACATTTGAGCTGAGACCTAAAAGATGGTCAGGAGCCCGCCAGGAGAAATTGGGGGAGACAATGTTCTAGCCAGAGGGAAAAGTAATGACAAAGACCTTGAGGAAAGAATGAGCTTGACTTGTTCCAGTTCTTAAAATTTCTCCTCTGGGACTCAGTTGTTGGAAAACTTTTGGGAAGTCATTCTGATATAGAATCCTTATAATGGCTGGGGGGAATCTGGGGCTCATCTGACCCCAGACTCCCATTTTGAGGATAAACCAGCTAAGAAAGAAGGAAGAGATGGCTGCTATGTAAAATTTGGGGTCTTGTGACTTACTGTTCTTTCATTCCCTCATTCATTCATCCATTTCCCCAACTCATTTAAAGGGAACATTATTAACCAAGTCACCTAGAGTCTTACAGTATGGAAAACAAAAGAAACCTATATATTCCCATTGTGGTTAACTAGTATTTCCAGACATATTCGCCATTTCTTCATGTGAATGCCAGAGGCTGGTCTTGGAAAATTTCCAAAATCCCTTTGGGATTTGACTACAGGTCCACAGTCTCTTATCACTATTCTAAACCCTGGAAAGCTCTAAAGACAGAATAAAAGAAACTCATTTGATGGCAAAACAACCTGTGCTGCCTTATACTCTTTATTTAACTCACTAAGTTTGAATATTCATAAGTTTTGTGGAAGAAATGTTAAAGTTACTTCCACATATTACTTTTCTAATATCCCCAAATCCTGAATTCTACATGAGTTTTGGCTAAAGGGTTCTCCAAGAAACAGCGAGGCTTAATGTTGTATTCAGAATTCTCAGCAAGGTCACTGGGCACTGCTACTGCATTATTTATGACTATTAAAATTATACTGCTTCAGGTCTGGACGCCAGTGGTTGTCTGTTACTGTTTCAAACTCTTCTGGACGCCACGTTTTACTTCATCTAAAAGGTTTCTTACTTCTTGCCAAAATGACCTTGTTAAACCATTTTCACAGATAAAGGATTTAACACATAAACATTTCACATGTAAATTTTACGTAAAATGATTTTAAATCTACGCTGGGGAAAAAAAAATGTTTGTAAGGTCCATTGTAAAATCACATGAAAGAGAAGTAACTGCCTATGAATAACCGTATCATGAAGGCCAATCAGGCATTTCCCGTGGCTGAAGTAACTGTTTATGAGAATTAATGTCCGTATTATGAATGGGCAGATGGTCTGTTTAACCACACATACTCTAGTTTGTCATTTCTTATCAGCCGCCCTGATTCAGGAGAAATAAGAGTAACTGCAGGCAGATTTGCAGGCAACTGTCCCTCAGGAGCACTCCTTAAACATGTTATTCCAGAAGTGTTAATTTCAGAAATATGACAACTTACACAGTGTAAAGCTTGAAGGTTTAGATCATGATACATCACTTGTTTGGCATCTTTAAAACAACAGCTACAAAATCTCAGTAAATTTTTGTTCTCAGAGAAAACAGTCGATAACACGTTGAAGCTTATAGGTTGGCTAAAGTATTGGGTTAAAAGGGATTCTGCTATTGTTTCTTCATCACTCTACGCACAAATGATCCTGCCCTAAGACTTATTAACACAATGACCCGAGGTAAATGCGTATTTGATCGTGTCACTTGCCTGTATCAAACCATCGATGCTTCTCTTTGCCTTTGGGACAAAGTTCCCCTAAAAAGTAAGTTCCAGGAGGATAGAGATTGTTTTTTAGACTGCTGCATTCACTGCTCTATCCTTGGGGACTAGAGCAGTGCTTGCACATAATAGGCACTCAACCATTATTCTTGAAGCTTCAGTCCGTGACGCAGCCCACGTGCAGCCCACGCCAACTGTCCCCCTGCATGGTGGTGGGGTCCTCTCTCCCTCTGCCTAGAGCATCTTTCTCACAACCCACTTCCCTCTTCCTCCATCACCTTTGTCCCTGTACCAGTCACCGAGGTCCTCCTTGAAACCCCAAACCAGGTTAACTTCCGGTGCTACCGTTTTCTGCTTTATTCTATACCTTCCCTTCTGAAATATTCTTGCCATTTGCATTGACTTATTCAGTATCTGATTTCCCCACAAAACTGTAAGTTTAATGAGGACGGGGACCGCAGCGATCTTGTCCTCCTCTGTTTCTTAGCTCATAATAGGACCTCGATAAACAAGCGCCGTCTGGATGAAGCACGGATAAGCCTTCTTTCTCCTCTCTTCCAGGGCCAGAGCTTGTACCCCTCCCTGGGAGAAGTGTTCTGTATGTTTGCCCTCTGTCACTCTTACCCCAAACCCTGGAGCACGCTGAGGCTAGTTCTTTCACTCTTTAGAAACTGCAGAAAGCTTGGCATCGGAATCTGCGCCCGAGTCACGAGACAACCTGTCTTCATGAACGCTGGTGAGTAGCACGTAACAGTTTCCCATGAGAACCGCCACGAGGAAGGTAGATTCTGGCTGCAAGATCTTTATAAAGACCGTGCGTATCCACACACATGTTGAGATATTTGAGATCACGGACACACAGAACATTTTTAACCTATTAATATTTTTTTTCCCTGTAAATGCCCATATGCTTGCAATCCAGAATCATTACTATATCCCAGAAGCATTTTAGAGCTATAATAAGCACAGGTGTTTGTCTGTCAACGAGTTGGTACCTGCCCCCAAGGATATTCACAAAGTGAGGGCCACTGGCCTCCAGTGAGGGCATGAGATTGGGGGCTGGGGTCAGCAAGGAGAGGTTTTGCGTCTCAACAGGGGAAGTGTTTCTCACTGCTCTCCACCCCAGTGCCCTCGTGGCTGCTCTGCTTTGCTCATAATGACCTTTGGGTTTGGAGGAATGTCCTTCCTATGTCTGTTTTCTATGCATCCTTTAAAACTCAGCCCAGGCTACTTTTACCTTCTCCAGGAAGTCTTCCTGTTCCCATCTTCCTGCAAACTAGTTTCTCCTACTCAATGCCCACAACCCGCTGGTTAGTACCTCTGGCCGTACTCTTAGGAGACTTTATTACAACGATCTCTCTGCCTGATTCGCTCACACTTGAGAACACAGACTGCATCCGAGTTGTATTTCTAACTCCAGCGCTTAGCTTGGCATGTGGCACGCAGCAGGCTTGGTGGTGGAAAGGAGGAGTGAACCTTCTCGCTGAATTTACTGCCCAGGAAAATAACTGCTAGCAGGGAGGCAAGGGGCAGGGGTCAGAGCCGAGGGTCAGGAGGCAACTGTGCTCTCAGGCTGTTCCCTCATCACAGGTGGGCCACTCGCTCTGAGTGGGCAAACGGACCTTTGTGGACAGTAAGCCTGGATTCTCACCTCTAAGGCGGAGGCTGGAGAGAGACCGCCTTGGGAAGGCCAGGGCTGTCAGTGCAGGAAGAAGTGGCAGGCCTTATGAAGAAAGAGGTAGCCTCTCCCAGTGAACTCAGATTTTTCTGCCTTTGTCAGAAGAAACCCTAAACCAGGACCGCCCCTGCGACGGCTCAGACTAATAAATGCATCAACCACCCGTGGCTCAGATCCCCATGTGAAAAGGGAAACGGTGATGGCAACATCAGAGGCCTGGAAAGCTGGAAGGGCTGCAAAGTGCAAAGGTGCCTTCCCCAAGATGAAACAAGCCCAGATATCTGGAGCAAAAGCCTGTGCTTACGTCCAAGAGAATGTGCGAGAGTTCGACCAGACGACAGGTACCTGCAGCTTCTTCTGAAATGGAAGGTGATGGTGCCTCGTAAAGCGATTCTTTGTTTGCTCCATGGAAAAAAAAAACTGGGAGTATCCTGTCCCCTAGAATATTGTCCTTTGGCCAAAGAATCTACCTAAACTCATCTTGGGAAGTTGGGAAGATGCCAGTTCTGGAATATCTGTTGGGAAAAACAACTGTGACGGTGACCTGACCATGTGTCAAACACAGAGCCAAAGAATAAAGGAAATATACGCTAGAGAGAGAATCCAACGTTTTGTGAATTTTAAGCAGTTTCCAGAATGTCCGCATCCATAAGAAGCATAAAATTTCAATAGTGTTACCGTACTGCCAAAAAAGTATTAAATACAGGCAATCCGCAACTTAACGAACAGGTTGTACCTCAGGAGTCTGCTTCTGAGGCAGTCGTGTGGGAATCTGCAATGCCCATCTCCCACCGAAACTGTCACATAGGTGGCGGTCACGTTCCCGAGCGGAACGAAGCCGCAATGCACGTGCAGCGCAGTGTGCCTGGCGAGCCCGGGACCGGCCAGGGCAGAACCACGCCACTGTGGCAGCGCACGTGTGAGGTCCCACCCCCGGTGCTCACATCTTCTCCTGCTGACAGACCAGCGGGAGGCACCCGGGAGTTTCCCTCCCTCCTGCCTGGGGTCCTCCAATCCTGTTTGGGCCAAGCAGTAAAAGCAGGGATGCCTCAGCCTCAGGTCCCTGGAGTAGTTTCAGGGTGCTGATGCCCTAAGTGGGTGATTTGCAGGAGCTGTGATTGTGGGGAACGGAGGTACTCCTCCCTCTGGAGACCACCCTCTTCTGCATATTTCTGAGACTATACTGTCTACACCTGTCCTTAACGACTGACCAACAAGAGTTTACTAGATGAACAGAATAGGTACACAACAGACCATTTGCTAACGTTCCTCTTGGGTCTGATAATGGTGGAGGAAGGTGCTGGGGTACTTTTTTTCTTCCCTTTCCTCCTTGACTTTCTCAGCCTGCAGTGAAGGAGGGTCTCTCTCCAGGACCAACACCGGGGCCAGGTGAGAAGCCAGAGCTAGGGTTCTGAATAGAAGCAGAATTCTAAGCTCTTTCAACCAAGTAGGGCAGGAGAGTCAGGAAGCCCGTCATTGGAATGGACGTTTGTATGTAAATTACCAACAGTTAATTTCCCCAAAGACCTCAGACCAACAATAACAAACAACAACAAAACTCCAGAGATGCCCGTGTAGTGTGGAAAATGAGAATCCTGAATTCTCCTGAAGAGTTAGTGAAAAGTTTAGGAAAGTGATTTTAAATGCATATCACAGACACATGCAAAAAATATGCTAATTAGCCAGGCAGGACTCTGGCCAATTTAATCTCTAAGGTGCTTTCCAGCTACTATTTTTTCTCCTGCAGATTCATCTCACAGCCAGATCTTTAGAAATCGTGGTGGAAGGCTGCGTATCACTCAGTAATTCTCTGGGAGTCTGCTGGTGCCCCAAGCCCCAGGGCATCCCGGGCTCGGCACGTGGGTGACGTACAGGCAGACCAGCTGTCCCAGGAGTCCAGCCCGGGCACGAAGCGCACGATGCTGTTGGCAGCCTTACTGCTGTTGTAGGAGAAGAGCCACTCCTGTGACAGCTGAGAGGCCCTCACGGAGCAGGAGCCAGGAGCGTTCCTGCCCTGGGCACAACCCTTCGGCCACAGCCTCCTTGCACTGGTGGCCGGAGGTCTCTCCACTGTTTCAGGCTGTGAGCAGCTGCCCGTGAAACATAAACCTGGGCCACTGGACACAGAGGTCCAGAGTCGAATGTACTCAAGTGAAAGCAGATCACAGGGTTGGGCTGATCGTACTTAATCCACAGGCAGAATTACAAATGCGAGAAGAGCTAACTTCCCCCACGCGTTCTATTCTTTCTCCCTGAGGAGAATCCACTCCAGCTTCCCAGGTCAACACCCTGTGGGTCGGTAAGGACTTGATCAGAACAGGTCCAGCCTCTCCTCGGGCAACGGAGACGCGCACGATCAGCGAGTGAAACAATACTGAGAGCAATGGAAGAGGATGGAGGTTGGGGAATTGAAATCAGAAAAACATTTCTGCGATCTGGGAAGAAAGAAGTATAAGGAGAAAACAGGAAGTGATTCAGGGGTCTTTCGACCCTGTGACACAAGGAGTCCCTGGTAGCCAACCCTCTTGTTTCTTCCCTCCTCCAGCACAGAACAGTTTTGGGCCTGGCGGATGGGAGCCATTGACAATGAGACCCCAGGTCTGGTCCAGGAAAGACACTTGTTGGTCAGGGTGATCATAAGGCAGGACGGCACCCTCTCCTTGGCTGGGAAAGTTGCTTCTAATTTGCCACAATTATGGGATTGCAGGAGGCAGAAGCAGGGCTGTATAGTCTGAGAAATCATGTTTCATCTCGCTGTTGTTTGCATAACACACATTTAAAAAATTACAATAATACAAACGACAGAAAATAAAGCTCAAAAATATTTCCCTCTCTGATAAGGCTAAGCAGAAAACAGGATGCAAAAGAAAAGCCTTCGTTAAAGAGGGCGGGACACCCTCAAAGGCGGAGAACGGGCTCGGCTGGAATGCCAGCTCCCTCACGGCAGGGACTGTCTATTTGGGTCACTGCTCTGTTGCGAAGAAAAGAGCTTGCTGCAGAGTGGGTATTCCAATCAATATTTTCCTAATCAAGAGGTTACTTAGGGTTCAGAAGGAAGTCCTACGAAGGATGGAAGAAATGTTGTCACCTCCCCGTCTTTGGTTCACCTGCTGCATGGCTAGAGGGAGTCTCCCAGGGCACAGACGAATGATTACTGAGGTCTCTTCTGACCAAGATTTGCCAGAATGCTTTGCTGGCCTAGGGATGAGGAGCTGGGTGGAGGACGTACATGGGGGACATGGCACGTTCCATGGGGCCATGCCTGGAGCTGGAGCCACGCCTCTGAAAACTAGTTATTTGGAGATCAGGTACACTGTGTTCTTTATCCCAGTTTCTGGGAAGAATTTTTTTTTTAGTAGCTCCAAGCAGGCAGGGGACATAAAGTTTCTCTGTCTCTGCTTACATCCAATTAACGTTCAGTGAGTCTCTGGCTATTTAAAATAGGGAAATAATGCATATTTATTCACACATGCTTTGAGATCTGTGGATAAAAATGCTATATTACTAGTAACCACAATGAATGCACATACTTTAAATATAATTATCAATTACCAGCTACCACCTGTTGAGATAACTAACTACAGTGCCTTAAACACCATCCTTTCAAATTTTAAGACTGGAAACATTCTTCAGTGTTATATGCACTACGGTCAAGCAATTCATTAAGGAAATTCTTTGTTACTCTTATTATGGCTTATGTATCAGCAAGAGAAATGGAAATTAAGCTATACGAATTCCTCAAGTGTCTGCGGACCTAGAGTTAGGATCTGATCTTCTTACAAAGTCATCTTTTAAAACTCTTTGAAGACGCGCTTAACGGTATCCACATAGTCTAAGGTCATATCGCTGCATTTTAAAAACAAAATTTTGCCCTCTTGGCAAATCAAATATTAAATGGTTAAGATGCATACAAAGTGAGATGCATTTTTATAAATACAAAGCCCCTTGCGCAATTCAGTTCATAAACCATGCATAAACAGAAGGTATTATGTTACTCTTTCACCACTCGGGGACATAGATGGCAGCTGAAACCATAAGACTCTGCTTATAGACGGGCAATTATTACGGGGTTTTGATTCTTCAAAAGCTATTAACATTTTTATAGCGTAAGCAAAGTTATTACAAACAACCTCTGAGATGTGAAGAATGATTTTCCTGAAACTCCTCCTAAATCCTCGCCTCAACATAAGGCACTAGATTTGTTTACTGAAAAGAAAAAAAAAAAAAAAGACTAAGTAGGTTAAAGCTGAAATAGAAATGCTGCTGGCGTAATGTCAAGGAAGTCTCAATTAAATTCCATCAAGCTGCTCTCCACAGCGTATGCGCTGAAGGGCAAGGCAACAAGAGAAAGCAAACAGACGTGGGTGTTGAAGTCATCGTCAACATCATTAAAGACTTATTCACACAGCCTGATCCGCAGTTGCAAGTCTCAGGCTAGCCGCAGCTCCGGGCACCGCGGGTCACCCCCCGGCCCACGTCAGTGCAGTTTGCCAGTGACCAGTGGAACCTGCACCACTGTGGCGTGTCTCTACAACAAAACCGGAAGCTTCCAAACTACAAAGGAGGAGATATGGATGCCTTCATGCTCAAGTCGACAAAGGCATCTCACGTCACAGAATAAGACAAAGATAGAAATCCTACCATGATGCTAGGAGTGAAAGAGGAATGTCTGAAATCTGCTCCTACACCTCTAAAGTTTGAGAGTTCATCCTAAAAATATATATATATCTGCGAGTATAAGAATACATTCTCTATGCGTTCGTGAACAAATTTTCTTGACGCCGCGTTGTCACAAAGTGAAGAGACACCTGATAACTAGATAATTTACCTGTGGAAGACACCAATTAGCAGTGACAAGGCTGACTTCATTTCTCACGCTCATCTTGGAACCTCTAGGACCTGGCATGTCGTTGCAGAGTCACCAGGAGAGAAATCAATAGGACGGGACGTGAAGGGAAATATCTATTCTTAAAGACTTAGTCGTCCAATTTCGACTGCGCAACTTTTGAGTTACAGATTTTAGAGCTGCCATGGGTCTTAAACAACATCAAGTCCATCCTCATTTTATTCAAAAGAAAACCTAAATACACTGCTGAAAGTAAAGTGATTTTCTCAAAGTCAGGAGGTCCCTTTTTGCTACTCCACTTATTCTCCCAGAGTACTGGGATATTCCCCTTCCCCTTTATATGCTTTCCTTTAAAGAAAATTTCAGAAGCCCTGAACCTCAGGGTTAGCATAACAAGAAAAAGTAGATTTAAGAGTACTGAAAAGGAATTTTCTGTTGGAACAGGAGTGGTTTGGATGCAGGATTTTTTTTTCTTTGCCCTGAAGCTGTGAATCACGGAGTATTTTGAAAGGACAACAAAATTAAAAGAAAAAAAATACAAAACAAAAAAACTGCACACACAAACATACACACACACAAAGAAAAAATTAGACTGAAGCTAGACTTCTGAGTAGCTAGGTTCACAGAAACCACTGCTTCTCACTCAAAGACCAGGTGCTATGAGCAGAAACTGCAGCGACCAGGGACACCTTCAGGAAAGATTCTAATTGTGTGGCCCATAATGGTGATCACCGTCATCAGGAAAGGGCCTGAGGTTGAAAGCCCAGGCATCGGGACCAGGAAGTCAACAGGACCCTGTGGTCATGTGACTCTAAGTGGGTCTCCAGGGCACCAGGACAGTGCAGACCTATACTCTCAGACCAGGAAAGGGCAGCTCTGAGAAACCAATGGGAAAACCAGACAAAGAGGACTGCCCTGCCCACCCTTTGAGGCTGCAGGAGTGAAATCCAGCTCACCAAATGCAAAGTGGGGAAGTTTAAAGAAAAAGTCATTACGTCCCTATTCCATAGAAAGACGCGTCTATACTTGAGCCCTCTTGTGCAATCCCCAAAGTTACAAAAGATTGATAGTAGAGAAAAGAAGAACAGCAGCAATAGGAGTTATGGTAGAAAAGATGAGTTAAGACAGAAAGCTCTAAACTGCCAGTAAGTCACTGCAGGAAGATGCTGGTAGCTGGCAGAGAGGCACTGTGCCCAAAGTCTGCACCCAGTCACTGCAACAGAGCAGTTCAGCGTGGAACCGAGGTGGCGGAAGGTTCCGCTCCACAGAAGAGGCTGAACGCTCAGCCGCTTCACCCTTCAGTCACCAAACAGGGCTTGATAACTTCCAAGATGCATAGCTGCATTTTATATCATGCAGTTGCTTACACATCTGTATCTAAGCTTGCTCATAACTGGCAGCTTGATTGCAGTTTATTTTCATGTTATTTTTGGTTTTCTTAATTAATATCTTTGTTCTTGATGAACCAAGTTAAAGGAGCCTATTTGGGCATTGCTGAAATAGAAACTCATTAAATTGCATTAGTCACCTTGCTTGTCCAGTTCTGGTGCCTAGATTGAGGCAATCAAGAATACAATAGATCTCTTGCCCTTGGACTCACGTCTCCTTCAAGGGTTAGTTCTCTGTGCATGCCTCTCATCCTTAGCAAAGTCTCCCAGGAATTCACCCTCGTTCTTACCTTTTCCTTTATGGGTTGCCACCTTCTTTACTTTTGCAATTTCTTTTCTCTTGGCCCAGCTATGGAGTAGGACATCCTACCCAGGTTTTCTGTCTTTGTTGTCTCTGAAAATGGGCACACAGGCCTTCTTCATGTAAGTACTGTACTCATCAACAAGGAAATGGATGGAATAGCAAACACCAAAGACAAGAGTAACTTATAAAGGTTCTAACACATTACAGAATACTCAGCGTAATTGCCCGTGGTCTATATTTCCTGAAGTTCCCTTCCTTGGAAGATATTTCAAGGTCTCTGTTAAATGGTCCCTTTTGCTGAGCTGAGCTGTTTTAGATCAGTGGTGGTAGATTAGGAGTCGTGCCTGCTGCAATCTAGCACATTCTGAACCCCGTGAGATGCCGTGTTCTAACCTTCACTCCAGGTACAGGCCGCCCCTTTGTCAGATGCACGGATGTCTTACGTAAGAAAGCCGTTCTCCTTCCTGAGCCCGATCGCTTTTCCTCTGGGGCACAATCTGCTCTTCATTGACTCTGGAGAAACATCTCACACCTCCCTAATTGGTCCTTTTAAATCCCACAATTATCCATGTTCCCTCCTTGTGGAAGGAAGATCCTCCCTTCAAAGGACCCCAAGATTCCTCCCCTGGCCCTGAGATCATCGTGTGTGAATCTCCAGGCGTCAGTTCCACTCATCTCTGACTTTCCATGGTTCCAGCCCCAAGATGTCCTAACCATCCATACACCATAGTCCCAGCTCCCTGACGACCACATAATTTACATTTGAAAAGCTTGGGTACCAGTCACTGGGGCAGGTTCTCTCAGTAAGCTTGGCTGTTTCATCTGTGGTCCTCTGTGGACATCGTGGCCACTCAGTTTTGAAAGCAAACCTCCAAGAGCCTCCAGCTCACATCCCAGCATCCAGAGACAGAGCCACACCTTCTCTCTCCGGGACCCTGATCTTTCCCATGTTTATGTGTCCCTATCTCCATGTTAAATCCAAATAAGACCCACTCTCAGGGGCCATTTCAAAACTTAACTGCTGGATGTTATACATCCTGAGACCAAAAATAATCATCACTGCTGTCACGTACTAAGTATGCAAACAGGATATACAAGGCTTGGAGGTACGTGATATTCAGAGTGTGTTTCATTTAATCCACAAAACAAACCTAAGAAGATTGTATTTTCAAGCCCATCTTCAGGTGAAGAAAGTCAGGATAGAGAGGTAAAACAACTTGCCCAAGGTCTCAAAACTAGTAAGGATGTCTGCCTCCAAAGCTAACACTCTTAATTTTTGTGCTCCACTGCCTTCCTGCAGAAATGAACAAGCCCAGCAGGATGTGGGTTATTACGAGCTGTGTACATAGCTTCTAACATCTCCCCTTGTCTCACCTGGGACCAGGAAGTGGTGTGTTTCTATGTACAACTTTATAATATAAAAATTTAAATATATTCAATATATTTTTCAATAAAAATAAATTTAAAATTGAAGAGTAAAATGTAAATATTGATATCCATAATTTTCACCTTGAAAGCAGAGGATTATTTCACCAGGAAAACTACCTTTGACAGAGTCTTCTAGGCTACCAGGTACATAAACAACTGTTACTCAATTCATGTCAGGAAAAACTTTTCTCCCATTTGAGAATTCCAGCCAGAAATATAGGGTCTGGCTACTCTCCCTGGTAAAACTAGCAAGCCAGGAGTTCCTCTTCCATACGTTGTCTAATTTTGCTGCTTTTGTTCTTATTCAGGAGAATATTCAGCAAGAAAAACAACAGAGCCACTACTGAAAGGATCTTGCACGCCTATCAGAAATAAAAACTGTGAGAAGTGGTTGCCTCATCTTTCAATTAAAACATTAAAAAATGTACTTAACTGAAAAAATTAAAATCAGAAAGAGGCTTGATTTATCAGATGATAATCTATATTGTGGAGTACATAAAAGAAGCCACACTATCATCAGTTTTCAGAAAAAATTCTCTCAAGTTTTGGATTCTAAAAGAGGATAATCTTGGAAGGACGTTTCCACCATCTTTCTTCCATTGCTTGCAGTCAAACACAGTCGTAACAGATCACTTTAATTGGATTGAAACGATCTGTTGGACATTCTACTGCTTATATTAACACAGAGGGCAATCCCGTAGCTGCTGAGTGATCTAGAGAAGTACTAATAATTTACCAGCTATTCAATTTCTTTCTTTTACCAATCTATCTCCATTTGTGGCAGGGTTCTATGATTACATTCACATACACATACCCAAACACAAACACTCAATATTACAGAAACACCTGGTGCAAACTAGGCAACTATGAAGATTTATTCATGGTGCTTAACCTCTCTGAGCCTCAGTTTACTCATTTACATAAAGGAGATAATACTTGTTGACTTCTTAAAAGGGCTTTTTGGTTTTAGGAAAAAATGTGGTCCAGTCAGGTATGTTAAAGCATGTTGTAAACTGTAAGGTGTAAGCGTGTAATAAAACATATACTACATTATTATTATTATCATTATTATTATTAAACTGATTTAGCTGTTCTTTTCTATGCCAGCATAGGCCTAGCAGAGAAGTATCATTAAAAGTAGTATATAATTTAAAAATCTATAACATATTTTTGTTATTTGGAATATAATCTAGTACTGATTTTTTTGTACGCATTTTATTTCTTGTGCTATTCTTCTCTTTCCCAAATCAACTTAGACGAGAAAAGATGAGAGACAATGTGGCCGACAAGATAAGAGCAGAACCATATATTGGCAGGAAAAGGGATATTAACAGCGATTAACTTATTTTTACCAAAACAAGGACGGCATTACAACCTTTCCATCTCATTTTCCCCTACAATCCACTCAAAAGCATTTTTTCCCATTCTTCTCTCTTTCTCCTTTTCTCTTTCCTATTGACTGGCAAGGTGCTGAATGCACAGAAACACCACTCAGGGAGTCCAGATTCCTTTCCCATTTCTGGAGACCAGGTTGTTTTGGATCAACGAGTGGGGTAAGGTCCAGAAGATAAACAATGTTGGAGGAAACCTTCAAGATGGTGGAAGAGTAAGTCGTGGAGATCACCTTCCTCCCCACAAATACATCAGAAATACATCTACATGTGGAACAAGCCCTACAAAACACCTACTGAACGCTGGCAGAAGACGTCAGACCTCCCAAAAGGCAAGAAACTCCCCACGTACCTGGGGAGGGCAAAAGAAAACAGAAAAAACAGAGACAAAAGAATAGGGACGGCACCTGCACCAGGGGGAGGGAGCCGTGAAGGAGGAAAGGTGTCCACACACTAGGAGCCCCTTTGCGGGCGGAGACTGTGGGTGGCAGAGGGGGAAGCTTCGGGGCCACGGAGGAGAGCGCAGCCACAGGGGTGCGGAGGGCAAAGCGGAGAGACTCCCGCACAGAGGCTCGGCGCCGAGCAGCACTCACCAGCCCGAGAGGCTCGTCTGCTCACCCGCCGGGGCGGGCGGGGCTGGGAGCTGAGGCTCGGGCTTCGGTCGGATCGCAGGGAGAGGACTGGGGTTGGCGGCGTGAACACAGCCTGAAGGGGCTAGTGCGCCACGGCTAGCCAGGAGGGAGTCCGGGAAAAGGTCTGGAGCTGCCGAAGAGGCAGGAGACTTTTTCTTGCCTCTTTGTTTCAGGTGCGCGAGGAGAGGGGATTCAGAGCGCCGCCTAAACGAGCTCCAGAGACGGGCGCGAGCCGCGGCCATCAGCGCGGACCCCAGAGACGGGCGTGAGACGCTAAGGCTGCTGCTGCCGCCACCAAGAAGCCTGTGTGCGAGCACAGGTCACTCTCCACACCGCCCTCCCGGGAGCCGGTGCAGCCCGCCACGGCCAGGCTCCCGTGATCCGGGGACAAATTCCCCAGAAGAACGCACGGCGCGCCTCGGGCTGGTGCAATGTCACGATGCCTCTGCCGCCGCAGGCTCGCCCCGCCTCCTCCGTACCGCTCCCTCCCCCGGGCCTGAGTGAGCCAGAGCCCCCGAAGCAGCTGCTCCTTTAACCCCGTCCTGTCTGCGCGAAGAACAGATGCCCTCAGGCAACGTACACGCAGAGGCGGGGCCCCATCCAAAGCTGAACCCCGGGAGCTGTGCGGACAAAGAATACAAGGGAAATCTCTCCCAGCAGCCTCAGGAGCAGCGGATTAAATCTCCACAATCAACTTGATGTACCTGCATCTGTGGAATACCTGATAGACAACAAATCATCCCAAATTGAGGAGGGGGACTTGGGGAGCAACTGTAGACTTGGGGTTTGCTTTCTGCTTCTAATTTGTTTCTGGTTTTATGTTTACCTTAGTTTAGTATTTAGTTTATTATCACTGGTAGATTTGTTTATTGATTTGGTTGCTCTCTTCCTCCTTTTTTTTTTTATATATACATATATTTTTTTTGCTTTTTCTCTTTTTGTGATTGTATATGTGTATGCTTCTTTGTGTGATTTTGTCTGTATAGCTTTTCTTTTACCATTTGTCCTAGGGTTCTGTCGGTCCAGTTTTTTGTTTGTTTTTTTGTTTTTTGTATAGTTTTCAGCCCTTGTTATCATTGGTGGATTTGTTTTTTGGTTTGGTTGCTCTCTTCTTTTTTTTTTTTTATTACTTTTAATTTTTAAATATTTAATAATTTTTTTTAATTTTAAAAACTTTATTTTATTTACTTTTTCTTTCTTTCTTTCTCTATTTCTCCCTTTTCTTCTGAGCCGTGTGGCTGACAGGGTCTTGCTGCTCCAGCCAGGTGTTAGGGCTGTGCCTCTGAGGTGGGAGAGCTGAGCTCAGGACACTGGTCCACCAGAGACCTCCCGGCTCCACGTAACATCAAACGGTGAAAGCTCTCCCAGAGATCTCCATCTCAACGCTAAGACCCAACTCCACTCAACGACCAGCAAGATCCAGTACTGCACACCCCATGCCAAACAACTAGCAAAACAGGAACATAACAGCACCCATTAGCAGAGAGGATGCCTAAAATCATAATAAACTCACAGACACCCAAAAACACACCACCGGACGCAGTCCTGCCCACTAGAAAGACAAGATCCAGCCTCATCCACCAGAACACAGGCACCAGTCCCCTCCACCAAGAAGCACATACAACCCACTGAACCAACCTTACCCACTGGGGGCAGACACCAAAAACAACGGGAACTACGAACCTGCAGCCTGCGAAAAGGAGACCCCAAACACAGTAAGTTAAGCAAAATGAGAAGACAGAGAAACACACAGCAGATGAAGGAGCAAGGTAAAAACCCCCCAGACCTAACAAATGAAGAGGAAATAGGCAGTCGACCTGAAAAAGAATTCAGAGTAACGATA
This sequence comes from Eschrichtius robustus, assembly GCF_028021215.1. Taxonomy (NCBI): domain Eukaryota; kingdom Metazoa; phylum Chordata; class Mammalia; order Artiodactyla; family Eschrichtiidae; genus Eschrichtius; species Eschrichtius robustus. The sequence goes on from NC_090844.1 coordinate 713,722, forward strand.
GTAAAGATGATCCAAAATCTTGGAAATAGAATGGAGAAAATACAAGAAACGTTTAACAAGGATCTAGAAAAACTAAAGAGCAAACGAACCATGATAAACAACACAATAAATGAAATTAAAAATCCTCTAGAAGGAATCAATAGCAGAATAACCGAGACAAAAGAACAGATAAGTAACCTGGAAGATAAAATAGTGGAAAAAACTACCGCAGAGCAGAATAAAGAAAAAAAAGAATGAAAAGAATTGAGGACAGTCTCAGAGACCTCTGGGACAACATTAAATGCACCAACATACGAATAAGGGTCCCAGAAGTAGAAGAGAAAAAGAAATGGACTGAGAAAGTATTTGAAGACATTATAGTTGAAAACTTCCCTAATATGGGAAAGGAAATAGTCAGTCAAGTCCAGGAAGCACAGAGAGTCCCATATAGGATAAATCCAAGGAGTAACATGCAAGACACATATTAATCAAACTATCAAAAATTAAATACAAAGAAAAAAATACTAAAAGCAGCAAGGGAAAAACAACAAATAACATACAAGGGAATCCCCATAGGGTTAACAGCTGATCTTTCAGCAGAAACTCTCCAAGCCAGAAGGGTGTGTCAGGACATATTTACAGTGATGAAAAGGAAAACCTACAACCAAGATTACTCTACCCAGCAAGGATCTCATTCAGATTTGATGGAGAAATTAAGACCTTTAGAGACAAGCAAAAGCTAAGAGAGTTCAGCACCACAAAACCAGCTTTACAACAAATGCTAAAGGAACTTCTCTAGCAGGAAACACAAGAGAATGAAAAGACCTGCAATAATAAACCCAAAACAATTAAGAAAATGGTAATAGGAACATACATAAAGATAACTACCTTAAATGTAAATGGATTAAATGCTCCAACCAAAAGACATAGACTGGCTGAATGGATACAAAAACAAGACCCATATATATGCTGTCTACAAGAGACCCACTTCAGACCTAGGGACACATACAGACTGAAAGTGAGGGCATGGAAAAAGATATTCCATGCAAATGGAAATCAAAAGAAAGCTGGAGTGGCAATTCTCTTATCAAACAAAATAGACTTTAAAATAAAAACAATTACAAGAGACAAAGAAGGACACTATAAAATGACCAAGGGATCAATCCAACAAGAAGATATAACAATTGTAAATATTTATGCAGCCAACATAGGAGCACCTCAATATATAAGGCAAATGCTAACAGCCATAAAAGGGGAAATCGACAGTAACACAATCATAGTAGGGGACTTTAACACCCCACGTTCACCAATGGACAGATCATCCAGAATGAAAATAAATAAGGAAACACAAGCTTTAAGTCACACATTAAACAAGATGGACTTAATTGATATTTATAGGACATTCCACCCAAAAACAACAGAATACACTTTCTTCTCAAGTGCTCATGGAACATTCTCCATGAGAGATGATATCTTGGGTCACAAATCAAGCCTTGGTAAATTTAAGAAAATTGAAATCATATCGAGTATCTTTTCCGACCACAACGCTATGAGACTAGATATAGATTTCAGGAAAAAACATGTAAAACATACAAACACATACAGGCTAAACAATACAGGCTAAATAAACAAGAGATCACTGAAGAAATCAAAGAGAAAATCAAAAAATACCTAGAAACAAATGACAATGAAAACACGACAACCCAAAACCTATGGGATGCGGCACAAGCAGTTCTAAGATGGAAGTTCATAGCAAAACAATCCTACCTCAAGAAACAAGAAACATGTCAAATAAACAACCTAACCTTACACCTAAAGCAATTAGAGAAAGAAGAACAAAAAAACCCCAAAGTCAGCAGAAGGAAAGAAATCATAAAGATCATATCAGAAATAAATGAAAAAGAAATGAAGGAAATGATAGCAAAGATCAATAAAATGAAAATCTGGTTCTTTGAGAAGATAAACAAAATTGATAAACCATTAGCCAGACTCATCAAGAAAAAAAGGGAGAAGACTCTAATCAATAGAATTAGAAATGAAAAAGGAGAAGTAAAAACTGATACTGCAGAAATACGAAGGATTATGAGAGATTACTACAAGCAATTATATGCCAATAAAATGGACAACCTGGAAGAAATGGACAAATTCTTAGAAAAGCACAACCTTCTGAGACTGAACCAGGAAGAAAGAGAAAACATAAACAGACCACTCACAAGCAATGAAATTGAAACTGTGATTAAAAATCTTCCAACAAAAGCCCAGGACCAGATGGCTTCACAGGTGAATTCTATCAAACATTTAGAGAAGAGCTAACACCTCTCCTTCTCAAATTCTTCCAAAATATAGCAGAGGGAGGAACACTCCCAAACTCATTCTACGAGGCCACCCTCACCCTGATACCAAAACCAGAAAAAGATGTCACAGAGAAAGAAAACTATAGGCCAATATCACTGATGAGCATAGATGCAAAAATCCTCAACAAAATACTAGCAAACAGAATCCAACAGCACATTAAAAGGATCATACATTACGATTAAGTGGGGTTTATCCCAGGAATGCAAGGATTCTTCAATATATGCAAATCAATCAATGTGATAAACCATATTAACAAATTGAAGGATAAAAACCATATGATCATCTCAAAAGATGCAGAAAAAGGTTTTGACAAAATTCAACACCGATTTATGATTAAAAACCCTTCAGAAAGTAGGCCTAGAGGGAACTTACCTCAACATAATAAAGGCCATATATGACAAACCCACAGCCAACATCATTCTCAATGGTGAAAAACTGAAACCATTTCCACTAAGATCAGGAACAAGACAAGGATGTCCACTCTTGCCACTATTATTCAACATAGTTTTGGAGGTCCTAGCCACGGCAATCAGAGAAGAAAAAGAATAAAAGGAATACAAATTGGAAAAGAAGAAGTAAAGCTGTCACTGTTTGCAGATGACATGATACTATACATAGAGAATCCTAAAGATGCTACCAGAAAGCTACTAGGGCTAATCAATGAATTTGGTAAAGTAGCAGGATACGAAATTAATGCACAGAAATCTCTTGCATTCCTATACACTAATGTTGAAAAATCTGAAAGAGAAATTAAGGAAACACTCCCATTTATCATTGCAACAAAAAGAATAAAATACCGAGGAATACACCTACCCAAGGAGACAAAAGACCTGTATGCAGAAAACTATAACACACTGATGAAAGAAATTAAAGATGATACAAACAGATGGAGAGATATACCATGTCCTTGGATTGGAAGAATCAACATTGTGAAAATTACTATACTACCCAAAGCAATCTACAGATTCAGTGGAATCCCAATCTAACTACCAATGGCATTTTTCACAGAACTAGAACAAAAAATTTTACAATTTGTATGGAAATACAAAAGACCCCGAATAGCCATAGCAATCTTGAGAAAGAAAAACCGAGCTGGAGGAATCAGGCTCCTGGACTTCAGACTATACTACAAAGCTACAGTAATCAAGACAGTATGGTACTGGCACAAAAACAGAAATATAGTTAAATGGAACAGGATAGAAAGCCCAGAGATAAACCCACACACCTATGGTCACCTTATTTTGATAAAGGAGGCAAGAATATACAATGGAGAAAACACAGCTTCTTCAGTAAGTGGTGTTGGGAAAACTGGACAGCTACATGTAAAAGAATGAAATTAGAACACTCCCTAACACCATACACAAAAATAAACTCAAAATGGATTTAAGACCGAAAACTATAAAACTTTATAAAACACTATAAAGCACTATATAACTCTTAGAGGAAAACATAGGCAGAACACTCTATGACATAAATCACAGCAAGATCCTTTTTGACCCACCTCCTAGAGAAATGGAAATAAAAATAAACAAATAGGACCTAATGAAACTTAAACGCATTTGCACAGCAAAGGAAACCATAAACAAGATGAAAAGACAACCCTCAGAATGGGAGAAAATATTTTCAAATGAATCAACAGACAAAGGATTAATTTCCAAAATATATAAGCAGCTCATGCAGTTCAATATCAAAAAAACAAACAACCCAATCCAAAAATGGTCAGAAGATCTAAATAGACATTTCTCCAAAGAAGATATGCAGATTGCTAACAAACACATGAAAGGATGCTCAACATCACTAATCATTAGAGAAATGCAAATCAAAACTACAATGAGGTATCACCTCACACCAGTCAGAATGGCCATCATCAAAAAATCTACAAACAATAAATGCTGGAGAGGGTGTGGAGAAAAGGGAACCCTCTTGCACTGTTGGTGGGAATGTAAATTGATATAGCCACTATGGAGAACAGTATGGAGGTTCCTTAAAAAACTAAAAATGGAACTACCATATGACCCAGCAATCCCACTACTGGGCATATACCCTGAGAAAACCATAATTCAAAAAGAGTCATGTACCACAATGTTCATTGCAGCTCTATTTACAATAACCAGGACAGGGAAGCAACCTAAGTGTCCATCGACAGATGAATGGATAAAGAAGATGTGGCACAAAAATACAATGGAATATTACTCAGCCATAAGAAGAAATGAAATTGAGTTATTTGTAGTGAGGTGGATGGACCTAGAGTCTGTCATACAGGGTGAAGTAAGTCAGAAAGAGAAAAACAAATACCATATGCTAATGCATATACATGGAATCTAAAGAAAAAAAAAAATGGTTTTGAGGAACCTAGGGGCAGGACAGGAATAAAGATGCAGACATAGAGAATGGACTTGAGGACATGGGGAGGGGGAAGGGTAAGCTGGGACAAAGTGAGAGAGTGGCATGGACATATATACACTACCAAACGTAAAATAGCTAGCTAGTGGGAAGCAGCTGCATCGCAAGGGGAGATCAGCTCGGTGCTTTGTGACCACCTAGAGGGGTGGGATAGGGAGTGTGGGAGGGAGACGTAAGAGGGGGGAGATATGGGGATGTATGTATATGTATAGCTGATTCACTTTGTTACAAAGCAGAAAGTAACACACCATTGTAAAGCAATTATACTCCAATAAAGATGTTAAAAAAAGAAGAAAAAAAAAAGAATGCTGGACCCTCTTCAAAGGATGGCTTGGTCTAAAAGCTCTTCCAGGGGTGGGGTTGAGGTCACAGTGGTGTAGACCAGAAGCAGGCCCCTTAATCATGACTCAAAAGAAACCCAAATTAGTGCTCTCATTTCAAGAAATTTCTCCAGAGCATACGCAGAACTGTGGAAGTTGCTCCTCCCACTTCAGCGTTAATTTAAAAAGCAAAGAAGTAAACGTTAGAACAATGGGGAAAACTTAGAAATTCTTAATAAATGTAAAATATGTAACTTGCCCCTTGAAATGAAAGCTCATCATGACATATGATTTATTTTTTCTTTAGAGGAAACAAACCCACTTTGCAAAGATGAAATACCACTCGATGTACAATACTAATTTCCTTTACTCATCTTTTGGAGGCTGTATCTGTGTTCACAAAGTATATAAATGCATTTCCCCCCAGGCCCCTCATACTTCCAGATATATATCACCGGGAAAAAGAAAAAGCAAGAAGCAAAAAGCGAAAGCCACAGACAAACAAACAGACATACACACACACAGATACACTAACCAATTCACTGGCTACGAATTCGGTTGTTGGTTTGAAATGTGGGGAGCAAGGAGTTAAGGGAGGTTTGTTGATAGCCTATGTGCAGATAATTTTGTACACTTCGATGAGTATTAAAGACCTCCATGCTTCAGTGACTATTGTTAAAAACATACCGAATTGGTTATGACAACCTGTGGGTTAGTTTACACCACAGTCTAAAAATTGGGAAATTCAGTTTAGAAATTTGATCAATATTCATGCCATCTCACATCAGAATTCAATTGGCAAAAATGCAGTAGGAATCTCCCCGGGGCAATCCTGAAGAACAACTTACATGCTGGTGCTTTAACATGTGTAAACCTCCTGCTTGGAATCACTGATGGGGGTTGATGGAAGCCTTGAACTTTAACAAGGGCTTCCAGGTGATTTGATTGAGGGGTTAACTGTGATAGAACAGCAACGAGAACATTAAAATGAATATGCCAAGGCAAAAACTCAAGATGCTTTTTTTAAACACTCCATGAGTACTCTCTGCAAAAAGCATAAAGAACTGTCAAAATAGGATCTTGCTTAACATGCAAAAGGTATTTTCAAAGCGAGGATGACATTTGCATACAATATGTGCTGACGACTGATGATATGCCCAAAATGTCTTACTTGTAGATTGAGTCTATATGACATCAAATGCCAGGATTAAAAAAAAAAAAAAAGGGTTGAAAATTTTAGATCTAAAAATATTTCTTGATGTCTTTCTCTAATTAATTTAAACATTCACCTATTAGCAAATTCTGGAATTTTAAATTTATATAGGATATCATGACCTCCGAACAGGATGGAGTATGTATAGGATGGTGGCTGGACCAGTATTAGCTAATTATACAAGACTACATTTGAAAGATAGTAACTCATATAGCTTCCAGTGTTAGGCTGCCAGCATCATTATGATTTTAGCTCTGGTATTTTTACTCTAAAATGTTCTCCCATGTGGCCCACCACCAGATTTTGGGTCGTGGCCACCTTATATCAATTCCTGGATTATCTCTTCATTTTGGGACAGAAACACGATGTTAAGGGCACTTTTCTAAAGTTCAATTTCAATAAAGTTTCTGGTCTTTAAAAAATAAATGTCATGGCAAATCCTTTAAAAGATCAAATATTCTAATATTATTCACCTGGTTCTCTGAGCTTAAAGTGGCTAACTTTTAGCAGGGAAAAGAACAAATTAAAATTTTTTCTTTAAAAAGAAAAAAGGAAAATTGAAAGAGAAAATTGCATGTTTACCACATGCAACAAAGGCACAGTGTCCTCCCCCTCCGACCTTATTTTGATAAAATCAGTGCAAATGAAATCAAGAACTGTTTAAAAATGTTAACATTTTTCTGCAGCAGTGTAACTGGATTTGAGCTAAGGTACTTAGGCACACAGAACAATCGTGCCTTTCACCAAGAATTCTAAGTAACTTGACACCCACAAATCTTCATTATGTTTGATTAAGTGAAGAGGTAAAACAAAACTCTGCTAAAAGCTACGCATATAGAGGCTAACCCACTCTGAAGCACTATCGTTCTGATAGTTCTGGTGGATAAAATCCAATGAAATAATTTTTCTAATCAGTAAAGAGAGGTCTTTCCCAGTCTCTCATGTTGGAGCTCAAAACTTATCCTAAATAACACTTATATAAGAATAACTTCCCAAGAATAAAAAGAAGAAAAATATTTTTTACATGATGACCCTCACAGAGCTGTAGATTACTGTTTTATACCACACACTATTCATTACCAGTTACTAAAGGAAAAATAAAAATGGGGAAAATTACGGTCTTGGTATACACATAAAATGTACACTGTACCATCTGCTAGCTATTTGGTAATTATAAGAAATATCATGTAATGTGATCATAAAGCTATGATTTTTACCTAACCTTTTGACTTGGAAGTAAATATTTCTACCTGTCAAATGGTCTCTGGCTAGCAAGTAGTGTGAACCTTCTCCGATGCACAATTTACTGTCAATCTAAGGTGGCTCTGGCTCCAGGGTGGTCCTCTCACACCGGAACACTGCTTGGAATGGCAGTGAGCTGCGTGATCCCAGAAGGGATTGCAGGAAGAAGGGAAGGGCGAGGAAAAGATCCAGCTGTCAGAGCCCTGAACTGTTCCAGCAGCAGAGAGCTGAGACCAGCCACTGATCTTCTTTATCAAGCCGACTTGTCACAGCCACCAAAACGGAAGACGTTCCTAAGGGCCGAAGAACGTGGGCTCTGAGTCCTTGTTTTCGTTTAATAGGCCACATTTAAAGTTGAGCTCTCTAAAATGTGTTCCAAGAAATAGAAAAACCCAGTCTGTCCAGAGGCATATTAAGTACTCCATTTACAGTACCAAAAATCTTGACAGATAATATAAAAAAGATTTTCCAAATCAAGGGTTTCTTTCTTTTATTTACTTCCTTTTTTTTTTTTAGGAGAGTAAGCAGACTTCACCGTTAGACTGAGCGACAGCGAAACTTGATAAATGTCAATTTGCATGAGTTTGCAATGTAAACTGAAACAACTATTTTAAACCATCACTTGGATATTTTAGAACTGGATTTTAGAGAAGCATGATCGCATGTGTTTTCTTAGGTTGGATTTTAACTGCCACCGTTTGAAGCTTTCGGATTTCAACTCTCACGATGTGCTTTTGACAAATGCATTTGTTGACAATATTCAAATTAATAGAAATGAGCTATGTTTCTTCATTTTCAACTACTTAGTTTCTATTCAAAATACTATATATCTTAGCTTAAAAAAATACCATGCCAGATAGTATACATGAGTGAAGAAAATGAATTTTAACAATCTACACTAATCAAGGCATTGGTACTGTCAAATTTTCATGATTTTTTTTTCTTCTTATGCATATGTTTGCAAATATATTAGGTGTTCCCTCAGTGTATTTAACAATTAAAGGTACAGAAGGGTTAAATTAATTATCACTCACTAGTTAGGTTGTGTAATGTGAAATTGCCAATAGCTGACCATTTTCTGACTTACCCAAATGGTTTAATCTATTTTGGTAGAATGTTCTGTGTGGAGCAGCAAAGGTCATGGGCTTTGAAGTCGCCTACTGTATGACTTTAAACAATTTACCCTCTCTACGCCTCAATCCTCTCCTTTATACAATAGGAATAATAATGATACCTACTCATCAGGGTCACCAGGCAGCTTAAGTGAGATAACACATGAAATTGCACAATGACCTACACCCAGGAAACTATGATAAATTACTGCAAAAACTGAAAGCGCAACAGTATTATAGCTTATATAACACATTCAATCAGAATTTCAGTTAAAACATCTTTAAAAGATTAAGGGGTTCATCGAAACACCAAATGCACTCTTTCTTCCATGCGCTCAAGATGATTGCCGTAATGAGAGGACATTGTTCAAACCACAGATTTTGCGGTCAGATTTATTTTGATTGGGGGCCCTACTCTGCTTCCTCTAACATATGTCACTTTGAGCAAGTAAGTTGGTCATCCATAAAATAGGACTTATGTGCACATAAGAAAATGCACCTGAAGCACCTAGAACATTGCCTCCCGTATAGAGTATGTTACATGAATGTTAGCTGTTACTTAAGGTTTTTTTATTATTATCATGATGCTTGTCTTACTCAAGTTATTTTTGGCTGAACTCCAAGGAAACAATTTTATCACCCCTGACATGCTTTCCACGTTTAATTAAAATATTTTTCTTAGGCAGTATACCTTTTTCTTTATGGGATTTTTAATACCTATAACACTATTATTTAATTTTTTTCTGCCCTAAAGATAGAAAGAATACTTTAAAAGGGATATTCCAAATAATATCACAAAGTAATAGCTAGTCATATTGCGGATAGACTATAAGCATAAAAATCAGGCCAGACTGTCTGGATCCAAGTCTCAGTTCCACCATATCTTGGCTCTATAGCCTTGGACAACTTATTTAATATCTCTGGGCCTCAGATTCCTCATCTGTAAAATGGGTATAATAATGTCACCTGTCTCATAAGAGGATTCTGAGGCTTAAGAGTTAATACATGTAAAATGCTTTGAACGAGTACTTGACACACAGTAAGCCCAGTACGTTAGGCAAGTGCTCATTAAACAGTTTGCTTTAAGAATACCAAGACACATGCCATAATCTTATCTAATACATACTTCAAGTACTTTGATCTTATATGCTGAATCTCACACAGGCCACTGTCTTTGCTTTGGCAGTGCTATTCAGACAATCACTTTGCAGAAAAGTTATGGATTGAAATGACGAAATTTAAAAATGCACTGAGCCAGGCGTCCACGCCTCTGGTGAGACGGGGCCAGGAGACGCTCTCCTCCGCTCCTTGCCTGGGGGGACGAGTCAGGCTCTAGGGCCGGCAGAATTCCTCGTTTGAGGGTCCCACCGAGTTCCTGGTCAGAGTGCTGCAGCTGAGCACAGCGGCTGCTTGGGACTACTGCTCGGGCGCTCAGAAAGCCTTCTGGAATCTGACATGTGATCACTTTGGCACCATGGCCAGCTGCTCCTGACTTGGCCACATGAAGGCTCAGATTGTCCCGGGCTCTGAACTGAAGAGAACCAACATGATTAGCATATCTCTCACCACCATGAATGCAAGGTATTTCAATGAAGAGTATCAGGAGGACATCTACAAAGCCCAGACTGGCATGTGCAAGGTCTGAGGAATGGTGGAACAACCCAATGTATCTGGGTGACCTTTGGAGACAGCTGAGACAGAGCTACAACAGGGCAGTGGCTGACACCCACCTCATAGCCCATCTTTTCCAGCCGTGTGGCTGACAGGGTATTGGTGCTCTGGCCAGGTATCAAGCCTGAGCCTCTGAGGTGGGAGAGCCAAATTTAGGACATTGGTCCACCAGAGACTTCCCGGATCCACGTAATATCAATCGGCGAGAGCTCTCCCAGAGACCTCCTTCTCAACGCAAAGACCCAACTCCACTCAACGACCAGCAAGATCCAGTGCTGGACACCCCATGCCAAACAACTAGCAAGACAGGAACACAACCCCACCCATTAGCAGAGAGGCTGCCTAAAACCATACTAACGTCACAGACACCCCAAAACACACCACTGGATGCGGCCCTACCCACCAGAAAGACAAGACCCAGCCTCATCCACCAGAACACAGGCACCAGTCCCCTCCACCAGGAAGCCTACACAGCCCACTGAACCAACCTTACCCACTGGGGGCAGACACCAAAAACAAAGGGAACTATGAACGTGCAGCCTGCGAAAAGGAGACCCCAAACACAGTAAGATAAGCAAAATGAGAAGACAGAGAAACACACAGCAGATGAAGGACCAAGGTAAAAACCCCCAGACCTAACAAATGAAGAGGAAATAGGCAGTCTACCTGAAAAAGAATTCAGAGTAACGATAGTAAAGATGATCCAAAATCTTGGAAACAGAATGGAGAAAATACAAGAAACGTTTAACAAGGACCTAGAAGAACTAAAGAGCAAACAAACGATGATGAACAACACAATAAATGAAATTAAAAACTCTCTAGAAGGAATCAATAGCAGAATAACTGAGACAAAAGAACAGATAAGTAACCTGGAAGATAAAATAGTGGAAATAACTACTGCAGAGCAGAATAAAGATAAAAGAATGAAAAGAATTGAGGACAGTCTCAGAGACCTCTGGGACATTAAATGCACCAACATTCGAATAAGGGTCCCAGAAGTAGAAGAGAAAAAGAAAGGGACCGAGAAAGTATTTGAAGAAATTATAGTTGAAAACTTCCCTAATATGGGAAAGGAAATAGTCAATCAAGTCCAGGAAGCGCAGAGAGTCCCACACAGGATAAATCCAAGGAGAAACACACCAAGACACATATTAATCATACTACCAAAAATTAAGTACGAAGAAAAAATGTTAAAAGCAGCAAGGGAAAAAAACCCCAAATAACATATAAGGGAATCCCCATAGGGTTAACAGCTGATCTTTCAGCAGAAACTCTCCAAGCCAGAAGGGTGTGGCAGGACATATTTATAGTGATGAAAGGGAAAAACCTACAACCAAGATTACTCTACCCAGCAAGGATCTCATTCAGATTCGATGGAGAAATTAAAACCTTTACAGACAAGCAAAAGCTGAGAGAGTTCAGCACCACCAAACCAGCTTTACAACAAATGCTAAAGGAACTTCTCTAGGCAAGAAACACAAGAGAAGGAAAACACCTACAATAACAAACCCAAAACATTTAAGAAAATGGGAATAGGAACATACATATCAATAATTACCTTAAATGTAAATGGATTAAATGCTCCCACCAAAAGACACAGACTGGCTGAATGGATACAAAAACAAGACCCATATATATGCTGTCTACAAGAGACCCACTTCAGACCTAGAGACACATACAGACTGAAAGTGAGGGGATGGAAAAAGATATTCCATGCAAATGGAAATCAAAAGAAAGCTGGGGTAGCAATTCTCATATCAGACAAAACAGACTTTAAAATAAAGACTATTACAAGAGACAAAGAAGGACACTATATAATGATCAAGGGATCGATCCAAGAGGAAGGTATAACAATTGTAAATATTTATGCACCCAACATAGGAGCACCTCAATACATAAGGCAAATGCTAACAGCCATAAAAGGGGAAATCGACAGTAACACAATCATAGTAGGGGACTTTAACACCCCACTTTCACCAATGGACAGATCATCCAAAATGAAAATAAATAAGGAAACACAAGCTTTAAATGATACATTAAACAAGAGGGACTTAATTGATATTTATAGGACATTCCATCCAAAAACAACAGAATACACTTTCTTCTCAAGTGCTCATGGAACATTCTCCATGAGAGATGATATCTTGGGTCACAAATCAAGCCTTGGTAAATTTAAGAAAATTGAAATCGTATCGAGTTTCTTTCCGACCACAATGCTATGAGACTAGATATAGATTTCAGGAAAAAACACGTAAAAAATACAAACGCATACAGGCTAAACAATACACTACTAAATAACCAAGAGATCACTGAATAAATCAAACAGGAAATCAAAAAATACCTAGAAACAAATGACAATGAAAACACAACGACACAAAACCTATGGGATGCGGCACAAGCAGTTCTAAGACAGAAGTTTATAGCAATACAATCCTACCTCAAGAAACGAGAAACATCTCAAATATACAAGCTAACCTTACACTTAAAGCAATTAGAGAAAGAAGAACAAAAACCCCCAAAGTTAGCAGAAGGAAAGAAATCATAAAGATCAGATCATATCAGAAATAAATGAAAAAGAAATGAAGGAAATGATAGCAAAGATCAATAAAACTAAAAGCTGGTTCTTTGAGAAGATAAACAAAATTGATAAACCATTAGCCAGACTCATCAAGACAAAAGAGGGAGAAGACTCAAATCAATAGAATTAGAAATGAAAAAGGAGAAGTAACAACTGACACTGCAGAAATACAAAGGATCACGAGAGATTACTACAAGCAACTATATGCCAATAAAATGGACAACCTGGAAGAAATGGACAAATTCTCAGAAAAGCACAACCTCTGAGACTGAACCAGAAAGAAAGAGAAAACATAAGCAGACCAATCACAAGCACTGAAATTGAAACTCTGATTAAAAATCTTCCAACAAACAAAAGCCCAGGACCAGATGGCTTCACAGATGAATTCTATCAAACATTTAGAGAAGAGCTAACACCTATCCTTCTCATACTCTTCCAAAATATAGCAGAGGGAGGAACACTCCCAAACTCATTCTACGAGGCCACCCTCACCCTGATACCAAAACCAGAAAAGATGTCACCAAAAAAGAAAATTACAGACCAATATCACTGATGAACATAGATGCAAAAATCCTCAACAAAATACTAGCAAACAGAATCCAACAACACATTAAAAGGATCATACGCCATGATCAAGTGGGATTTATCCCAGGGATGCAAGGATTCTTCAGTATACGCAAGTCAATCAATGTGATACACCATATTAACAAATTGAAGATTAAAAGCCATATGATCATCTCAACAGATACAGAAAAAGCTTTTGACAAAATTCAACACCTATTTACAATAAAAACTCTCCAGAAAGTAGGCATAGAGGGAACCTACCGCAACATAATAAAGGCCATATACGACAAACCCACAGCAAACATCATTCTCAATGGTGAAAAACTGAAAGCATTTCCACTAAGATCAGGAACAAGACAAGGATGTCCACTCTTGCCACTATTATTCAACATAGTTTTGGAGGTCCTAGCCACGGCAATCAGAGAAGAAAAAGAATAAAAGGAATACAAATTGGAAAAGAAGAAGTAAAGCTGTCACTGTTTGCAGATGACATGATACTATACATAGAGAATCCTAAAGATGCCACCAGAAAGCTACTAGAGCTCATCAATGAAATTGGTAAAGTAGCAGGATACGAAATTAATGCACAGAAATCTCTTGCATTCCTATACCCTGGCAACGACAGATCAGAATGAGAAATTAAGGAAACAATCCCATTCACCATTGCAACAAAAAGAATAAAATTCCTAGAAATAAACCTACCTAAGGAGGTAAAAGATCTGTATTCAGAAAACTATAAGACACTGATGAAAGAAATCAAAGATGACACAAACAGATGGAGAGATATACCATGTTCTTGGATTGGAAGAATCAATATTGTGAAAATGACTATACTACCCAAAGCAATCTACAGATTCAATGCAATCCCTATCAAATTACCAATGGCATTTTTTTACAGAACTAGAACAAAAAATCTTAATATTTGTATAGAGACACAAAAGACCCCAAATAGCCAAAGCAATCTTGAGGGAAAAAAGCAGAGCTGGAGGAATCAGACTCCCTGACTTCAGACTATACTACAAAGCTACTGTCATCAAGACAATATGGTACTGGCACAAAAACCGAAATATAGATCAGTGGAACAGGATAGAAAGCCCAGAGATAAACCCACACACCTATGGTCGACTAATCTATGACAAAGGAGGCAAGAATATACAATGGAGAAAACTTCTTCAATAAGTGGTGCTGGGAAAACTGGACAGCTACATGTAAAAGAATGAAATTAGAACACTCCTTAACACCATACACAAAAATAAACTTAAAATGGATTAAAGACCTAAATGTAAGACTGGACACTATAAAACTGTTAGAGGAAAACATAGGAAGAACACTCTTTGACATAAATCACAGCAAGCTCTGTTTTGACCCACCTCCTAGAGTAATGGAAGGAAAACCAAAAATAAACTAATGGGACCTAATGAAACTTAGAAGCTTTTGCACAGCAAAGGAAACTATAAACAAGATGAAAAGACAACCCTCAGAATGGGAGAAATATTTGCAAACGAATCAATGGACAAAGGAGTAATCTCCAAAATATATAAACAGCTCATGCAGCTCAATATTAAAAAAACAGACAACCCAATCAAAAAATGGGCAGAAGACCTAAATAGACATTTCTCCAAAGAAGACATATAGCTGGCCCAGAGGCACATGAAAAAGCTGCTCAACATCACTAATTATTAGAGAAATGCAAATCAAAACTACAATGAGGTATCACCTCACACCAGTTAGAATGGGCATCATCACAAAATCTACAAACAACAAATGCTGAAGATGGTGTGGAGAAAAGGGAACCCTCTTGCACTGTTGGTGGGAATGTAAATTGATACAGCCACTATGGAGAACAGTATGGAGGTTCCTTAAAAAACTAAAAATAGAACTATCATACACCCCAGCAATCCCACTACTGGGCATATACCCTGAGAAAACCATCATTCAAAAAGAGTCATGTACCAAAATGTTCATTGCAGCACTATTTACAATAGCCAGGACGTGGAAGCAACCTAAGTGTCCATCGACAGATGAATGGATAAAGAAGATCTGGCACATATATACAATGGAATATTACTCAGCCATACAAAGAAATGAAATTGAGCTATTTGTAGTGAGGTGGATGGACCTAGAGAAAGTCTGTCATACAGAGTGAAGTAAGTCAGAAAGAAACAAACAAATACCATATGCTAACACATATATATGGAATCTAAAAAAAAAAAAAAAAAAATGGTTCTGAAGAACCTAGGGGCAGGAGAGGAATAAAGACGCAGATGTAGAGAATGGACTTGAGGGCATGGGGAGGGGGAAGGGTAAGCTGGGACCAGGTGAGAGAGTGGCATGGACATATATACACTACCAAATGTAAAACAGATAGCTAGTGGGAAGCAGCTGCACAGCACAGGGAGATCAGCTCGGTGCTTTGTGACCACCTAGAGGGGTGGGATAGGGAGGGTGGGAGGGAGACACAAGAGGGAGGAGATATGGGGATATGTGTATACGTATGGCTGATTCACTTTGTTATACAGCAGAAGCTAACGCACCATTGTAGAGCAATTATACTCCAATAAAGATGTTGAAGGAAAAAATGCACTGAAACATTGATTATGTATTTACATAAGAAAATGGGTGTTCGAATCACACCCATTTTCATTCCAAAAGGACTTTGGTTACAAAGATGGTCAGTGGAGTTCTTTAATGGGATGCAAGTCCGTCATTGTTCTAGAAAAGCCCTGGATCATTTACAGGAATTAAAGTATGGAAGCATTGTCTGAACAAGGTGGCTGAATGCTATTAACAGGAATCAGCACTCAATTCAACATTTATTGTACACCAAATACACGCCAGACACAGAGCCAGGAGCTAGGAACTCAACAGTAATTGAGAAAGAGCTTCTAGTAAATACTGTCTAAAATACAACATTCCTGTTTATCCCCTTGTTTCAAAGTGTATGAGGACTGCATCTACGTAATCTTTATTTTTCCTATTCAGTTAGGATTGATGACGGAGGTGGGGTAGCCAAACTGACAGGGAAACAGTATGCACCAGACTACAACCGATGCCCAGATGATTTATGCTTTCCAAGAAAGGACACAGGTACCAAGTGATAGCACATCAGGTCATGAATTTGTTGACCTAGTGCAGTGGCACTGCAATGACCATGGGCAAGGTCACATGGGGACTGAACAAGCTGAAATTAGGCCACGCTAGCTTGAAGGTAACTGCATTCACCTGGCAACCTTTAGGTACCTTTTACACATGTGCAGTAACTTGAACCCAAAAGGAATCCCCCAGGGGGTCTGGCTCAGGAGTATTTCTGTCTCCTTTGTGAATATAGTCTGACCTAGCTGGAAGTCACACATTTTGAGGACTGTATGCTGGCAGTCTTTTCTGGTTCGTAAATACAAGGACAGATATACAGCAGAATTTCCATTGTTTTGTAATGATTACATGCGGACTGTTCACTGGCCTTTGGAAAAATCAACTAGCAAAGAAAAATCAAAGAAGGGATTTTCAGCAGAGAATATAAATTCTCCATAGACTCTGAGACCACCCAGGGGCTAGAGGGGGATGGACCTGCATCCTTTGCTCCAGCTCTAGCTTTCCTCCCCTCATTCACAATTAGGCGTTTATTTCCAATCAATGTTTTATTACTTTCAAAGGTGAGTTTTCATAGAGGATTTCTGGAGACACTAAAGCCCCAATCTTAGAAAGGTATCTAGAGATCAATGGAATTTGAGACCTGATTGCGAGTCAGAAGCGAAAAATAAGTGAACCGATGTCCTTTGCAGTAAAGATTACTCTGTTGACGTGTTCAAGGTACAAACAACAAGACCTGCTCGTGAAAAACAGTCTCCTCAAGAATTCAAGGAAAAGCCTGCTGCCGCTTTTGTGCCTTAAGTCTATAGAATCTATAGATTTTCATGACCCTACAGTCTACAGATACCTTGATTCGAATTTTCTACTCCGTGACTCCGCTACCATTACAAGAAGAATATACAATGATCTTTTCGATACATTTTGATTGGCTCTAGGAAACTGGGAAACTCTTCCTTTTTTTTTTTTTAATCACGTAGATTAAAAAAACAGCACCTTTTTCAAGGAAAACAATAGCACATGGTAGACTCCACAGAACATCTCTGTCTGACCTCTTTTTTTTTTGTATCTTTTTAAAAAAGCTAGACAAGTGAAGTGGTCATTTAGTGAAGAGGGAGCCTGCCGCAATTCAACTACAACTGTCTCATTTTGGAGGCATCATATTTTCTTTTTTTTTTTTTCTCATTAATAAAGATTGAGTCAGTCACTCGCATCACCCTTTGCTTTAATGACATTTGTTCTCAGGAGTCAACTAGACTAAGTGCCTGTTCTGTCCACTAGGAAAGCTCTTGAGAAAACCATTTACAACCCACTGCCCACGTGACGAGGCTAGTTCTTTGCACTTCGTTTGCACTCTAGTTCAGAGCTATTTCTTCAAAAGTTTCTGATGTGCTCTTTTACCAGCAGAGTTTCACGCCTGCTATCAAGATAAATGATTACACTCTTGCAGACACCTTCCTTATCTCTAGCAGGAATTTCATTTGTGTACCATGATTTAGTTAAAGGGTGATATAATAGAAAATTAATGTATTTGTTTTGATCTCAAGAATGTGGGTAACTTAGGAAAATCTCCAATGCATTCTCATGCACTGCTGACATCCATAACCTTAGTTACCCTCAAGTCTCTAACTCTACAGATAAGTTTAATTGTAAGAAAGACAGCCCTTTATTCATGAACATTATGATGTTAACAATACAATCACTGTCAAAGTTTAAGTGCTTTGTTAACAACATTTCTGTTACACCTTGTAGAAATTTAGAGAAGATTACCCAGAGTTCATGAGGGGTGTTTTAAAAAATAAATATGATAAATAGAATTTAAGCTCCTGAAATGAAGGTTCATTATGGACATCCAAAAACATCGCAGTAAAGATGTGTCTCTCATCAAGGAGGGAATGTAATTAAATCTTCACATCTTACAGCATATTTGTGCCATAGCTTCCTTATCTGTAAAGTGGGAAAGATAATGCTGTTTACAGCTACTATAATGGTTAAGTGAGATCATATGATTAAATGAGATCATATAAAAAAATCTTCATATCTTACACTATGATGTCCATTTACTTCTTCAAATTTTCAAAGGATACAGCCAAACTACAGATCAGATGGCAGGCCAAAGAAATCTATTAGTTATGCTATAATTAAATTTATTTCGCTTTCTAGGAGATCACAGAGTAAGCACATATTTAAGAAACGCTAGGAGTCAAGAAACTAGAATTATATCTCATTTCCAACAAGTGATGTATTATCCTTCCCTAATACATTCAAATTTCCATGTAGATTTAAACCCTAGTTACCTAACAGCACATATTTCACCCTCTCATTTAAGAAAAGCAGCATTTCTTCTCTCTAGACAATAGCCAAAAATATATAGACTAATTTTTAAATTCTATTACCATAGTGGGGTTTGTTTGTTGCTTAGAATTTTGGGCAGGCAGATAGAGCTAAAGAAGCAGTGTTTCTATTACTGAGATGACATTAAATATGCCTTCATATGGATTGTACTGTATTGTTTAGTAACTCTTCCTAATGAGACATTCACAAACAGCTCTCAAAAGGCAATAAATCACCATCGTATTGAATTGAATCGAGATAATAATTAAGCCCATTCAAAACAACCATGTTTGTTATGAATTATGAAAAGCCTATCTTAATTTCTTTATACTTTTTGGGGTATAATAGCTTTATTCTGAGGATAAAAATAGTTGTAGCCAAATCTTTAACAGTATAATTAGGAAAAAAGATGACTAAATGGCTCTGGACTGTATTAGTGGGTGGTACGGTAATTCATGTCATTTTATTTTTTTCAGTTTGCTTTTTAGCCCATGTTTTATCACTTCCATATAACATCTGAACTGACTCATAGGTTATATGATATTCTGAAATATGGTGCAACTATAATACTAAATGCACTCTGCTTTATTCAATTACTTAATAAGTTCTTAGAAGTTCTTTAGAAGCTTAACAGAATATCCACTTAAAATAGGACTGCCAATCACAGGGAAGGTCTGGTTTTCCTGGAGTAGGAAACAGTCCTCCAACTAAACTTGCAGACAAATGCTTTTAACTGCTAATCAAAGTGTAAATCCTCTAATGGAATGCCGCCGTGCTTCAAATCTGTAACATCAAGCAAAAAGAAATCGTAGGATGGATGGGCTCTGACGTTCATGATGTGGTCTCCACATAAGACTTAATCTCTTTTATTCTTTAAGTAAAGAAAAAACCCACCTCCTACGGTCAGCACTGCATCCCGCCTCTTCGGCATCTCCAGTCACCCAGGACAACAATAAAGAACATCTATTTGTGACTGGTGATCTTTTGCACCACTAGTTCTATCTTTGGGAAGTCAAAATTGATTTTCTTCCACTTGTCACACTAAAACCTCAACTCTGTCCTTCCAGTTACATCCTCCAAGAGCTCAGTGGTACGGGGGTTAAAGGATTAGGAAGCAGCAGCTTTAAGGGGAGCCGGCAGCGTGAGAAGACAGGAGAGGCAATCTATTCCAGCTTCAGAGGGAGCACCGGCTAAGTGGGTGAACAACATGTAAAGTGCTCACTTGACATAAGTTTTTTTTTTTTTTTTTTAATGTAGTTGAGATAAAGAGAGCCTCCGATGGCTGACCTTATATTATTACTTGGAGCCCCAAGTACTTGAGCAGAGGGGACCCCAGGCACACTCTTAGCTGCTGGTGCAATATTTGCAGCTGTCTCATTCTCCTTCCACTTGTTTGTTCCACTCGCGGCCCGATGTGCCTGGTGTCTGATTTCCAGCTCTGGAAACCGTGTGGAAGCCCTGCCGGGGGGGGGGGGGGGGGGTGGTGGGGGGCGGGTTCAAGTCTGGATCTGAACTGCAAAGGAGCACATCGCTGCGGGCTCCCGGGAGTCAGGCACAACTCAGTATCTGTCTCGGTTTCACTTGGAAAATGTACAAACCTTTTATAAACCTTATGAAAGAGATAAGGGAATCCCTATGCATTTACGTCTCCATTCCATAACTAAAAGTAGTCTAATAATGGGAAGAAAAGAATATGTATTCATATTCTTTGAGAGACAGGGATGGGGTTTAGCGAATTGTACATTTCAATTAATTTAATAAATAGATATTAGCACAACCATTTGCTGTATTTCTTATGTGCTAGGCTCTGTGCTACATGCTTGATGTATAAGAACCCATTTAATCCTAGCAACAAACCTGTCAGGAATTGTAACGTCTCCGATTTACAGATGAATGAACTGAGGGCCCTGCAAGGATTGAGGAATTTGTGCAAAGTCACATGATAAGTAAAGAAGCAACTTTCAAAGAATTAAAAACAACAACAAAGTGTATTTAAAACATATTTTCTTTAGTAAATCAGAAAGTACTTCAGTAGTATACATTGCTTCTGCCTCACTGTGATGAAATTCAATGCTTTCAGCGTTGGAAAAAAATGATTTCAGTATATTTTCTTGATGCAAGGATTCAGGATCTTTTAAAAAAAGTAATAAGCTGAATTATTTGATGATGATTTTTTATAGGTAGCAGTAGACTTGATTTCTGAATAATCTACCAAGTCTTAAGTGGTTAACATTGGGGGTTTCTCTTCATGTACACACCAAATTTCTTTTCAAATTCAGAATCAGAATATAGCCTATATTTCAGACATATTTCTGTATGTAATTAAGCAATTTTCAAATAGAAAAGGGAGGCACAGCATAAATATAAGGCATACTGGAGTGGTTAATATTTAATTATGGCATAATTAATCATAGAAGCTCATATGAATCTAATTTATTTGTGTTCTCCCCAAAAATGCCATCTTTGATTTCAACCAGATAAAAAAAAAAAGACAAAAGTATAAAACACAATGCATGCACTGTATTTATACTTCTTGTAAAAAAGAGCCACATCCTTTGTTCATGGGTTCAAAGAGTTTCATGAATATTATCTTTACTCTTAAAAAGAATCCTGGCTCTTGCCCTCATTCCAGGGAGACACTAACTTTCAGAGGAGTCGTGCTACTGTGCCTTGTGCCCTGTTTTTGTGACATCTCCCTGAGGACGGGATTATAAACCCAGGGGAGACGATGAGGGGCAGTGATAGTGGCAGGGCCTGTGTTGACTATGGTTGGTCCCGTCTGAGTCGCCCCACATCTCCCCACCTCTTAGAGGTCACCTATGGAGGAAAGGGATGGCTTAAAGACAGTGGGCAGTGGCATTCCTGTGGTCACGCAGAGTTAAATAAATGAGTGTTTACAATCAGATGCGACACCCTAAGCAAAAACTCAGTCCTTCTCTCCTGGGAAGGCCATCCTTTCTGCTAGGAACCGCCATCTATGGAAGGAGGGTATCTAGACTGAGGAAGAGCAAGAGTGAAGTCACATGCAGGAAGCACACGGGGATAAGGACGGAGTACGGATGGGGAAAGAGTCAGAAGATCTGCGCGGCAGAAAAAGAATGCAGCCTGGGGATCAGTGGGAAATGAGTTTAAAACCAGGCCCTGACACCAACCACATGATAGGGAGCCTTAGTCGGTATTAGAGCTTGATGAACGAAGAGTTGTGAGAAGGTGAGTGTGCCAAGGATACACAAAATAACACCGGAGAGGAAGAAAATGGAGGCAACAAGACTACTTCAAAAAATTGTGTACAAACCCACCATGTCATAGAAATTGGATGTACACCAGTAAACACAATTATAAAATAAACACATAAGGTAATAAATATAAAATAATTAAAATAATCAAATAAAATATCTGAAGGTCTGGGACTCTAGACAGTGTGAGGGGAATGAAGAATGGTTACAAGGTTTCCGGGCTTTGAGATGGGGCTCACAGGAAAGCAGCTGAATAAAATGGGTTCGGTGCGAAGAGAAGCATATTTGGAAGGAACATCTTTTATTTTCAACTTTGACAAATTGAAGTGGAGATAACTGCTGCGAATCCAAGTGCAGTAAATTTTTTAGCCTCTCAGACCATTGAAGATGAGAGTTTTTTTGAGGGCTGAAGCTCTAGACGCAGCGGTCAAATCAAAAGGTGACAGCAGAGGGCAGGCAGCAGGTGGGTTTGCACAGGTAGGAGAAGCTGGCAGTGAAAAGGCAGGGGCAGAGCTCTGGTCTTCGAGCTCACATTCTTCCAAGTATAAATATTTAATACCCTCTAGTATAGCCAGGCTGATATGTGCATATGTTCAAATCCTTCAGATTCCATCTCCCTCGCAGAGCCCTAGATTCTTGCCCCGTGTAAGGACCTATTTACCTCCTGTATTTATTTTATTTTACCTCCTGTAAACCCAGTCAATACTCCCTTCCAATGGCATAAGATGCAGTTACAAAATGACTAATGGCTACTGAAGAAATTATCTACTGGACTAGGTGAGCTTCCTTTCAAGTACCTTACCCAGCTCTAGCAGGAAAGGTATTAACAAAGGGGATATGTTTGGGGAAGGTGGGTTGCTAGCAGTGACAGATGACAGGTAGGCATTTAGGATAACAAAGACTGAGGTTCTGAAAGAACAGTCTTGGCAATTTTGGGGGGTGTAGTTTGGATAGAATGGTGAGGACAAGAACGATATTGCAGAAGGATGTGAAAAACATGGTGGTAGAGGCAACGAGGCACATTTGAAGAGTCTGGCTTGAATGGCGTAATGAGATGGTAGCTGGAGTACAGCAGCGTCCAAATAATGTTTATTTTTTCAAAGAGGGTACCTGAGCCTATCTGAAGGCTGAAGGGGAAAAGTCCATGGAAAGTGCTGGATTTCCTAAAGATAGGATATACACTTTGCCAACTGAACTAAGGTTGTAAGAGCCGCAGGGAAAGGCCAGATCAGATGAGCTTAATATGCAGGGAAGCCCAAGGACCTGCACATTTAGTAAACCAACTCAGTGATAAGACATCAGATGGTCCCAAGACCACACTTGGAGAAAACCTAACTTACAGAGAGATCAACACTCTACTGTCTTGCAAACATTATTTGTGGAAATTTGTTTTCTCTGCCATTGAGTACCTACATACTATCCTTGATTTGGCCTCTTGACCCACAAAGCCTAAAATATTTACTATTTATCCTTTTTCAGAAATAGTTTGCTGACTCCTGCCTTAAAGGCATCTTGATGAGAAGTAACTTTTATTCCCCAGACCAGAGACCCACAGGCAGATTCACAGAAAATGATGTGTTTAGGTGCATCGAGATTTGGCATCTGACTTCTTAATGATGTGACTGCTGCAGGATTATCCAATGCTTTTTATTTTGAAAAGGCAAGTTCCTTTGCTCCTCACAAATATTTAACGTCACAGTGCATTTATAAAGTACAAAGTCTGTTGCTAGAAAAGGCATGTTAAGACGCTAACTCTGCGATAAGCAGCTTGCATTATTAAAAAATACCTACAGTAGACAAGGCAAGGGCAGCTTCCCTTTGCATCACTTACGGTTTTAAAGCTTGTGACATGTTCGGGGAAACACACTAATATCCCACCACAAGGGTATTTTCTTCCAAATCATGTCAGCATCAGCATCTTTAACCAGATGAACCTTTAGAAGTAGCTTAAGAGCAACCACTTAAACTGCTGGGGAGGGATTTTAAGCACAGCTGTGACGCCTGTTACACAGAAAGGAGGTGCCAAAGGCAAAGCTTTGGGTAGAACACAATGCGTTAAAAACTGATGACAATAATAAATGTCTGGATTTTAGAAAACTGGCATATTTAGGGACCCTACAGTTAATTTACTTAAACGATTTCTGATCATATTTTCCAATCGTTAATGTATCGGGAAATTTTTCAGACAGCCCAAATCTACTTTAATAATGGTTCTTAAAAAGGCTTCTTCCTAGTGATTTTTTAACTACCCTATGTGATGTATGAGTTACTTATATGGCAGCTTCAATTTGTAATACGGACTTCCAAGATAAGCACCATGAATATCAGCTTTTAATACTTTTAATAACAGCTCTACCACTCGGTAGATCTTTTTATATGGGTTGGGAGGGATGGTCACCTTGAAAGGAGAGCACAAATGTTAGAGTACTCTTTACATAAGGTACTTAAGCTAAACAATGAAGTAAACAACTTCATTTGTAAGTAGAAAATGCTCCCAGCTTAGTTTTAAAATATGATGTACCAAGTGAACCTCGAGCTGCTTAAATAAGTGTTTTACATTTTCCAGCAGGCTGAAGTATGAAAAGGAACAAGAGGACATTTCTCCCCCTTGAATGAAGATAATCACTTTTATTGTTGCCAGGTCAAAGACTCAGATTCCACACAGCAACCTCTGACTAAAGAACAGTAAGTCCTTTCAGGTCAGAAGGTCCAAGAAAAAGGTCCCCTCAGAAATATAGCATAATAGTCCTAAAATAACAAGCAAACATGTAGCTTTCTTAATTTGCCCGGCTGGACTCCTGTAATAAGTACTTAACAACCGCAGGCTCCTAGCAGCTCAGCAGACATCGACAAGACCATTTGCCAGATGATTTAGCAAACAGATTTCCGAGCGTCTCATACGTAGGTTGAGTGCATCACATAAGAAAACATGCAGGGAGTTAGAGATAATAATAGTAGAGCGGAGTTTTAAGAATGAAAAAAAAAAAAAAAGGATTGAGAATTTTAAAGTCTAGAGAATTTGGGCAGATATGCCAAATTCTCTTTCTGAAAAGAAGCTCCCCAAATATGAATCCTTAGCAACTCCTGCTAATTTTTTATTCTTTGAGCAAATAACCTGAAATTGACTTCTTGGGAAGGGAGACAGGACAAAAGAATCTGGAATTGACTTGTAGGGAAGGAAGAAAAGAGCAGAAATCACTAGATTTTTGAGCAACTGACATTTAGCAAGTACGGAACATGAAAGGTTCTCGACAAATATTTGTTGAATGAATAAATCCAAGTCTATGACACATATGGGACAGCCCCATCATAAAGAATGCTGGCAGAATTCTCAATAAACAATAGGGGTTAGGAATGGGGAAAAGGCATTCATAAAGGACTCACTCTCTAGTGTCAGGGATTCCAGGCTTGAACATGGGAAGAGGGAGACATTTTCTTGAATCACAACAAGTAAGCAGTCCCATGGCTTTCTTCTCACAGGACTGGGCCATGATTGAATCTGAGATGCTTTAAGTGGGGAAAATCAGGGTAGCAGTGGCATTTACCATTTTAAGAGTGAGAGCAATCCTGAGGGTGTGTGAGGCAAGCCATCCACAGCAGAACAGGAAAACCAAGTTTACAGTGGAGCAGGGCTGGCCTCCAACAGGGGCCCAGGGGGGCAGGGGCCTCCTCAGGGCTGGCCTCCAACAGGGGCCCAGGGGGGCAGGGGCCTCCTCAGGGCTGGCCTCCAACAGGGGCCCAGGGGGGCAGGGGCCTCCTCAGGGCTGGCCTCCAACAGGGGCCCAGGAAGCCTGTTCTGCGGAGGGAGGGAAATTACCCCACCACTTTACCTTATAGTTAAACTGTGCTCTATTTTCTGAAGACACAGTTTTAAACAGGAATGTGGACAGTTTTACATGTGAAAAATCCAACCAACCATTTTTATTAGATCCCATATTAGTTTAGCTCTTTTTTTGTTTTTCCATTTTAAGTATTCCTTCTTTCAGTGAATTGTCTAAAGTAGTAAGTTGCGGGACTTCCCTGGTGGTCCAGTGGTTAAAAATCTGCCTTCCAGTGCAGGGGACGTGGGTTGGGTCCCTGGTGGGGGAACTAAGATCCCACATGCAACGGGGCAACTAAGACTGAGCACCGCAACTACTGAGCCCACGCGCCGCAACTAGAGAGAAGCCCATGCGCCGCTACGAGATCCCATGTGCTGCAACTAAGACCCGACGCAGCCAAAAATAAATAAATAAATATAAATAAATGAATTAGTAAGTTGCTTTTACATCTTTCAGTCAGCCGTGGAGAAGGATAAGGTGCCCAACAGTTGACGAGAGGCCACATTTCAAATTTGAGAAGCGTGACTTAAAATTGTCAGTTTGCTTAACGTTTTAATATTGTGCCTAACGCACTTTAAGTGTGTGCGAGAGTGAGATGGGGCCTTCGGAACCTTCTGTGAGTCGAAAGCATCCACACGGACTCCACAGAGACTCTCCCGAGCTTCCGAGATAAAAATTTACACAGGGGGGAGGACAGCAGTCAAATGTGAGAAGAATCTGCAAATAAATAAAAGGTTCATGGAGTTGTCTACAGGAAAACACGGTGCCAAGGGCACAATGAACGAAAGGGAAGCTTTAGAATGAGTTAGGCTGCCAGATGCTGCCTGGTGATTTGGGGGGCGCCCAGGGGAGTACCCAGGCATAGAAAGGCTGGGTGTAAATCAGTCATAGAAATACTCCACTGCAGATGGGGGGCCCAGAGGAAATATAATCACAGAGAATCAAGAGCAGGGTGCCGGGGTCTGGGACCAGCCTCACCGAGAATGGGGGGCGGCAGTCAGGTGTGAGAGGTGGAAGGTGGGCCCGAGGTGGGAGAGGGGCACGTGAGCCATCCAGAGGCCCCAACTTCTATAGGCGATGACGCAAACAGCTGAGGTTAGCGGATTCGATTATTTAGTGATTAAATGTAGAGAACTTTTTGGCTTATGTGAACTGTTTTATTTAGGAGAGCAATATTCACAAAGAGAAGGAGAGTTGTGAAGTGTACACTGTTGGAAACAGGGTGTAAGCAGAAAAGGGACGGGAGAGTTAACTGTACTTTTAAGGCGTGGCCAAATTGTGCTTTCAGAGTCACAGCTTAGGTGGGAATTAAAGTCCCCAGTGAGCGTGAGAGAATTATTTGCAAACTGTATTTTACTGTAGATGGGATGATTTTTAATTCAGAAAATGAAACGTAAAAGCTTTTGCACAGCAAAGGAAACTGTAAACAAGACGAAAAGACAACCCTCAGAATAGGAGAAAATATTTGCAAATGAATCAGCGACAAAGGATTAATCTCCGAAATACATAAACAGCTCATGCAGCTCAATATCAAAAAAACAAACAACCCAATCCAAAAATGGGCAGAAGACCTAAACAGACATTTCTCCAAAGAAGACATACAGATGGCCAACAAACACATGAAAAGATGCTCAACGTTACTAATTATTAGAGAAATGCAAATCAAAACTACAATGGGGTAAAAATGCTCAACATCACTAATTATCAGAGAAATGCAAATCAAAACTACAACGAGGTATCATCTCACACCAGTCAGAATGGCCGTCATCAAAAAATCGACAAAAAATAAATGCTGGAGAGGGTGTGGAGAAAAGGGAACCCTCTTGCACTGTTGGTGGGAATGTAAATTGATACAGCCACTATGGAGAACAGTATGAAGGTTCCTTAAAAAACTAAAAATGGAACTACCATATGACCCAGCAATCCCATTACTGGGCATATACTCTGAGAAAACTATCATTCAGAAAGAGTCATGTACCACAGTGTTCACTGCAGCTCTATTTACAATAGCCAGGACATGGGAGCAACCTAAGTGTCCATCAACAGACGAATGGATAAAGAAGATGTGGTACATATATACAATGGAATATTACTCAGCCATAAAAAGGAACGAAATTGGGTCATTTGTAGAGACGTGGATGGATCTAGAGACTGTCATACAGAGTGAAGTAAGTCAGAAAGAGAAAAACAAATATTGCATATTAACACATATATGTGGAATCTAGAAAAATGGTATAGATGAACTGGTTTGCAAGGCAGAAATAGAGACACAGACATATGGGGGGGGGAGAGGAGGTGGGTGGGATGAACTGAGAGATTGGGATTGACATATATACACTACTATGTATAAAATAGATAACTAAAGAGACGTGCTGTAGAGCACAGGGAACTCCACTTCACTGTACAGCAGAAACTAATGCAACATTGTAAAACAACTATACCCCAATTAAGAAAAAAAGAGAGAGAATGAATAAGAATGAATGTGAATCTTACGGGACGAAGAATCAGCCAATCCACAGCTGAAACTGAAAAGTCCCAAAGCTTCCTGGGGAAATGGAATGAGGTAGACTCAGTGTTCCTGAATAGCTTATGTGAATTTACTTTTTAGACAAATCTCTCAGCAGATCGTTCAATGCAAACGTCTCTATGTGTATCAAGGAAGAGAAAAGCTGTAATTTTAATTGAACAGAGACACGTGCTTCTTTTGGTTTTTTTAAATCCTTTCCATTTGCATTTAATTATTATTTTCCATGAAACTGAATTTAACACTGGACTTCTGTATAAGCCTTGTAGGAGAAGGTTTTCAGGAATCTGCCAGAGCCATTTCCTGTGTCTCATTAAAATAATGGCCAGGAAAGTAAATGTGTGAATGGAAAGATTGTAGTGTGCTGATTATGTGGAGTCATTGAGCAGAACAGAGTGTGTGACACAGTGATTAAGATAGCCTGGCTTGAAACAAAATGGTGAACTGAAAACGGAGCTGTGTACACAGCATCTAACAGAATCCTGTGAGGAAACTCAAACGTGATCACTTGCTTATTTCAAGTGTATTTTCAAGATAAACTTATTATGAATTATTCACTCTTTCCCAAAAAATGAAAAGGAAGAAGAAAAAACCTGTTATGAATCAGTTTGGAGTAAAGGTTTTCACATGTTTTCAACTTACTGTACCATACACACTTAAAGTAACACTCTTACGCATTCTGGCAACATTTGAACTCCTATATGGGCCTAAAGATAACGCCCTGACAGTCAGCATGAGGGTGACACCATTTGAAATCTGCATCAGACTGAACCTGTTGTCACTCTCATACTCTATCCAGCTGCCTCTGTATTCCTTATTTTTTTTTAAATCGTAATGCGGCTCAAAGCCTCATATTTGACTCTTTTTTTCTTTCTATTTTCCCTCACAGCCAACTAATTACGGAGCCCACTTGATTCTCCTCCTTCAATATGTGTGCCCTCTACCCATCACTCCCAGCGCTCTGCTGCTTCGTTAGTGTTTGACCTTGACAGCAATAGCTTCTGGACCACCTCCTTGAATCCAGTTTGCACCTTGGATGGAATTCACTTTCTTGAAACCGGGCTCTTTTTTTCTGTCATTCCTCAGCTCTAAAACTTCTCATGCCTTCAGGAGGTCTTCTGGGCTTCCACCGTGTTCAGGAGGGAGGCCGAAGGCCATATGCCTGGGCAACGGTGCAACTGAGCAGATGTCCTGCTAGAGGGGCCGCGCTGCTGTGCCCACGACGGGAACCCACTTGCCAAAGACGCTCCAGCGGAACGAGAAAGGCAGCAAATTCCTCCAGCGCAGCCGTCGAAGCCCCAGCTCTCAGGCCTGCGAGGGGTTGGTTCAGAGAGAGAGGAGAGAAGCCGAGCAAAGCTGGAGAGTGTGAGCTCTGAGGGGCAACCTCTGCTCTGAGCCAAGTCTGTAGGCTTCAACTCTTGGCCCCTGAAACAGGAGCTCAAGTCTCCCGACTGCCTTTGTCATTTATTGAAGACCTTAAGGCAGCTCCTTGGGCTCCAGAAAGCAGAAGGCATTCTTTGCCCTCTTTTCTTCAGGAAATTTCCTTCCAATGTCTTTCCTCCTACCATTTTGCAAGGTTGGGAGTGGGCTAGACAAGGCAAACACTGTCTCTTTCTCTCCGACACGCTCAGCGTGCGCCATGCTTAGGGAAACCTACCTGTCGCCTTGAAGCTGGGGTGTGAGCTGACGATTAAGTGAGAAGAGGAAAAGGGACCACACATTATACTTGGGTCCACTTTAGTAATGATGCCACGGTCTCCCACGGCTTAGGAGAGTCCTGCAGGCTTTCCGCCCACCCTCTTCATCAAACCCTCTTGATCTCTGACCTCACTGCCCAGGCCCACCGGGCCCGGCTCCCTGCATCTGCACCTGTGCCTCCTGTCTGCCTGTCTGGCTGTGGGTTTGGCTGAGTCCATCACCATTCTCTCTCAAGCATGGTCAGCCTCTGCGCCCCACTCCTGGGCAAGGTCCAGGGCCACAGGTAAGAAGGCAGACTTGGGCACTTTGATTTTTTTTTTTAAGTACGGTACACACACCTTAGTCGTGCATTCAAAATTCACCAGGAACTCCCAGGCCCGTTTGAAAAAGTGTGAGTTCCCTCAGGTACGCAAGTTGCTATCCAATAGAGCTATAGATGTGCCATGCTTTCCAATTCCACTGGATCCTTTAGCTGGAACAGGCTCTGGGTCTGATTCCACTTTTAACCGACCACCTTTAGCACGGACACAAGCAGAGACAATTGATTCGTTTTGATGAATGAATAAATGAATGACTTTCGCACAAACCAAGTGTTTCTGTTTACATTTGTAAGTAGTGATGCAATTTGTCTTCTACGATTGTACAAGAGCTTTACAGACTGTGCAGATAGAGCATTCCGGGCTGGCATTTCCACCAAAATATCTTTAAATGCATAGTTATTATTCAATTTCCTAAGAGACCCTTGAGCACTTGCACAAAATTTTAGTACTTAAATTAATAAGACAGTATGCCTCATGTAGAAAAACCTAATTCCATGTTTGGCCATGCAGAGGCAGTTGATTCTGAAATAAGCCCATTATAAAAGGGCCCTATGATGAGAGACAGGTTATCTATTTGTTTCTAACGTAAGGGAGGCTTTCTGAGCACTGCTCTCTCCTCCAGCCCTCCAGACCCTCCCTGGGAGTGATTTTAGACCACCCTCCCGCTGCTGGAGTTGGCCAGCGCTGCCTCTCACTTCTGAATCTTCTTAGGTCCCTTCTTCAGCCCGACATTTCAGCTCTGAAGCGCTTGCTCCCAACCCCTGCCCCTTTGTCCTACTTTGGATAAGCATCTCTGGCTGACCTCAGCCCTCTCCGTTGTACACAGTCCTGGAATATTTACCCTCCTCTCACAGATCCTGTTCTGTCAAACAGCATCAGTCATGCCCGTGTCTCAGGAATGTCAATCGTAATTGAAAATGTGTCAGTTTTACTAACATAAACACTGAGATAGCTTCATTCTGCTCTACTGTTATCAGCAAACTGTTTGTTTTTCCTCAGAAAATGGAGATGCTTTTTTACTCCAGAAAAAAAAAAAAATGTTGTAACGAGTATAGATTTACAACATTCTGGAGTTAAGAATGCCGTAATGTCTCCAAATTAGGGAGCTTGTGAGATGCCTTTTCTAAGGTACTATTTGGTTGTTTAAAGTTGCGGTGGTCCCTTCTTTGAATATGAAAAGGAACTCTAGTTTCTAAGGTTATTCTTCCCATCTGCTGTTCAGTTTGTAAGGACTGCTTATTACATAACCGTGAACATTACCACAAGGAAGTCAGGATACTGGAGTGAACAGTGCGCATTTTTAATTGTTCTTTATCAGTCTGTCTGTATCCTTCTAATCTTCCATGCCAGGAGCAAATTTTCTATAATATGTGTTCTTCCTTATAGGCTAAGCATAAGTACAAAAAAGGAGCGTCCTTCTGTAGAGAATAACTTAGCCTATGTGCTCCATCTTTATGATGAAATACACACGTCCCATTAAAAGGCAAATCTGTCATTTTAAAAGGTTGAATTGGACGTACTTTAAAAATAATTCCAGCTGGTTAAAACGAGAGTATTGAAAAAAACCTCAGTAAGAATGTTCTCTTGTTCTGTAGTATTTTCATTTTCCTGAAGTGTGAATTGGATATATTTTCTTTTACTTTAAACCCTTTATTCTCAGTGTCTGATTCTGAGTTAGTGGAATAAGTTTTAAAGATGAATTGAGCTCAGTAATACTATTTCTAATACTTAAAGTTTCTATTTCTGTACTATGTATTTCTAGCAAAGAACTGGCCCATTTGAACTGATCTTTTTTCTATGACTACACAGAAATGTTGATATTTTCTACGTTGTTCTGTTACATGTGCATCATTTCTGGACCTTTTATAGCTCTTCCTTTGAAAGCCTTGTCCATTTAATATAATATCAATATTCTTTTCATAAACTAAACGACTAACTACCTCCTGGTAAAACAGAAGCAAAAGATCACTTAAAATATTCAATGAGGTTCTGTAAAAGCCATCTCTGTGTGTGTGTATACAGACACTAGTACTCCACATCTAGTGATCTGAGATCTGTACCTGGATTTTCACACCCGTAGTAAGCTTGGATGCTGAGCTATTATTGCTATTATTTCTTCTAAGAAAACAAACAGAAATACAAACACACACAAACACTTCCCCACCAGTCAATTTTCAACTCATTTAAAATTTTATCCATGCAAGTTTAATTTTCCTCACTAACCACCAATGACTTTTGCTTCTAAGATATTGAATAATGAAATGTACATGTGTGATGCTTCTTCATATACAGTCCTGGTCGACCACCACCATTAACCACACTGGCGCTTCCTAAGTTTATGGCAAGGTTTCTACTGCCTGGCTTTCACCCTTGTGTCCCAACACTATCCAAACTATACACTTCAATTTTGGTACAAATCTTACTTATGCATATCGTACTTTCAGACGGTTGGCAAAATGAGATAAAAGCAGAAGTAGGCAAAGGCCCATCATCTTCCTTTACATGTTAAGAACTTTGTTTGGCTATGATTTGCTTTGGCTTCTTCCTGTTGGATTTCACCCTCGTCTAGCTCCTTGCCCACTCCCATTTGTGCCTCTACGGTGTATCCCAGGCTGTGGTTTTATACCCCTCTCAACGGACACGTTTATGACTACTCTTCCCTTTTCTCTGTCCTTCATCACTGGGTCCTCGGTCTCTAGGCACCCAGCCCTGATCCAGCGGCTGAGGCATCCCTCATCCGACTCTGCGCTGCCTGACGCCTGCCTGCCTTTGCTGCTCGCACCCTTTCCCACCACGCTGACCTGGCTTGCTGGCTTCATTCTAACTGCCCATCGTCCATGGCCACCAGCCGTTTAAGTTTTGTGCTATTTGTCCTTTCTCCTCTCACCAAAGCGGCAGGCTGTCAGCAACGTTCTGTCAAGGTCACACCAATACCTAAAAGGACTGGTTGGGTCTTAAAGGCAACCTGGGGCCCACACGCTGGCCTCTCTGGCTGTGGCACTCCACCTGGGGGTGCTTCCATCCTACTGCCGTGAGTTCCCATAACCTCTCACCTTTCCTTGCCCTCAATCCACGTGCCTCTTCCCTCAGCAAAGTCATCTGATTACCTGATGAAAGTAATACCCACTAAGGTGTAAATGACTGATAGCTAAGCCACCTCCATGGGAACTTTGGAAGTTTATTAGTGCAAATGAATATCTAATCTGCAGAATGTGCTGGGGAATAGGGTAAGAATTCTGGGTCAGGAATCTACTCTAGGCCTTCCCAGTAAGCCTTTATCTCCTTGCCAAATAGAAGAACAGGCTTAACAAACCAGCACGGCGTTTCTGAGCAGCTGTGAATCCCTACTGAAAGGCCACTCCAGATTATATATAAGTAGGTAGCTGCTCTAAATCTGTTAAATAATTAAAGTTGTTCTCACTATTTCAACCATTTATACGCAAAAGATGCTTATTATTACCACAGTACCTATTTATGGCATTTTATACTTTTTTTTTTTTTTTGTATTACTGAGCTGCAACCTCTTATTTTCCTATACCATACCATGGTGGGATAATTATTTATTGAGTTTTTATTAAGTAATTGAAGCAGTGATTTAGAAACTTTTCTTTTTCCTCTGAATAATGTCCTCGGTGGTGAAATAAACTCTTAGGGGGAAGAGCAGAACTGCCCTTGTTGAACTGGGAGTGCAGCCCCCAGGATGGAACTGGCTGCTCCCTGTGCCAGACTCTCCGTGGCTGGAGAGGGTCATGGTGGCATAGTTTTTAACCCACTGCTACAGGAGATACTAAGTAGTAAGAGTATTAACCACAGGCCTAGACTTAAGATGTGCACAATTAGGGAAAGCAAGCTAACAAATGTGAAACACTGAATGTCTACTTCTTCGGTGTAACTCTGTTAAAAATCTTGTAGAAAACTAAAATAATAACCCTCAAAAAACTAAAAGTAGAACTACCATATGATCCATCACTTCCACTACTGGCTATATATCCAAAGAAAATGAAAACACTAGTTGAAAAAGATCCATGCAACCTCAGTGTTCACAGCAGCTCTATTTACAATAGCCAAGACGTGGAAGCAACCTAAGTGCCCATCAACAGATGGATAAAGAAGGTGTGAGATACACTCACACACAACACACATCACAGTGGAATATTACTCTGCCGTAAAAAGGAATGATATTCTGCCCTTTGCAACAGCGTGGACGGACCTAGACAGTATTACGCTTAGTGAAATAAGTCAGATAGAGAAAGACAAATACTCTGTTATCACTTCTATGTGGAATCTAAAAAAATAAAACACAGGAATGTATATAACAGAACAGAAACCGACTCACAGGTACAGAGAACAAACCAGTGGTTACCAGCGGGGAGAGGGAAGCGGGGCAGGGGCAAGATAGATGTAGAGGATTAAGAAGTACAAACTACTAGGTAAAAATAAATAAGCAACA
This sequence comes from Eschrichtius robustus, assembly GCF_028021215.1. NCBI lineage: Eukaryota > Metazoa > Chordata > Mammalia > Artiodactyla > Eschrichtiidae > Eschrichtius > Eschrichtius robustus. Next base: position 748,629 of record NC_090844.1, read on the forward strand.
AGGGTATATTGTACAACACAGGGAAAGATAGCCACTATTTTGTAATAACTTTAAATAAAGTATAATCTATAAAAATACTGAATCACTGCATTGTACACCTGAACCTAATATAATATTATAAATCAACTATGCTTCAAAAAAGAAAAAAGAATCAGGACAATGAAATGGAAAAAAAAATCCTAAAATAATAAACATGGAGCTTGCTATTTGTATAGAAAATAGATTTGCAAGTAAAGTCATAGTAGGTGGAATCAGAAAACCGCTGGAAGGAGCTTACATTGTTAAATTATAGCAGGTTGACAAAACTGCAGTAGGGGTTCTGAGGACAGAAAAAAGTGAAGGAAGGTAAAAAAGGAACTCTTACAAGTCAGGTGTTGGGGCCCTCTGCTGCTGTCCGGATAACCAGACAGATCCGCAGCATTTCATGGGGAGAGAGGAGGATGTAAAAAGGCCCAGGGCAAGTACGGCGCTTGGTTTGAAGGCAGTGATACTCTACAGGTCTCTGGTTTGGGGACAGAGATGTGAGATTGACAAGATATGACTGTCTTAAAAACTTCCTGGCATGTTCCCTTGAAATGTGTAGGAAATGATACAACAAAGGAAAAGTAAAAACATGTCTTCAATGATCGGAATGTTCCTTTAAAAAGTAATGCCATAGCTAAAAAGAACGACTAAAAATCTTTAGCAGAAACGGAGACAGGCCCTCTATTCTTTCTCCACAATCAGCCCCAGTCACTTTACTGCCCCCGAGGGCTCAAGTCCAGATGCAACTTTCCACCCAGATGGTGTGACAACAATGAACAGAGATGAAAGCCAAGAGGCTAGGGTCAAGTACCAGGCTCACCTCCTGCCACCCTGGAACTTGCTCACATTGGTCCTTGAGAAGACGCTCGTTCGTCCTATGTGGTTTATTCCCTGCCTCCCAGAGAAGATCTGGCCACGGGGAGTCGCTGACCTTCGGAACTGGCAATCCCACCCTGAGTTTCTGGATGCTACACTGCCAATTTGTCCTGCCTCTGGACATGTGACAGTTCTTCCTGAACCACTTGAGTGTTGCATCTAGTAAACAGAGGATCTACAGGAACTCCATGCATAAAGCTCTGATCCTTGTCTTGACTTGGGGAAACAGTGGTGTGGCCCTATGTCAGCCCAGGTGAATTCCCTCCTCCTAGGGCACAGCAGGGGAGTGAAAGCGCTGTTCTCCAGTGCTGACTCTCAGGGAGAATTCTTAGAAGACTCCAAGCAGAGAAACACAGGGAAGCAGAAACCACAGAGGACTGTTAGCTCTTTTCTGGAGTTCAATCCAAGATAAGCTCTCTTTCTAGGGCAGTTAATCTTGGCCCTGAAAAGAAGTTGCCAGAAGGGTTATTGATTTCAAAGCTACAAGCTGCTTGCAGGAGTTGAGGTCTAGCCAGGGCCTCGGGGAGGTTTTCAAGGTTAGAGATTTTTTTCTGAGAATATAATGGAAAGCCATAGTTTCCTTCATAAAAAGTCATAATTAGTGTTTGAAGCTAACTGAGTTAACGTTTACAACAGAGGCAAATCTTTTATTTTTTTTTGGCATTTGTATTTCTTTTTAAATGTCTTCCACAGCATATTGACAAGTTAATTTAGGGTTATGGTTAGTAATTAAAATTCAAAATTCATATTAGTGTAATTGATATTCAGCATGATTAGGAATTAGTATTCACAATGTAGTAAGGCTATATTTATGCTGTTATTTCAAGAGTCTTAAAAAATAGGTTTTAAAAGCTATGTCTCCGTGTGGCACTGTATTTTAAAATACTCTCTGTTATCCGCTTCAAAAGGCGAGGTTGACCAGCTGATCGTCACCAGCAATCAAGTCCCCATCATTTAGAAGGGAGACATCTCAGGCATGCTGGTGTGAAGGAAAACGCACGTTCTACGGGCTTTCCTTGCAAATCAAACCCCTCTAAGAGATGGAAAATACCATAAAAAGGGATGCATCAAACATTGCTCATGTTCTACTGACCCCCTCACAAAGGGACAAAATTTCTCCTTACGGGGCTTGTTCGAGTGAAACTATTATAAAGAAATCCTTCTTAATATATAAATGTGTGTGTGTGTGTGTGTGTGTGCGTGTATAACTATATTGGTTACATTTTATTTCATCTGCCTTGCAGTTATAACCACGGTCTGAAGTAATCCTATCTTTTATGCCTGAATACTTCCAGGGTAAAAAAAAAAATAAATTTCATGACAACAGAAAACTTTTAGAAAAAACATGAAGCACAGTCTAACCTTTAAAGTTCACTCAGAAGCTAAAATCTTTATCTGAATTCATTATGAAATCAATGGAACCTCTGGTTAGGATTCATGTAATTATAAATAACACAGAAGACCACGAGGAGAAAGAAATGTTTAAGTCATAAATCTTTCATAGCTTCTGAAACTTCACTTCTCACTCTCACATGCTTGCACTTTCCACACCCAAGGAAGACTATTGTACCACTGTGGATTATTTAGTCTGGCTAGCTGGCTTAGTGCCTATGCTTTTATGAGTTAAAAAAAGATCATATAATCTGTCTTTTGATATTTCAGTTCATGTTTTTCAGCATGCTTGTATCTTTGCCAAGGAATGCATATTGAGTGAAAATCCTCTTCTTAACATGCACCGTGGAAGAAGTCATAGGTAAACAAAAAGCACGGTGAAAAGACACTTCTCTTTCTTAAAAGATAGACCAAGTCCTTGTTTCAGAATATATTCCGGTAACTCTATAAATTTCATTAGCGTGAATACCCATGGCTTGGCGACACTACATGCATCAGTATACATTCCGCAGGCATGCCACAGTGATTTTCATGGGCGTTCAGTTTAGTTACCAATCAGAAGGATCACTTAACAATTCTGCTCAGAAACAACAGGGACAAAAAGCAGCTTGGATCAAGGATACCATTTGATTTGCCTGCACTAATAAGTGCCATAAATTATTTACAGAATTTCAAAGTCTTGAAACTGGTGAAGTACACCAGGGCAAAAGTAGAATTTGTTTGTTTATTATCAATTATTTACACAGTACGTTTTACAACATCAGATGTGTAGAAAAGGCACAATCCTGAGGAATGGCATACAGTGGAAAGCATATTATGTTAATTCCATAAAAGCTTAACATGAGACATCAAGTTGTGGAAGCTATTTGATGTGGTATTTATAAATGTTTCAATAACAATCTCAATAATACTAAACTCTAAAAAGCATTCCGAAATATAGGTCTATTTATAATATCTAGGTAAGTGAGAATCTATGCACACACAATTCCTTGCATAATTATAATAAGGGGATTTCAAATCTCTGATGAAATGGTGACTTCAAAATAAAAAGGGTTCTTGTTCAACTAATAAAATATTTGTAATACAGGGTCACACACAATAGAGGAATCAAATCCACATGCATCCAAATAGGTCAGCCAAAAAATAAACATGTCAATCTTTTTAATCAAACTGGCACTTCAAATCTAATGTAGTAATTATAGATGAAAATGTTGCTGAGATTAAGAGCTACACCCCTGGGATGTATGGATGTATGTTGGGACACTATTGTTTAATATGCCTCCGGTCAAATGTGGTAAACTTCACACTTTTAACCAGTGCTGTTTGTAATAGATTGAATGAAACAGGTCTACAAAAGAATCAATAAATGTAAAGACTAGAAAGAATTAGAGAGGCTGGCAGACTTGTACCTATTGTCTGGGGGAATTAGATGTCAGTTTGAGTATTATAACTCTGACAAAGGTTTCCAAGCTTTAATTTACTAGAACATATAATGGGCCAAGGAGAGGCTGGGAAACATAGTCAGACTGAATACATTATTTAACAAACACTTCAATGAATGTTACACACTTTCTTTTTTTTTTATACTCCTGACATATTCTCCCCATTCATTTTTCAGAACCTTGTTTATCAATGAAACACACTTCTCTAAAAGAGTCTTCTCCTAGGGTCCTTAAATTCCAAACCCATGACGGTATATTTAATGCTGAATAATACACTCATGGGAACGAACAATGCTTACCTTAATGTCAGGATGAAAGAAGCATCGGAAACCCTATTGCTAAAGTTCAGCAAGCAAACAAAACATGATAATGATAGCAGGATTAGGTGAGTAATTCCTGGTTCAATACATATGCCTAAATAGAACAAGACTTCACAAGAATTCTCCTCTGCTCTTTATTTTTTCAGCGACCGAGAAAAGTTTAGGAAAGCTCGGTGGCTGGCATAGAGAAAAAAGACCCAGTGCCTTTTTGTTTATTTACTTATTTTTTTAACCTAAATCCGTGGACTTAACTGTGCTTAGCTCACAAAGGAGTTGTTCAGCCCTTATCCACACACCAGATGCAATTTAGATAGGTTGAACTTCTCCCCACTTACCTTGGGAAAGGAGAAAACATTCCATTAATCAAAAACTAATGAAGAAACACCGTTGGGAATAAATTGAAACTACACTGCAAAGGGAGAATTCGTGTTCTCTGTGAAACACGAAAGAAGGACATGTCAGGAAACGGGCCGAAGTAGCCAAATAATAATCAACACGTTGCCGGCCAAAAATTAGTGGAGTCTCTGCTGACTTCCACTGCAAGCCCGTCAGTAACGAAAGGCACAAATTTTACTGAAGTAAATCGCCCTGTCTGCTGTTTCATGATGCTCTAACCTGACTTCCGGCAACTAGCAACAAACCAAACAATGAACAGATATTTAAAGAAGTGCCAAAGAGCCATGCATTTGAAGGGCGGCAGGAGACACAAAGATGGCCCTTGTCTTCAAAGAGTTGACGATCTAATCAAATACTTTTCAGATACTCTCAAATAGTGTCGAAAAGCATTTTATGTAAAGAGCCAGATGGGAATTAGGCTGTGTGGGTCACATTGCTAGGCACAACTGTCCAACTCTGCCATCACGGCACAAAGCAGCCATGGGCAAGACGTAAACAAATCCAGGTGGCTGATTTCCAGTAAAATGACTGAGGGACGCTAAAGACATGACATGTCATATAACTGTCCCGTGTCATAAACTATTCTTCTTATCATTTCTTGTCATCTACTTAAAAAGGTAAAATCAAACAGGCCACACCGAACAGGTGGTGGGCCCGATTTGATCTGTGGGCCAGTTTGCTAAACCTTTCTCTAAGATAATTATGCAATGAAGACCATAATAATTTCTTGGCTCGTATAATCAGAAAATGCAGACCATAAGCAATCAGGGATGCAAATGTAGATTAGATACAGTTACCAATCTAAAATGCAGTTCTAATCTGTTTGAAGACAATACAATTATTCCAGTGGCAACATTGAAATGAAATCCCAATACAAAATATCTTTAGATCTTGATGTACCCCAGAGTCCCTGGCATGCAGTAAGAGTACGCAGGGCAAACTTCCACCCAGGAGGCCAGAAATCCACATTAATTTCAACTGAAATGGTGATGCATTTAGGATGTAAAGGTAAGCTAGCAGGCACTGTTCCTAATATCTAGGACCTAACCATCCTAAAAGGATAAACAAATAGTTCTTGCAATAATTCAAGATAAAACCAACTGCACTAAGTTTAGCAACTGAGATATAATGTGTGCTGGGAAAGGAGAATTTCCAGTGGGGTGATCTGTCATGACGTTACAAGGGAGGCTGTCTTTGAGACGGTCGCCTAATCAGAGGCACGCACTTGAGCGGAAATGGCAGAAAGGGACATTCTAAGCAGAGGACTGAGCTTGGGAGAAGGGAAGGGGCGGGAAGCATATAGTCTCCGGCGATCAAGGAGAACTCAGAGAACCTCAAGGGCTGAGTGGGTAGCAGACAAGAAATAAGGATGGATTCATATTAAAGAGTGCTTTGAACGCTACCCTGAAGAATTTGGACTCCATTTTTATGCAAATGAAGGCCAAGAATTTCAAGCTCTTATTATACAAATGAAATTTTAGCAAAGCTGAAATCTTCTTTATAACTCAAGTTCAATAATACTCTAATCACAAAATGCAAATTTTCATAAAATAATTTAAGACCATACATTTCTTTCTAAAATCCTTCTGCCACTGTTCTGAATAAAAATGAACGTGACTTTTACAACACAGGGTTAACACGGTAGAACAGGATAGAGCTCAGTACAGAGCAGACGCTTAGTAAATAGGTAAATAACTGTATGTTACCTTTTGGATCTATGCCAATGTCAGGCAAATGAAATAAAGTTGGATTTTGAAGTTTAAGCAACACGAAAGGAAATCTTTTCTTCAATATCATATGAAAATGTGGAAGCCTCCAATATATACCCCCTGACCCGTTTTCAACCTATTATCTGTGGAGGCAAAGTTGGCATTATACCAGGGTTATGTTGCTGATAAATTTTTTTCAGTGAAAAATTTCAGTTAGTAAGACATGGCGCATGAGGAAAAACAATAAGTTAGAACTGATTAATAGAAACAATCCTGACATTTACACTTGACACCTCCAGGTAAATTCAGTTCTCAAACACCCACTGGTCTCTTAATTGTCATCAGAGTATACTCATAAAGAGCCATAAATGGATTACTGGCTTCAGGTGCCCTGTGAACCTTGGTACAGCACAGTGCTATTATAAACCATGTGAAATGAGGTGCTCAGAGGATGTCCAATTATAACCCCATTGAACGAGGCACCAGAAATTTTACTTGTGTACCGTTGTTCAAGCAAGCTTTCAGAGGACAGGCGCTCATAAAGGACAGTGAATGCTTGTCCAAATATTTGTGTGATTTTTCACACTGTTTTCTGTAGTTATCTGAATTACTGATATAGTCAGAGCCACACCAGAAATACTTAAGAATGTCTGTACTGTCAGAGCAAATTAATTTAGGAGGTATTTGTTGAGCCCATTCTAGGGGTCTAGAATTCATGTTTAGGGGAAAAAGAATTAAGGACCCAACTAAGGAAATAATAGGTTTCTTTTTCTTTAAATTTGCAACTACACTCAATTTTTTTATGAATAAATGTATATGCGTACAACAATGTATTTATAGAGAATAAGAAAATGTGATACAGAACTCAAAATATAATACCTGTTAATCTTCCCAACTCATTAGTCATTCATAGTTTTTAGTTTTAGTCATTTTAGATTTTTTAAAAGGGAAACCAGAACACAGTTCTAAGAATAATTAAAGTCCTTTTTTAAAAGAAGAAGAATTCTAAGGGTAAAACCCGGCAAATTGTACTCACAAAGACGCAGATGCCTGCCATCCCCACCCGTAAATTTGGCTCTAAGCAAGTGAGATAATTCCGGATAGAGGGGACTGTAGCCTCCATAAGTCAGGCCCCCCTTATGGGCCAGCGTGTGTGTAAGCTATGTAAGGACACTCAGGCAGGCGGGCACAAACACAGACACACACCCACACACACACGCACGCATGCGCTTACCGATTTGTAGGCATGACTAATTATGCTTCTGCACAAACTGCAGTGCACACCCTTTTGGAAATATTCCAGACCACCAAATGCACCAACTTCTGAGATGTGTGGGCTGAGCTGAAACCGGTTTTCCCAGGTGTACCCCCAGGAGGTCCTCAGCAGCAAGCCTGGGACGGGCCTGAGACTGTGCCACCCACAAAATCAGTCTTCTCACCTCCAGGCGACATGCTGCACAGTCTCCAGGTCTGGTTTCCTCAAGGGTCTTTTCTCCAACTTTGGACTTTCTTGTATACATACATCTAAAAAATATGCACATTTGGACATTTGGGCTTCCCTGGCGGTGCAGTGGTTAAGAATCCGCCTGCCAATGCAGGGGACATGGGTTCAATCCCTGGTCCAGGAAGATCCCACCTGCTGCGGAGCAACTAAGCCCGCGAGCCACAACTACTGAGCCCGCGTGCTGCAACTACTGAGCCCGCGTTCTAGAGCCCGTGCTCCCAACAAGAGAAGCCACCACAATGAGAAGCCCGCGGCACGGCAACAAAGAGTAGCCCCCGCCCGCCGCAACTAGAGGAAGCCTGCGCGCAGCAACAAAGACCCAACGCAGCCAAAAATAAATAAATTAAATAAATAAATAAATAAATAAAGTGATATAGATATAATTACGTTATTAAAAAAATATACACCTTAGTGTGTCTAGTTGTGCTGTAACACGGGTGTACTATTTAGAGTTAAAATCTCCCACTCATTATCAAGTCTATGCATCAGAGAATTTTTTTTTGTATGAGACAAAAGTGCAAAGCATGGATGACCTGGTGTCATTTGATCAATCATGCCCACGTAATCCAGAAAAGTCTCACTGAGCTAAAGTTACATCCTCTTCCAGCACAAGGAGAAAGAGGGCCACCAAGACTCAGACATCAAAGTCGCCTGTTAGACTCTATCATGTGAAAAACAAGAGGAACAGCAGTGGCATCTCACCATAAAGTTTAGTGCGTGTAAAACTCTATAACAGAACTGGATTGATATTTGGCTTTTTTTAATACTGAAAAATTCTCCACTTACTTTCATTCACTCCAAGTCTTACAGCTCTCACTGAAATAGGCTTTACTGTATAAATATTTAACATCATCCTTGCTCAACTATAGTATACAGTTTTTTAAAAGATGCTGAATGATAAGCAAATCAGTTGAAGTTTCCCACTGACGGGACATAGAGATGTGTGACGAGCAAAGCGGACGTGAGTCAATCAGCAAACATTCATTGTACATCTAGAGCACTCAGCAGGTCAGGGTGCTTTGGAGAAGGCTGCTGGCCTTGCTCCAAGGAGCTCTAGTTATTAGAGGAATCAGGCTTCCCTCTTCGCAATTACTTAGAGTTTTGACACCCTGACCATTTGATCCTGTCAAGCCTTATCTTTCATTTCTTGTCAGTTTTGTTTTTCTTCACTCCGTTAATTACATGCAAAAGCACAGCAGCTCACAAGGTATATTCAACCCAATTCAAAATATGTACCTCCTTGTTGCCATTCTTGGTAACACAGAAGTGAGACCCACTGACAGTAGGTTACACACCTCTGGGAACATGCACAGCTTTTATTAGGGCATCCAGGGTCCTGAGCGATACTGAGCCATTTCTGGGTGTTTAACTTAATGTCAGAAGATGATCTGAGTACTAATAAGAATCATGAGACATCCTGAGATTTTAAAAGAGGCATCCAATCTTCTCATCTACAGATAGGGAAACTGAGGCCTGGTGAGTTTAACTGGCTTAGCTAAAATCACACACTCAGTGACAAACTGAGTTAGAATGCAATTTTACTGAGTCTCAAAAAGTACTCATTTTATTTATCTAAGTTTTAAAATACCTGTAACAAATAATGTGAGGCAGAATGAAAAAATATATGTACACCTACAATATGCATAATATAACATATGTATATAATATGCACTTACATTTGGTTGTATCTCTTTTTACCTCCTCTAAATTATTGAGACTTTCACAGTTGTATTTCGAATAAAACTTTCAGAGTTAAACATTTAAGGACTGTATTATGTACAAAAAAGTCTTGGAAACACCAGCTTCATTTTTGGTGCTGTTTCACATAGATTGTTGTTAACACGCCACAAGCTGTAGACACTTAAAAATACTGTTTAATTTTCTTTAATCCATTTCATTTTATGGATCTAAAATGGCCATCAGACAATAATACAGCAGTTTCCATAAGGAATAAATTGTTATTGTTTGACAAAAAACTCTTTTTATGCCAGAAGAGGGAAATATAAAAATGTCTTTTTCATATAATTATATTAAAAAATGTGTTCGTATGTTCTCTCATATTACAGCTGTTAGAATGTTTTTTATTTTCCTTAAGCCACTGACTTTAGAGCTTTCCTTTTCTTCCCCATTTTTTCCTAATTAATTTCTGTTCAACCAAAGAATTCTTTTCTTTTATGGCTTCTGCTATCAGAGCAATGCCTTCATGAAATGAGCAAGCCCACTTCTGAGCTCTGCTCTTCCAAAAACAGGGGTAGGAAAGATCAAAATATTTCTAAAAAGGGTATTTTCCCATTTAGGTGTTATTCTTCATGTTAGGAGAGCTGACAAATAATTACTAGCCTGTAAAAAATTTAAATCTTCTGCTACTCAAAGATGGGCAGTGCACATAAACAGAGAAATATAACCTTTAAAAGACAGTCCGAGCTTCACAAACTTGGTCCTACAGGGAATCAGCTGCTATTAATCAATTTACTACCTGAGTTCTGATAATAGTCTTGCTTTTGTTTATCATTATGTGTTAAAGTGTTTTAAAAAAAAGAACTGGAATGAATTTAGCATATTTTTTTTCTTCAAAAGATTTCTCTTCTTCTGTTTTTCTCATATTTATTTTAGATTTTGTTTATACTTTAAACATCCAGAATTCATGAGGTTTCCTTATGTACTCTGCAAAATTTACAGACCATTATTTTTAATCTCTTTTTTTCTTTTTATGCTTTGAATAACTGCTTTTCTTTTCAAAGAATAAGGGAGGAAAGTCTGTTTAATTAAATAATATAGTCAAACAACTGCTCTTTTTTACACTGCAATTGCTTCACTATTAAAAAAAAAAAAGGCAAGGCATAAAACTCAACTAATTACATTTATTAAAGATCTGAAGAAGCAGTGGTATCTCTGCCAATACCTCCTACTTCCACCCTCACACCAACTGCCTGAATATTAGAAAATCTGGAGAAATGAGATGCCTAACACAAATTATTCAACAGGGTAGAATTATATACAAATACATATAATATTTATGAGATACATTAGTATATTTCTTACCCAAGCTATTTGAGCTCATACAAACAGACTTTTTAAAAAAAAAAAACGTCACTGCCATGAATTGACACTCATTTAAGACAAATGCAGGCATCAGTATCAATCAAGAAGTCAAAAAATTGGCCGTTTTGAGATCTATTCATTCTGTGCATGTAGATGTGGCTTAGCTTTACTCCCCAGTTAAGAATATGTAATAAATGTAACAAGTTCCAGTGAAGTAAGTAATCTGTTATTAAAAACAAACAAGGGATCGTCTGTTATCAAAAGCATAAGCTCATTTTCCTTCAGTATAGATTCAGTGGCATTGATCAATAAATATTAGAAATTATGTCTGAAACAGGCAAATTTTGTAAAAGGAATAATTTAAACAATTATATATTTCAGAAGTGATTATATACTGATTTCATTCAAATATTATCTCTTGCACTCATAAATCTACTAACTTTCCCTACCTTTCAAGAGATACTGACAAAAAATTAATATGAGTGTTTCATCTCCCATGGAAACACACACACACACACACACACACGTAAGCTTGGGTGTGCATGCACATGTAGGAAATTGATCATCATAATACTTGAGGTCAAACATACCACTTAACAAAGAGAGGTTTTTTCTTTTAATTAATTGCACCATTTTCCCTTTTCAGCTTCCATATATAAAGGAAGCTTAACTATGTGCTTACAATGATAGTTCAGGCTAGAATCCATTACTTTAATTACCTTACAATGAGCAGAAAAAATCTAATGTATGGTAAATTAGCTCTCTTAATAGAAAAGCAGATTTTAAAGGCATGCTCATTTTCAAAATAAGCTGGACGTACTACAGTCAGGTTTCTGTATTTTCTATATACAACTGGTATTTCATTTTGAATTACTTGAGCACTTTGCAAAGTGTATGTACTATAACAAGAGGTCAAGTTTCACTCAGTGAATCGATTCAATACGAGAAGCAGAAATTTCCACAGAGGGAAGGAAATTGCCTTAAAGTCAGCTGGCATCACTTTGTTTCAGCTTCTTGCTCTGAGGGCTGGGTCCAAATGCCTGCAGTGCTCTGTGCTGTTCTGTGCTACTTTGAAGAACACAATGCTTGAAGGGCTGTTAGAGAGAGTAATGATGGAATTATAACTGACTAGCTCTCTGTCTGGTGAGACTACCCAGAAAAGACTAACAAGATAGCAATGGCTAAAAAAGGTCTTTGTTGTCTAGGTAAGAATGGAAGTTTTTTTTTTTCCTTTTTGAGTTCTTCTCTCCAATGCTAACCTCAAATTCAGAAAAGCCAAAGATTCAGTGTGACTCACACTGGCTTTGATCAGGTTTCCAATATAGTCTAAATAACAGATCATTGTAAAGAATACGTAAAACAGTTTCTGTTCCAACAGTGATCAGTGTTTGAAAAGAACTCTCTGTTTATGCTATGGTGCCATCAACGTAGAACTTTGCTCAACAGTTGATCAGAAGCCAATGATGGTACTGAAGTTAATGGAAATGAGAAAATAGGTTCTATTGCTTGGATGACTAAATTGATATAATAAAGAGTCAATGAAATGATTTCAGAACTGATGGAGGATACCCAAGCCATATTGAGAACGTTCCTTGGACGGCTTCTGTCCAATTTCCAAAAATCTGTATAAAATAGGTGGTTTTCACGTGACTGTAACAAAATAATTTTAAATCAAGAAAGAAGGGACCCATCTTTCCATTCACAAGACCGTATCATTTCTCCTTTGTGAGGATTAGACAGGTATTCAGTCTATATTTCCCCCAAAATAAGACCGAGAATACTGAGTTATAGATGACAAATAGCAGAAATAGGCTGGCTGTGTTTATTTTGAAAAGGTTTGTTGAAGTTTTAAAAACACATTTAATTCTTTCAGAAACTAAAAAGTTGCATCCAAGCCATAAGAAATTCACTCCTTTTCTAAAAAATACTCAATCAGGCGTCCCTTTATAGTTGTAATTATATTTTCAGCATCATCAAATATATTTGATGAAGTGCTTATGTCTTTTGATACAATGGTCATTTTTAGAGACTTGGAGTGCTTTTGTATGATTTTATGTTGCTTCTACATCAAAATGTAAACTCCTTAAGGAAAGAAACATCCCATGTAACCCCCCAGAGGCCCAGAAGAGTGATTTGCATACTCAATCAAAGGATTTGATTAACCTCTATCCCAGAAATTTCAGTCTTAGAAACCTAGAGATCTATTGGGAATGAACGTAATAACCTTCTAATATAGGCTGTTTAAAAATCTTTGTTTGTACAAAAGTATTCTGCTTGTCTAACCTAAAGCATTCTTGCTGTAATTTCAAACCATTTCTTATATATTGGACTTTTTGAAGTTGAGGAATCAAACTGCTGGTCAGCATTTTACAAAATACATAAAACATTTACTTTGGAATAATAAAATAGAACTACCACTGTCTATATCGAGATTGGGTTTTATATAAACGTAGTAAACTACATTTTTAGTTTTAATATGGAATATATTTTCAACTTTACTAAATTAGATACTGGAAGAAACTTCACATGCTTGTTTTTTATTCTCCACTAAAGATCAAGTACATTAGAACACCTGAATGAGAAAAAACAGAAAACAAACGTAAAATAAATGCATGTTGCACTAATATAATATGATCCACATAAGGTTTGCTGCCTTTTCAGAAATAACTCCTACAATCTTGGCATGCTTCTACTCGGGACAGTTCTGTAAATATGCACATGGTTCAGGACATGGTAAAAAATGAAAATGCTGATAAAAAAATGGACATATGTTATCTGGTCACTCAGTACGTTAAACTTCAGCTGAAATAGCTAGAAAAGAAGGCAAGGAAATTATCCTTCCCCAGTCCGTTCCTTATCATTCTTAGAGCCTTCCCTTGAGTTCATGGGAGTAGAAATTATGTCTACCAAAATAGTCCTTGGTTCTGTAACTGCATATTAATGAATTATAATCGAGGTCCTTTCCACAAGCAAGAAATAAGGATGAAGACCTCTATCTCAATCCTTTTTGAGCATGAAAGCACTGACTCCTTTAAATAATTGGTTAAAAACAATGCAACATCCTCTAGGTGAGTTTTGTGGTGATTAAGGTAGCTTTCAATATTTCCCAGAAACTTCTAAAACGCAGTTCTCATCTTTGAAAACCTAATTTCACCCTTAATTTTCTGCAACTCCATACCTTTTCAGTTGTCGATACGTTAACTGTTCAAGTCTCCTCTAATATTCTCATCAAATTGATGGATATTCCTTTTAATTGGAATAGAGATTCAGTCCTATAAATCATGTTTTAATCATTTGATCCCATTTTTCCAAATACTACAAAAATTAACCATCCAAGTATTTATTTCAAATTGCACAGTATTTTGGCATTTCCTATATCAATTACTATTACTTCTTTGTTAGTCTCCTGAAGTGAAAACATTTTGGAGAAAACAGGAAGTCCTACATCAGAAGGTATACTGCTTCTAGTAGGGTTTCAGTTAAACATGTCCAGTTTAGAAATTTGATTGGGCCACTGGTTTCTTTTTTTTATCTTAAGCTAGTCATGTAACCCCTCAAAATCTAAATAATGATACTTAAGCAGATGAACAATCAGGAAAGAAAATATCTAGATAGATTATAACTAGTGAAAATGAAGATAGAGACTACTTTTGCAATGAATCCTGGTCTGCATGGGAGTAAAAATACTGCTACAAATTCAAACGAAGTTAACTAAAGGCAGTAACCTCTGGTTTGAAACCTCCAGATGGCTGAAACCAAAGAGCTAGTTTGTCCATTAAGATACCCTGAAATCTAATATTTCAGCATAATGAATCACAATATATGACTGTGATTTTAAGTTATTCCATTCTGAATCACACTGACTTGATTTCCGTTTATTTATTTTTTCCTAATTAGAATAACTTAATGAAAAAGGAACACGTATGCAAGGGTGAGAAGTGATTTGTCCTGGGTCTTCCTTAGCTAACCATAATACATTTAGTGGTATGTTGGGTTTCAGTTATATTGCTTGTGTGTTTGCAACATTTGGGTACTTTAAAAAAACAGCCATTTAAAATAACAAACCACGCGGAGTGGGTTCTTTTTACACATACAGTCGTACCACCTCATCCTCCCAACAATCCTGGCAGGGAGGCATTTTACCGAGAAGGATACTGAGGCTCACAGAAGTTACCTGCCTGAGAACACACGCTAATCAATAGTGGAGCTGAGTTTAGAACCCAGGGCGTCTAGGGCCACAGTCAGGCTGCTGGACGGCACTGCTTTAATAGGCAAGCTCATACCATTGCCATTTGGAAGAACTAGATCACCAAGGGATACATATAATCCTGCCAGTGTAGAAATGCACTGTGCCTGTCCCTGACCCATTTCAAGGGCTTCCCACGACACAGTTTTCTATTAGGGCAATCTAGGGACCTTCCATTTTTCTATTTAGTACCTTTCTCCTACCTCCTGGAATTTCTACACCAACACCAAGAAATCTGTGTCTTCACGTTGTCTGTACTTCATCACCCTGAACTTATTCTCTCCTTCATACAGGATGAAATTTGATATGTAAAAGTTCAAGCTTAGAAATAAGTGACCAGGAGATATGAGATATAAGTGACCAGGAGCTATTAACATTTTAATAGGGAGTAGTTCATTCATGCAAAATAGGAATGAAATTCTATTGGGATCATTTAGGCATCACAGAATAACAGAAGCGATCCTTGAAGGAAGGGTTTGCCCTTCAAATGATATCACATCCAAAAAAACCTGACCTTTATTAGAACCAAGTCTAAAATTTTCCTACCCTTTTTCATCACTGACCTAGGAGGGTACAACTATCCAATTGGATAGTGAAGCATTTTTCATCAGCAATGACTCCTCAAAAGGAGAAAATGAAGTTTACAAATTTTAATTAGGATTTCCTTGTATCAGTCAGATAACAGTTTACATGTGATCATACAGACATGTGACCACTGATTTATATTTTAAAGCCAAAGGACATACTACCTATTAAACCCTTAAAAAAATTTTTTTTTACAACCAAATTAAACAAACAAGCAAGACCTCAGCCAAAATCATAATGGGACATTTACAACTGATTCATTTTTAATGAAATATGATTGGTGATTGATTATGCATTACACTATCTTTTTACACTTGCCAAATGGGATATGAAAGTCAAGCAATGCTGAATATAAATAATCTGATGCAATCTGATAACATCTTGTAAACAGTTGCCTTGAATTTACAAAGCTGATCTACATGTAAATGAAGTAACTTTTTAAATTGAACCGACCAATTGGTTCTGCTGAAAAAAATCAGTTCACTTTTTTTTTTTTTTTTTTTTTTTCCCTTTAAGTAAATACCTACCACAGGGTCAAATTGCTAGAATTTTATACTCTGGAATTTCCTTCCAGAATATAACATTCTGCTACTGTACATTTTTCTTAACAGGTTTGATTAACTTTATAAAAAGGTGGTCAAATACTGACCACATTAGAGGTTTGGTTTTGATCTCCTCACTAAAACTGGTTTTGTTAAGCTGAGCTCCGTGGCTCCCGCAGAGAAAAAAGAGGAAAACAATTAAAGACTCCCTCAGGAGGCCCCATCTTTCAGCAGAAGATTTGGGGGAACATTCTTATTCACATGCAGTCACAGTCAAATGCCTTTTAAGGGTGTTACTGAGCCATAGCACGGCTTTGGTTTTCTATCATTTCCTATTGTTAGGTCCAAGGTTCAAGGGGAATAGTAAAGGAAGAAATGAAACAGTTCTGATTAGTTTATGTATATAGACTACTTGATTGCAATTCCAGAGCAACTTGTTTCTTTCTTTCAAAATCTTAATTGTCTTGTTGCTTTTTTTGGTTACTGGGTTTTGATTGGTTTTAATGTCACAGAGCTGGTTCATTCATATAGCCATATAGATAAGAAAAAACGAACTCAGCTCTGCCAAAAATTTCAAGATTTCATCAAGAAGTCTTCTGAGGCCAGATGATAGCCAGAAATAAAAATAATAATTTAATAAATGAAATAAAAATTAATGAATGGATGTGATTTGTGAAGAACAATGAGATATTATTAAAATAAAAGAAAGCTAAATTAAGTGTTATTTAACAAATGTGGTTCCTAATAAGAATACTGTTAAACAAGAAATAAATGACTATTATCCAGAAGCACAACAAAAATAATTTACATGTTACATGCATACTGAATAATATTGAAATAAGAAAGGCTTAGATGCTTATTCACATAGAATGACTTCCTGAAACTTATCCAACTTAAAGAAGTATAAAAAAATGCTCTCTTTACTATATAGCAGCTAGAGAGGCTGTAAAGGAAGATGAGATTTAATCACTGCATAAATATATGCTAAAGAAAGACGTCAAAGTAGGATTTCAAAAAGATAGCTAAAGCGTAACAGCAGATAAACATTACATTAACTCTGCTCTTGGGGAAAAACACAGAAGCAAGTAATGCAAACACACGGGTGAGATTATCATCTTCCATAAATATGTAACTAAATATCAACATTTTCAAGTTCAAGTCATTTGGTAAAAGCCATGGAAAAACAAGCATTAAAATGTTACGAATGAAAATAAACTTCTCAAAGCAGCATTTTCCTAATTCAAAGTTCACATTATTTTAAGAAGAAAATCCTTCATCTTTTTTTTTTTTAAACTCTGAAAGCAGGTTTTATTTAAATTTCTAGTGTGCGTGCAACTGCAACTATTAAGGACTTCAGTTCCCCAAATACTTAAGTAAATACTTAAAACAAGCGGTAATTTAGTGAAGTGGATTCCTGCCCATAATACAAAGCTGATACTATATAACCTTCTGGAGGAAGAACACAAAAGTGGATTTGAATGTGAGGTCTGAACAAAATGACAAAGGTTAGGGCTTTTTTTTTACTAAGCTACAAACATATTCAAAACTCATGTCAAAGTCTAAAATTAAAGAAGCATCTTATCCCATAATATTAAATTGGACTTGCTATATTTAAAAAATAAACAATATTTAGAAGACAATGATCACATGAAAAATCTTCATATTTCACACAGCCACATGCACACACCAAGATGCTTTTTGTACTTGAAAGCTGAATCAAAGGATTAAGTAAATGTATTCTGTGCAAAGGAAGTGATGGTGTCAGAGCAGAGATTACTTTGAGGTTTGCAATATATATGTTTTGTTGTACTGTTACGCAAATTATAACATTTTATAGTACTGAAATGTTTAAAAATAGACACTGATTTTTTAAATTTCCTGTTCTATTATATATTGTTATAAAGTATCCAGTGTTTATTCTGAAATTGGGATACAGAAGTTGAATTAAGAAATGCCTCGACAGTAGTTTTGTTTTTGTTTTTTTGTTTTTTTTTTCATTCCAGCTGTGGAAGAGAGGAATATTTTTAAACTAATTCAATGAAAAAACAACATCATGCACTGCTGACCCACTCTGGTTTGGGGTTCATCCTGGCCACACATTCCAAGTGAGTCTAAATGAACAGGCATTATGTAAATAGGCGTCGCTAAATAAAAGGCAGCTCTCGTGTATTAATCCAAAGCCTGTGGTGCTTTTAGAGCAGCCTGGAGACCATCCCAGACACCTGGCTTTTGAAAGACCACCAAGAGAATAAGTAAAAGGGGTCCTTAAAAGCATTTCAAAATTAAATCTAACTTAAATACAGGATTTAGATATGTTTTTGCTCAGCAATTTTAAAAGTTTATTTTGGTGATTTAATACAAAAATTCTCACCTTGAAGACACCAAACTGTTCCTCAATCAGCGAATAGTTAAGAATTAAAATCGTGGAAAGGACTCGGGTGAAAACAAATGATTTCACTTCTTGCTCTACAATATATACTCCGGTTTCCTTCATTCCAATGCTGACTTTTGCTTTTAAATATTTGGAATCGAAAATTTACAGGTATGTATAGATGAAGTATAATAACCACATCACCTGTTTAAGAAGCTGATATAAAAAATTAACTAGAAAAAATTTTAGAATGCCTAATAGGCCCCAGGGTAAAATACAGAATCATTATGTTAAAACTCACAGATACTATAGGAAAATGATTATGAAGTTGTTTTATTTTTTTCCCTAAGAAATAATTAAGTAATGAGCTCAACTTGTTAATTTTTAAAACCATTTAACTAAAATATTCCATAGCTAACAAAATTAGTTATTCAATTTAGAAGGGAAACACACATATTATGAGAAATCCTAAGGCCTAAAACAAGAGAATTCCTGAATATGCAAGACATGGATTTTATGGCGAGTTAGTATGTATATTTGTAGGTTCATATTTTTTGAATTCTATTAAACTCTTCCTTGGGGGATGGCTTCTGTCACATTGTTTGAATCACGACAAAAGCCACAGAGAAGATCAACAGTGCTGTGAAGGTAATGATCTTTCCCTGGCCTCTCAGGAGCTGGTTGTAAAATTTATAAGGAAAGTTCTATCCATGGCCTACATAATTTTTTGGTGAGGCAGTAGAAATTGATGCCATCTATCTAAAAGAATAAAAGTTGTCAATTTAGGTATCTGAATGTTCTCAGCTGCCACAAATCTTGGAGACATCTGGGGCTATTAAAGGCACAGAAGTTTAAGTTATGGATGTGCGATTCAATCATCTATCTTTTGACTAGGTGATAGGTATTAAACACGGTGCTCTATTTTGTAGGATGTAACAGAATCACAAAATACCATTCCTGCCCTTGGGGTGCTTAGAATCTACTAGGAAGATACAAACATTCTGCATCCATAAAACACGGAGTGTTTTAACAGGAGCTAACTCTTATCAGGGCAAAAATTTTATGTCGAAATGTATAAAATAGTGTACAGAAATCTGTAACTTTTGCCCATAGATTAAATCCTAAGACTTCTCTTGAGTGGTTTAATTGTGGGCTCATCTGAACCACAAAACTTTCAACAAGTAACATTCGTTTCAGTAGTTTCTGAGAGTAGAACAAAAGAAAACATGCATGCCAAACATTTGATAATTTAAATAAAAGACAATTCTTTATTTCCATCTTGACTAGATAGTTCTGTAATCCCCTCATTTGGGAATTTTCAGGGTGGTTTCATAGCAGAAATTTCCCCCAAATTGGGTGCTTTAGGAGCATCAGCTTGATGAATCCAAAGGACCACAGATGGAACAGGGCCTGGAGACACGGTTCTCTGAGGGGCTCTGGGTGTGACGCTGACTGGCAACTCCAGGTACAGGTGGGCAGAAGAATTTGTGAGATGTTTTTCAGATTGAGAAAGTGAAAGTGTTTGGGACTACTTCATCTGGCTCGTCCTAACCGCTCATTAAAAAGAATTAAGAATTAAGCTATGATTGTGTCTCAGTGACTTAATCTGAGGGTGGGATGGTGACACGTCATACAAGGTAAAGGGAAACATGGAGGCTTTCTTGAGCACCGCCTGACCGCCAGCACTGGTCACTGCAGGGACCTCTGGCTTGACCCCAGGGACGCATCACACAGGCCTCACCCCACTCATCACTGACTCACAGGTCATCTTTTCTTGAAAGTCACTTTAAACCAATCATCTCTAAAATTCTACCATCTCCTCCCACCTCTCTCGTCATCAGGCTTGGACAAAACTGTGTATCAAATTTTAAATATCTATATGAGAAGAGTTCTGCCAACTTTAAAACATTATTTAAATGTCAGTGATTAACAAATAATTGCAAAAGCTTCCTTTAGAACTTGTGATTCTAGAAGAATATTCACTTTCAAACCAAAGGATATTCTATGTATCCGTTTATGTAATACTGCTACTAATAATTAACACTTCATGAGTGTTAATTATGTGTCAGGCGTGATTCTAATGTCTTTACCGGAGTCTTTTAGCCTTACTACAAACCTATGAGGTTAAGTACTATTATTATCTCCACTTCAAAGACAATGACATTGAACCACAGAGAGTAGGTAATTTGCCCGAAGTCATAAGGCAGTGCATGGTAGAGCCATAATTCAAAAAGGTAGTTTCCTTCTGGAGCCCACACTCTTAACCACTATGCTAGACTGCCTCCTAGCTGTGTCATTTATACAATTCTCCATCTTCTAAACACCATCTATTACAGGCTGACTGGAAACCATGCCCTCTGCTAAGCACCGTGTCCTTTGTGTACGAAAACACTGGTCTGACAGTACGTGGACATAGAGAATATTTATCCTCTACCTTTCGTAAGACCTAACTCATCCACTAAGATATCTAAATTCTTCAAGGCACAGTTAGGCTTGATCAAATAAGTCATTCACCACGCAACACGAAATGGCTGAAGCTACCAGAGAGCAATTCACTAATTGTTGGACCGCGGGTCATTTCAACTGTGTACACAAACCCCTACTCCCAGAGCTACTGAGGCACCACCACAGTGTTCCATAGGCACCCATGTGCCCCTACATGCCTAAGACATGCAAAAGCATGTTTGGCTTTATTTGGAAGATGATGCAGGGCTTTTCAATTGCACTGGCTTTTCCTACACTGCCATCAAGAAGACAAACTGGGCAAACAATCATTTCCAGTGGACATACTGCCCTAGCATCGCCTGTCCTCAGTCCAGGAGAAAAACTGACAATAACACAGCCATCAGCTTTCCTGTGCTGTCAGTGTCTCTCTGGCAGAGGATAAAAGTAGGCAGGACTTCTTTAAGTTATTTTCAGACATTTTAAATAGTCCATGGGCCTCTTTATTCTGGTGGCACTTCTGTGCAAGCACGATGAGGGATTTTTGTCTTGATTTTAGAATTATGCAGGGGAGTAATGAAAAGAATGGCATAAAAAAAACAGAGTATGAAATATTTCTGTGTTTTCACGAGCATGTAGAATTTTTGTGGTTTGCAAATATTTACATTTATACTTATAGTTACATTTACATCTATATTTATATTTATATTTATATTTGGCAGACCAGAGACCTGAGGTGATAAAGGTAAATGAGAAACGTGCCCAAAATGTGAGCATCCGTAACTCAACGCAGCACCAAGGCATGGCCAGCTGCCAGTGACATTCTTAAAAAAAAAAATTGTAGGTTGTGAGGAGTCACTAATAAAATTAATTTCTAACATGGTAAAAAGACATATAGGATCATGTTATCTGCCTTAACATGCATTTCCTGAAACATTGTCACGTGCCAGTTTCTTCCTGGACAAACGAACTCCTCACACCTTGCAAACCCACAGAATAGATCGCAAGTTCATTAAACTGCTTGCTGTCTTTCAGGAGGTTTTCTTTCCCCCTACTTACAGATAGTGTGTAACAAATTAAATATCCAACTGAAATAATGAAAATGTCAATACTTGTAATAGAACTTTTTGAAAAAAAAAGAAATTAAAAATTGAAAATGAGTGGAATGAAAATGTTTTCCTTTTTTTTTCCCCCTCCCTTTAGACATTCTTTCAATTAGAAAGGAGACCAAACTTAAATTATAGCTACCAATTAATTTTTCTGCTCTCTGGCAAGTGAAATAAGCATCTTTCATTAAATTGGATATTAAAGCTCATTGGTTATACAAGGAACCTCCAGATTAATGGACTAGAGTTCTCCAGTTTCAATTATTTTCTCTACTTCCTAATATCGGTTCAACTGCCCCCCTTTCCCTGGTGGGGCTTAATCTCTCACTCCTACTGTCCCTAAGTATTTAACTGACTCTTTCCACTACTGTGGGTCACTCAGTTAATCTGATCTTGAGGGTACAACCTCCTTGTTAAAATATGCGTGTGTGTGTGTGTGTGTGTGTGTGCATGTGTGTGAATTAGTAGTTAAGAAGGCTTTCTTAAGATGAAACCAGCAGCAGCAGAAAAAAAAAAACAAAACAACACAAAAACAGTGCCAGCTAGGAAATGAAAGTGGGCAATTATCCAGAGCTTTTGTTTTGCAGCCATATACACTTACATATGTTTCCAGAATCCCAAACGAATAAGGAGAGAAAATAAGGAATCAGTCCTGACTTCATACTGTATATAAATTAAATTCCTAATAGATGATCTATAAGTTTGCTTTTGTTTACATGAACCTATTATTTTAGGAAACAATTCTTAGTCTTACAGATACTACCCCTAGTATCAAAATTCATTTAATGGATAAAAAGAAATTTCCTGAGACAACAAAGATGGGGCGTCAAGTTAAACTAGATGCCTAGACCATAATCTTTGAGTAAATTAATCTTAATTTCTGGGAAAAACAAATTTTTAGTAATCAATTTGCATAAAGCCAGCTTTTTGAATGATGGTTTATGATTTACAAAAAGGTAACTATATTCTTAATATTATACATTATAACATAGTCTTAATAAAAAAAATAGCAATTTTTTCTGTTTGGTACCACCAAAGAAGTAATCCAAAAGTCCACATTTTTAAGGTATGTTAAAAATCTTATCAGTACCCCAAATACAGCTGAGGAGAACTTACATAGGAGAGGAAGTGGTCTAATATTCATCCACACAATATTTTTAAACCTCCTATAGATATGTCACTTGTGGTCACCTTCCTTTCACTGTTGGATTTGTGTAACAAGCTGTATATAAGATTTTCCCATATTTCGCATATTCCAGGTCTCATTTTCCTCCACTGTGTCCCTGAGTCCACAGGCAAATGGTACTTGTTTCCTCCTAATCAGGCATAAAGGCTCTCGTCCAAACTTCATTCTTCAGCGTCTTTCCATATTATCTGTCAATCTTCCTATTTTGAAACCGTTGGTCACACCGGCCAATGTCTATGCACACGGCCAATGTCTATGCACACCGGCCAATGTCTATGCACACGGCCAATGCCTATGCACACAGGCCAATGTCTATGCACACGGCCAATGTCTATGCACACGGCCAATGTCTATGCCCACCGGCCAATGTCTATGCACACGGCCAATGTCTATGCACACCGGCCAATGTCTACGCCCACGGCCAAGGTCTACGCCCACGGCCAATGTCTACGCACACGGCCAAGGTCTACGCACACCGGTCAATGTCTACGCACATGGCCAATGTCTACGCACACGGCCAATGTCTACGCACACGGCCAAGGTCTACGCACACCGGTCAATGTCTACGCACACGGCCAATGTCTACGCACACGGCCAAGGTCTACGCACACGGCCAAGGTCTATGCACACTGCCAATGTCTATGCACACCGGCCAATGTCTACGCACACTGGCCAATGTCTACGCCCACGGCCAAGGTCTACGCACACGGCCAAGGTCTACGCACACGGCCAATGTCTATGCACACCGGCCAATGTCTATGCACACTGGCCAATGTCTATGCCCACGGCCAATGTCTATGCCCACCGGCCAATGTCTATGCACACGGCCAATGTCTATGCACACGGCCTTGACACTTTCCCAAACTCCATAAATGTGACTTCCATTCCCAGGACTGGCTCCTGATCATTTTATTGCTCCCGTATCAAAGACTTTACTAAGTTGTAGTTCTTAGACCCTCCCTCTTCCATCTCTTTCCAGAGACACATTTATTCTCAGGGTTTAACTAAGACCTATTTTAAAATGCATATCACCAAACATTCTGATGTATCTTTCCTAAACTCTTGTCATGAATCCTCAAATCCTACCGGATTTTCACTGAGCCACTGTCACCTTCCATGTAGGAGAGCAGGAGCCAGCTTGGTCCTGACACTGCAGTGTTGTTTCTTAGGTGCTGAATTCTCATGTCTCAGTGCATCATAAACGTTTGTTGACTAAACGAGTATTTTAAAAACCGCCTGCCATTTTCCACTCTCACTTGACAGAACCACGAGAGCTAGAGAGTCAGATTGGAAACAGAAACGGCATTGATTCTCATGACCCAGGAAAAGAATGTAAGAGTCTTCTTTGGATTCTTCTTTTCATTCATATTCACGTGGTCACAAAGTCTAGCCAACCCTTTGTGCTTACTCACATTGGTACGCGGAACCGAATTTTAAAATTACTCCACATCAGGCACATCCATTTCATAATATCACAGAAAGGATTCTTTAAGTTCTGGTGTGGTTCATGTAAAATACTCACTGAAACACTCGAGTTATTACTTTGAGTCTGGACTCTGCTGATATGTCTTATTACACAAGGTCTTTACCACCCTGCATGTTTCTGGATGGCAGTATCCACCAAGGTATTCCATTTCTCATAGTTCTTAACATGGGTCTTTGCATATAGTAGGACTCAACCGGTAACTTACTGAATTTATGAATAAATAATTTTAAATTTACCCAGTAACTTTATGACTATAGTTTTTCAGGTTTTTTGGGCGCTCTGATTGACAGTGCCCAAAGTAATCAATAAAAACATTTTGGACACCGGGTTGTTTCCCAATATAAATTAGTATATGGATCACTGATTTATTAAGCATTATCTTGTGTATTTGGTTCCACAGCCAGAGAACCAAGGAAGTCAAATTTCTGTGAGGTTGATTACCAAACTAAGAATGGATAGTAACTCCACTGAGAAATAGCCCCAAGCAACAATCCAACTTCATCTTCTGTTACATCTCTCTCCCCCGGCACCTGATTATATAGTGTTTTGTATTGCTAACCTTAATGGGCATGTCTTGTCTCACGTTGGAGACTGTCCACTGATTGGAGGGGTCCTCTCTTAGCACTCTTTCCATCCCCCCTCAGTTCTATGCCGTGTTCCTACTAGGTCTGCCTTAAATACTTCTTGTACAAAGACTCAGCATTAATGCCACAAGAACACGTGTTCATAGAAATTCAACATAAATAAATATAAAATCAAATTTCAAAAAACTGAAGTGATATCCTATGTAAAACATGTGTACATCACGACGGACATTTTGCAAAGGTCTAAATAAATATTTATAATGGTGTACTGTAAAAGCCAATTTAGATGTCTCCGTTAATATTTTTAATTACGTCGGTTCATGAATATTTTATTTCAAATCACTTCTTTCTCCTTGACAAATGGAAATGATCATAAGACCTCTTTTGAAGTCAAAATAGACCCTTTACTAATAAAGTAGAAAGAAGAGGAAAAAATACTATCAAAGAAATAAAAAATTTCTTTTCCATACACTTGTAGTAAACCTAAGTTCTGCCTATAAAAATCAGTTAGTAAGCTATGAAAATTCATTTAAAACTGTTTAATAGGCTTGTGATACCAACTCACCCACTTTTACTAAGATAGCACTCTTCACAGTACACACTATTTATTGAACTTTTCATTTTTAACCTAAACATTTTAAAGTCAGACAGATAAATGATGAGACACATGATCTTTGATGTGGAGAACACACTCAGTACTGAACTATGTTGTGGATTACAACAGATTTATCTGGGTCATAAATTTTAAGTTAAAAGTAACAATAAATTTGCGGAAAGTAAAAAGGCTTTTAAACATCATTTAAAAAATGGAAATGAGACAGTACTTGGATCCTATACGAAAAAATAGTGTTCCTATTAGAGAAAGCGATTGAAGACAGTAGGAAAATGGTAAAAGTAAATATTACTGGCCCCCAATTTAGTCTTTGACACAGAGAGACTAATTAAATATAATACTATCTAAGTAACTCAGGGAGACATTACATTTTAAAATTTATTAAACGTACTATTTTAAAAAGTTTGTGAAGATTTATTTAAATAGTGCATTTTTGCACAATTGTTTTGTCCACTGAAAACTACTTTGTATCCTGTTGAAAGTAGGCAATATTTACACGTAAAATTTGGGAACACTTGCCAGAACTCAATAAATTAAAGGTAATTTTCAAATTTATTAATAAAATTTCCTTGGTTTGTAAAGACACGATCATAATACTATAGTTTTTACATGAATAACATTAAATTCTGTCATGCAAAATTACAGATAACACATTTTAAAAAGTAAGAAACATCAAAAGTCCCACTAGATTGCTTTACGTTTAATAAGAAAAAACTCACTTTAAAATGTTTTACGGGGCTTCCCTGGTGGCGCAGTGGTTGAGAGTCTGCCTGCCAACGCAGGGGACACGGGTTCGAGCCCTGGTCTGGGAAGATCCCACATGCTGTGGAGCAACTGGGCCCGTGAGCCACAACTACTGAGCCTGCGCGTCTGGAGCCTGTGCTCTGCAACAAGAGAGCCCACGACAGTGAGAGGCCCGCGCACCGCGATGAAGAGTGGCCCCCACTTGCTGCAATTAGAGAAAGCCCTCGCACAGAAACGAAGACCCAACACAGCCAAAAATAAATTTAAAAAAAAAAAAAGTTTTATGTACTTGCTCAGCAGGACACATGTACGTCATCACTGAAATTTTATGTTGTCCCTTAACATTTTCCATAATTTGTCTAATGAAATTAGCTAATGTGTTTTTATTATTGCTATTTCTGTTATAAATCTTACAGAGATTTTTTTTTTCTTAACTTGGAAAAAGATCAAAATGCTTGCAGATTTCAAACTGCTATTAGATGTAATAATTATACACTAAACTAATTACCACTAAACTAAAACCTGACTTACAACGAATTAAATTTTATTACATCAACACAGAGCATAGACTTTCAGTTTAACACAGGGCACTACTATAAACACGAGTCCATCAGCCTGTATATTTATTTCAAGTAAAACATCTAGGTCAGATTTATAAAGTTTGAACTTGGCAGGGTTTGTAGACTAATTTGTCAGTTTCACAAATCTACTAAGTTGCCGACTTCTAAGAACAGGGAAAGGGGCTACTTGCAAAGTGAACGTACTGCATTATTGCCAAATACTTCCCATCATAGCTAAATGCATATTGTGTAAAGGTTACTACGTAACGGGAAAAATGAGGGAATGCCAAAAAGAAATACTTCCCATCGTAGCCAAATGCATATTGTGAAAAGGTTACTATCTAACGGGAAAAATCAGGGAACGCCAAAAAGAAATAATTCCCATCGCAGCTAAATGCATATTGTATAAAGATTACTACGTAACGAGAAGAATCAGGGAATGCCAAAAAGAAATAATTTATTTTAAGTTCGGCCATGCATTTTATTTGTGACTTCACTTTTTCTGAGATTACTGACATACACCACTGCTGAGTCTTGGTTTCTTTTCAGTAAAATGGAAATAAGAAAAACATGCATGTTATGTTAGAGGAATGCAAGTAGCATGAAATGCAGACTCTTTAGCTGAGATGAAAGTACCCATTTGTTTACTGTTGAAGGAACCAATGCAGATTAAAGTGCAACATCAACTGTAATCCAGTATTCATCTCAAAATAGTGGAAACGGAATCTCCATTCATTTTTCGAGAAACTACATTTAAATTTGTCACTCACAACAATTGGAAAGTATAAGAGATTCACTTGATAAACTTTAATTTTTATAAAAAAGAAATGTTTACTTTCTACCAGATGGTAAGATTAAATTACATAAACAGTCAGCAAGTTGAATCCTCAGATGTATTCATTCCCACCACAGAAGCTTCAAAACCTGTCTATAATTTTGTAACTGATGTTTAGAAACAGCTGTAGCTGACATAGCTACATCTTATATACGTCAGCTTTAAAGGATTAAATATTTTTAACCCCCAACGGAGAGGTCTTTTGCTGCTAACAAGCCTAGAGTAAATTACACTGGAAGAGATTATTCCATTAGAGCTATCTCACACCAGATATTTGGTAAACAAAATGGTCCAGAATCATAAGTTTTTCATAATTACTGGAAATTCCGTTTGATTTGGGCAAAAGAAAGATTTTAAATGTACAGCACTTTCTGATAATAAATGTAAGATAAAATCTCCTCTAAAGACCCTCACATATATCTTCATTAATATTTTAGATGGTAGTAAATTATACATTTTTTTCTTCATAAGAATTCAGTTTGTCTCAAGAGACTTTTTTTTTTTCCTGGTTTAGATTTGCACTTCAGTTTTTGGTAGAGTCTTAGTGTACCTTCTATTAAGAGTTTAAAATGATCTTTACAATAAATGTTTAAAACCGACGGTAGAATCGGCAGGGTCTTCTGAAATGCTACACTGCGAATTTTGTATTCATTTAATCTACCTGAGGGAACACAATTAACCAACCTAACTAGCTAGACTTCAGGCTTCAACCACTTGATTTATGAACTAATCTAATCTAATTAATTTTCAAGAAGCATTGATTAATGGCAGTCAAATGTACAGATCTTTGGAGGTGAAATTCATCAACACAAAAGTATGTATATATATATTTATACATATATAAATGTGTGTATATATGTACATACTTATATATATACTATATATAGTATATATATATATTTGTATATATATAGCCTGTATATATATATACATATGTACATATATACACACATTTATATATTTTGTATATTATATATATATAAACATACATATACATATTTTCTCCCATATAATTCTCATTTTTAACCCTTAATCACTGTGGACTATGTGAATAATTTTTAAGCCTGTGAATACAAATGTTCTAAAAAATTAGACAAATATAATAAATAATTATACATAGTGTGTTCTTTTTTCAGAACATGTAATAAATGAAAACTGGTCCACACAAATGAAAAGGTAAAATCGGATGACTGATTGAGGCACTAGAAGAGATAGCAGCTTAGAGAAGAAAATTCAACACAAATTCCCCAAATTAGAGCAAGCTCTTACACATATAATTCGTGTTACATTTAAAGCTACATTTTAAACTTGTACGTAGAGCATATTGCCTTTATGAAGATGACTTTTTTCATTTATAATTATATATAACTCACCTAGCTCTAACTGAGAGGTATAAAGCATGATGGAAATTCAAGCTTGTGCTTTTTACTAAAAATCATTATAATATTATCCAAATTTAATGCACTGACTGATAGCCTATATCATAAAACAAGTGTAGCTCTACAAGGGAAGTCATAAGTCATTTCTTTGAAAGATACACATAAGCACAAGAATTCTTTTGTCCTCCGTGTGTCACTCCCATTCTTTATCAAATTCTACCACTGTGATATACTTCCTGGATCTAATTATACATTTAGATTGTGAATTAGCATAATCAGTAGAGTAAGGCGAGCTATTTAACAGAGAAATGAAGTTAAGCTCTTATTTTACACAAGACAAACTGTTTATTTCAACTTTCTCTTATTCATTCAACTTTCTCCTAATTATGTGAAATTTATACTTCTAAGCATAATTGGATGAAACAAACTTTTTGTAGTTTTCAAGAGGAAAGAAGGCATCCTTTCTGATAAATGTCTTCATTTTGTACTACCAGATGTCTCTCTGTATCCTCTCGTGCTTTCTGATTTTATTTTTATAAGTGTGAGAACAGTGAAAATGCCAGCCATTGTAGTCAGTCAGCTTGAGCCCCAGCAAAGATTACATAGTGAGATGTTATCTTGGTGGTTTTACATAAATACTGAACTTGAAGTCCACTTGGCTCCTTGGGATCCACAGCTAAGCACAGAGGGCACCCCCAAACCCCCATTTGATTAGCTCCATTTTATAGATAACTCATTTTAGTAATCCCATTTTTAAATACAACACAGAATGTCATACACCAAACCAACTTAGTTCTAAACATAACTTGCTTCTTCTCTCTACCTTTATGACGTTCTAAGTCTTAAAGAAACTAGAATTTAGCAATTACAATAAATAATGATACCTGTGTAAACATTGGGATTTTTTTTTAAAAGGGCAGCAGGAATTGGGTTAGAAATAAATTTCGAAGTCCATCATAAAACTACTCAAAATATTACTTCCATACTCTGGGCACTTTTGCTAACTGTTTTGTGGTTTGGGGGTGAATTGCCACAGATTCCCCTGGAAGCTGCAAAATGATGGCAAAATCGGCTCCAGGGGGTGATGGCCCTAAAAAGGCTGTTTCGAGATTCGTCCGTGCTGAATGGCTGCGACTCTTGAGGTCTCTTCCCTCTGCCTTGGGTTCTAACATTAGCACCCAAGCCCAAAAGAACGACTTTAGAAAAAGGTGCTGCGACGTTATCTGCCTTTTTAGTTTCCCGTGGGAAGTTGCAGCTGAGCCTGAAGAAAGTACGTTTTAAAAGCCTGCTATTTTATTATGCCTGTGGGAGAACACCCTTGCAGAACAGCGGCGTTAAGTATGGGATCTGTACTAAGGGGTCAGCGGAGTTCCCGGGTTAATGATTGTATGCACACGTGTCAGAATCTGCCTTTCCACCTGCCCCCGCCTCACCCACAAAGGACGAGTGAGAGAGGACTTTTAGGTGTCTCTTCAATTTGCTGCACACTACAAACACCGAATAGAGCAGAGCAGCTGTATGAATGTTTCCAAAAGCTCTCAGAGATCCTGATGGAAAGTTGGTGTCCTAAGCAGTGTCAGAAGACACCTGCTTAGCCTGCTTCTCCAAGCTGAACACGGAACACGTGTATCTGGGCCTCACCTGACCACACGACTCACGGCAGCTCAGCAGAGGGTCAGGAATCAGATGGACTAGATAAGAAAATTTGCTAGTATATCCGGCCACAAAGGCAGCCACAAATCACAGATCAGTTTATCAAGACGGATCTTGCTTAGGAATCCTAAGTCTTTGCAAAGTGACAGGTGAACATGGGTCAAATAAAACGAAATTATAAAGTAACTTCTCCGGCATCAGAAGCTTCCGAAATATAAGGCATAATCTCGGCTCTAATGGATGTTACAACGTAGGAAGGGAAATCCTAAAATAAATAATAATTCTTGACCATTTAATTGCTCCACTACATTTACTAAGTCCTAAGAAAAAGTGAGAGATCCATGTTTCCCTGGAGGAGACGGTGTTTGAGATGGGGCTTAAAGAGTGATTAGATTTAACTCGGTGGTTTCTCAATCCTGACTGTGCTCTAGACACACCTGGGAAACTCTTTAAGCTTACTGATTATGACCATGTCCTAACTCCAGAGATTCGAATTAATCAGTCTGGGGTGAAATCCCGGCACTGGTTTTTTGTGAGAACCCCCTAGGTGATTCTCAGGTGTAGTTATGGTTGAAAAGTACTGAATAAACAGAAGGCAGACGGGAATGTTCCATTTTCCAAAATGAGAAAGAATAAAAATTGTAAAAAAATCAGGCTCCCCCTTAAGATGGTTAAAAATCTTTTTGGGGAAAAAGAGTACAGAGACTCTAGAACTAGCAGTCTGAAGTCAGGCTTTAGAATCCCGAGTCTTTCATTCGTTTATCATTTAACCAATAGGTGTTCACCAAGGACTATGTATAAGGTGCTATATCATGTTATTGGTGAAACAAAGGGAAGCAATATCAGCAAGGCCCCCAGCTTTCTGGGCTTCACAGTGAAGTGGAAAAGAAAGACATAATAAGGGGGTTTGTGTTATGTGTTGTTTTAAACAAGGGATGATAGCATCCTCTCTGCATACTTAGAAGATCCCTCCGGCTGTGATGTGCAGAGTAAGATGTTGGGGGATCCAGACTGCCTGCCAATGAACCAGGCAGGAAGCTACTGCAGGGTTCCCGCCCAGAAGTCACAGGACCTCAGACTAGCATGGCAGTGGTGGAGACAAAGGAAGCATATGGTTTCATGAGATACTTAGAAAGTCAAATAAAAATAAACTAGACACTGTGATGAACTGGATATAGGGAGTGGAGGGAAGGAAATAGCCAAGGATTGGTCAAGGATTCTGGCTTGACAACTAGGTGGACAGTTCTGTCGTTCCTTGAGTTCGGGGCCAGTGGGAGAGGCTGAGGTTTTCAGGGAAAGACCCCAAGTTCAGATCCCATGTTAGTTCCAGGAGCATTTGAGACACCCAAGAGCTTACGTCAAATGGTCCCTTCTGTGTGCCCAGCGTGACCACAGGGACGTGTGGGCCCAGGGCCATCCCAGTTTATGTTCCCTGTGCTGGTATCTCACCACTCCCTGCCCACTGTCACTCTCAAATTATCCATGCTTGGATGACAAATTATAAGGTCCCCCTAGATACCTAGATCTTCGGCTAGGTGCCGTTTTGAGTGGAATCTTTGTGAGCTGTCTACTCACAGGTGAGCACTGAATCCACAGGAGGCAATGACATCATACTGGCTGGGAGAGCGGACACAATGAGAAAGCAGGTCTAAAGGCCAGTTTCTGAGGAACTCCAGTATTCGCAGGCCAACTAGAAGAGGCCGAGACACTAATGCCGCAGAGAAGGAGTAGCTAAGACGCAGGGAGAGGTATGAGAAGGTGTCACAGGGCAAAGGGAAGCCAGCCCTTCATGGAGGACGCTGCTGAGGTCAAGTTCAAGGATGACTAAAAGGTAGGCACGGCTACAGCTACTTACTCATCCCAGCCTCGGTTTTGTCCCATTTAAAAAGAAGTCGCTTCCCCTCCATGATCTTTACATGCCTTCCTATACTTAGAACCCCTTCATTCTAAAAAGCTAAAAGTGTGGAATGAGGTAAATGATAAATAGTTCTACAAATACTAAACTATGGGAGCAGAGACAGATGAACCATGAATTCTGCTGAGAGCCAAGGAACAAGTTCACAGGGAATATTGAACCGGTACCTACAGGAGGGGGAGGCTTGTCCTGGGCTTGGGGAAACAGTAAGTTGGTCTGTGCGCAGCACGCTGTGCCCCAGAGACCCACCGGGAGGTGGCGTCAGCAGAGTCCTGGCCAGACCATGGAGAATACACCCCGAGGACCACGCTGAGAAGTCCGGGCTTCACCCGATAGGTGAAGAGGAGCCACTGTGAGTTCATGAGAGTGACATGCTCAGATCAGGAGGTTAGGAAGAATACTCTCCGCAGGCAATCTAGAAAAATGGATCGGAGACAGCAGAGACTGGTGGCAGGAAGGCCAGTTAGAGGGCATCTGCCGTCATCAAGATGAGGGACGGTGAGAGCCAAATGAGGAGGGAAAGGGGCGGTGGGTTCAGACCCCAGAGAAGGGAGGACCGGCAGGACCTGGTGACGGACTGGACGCGAGTGAAGAGTCCGGAAGACGGTTCTCACGCGTCTGCACGTGTGACCAAGAGGGTGATGGTGCACATGCCGCGGGGGAAGCTTGGCGCCTCCAGCCCAAGATCAGGAGTACTGGCTTAAAAATGATGAGGCTGGGGACTTCCCGGGTGGTCCAGTGGTTGAGACTTTGTCTTCCAATGCAGGCGGTGCGTGTTCGATCACTGGTCGGGGAGCTAAGATCCCACATGCCTCATGGCCAAAAAACCAAAACACAAAACAGAAGTGATAGTGTAACAAATTCAATAAAGACTTAAAAAAAAAGCAAAAAAAAAAAAAAAACAAAGACAAAGAGAGTCTCGAATAAAGCATAAGGCAAAAAAAAAAAAAAAAAAAAAAAAGATGAGGCTGAAGTGCCGTCGAGCTCACCCCCCCCCCCCCATGTTCCTCTCTCTTCCTTGTGTTCCTATGGCTTATAGGGTTTGTGTCACCTCTTCCTTCCCATTGAATACAGCTCTGTGTCGTTAGTACTACTGTCTAATTATTACGCGTTCCTCTGGGACTCCTAATATATACAACTTCCGTATTTTTGCGCCCCTTTCTCACAGAGCCTAAACCAATGCTGGACTCATAACAGATGCTTAATAAATGATAACTTGATGAAGACATTGGAGCTGAAAAAGGACGCAAGAGGCCACCTTCCATTGGGGCCAACTAGCATTTCACAGACAAATGTTCACAATTTTCTCAACAGCAAACATTAAGCATCCGATGGGCTAACTAATAGGTTAGTGAATATGTTTTGTGCCATGTATTTTTTAAAGAAACAAACAACATACAATATATCCAAATGCTAAGTAATTCTGTTAATGAAATAGAAACATATTGTTACTGTGTTGAAGTTTGTTTCGTAATTATTTCTACTTAATACATCAATATATTTTAAATATACGTTATAAATTTGGGCACCAAATTTCCACGAAAAATCTCCTGGAATCTTTCAAATACTGTGATTTAAATAGCATGTACTTAGGTCATTCCAACAATAATGTGAAAAAAGGGATCATACATTTTCATTTAAAAAAATGAACCAGAATGTACTTAAAATGCTGACCTTGTTAAGACAGGTTTTTGGGGGTTTTTTTCCATAAAATATCCTAGTTGTCTGCCATCATTAGGGGATGTGCCTTTGGGTAAATTTTAAAGATGAATCTTATACTCCTTGAAATAGCAAAAATCTTTTCACCTGTTTCGTATAAATATTTGTAAAATGTGTCACACGCATTGCCCCCTTTTCTTCTCTAAGTGATTCTGGACCATCACCATGAGTGTTGACTGCCTCTCATCGGCACTGTGTAGGTCACGCCCTGGGTAAGACGTGGCACGCTGTCACTTTTCTGGGTATCCACAGGCCAAACCCCTCTCCTTAAAGGTACCACTTCTCGTCGGTAACTTGTCACATCAGAGAATCAACGCTGTTAAGAGTTATTCATGAATTCAAAGTAGGATTCTAGGGGACAGCCCAAGTAAAGAGAAGCAGCCCCGAGACTGCTTTTTCGTTATCCTTACTTAACTCAGAGCTAATGATGCAGCAGTCTGGCTGCTGGAGAAGCGTGTCGTCCTCTCCTGAGATACACACACGCTCACACGTGTTATTTATGGCTAACGACATACCTGACGCTACGTGAGCCCTCTCCGTGCTTTGTCTCACTTCATCCTCACAACCAGCCTGCACGTGGGTATGTTATTAGCAACTCAGCTTTGTGAAGCTTAAAGTAGCCAAGAGGCACAGTTGGGACTTGAATTTTGGTCTCCAAATCTGACTTCAAAACCTACACGAAGCCATCCTAGCGAGCAAGATGTTCGCTCTAAGATGCTACTAACAGCCACTCCAGTGACCGAACTCACCACCGCCCATCATGGAGAGCGTGCGGGGCACCTGCCAGGCTCCTGACGGCGACACCGTCATCAGCCCGTCTTGCCAGCCTGTAGCTCAGATGAGGAGATGAAGCTTAGGGATGGAGGGGCTGTACCCAAGGTCACACAGCAAATAGGCGACGGGCACAGGATCTGAGCAGACCTCTCTAGTGCCAGAGCCCAACTCAGAGACCACAGAACGGTGAAAAACACCGTGCCACAGGAATCTTAAGTGTTCTCTTTACTCAGTGAAGGCCGTGGGTAAGACCTAATCCAATATGTCACGTTTAACTTTGGATTTTCCTTTTCTATAGAATTTAGCATCTGGATTCAGACAATATTCAAATTCAATGCAAAAGAAAAAAAAAAAAAAAAAACGACATTAGCCAAAGCTCGCTCCTGGACTTTCCCTCCAAAGTACAGGTGTGTTAAGAGTGTCAAGACCTCGTCTATTCAGTCCCTGATGGGAAGAAGACAGACATAGGAGAGAGGGGTGTGAAGTAGCCCTTGAAAGGGCCAAAGCCTAGCTGCTCCTGTCACTTCACCCTTTGCTGCCTTGGCATGAAGAACGCTTCCAGAAGGCTCGCTGGCAGCCCGGGTTTCTGTTTTACAGCAGGAAAAAGTGTACTGCAAACTGAAAACATTTTCTTCTCCAAAATGGGGAGAAGAGGCTGACATTTAAGATAATCCACAATCTGGACCCGAGCTCTCTCTCCAAGCTCGTGGCAGATTTCTCCATGGGAGGGTCCTCTGCTCACCCGTGGCCTCCCCAAATACATATGCAAAGCTCTGCCTCTACACCACAGCTTGCAAAATGGTGGCCCAACTGTCAAACCCAGCCGGCAGTCGTGTTGTGTTTTATCTGTGTGTTTTGTGGCTTTTTTCTTTCCTTTCTTTTTTGTTTTAATGAGCCAACATTCAAAAATCTAGAGATTGCATATAATTCATATTCTGGCATTTTTTGAAAAATCTCACAGCCTGGCAACACTGTTTCACCTCCACACGGCAGGGACGGATCTAGAGGTGCGATGGGGTGTCCCCTTTCGGATGAAGCCTGCGCTGCAGTGCACAGACTCCGTCACCCCGTGCGTCTCTGACTCTTGAGGCTGTGTCCATACCATTTATTATCAAACTTGCTCCACTGTTTTTCTCATACTGAGGAAACATTTCTCTGTCCCTGTGTCTCTTTCGAAAGTGGGAAAATGAAAGACAAAGAGAACTACATACTTTTAAGGGATACGAGAGAGCACGTATTGGTGGGGACGTGAAAAGGTAATATGCAAATAACCAGGTCAATTTCTTTCATCTAGGGTACCTGCCGGCGCTGTTGCACCTGTTCATGAATTCATTCCGGTTTGTTGTCCGGGATCTCTCTGTTGCTATTCTGGTTCCCTCTCCCGGAGTCCCCTGACCTCTGTACCTCAACTCCTGTCTTTTTCCAGAGATCTACAGGCTACAGCCGTGTTTACTGTTCTCATCTCAATGCTGACACCTCCTTGTTGGCACTATATGTTTCACATGAATCACAGGCAATCTGAAAATAACAGAATCACGCACCTTCAGGACTCGAGTGGTCCTGGATGATGACGATGACCTGAGTTTAGAGGCCACAAGCCTTTGGAGAAAGGAGCCATTCGCCAGTGAGGACACTTGACACTGACGTGGAGTGAGGGGAGATTTCAATCCTGTATCGATTATTTACTGATGGCCTCCTCAGGGCCAGGCACTGTGCTCCAAGCTGCGGCTGTGCCGAGCCCAGGAGAGGGGATGGTCTCCTCCTTCCCAGGGTTGCTGTGGGCAAGCGTGCAACAGTTTGCCAAGTTATTCCACAGGGAAGGAGGCAGATGGTCAACTGCTGTTGTTCCCAGGTGACTGGCTTCCAAAGCCCCCCTCTTTGGGGGCGTCAATGCCCATGCACACGTGGGCTGGGGAAGGAGAAGGCATGCCTTCTGACCCACCCGTCTGTCTAGTCCTTTCATCATTGGTGAGCCCCTTGGCACTCCCACAGTTTGTTAGCAATGGGACATTGGAAAGGACCTCCCCGGGTCCTTTCCAATGTCCCACGGAGTTTCAAGCACCGTTGAGGTCTGTATGGTGTTTCCAATGCTAGAAACTCTAGTTTTGGTACTCCCTTCAGTTGTCTGGCATTTAAAGATTCATGGGCTATTAGCACACAATTTGACCAAAGTAGTAATCCTTCCATCACTTCCTTTGGCTTTCTTAACAACCTTAATGACTGTCGGTTTTCTTTTATGTCATGTTCAACTAGAAGTGAAAACTTCCTGTGGGTCTGAGATCATGTCTCTTGTCCTTTAATCTTCCCCAGGGCACAAGCACTTGGACACAGAACAATGGCAACACACATGGGGTTTGATTTCAGTGAATTGGGCGTGGGAAAATGCCTCTGTATCAGGTACACGCGAAAAGTGAAGACAGACATTCATAGCAAGGCAGAGCGCTGGGGCATTTATATAGCCTCGTGATTTTTATAGGCGTGACTGCAGTGGCTCATTATTAACTATTTCTAATATATTAAATATAAAAGGGGAAAGTTTTAAAGTTTTGAGTGGTAAACAGAACACTTCTTCCCCTGAACAACTCTCAACAGCTCCCCTGAAAGTAAACTAAATATGAAACTAAGCATTGTTTGTATTTTGGCCTTACGGTTTGAATACCTTTTCCCACATTCAGGACCCTTATGTGAAAAGAAGCAGAAGAATGATGTACTACTTATGATGTCTGTCTTCTCTAAAAGAAGCCTGATTTACCAACCCCTCGGCCTGCCCTCCTTGTACTCCAAAGAATTTTCACCAGGCAACAGATATTCTCTATAATCTCAAGCAAGAGGAAAACAAAAATAATTGTGTTTATAGGCAACATCTTTGTGGATACTGAACTCAATCATTTCCTACACTTTTCTAACCTCAGAAAGTACCTTTACGTATTCCTAGAGATCAGCCAGTCATACTGTACACAGACATGGGAAAAAATTCTGATATTATAAAAGAGAGAGATTACAAATAAAGACAGGCTGTCCTCGAAAGGTGATAAATTTAACATGACTTAAAGCTATAGATAGCTAAAGTTTCTAGTTTTGTTCTATAAATAATATTAATGCAAGCAAATATGTTGAATTTTCTCCAGAAAGCACTCTCTCTAATTTCGACAGGGTTAAATCACTGTATATTTGTTAAGTGCCCATGTGACATCAATCATTCTCCAACTTGGCACATCAAAATAAATGCAAGAGACTAATCAATTTCTCTCTACAGTGTCATATTTTAATGGGTTTTTAAAAAGTGAAAAAAACTATCTTGTTTAAATTGTGACCATCACTTTAGAAAAATGACCCATGGAAATGCGTAACCACTTGACTCAGTGGTTCTGAAGAAATTATTAAATTTTCAGTGATTTTTATTGCTCAGTATCAGTGAAGCCTAAAGTTTTGTTGTGTTTTAATCCTTGCAATTCTTCCTAATAACCACTGACATAATGATTTGAAAATAAACAGAATCATCCATGGACCTACACACAGCACAGTCCTATTCTCCTTCAACCGTCTTTTATCCACATTTATAGGAACTTAGGTGCACAAAACACATGTATTTGTAATTACATTGGCAAAAAAAAAAAAAAAAAATCCTCAAACAGCTGTGGAGACAGCAAAGATTAGAATCTGATACTGGCTTAGAATAATGAAGAAAGGGATTGTCAGGGTTCGGCCACAGAGCTGATGAAAGATAGAAAGAAAACCTGCTCCTTAAAATCCTTAATCTGTACTACTTTACACACAAAATTAAAACGGAAATACTCTAAGAATTAGAAATGGTAAACGCGATGACTCTTTTTAAACCAGGCTATTATTTCAAAAATGTATTAAACCTGTGTCTCACTGATAATAAACTGGAAATTTGGACAATATTTACATAAAATATTCTAAGCTCTTATTTAAATTCTTCTTCCCTAAAAATCTTAGAAAGTAACTGAAACCTGGTTACCTCTTGCTAGTTTCTAGGTAGTATTTATTTTTTAACATCATATTTATGCCAATTATAAAAGTCTAGAATCCTTTACAAAGGCTTGAATTATCAACTGTCATATTAAAGTGATCATAAAAGATAATTTTTAAAGTAGTTTCCTTATAAATACTTTCAATTTAATGTTTAGAACTGGAAAATATTTTTAGAGCCATACATCTTTCAGAACGGATATATGTGTTTATTTTTATGTAAAATCTTAGGAGGATAAGTCAGCACAGGATTATGAACATTATAAAGTCATCTTTTTAAGTTTGTAAAGTATGTTTCAATGAATAAGTATCAAAAAATCAGAATTACTTTAACTGTTAAAAAAAAGTACCTACTTCCTCACTTTGCAATTTTTATAGTAAGCTTTGCTACTCTTCTTAAACTTTTAGAAGCTAGAAGCGTCAGAAATAAGAACCCATTTATTAAGGTAAATTAATTGTCCTAATAAATTGTACTTTTTTGGGTGGCGTCACTTGTGTTTTACAATGAAAATGTCTTAATTGACCAATATTTGATATTTGATTCTTGAACGGGATGAATTGGTCTTCTATTTGATTTACATTGACTAAGTAAAAACTGATATGAATATAAATACAATTAATTGTCCCGCCTGACCACTCAATTTAATGTATTTTTTTGACCAAAAAAGGTCTCCTTTGAACATGACACCCTTCTCTCACAATTATATTTAGAATTGTTCATTCTAAATGGGAATATCATAAAATAACAGAAAAACCCTTTCTAAAAAAATCCCTGACAAAAAACATGCTCACTTTTACATACACATTCAGAGAAAATTAACTAACCTTCATAATATGTGATGGCTTCCTTTTTACATGCTTTTCTTTCTTTCTCAAGTTGCTCTCACCATTATTACTAACACGGAGAAAGCTTACAAAGAACTTCAATCCGGCCACAGATGCGCAAACTTCACTGAGTAGGCAAGCCACTTCAAGGGCTGAGAACCTGGCAATAATTAGTTCACTGATCATCTGATGTAAGGAAAAAGCATCCTTCAAAACTTTTGTCTTGCATCAAATTATGAACCTCTGGATTTTAGGAGCTGAATCTATTAATGCCTAAAATATATATTTAGACTACAGTGCTACATAAATATTAGATTTAGGAAAGGAACCAATTAACTTTTTAAAGGAAATGAAATGATGGCCAGGCTCGTCTAGTGCTATTTGATAAAACCACTGTGTAATAGATTCTGGGATCACAGAATTAGGGGAGGATGTATAATCCTTCATCAAAGAGTGGCAGCTTGTTCACAAAGCTCCCTCTTCCTGATGGGATATTCTTTTAAAAGTAATAACGAGGACTTAAAAACTATGTAACACTCTTCCACCAAAATTAGCCATTTATACCAATGAATCTTAATCCTAAAAGGACCAAAACCTCACCCAGAAAACATTGAGATCCTTTCCTTTGGAAAAGAAAAAGCATAATGTGCACTAGTAATTTACATCTATTCCTAAATCAAATGCTTATGTTCCAGGCTTAAAATTAAGTGATAAGACATACCCCAGAAGGAATGACTTTTTTTAAAAAAGGCAAAAACAAAATAATAAAAAAATAAAACAGTCCCTCCAAGGCTTACACTAATAACAATCTCCAAGACTGAGAACCACTAATACTTTGCTTTTTTTCAACATTTAAAATTTCCACAGTGAGTTATAGCCTTTTTTTTTTTAAAACATCTTTATTGGAGTATAATTGCTTTACAGTGGTGTGTTAGTTTCTGCTGTATAACAAAGTGAGTCAGCTATACGTATACATATATCCCCATATCCCCTCCCACTTGCGTCTCCCTCCCACCCTCCCTATCCCACCCCTCTAGGTGGTCACAAAGCACCGAGCTGATCTCCCTGTGCTATGCGGCTGCTTCCCACTAGCTATCTGTTTTACATTTGGTAGCATATATATGTCCATGCCACTCTCGCACTTTGTCCCAGAAGAGAGAATATAGCCTTTTCAAAGCTCACGTGGTAACTACACAACCAATCCGTATACCTTAAACGTGATAAACAGGTACATTTAAGATGTGATACATTAATGATCTGTGTTAACTCACATTACCATTTGCTGATAGCTAAATATAAAATTCACAACCTTGATCTGTTACAATTCCTATCTGTAGTACAATGCAGTTTTTAAAAGCTACTTTCATCGGATGATGTGAGGAGAATTAATTGATGGCACCTTACAAAACAAGCACTCGTCCTCCCCTTCAGCTCTCTCGTTCGTCAGAGATATCACACACCTGCATTGTGGAGCGGAACTGTTTTATTGGAAGGTGCAGATTTTATATAAGACTTCAAGAGAAAGAGATTAGACTTCTGTTATTGGCTATACTGATTCAAGGTTGATCCAACTTGCTAACATCACACTTAAATGAAATGCAAGATTATATGAATTTTACTGAGATGACTTGAAACCAGAATATCAATAAATGATGTATCTTAAAGTATACCATTTATTTTACAAATTCATGCTGGGCAACTTAAGGACGATAATACAAATACATCATTCATCTTTCACTTTTATAACATGTAACTTTTTCGTTATCTGTGTGGACACTGCACACATATGTATTAAGGAATATTCTCCAAGTGTCTAGATTATGTAAAATGGGATATTCGTTAAATCAAAGTATTTTTATGATTTCTAGAACACCAGATTTATCTAATCGTCTTAATTCCTTTTAGGTTTCTTTAAAAACTTAGACTGGAGTTAGTGCATGTTTTGATTACTAATATGTTAAAATCCCTTAATTATAGACTATAGAGCATAGTATCCATATAAACACAAATCTGAAGTTGTGATTAGTGGAAACATATATAAAAGATAAAAGCCGTAAGTGTAAAGTTTAAATTTAAGGTTTATTTACACGCACACATATTAGTAAAACAATATTTGAATTTGAAAAGATATAAAATGAGGACTTTTTTTGTTTGAGGGTGCATTTTTAACTACAATTTATTATGCTTCAAATGTTTACAAAAAGAATTTTTTAAAATAAATTTAATTTTAAAATTTCATCCTGTGCAACGATATAGTTGCCTTGAAAGTAATAACACTATACACATACTACACCACCTAATATCATACAAATTAAAACAACATAGAAGAAAATTATATCACCATCAAAACACAGGATAGCAAATATTATTTTATCTTTCATAAAGTATTGATTCAAAGGCCCTGCTACACACGTAATTTTTAAAATTAGTAACAAAGAAAAAGGATTTTATTGGCAAATCAACATGCCAACACTGCTTACAAAATTTTTATGATGCCAGATTCTTCTCTTTCAGAGACTGTATTTTCTAGGGACTGTACTAAGGAAGAAGTTTGCTCTATTTGATTTTTTAATCACAGGAAATACCGGACAGGCTATTCTATTAATATTTGGCAAGAAAAAGTTATGCAAAGACATAAAATGTACTCAAAGTGAGGATTCAACTCTGGTCTGACAGGTACACCTTACCTGAGTGTCGTAACTTTTCACTTTTGTTTAAATTAAAATTTATTTTAAATGTTAAATATGCTAACAGCTTCACAGGAGAAAGACAAGTTGAAAGTGAACTCAAAGTAGAAATACAAACTTAGAAATATATTATAGAGGGAAAATGTTCTAATTTGAAGGATAATATCGGGCAAGAAGTTCACTTCAACCTTCACCCCTTCCTGAATCCAAAGTCATCAACAGCTTTGTAAGGTAACAAACATAGTCTCTTTTTCCTAGAAGATATGGTTATTTTCAAAAGCATTCTAATTCTTTCGGAATGTCTCTTAAAGTATTAGTGAACATGAAAAGGGTTAACATTTTAGTTATTTTCATTACATTAAATTATTCTACAAGTATTATTGACACTATCACAAAATTCAGCAACAACCCTGTAAGAAGAATGCCTTACATTTGCGACAGTCAAGAGACACAATATGGTTGGGTACACTATAGCTTTTATTCCTTTATGCTCTTACGGTGAGTCACTTTTCTCTATTTAAATTACTAGATTAGTTATGTTTGCAGTATTTTTCCTACCTTTATTATTCTCATTACACGAAATGTAAGAGAAAAAAATTTACATTTTCCAATATTCATTTTTTTGCTTATAAAAATGTAATAACGCTGTTCATGATATTTTTTTCTGTTGTTCTTCAGAGGAAAAATAAAAGTCACAGATTTGTTCTCCTAGAACTACAGGACTGACGACAGCTTTCTTTAGCTGGAAGTTATTATAAATTCTGAAGAAATAAAATTTACATCTGTCTTCTCCTGGTTTTCATAATTGTTTTAAGTGACAAGCCCTGTGCCAGCTTTTTTTGTTTTTTAAGAGCTATTTGAAAGAACCAATCCCCTGCCAATTTTTCCCACCTCCACGTTGACAAATTCCAAATTCTCTGATAAAAGTATTAGCAGAGATGTTACACTTTAAAAGAGCATTTGGTAGATGGAGGATAAAAAACAAGTATACTTTTCAATAGGTTCACTATGATAACTACCGAAAGAAACACATCCCAACATGAACTCAGTTGCAAGCGCTTCCTGCAAACCCATTAAAATACTTCATGCATTTCTTGTTGCGTGAAAAATTAAAAATTAAATGAAAGTCATTTCAGTCTCGTCTTGTGACTCTCTGCAGAACATACCTTCTAGTGTGTGGTCCACGGCCACGAGCTCTCCTATGATACCTGTCAGCACGGAAGCCAAATGCTGAACACGTAGGTGCTGGGCATGCTCTTGAGGAAAGAAGGGCCTCTGCTCTGGAAATGCCCCTGTTATCAAAGAGACACCTCACCCCCTCACACTGATAGGAGGTCCACAATTCTAACCACAAAAGATTCGTCGAGCTTCACTCGAGATGAAATCATCCATTCTAATAAGAGATTAGCTTTTCTTTCTTTTTTTTTTTTTTTTTTTTTCTTCTGGGGTAAGTAGGGACCACAGATTCACAGCATCTTACTATTCAGAAATGCCTCAGAACCTGACTGAAGGAAGACAGTCATTACCAAGCCGTTATTTCTGTCTAAATTGTGGCCATCTCAAGAGGAATTATCACAACAATTCTGGCAAGTATAACTGATCATGGACGAAATGACAGAATGACTGAAATATACTGGTTATGAGCCTTATCTTCAAAGACAAGTGACCTTGTAAGTTACCTCCTAAACGATCTTTTAAAATAATCAGAATGTTTTTTGTAAGTCTCTACATAAAATTTATAAGTTGGTATTTAGTCCCATATACAAAGGAAGTATACCTATAAAATAGAGCTGTTAATATGTTTCCTTTTCCCCGTCAACATGAAGAACCATATACAATATTCAGAATTCCTTCGATGATTTTTTAAAAAATACCCACAAAGTTCATATTCTCTTGCAGGGATCTAAAACGCACATACTTAAAGTGAAAAAAATTTAGAAGTTAATTTTCTCCTGTACTTACC
This sequence comes from Eschrichtius robustus, assembly GCF_028021215.1. Lineage (NCBI taxonomy): Eukaryota > Metazoa > Chordata > Mammalia > Artiodactyla > Eschrichtiidae > Eschrichtius > Eschrichtius robustus. The sequence goes on from NC_090844.1 coordinate 793,542, forward strand.
CAATTAACTTAAATGACCATATATGCCGTTTATAGACTGCTTTTCCTGTCAAATACGCTGCTACACACAGAAAATGCCCAAAGGACCATCACATCCTAAAAGATATTCATATTCATATTGTCTCCTCTTCCTCTCCCCACTTCTCTCTCTCTCTCTCTCTGTCTCTCTCTCTCTCTCTCCTTTTGGTTTTGAGGCAGAGGCCCAGTAGACCCAGTTATAAAATTATTATTATGAAATAACCTGATAATATGATTATTATTAAGTAGTATGATTCTCTCCCCTGGAAACCCAAGTCACATCATCCCTACTCCTCCTCAACTTCCCTAATAGAAGGAAAAAGTATTCCGCAATACCTGAAAACACCTTATCAACAAACAGAATCCCACACTCACTTTCACATCATGGACCATGAACATCCAAGTGTGAATATATGCACTTATTTTTTTCCAAAACACTTCACTTTCAAAAGGGATGTTCTCTGCTTTGCACGCTCCGGCGTAAGCCAGAGGACTACAGAGGTACGGAAAATGACTCTTAAACTGCCACATCTCCATTAAGTGGTTGTTAACTCCTAATCTACAACAAAGAATGCAACCATAGTTTGATAATACGATACACTCCATTCTACACATGCTCCTTATTGCATTAGAACCATCTATTATTTCACTGCAGCCATGGAACTCAGTTAAGGCTGCCACCTATCACGAACTTGTTTGAAAAGTCAGGACTAGCCCTTCCAAGACTGCAAAAGTTACCAACAGGGCAGTAAAAGTCTCATCATTACCATCATCATCATCACCATCGTCATCATTAGATGATATCTGAGATGGTTTCAATCCTTTATTTACACGGCTGATGAGTATATTCTATGATACTGACGTTAATTTGTACAGTGACTTATTTAAAGTATAAACAGGTTTGAGTAGATGTTCTCTTTTATGAGACTACTATGTAGCTGTCCTAACTAGCCAGTTATCAGAGCTACTGAATCAAAACCATACAAAAATTTTATCAAAATTCTTTCAAATTAATGAGTCCTACAGTAGTTTTGGTATATGAAACATCTGTATATCTTAGAGCATGTTTCTGCGCTTTGAGAGTTTACATTCTAATGGCTGGCTAAAAAAATGCTTTGAAAATAGCTATTTAAGTGAACTATTTTAGTATTAAAACTGTTTTAAATGAATGTTCTTAACTGGAAAAACACTGATTCAATGTAAATAATCTATGAGTATAGAGAGGAAAATTAAAATACAATAAACATGTTTCCCACCAAGTCTTTTCCTCCTGAAAGCAAAGAACAATGTCACTGTGGAACTTCACACGTACCTATAAAGCAGCTCCATCCTTATTTAAATATCCTGCACACCATGGCTATATTAGAATACTTATCTGTATTAATCTTATAGTCTATGCTTTTAATATTTTATTTTATTGAGACGATAAGCATGTAGCACAGTAAGCTACACGCCCAAGAAAATCTTAACGTGGTCTTTCAGAAAAGAATAAAAAGCTGATTAAAGCTGAAGCCGGCTAGACACAACTAAGAAACAAATGCAAATAGCACCGTAGGGACAGTACCATTTACCATCTTTCCAGGCTTCCAAAGAGGATGAAGAGTAACCTCCACATGCACTAGCCTTCATTGTCAGGATTGTACCTACCACCTTGTGAAATCAGTTATCACCCACTCGCGAGATGCAGATCTACAATTTTAAGAAATCCTTAAAAACTCGACTAGAATGTTGATATAAACAAAAAAGGAAATAACCTAAATGTATAATGTTCACCATTTACGACCCAAAAGACGATAAAACCTTTTGATGAGCGAGAAAACACACCTTGAGACATATTGTACTAGGGGAAAAAAGGCTATTTTAGTTGAAAATGTATTAATGAATTGCTTCTGCATGCTTTATCTAGTTCTTAGAGAAAGTTCAAATTAGGTCCCCCAAAGGATGTTTTAACGACGAGAAGCAATATTTTGAAACTCGTACAAACCATCACGCTTGTTTGGAAACAAATGACTTCTCAGGATGTAGAAGTATTACTATCAATCACCAACAAGTTAATTCTACATAATAAGGCAGGTTTGGATGCAAACTGGTCCATTGTGGAATGCTGTATCTAAAACTGATTACAACAGCACTCAAAATGAATGCAGTCCTCCAAACCACTTCTTTGCTCAGAAACATTAATCTCAATTAGAAGGAGAGCTTCATAATGGTAATGCTTGGTATAAAAAAGTATAAAATAAACCAGTTTTTATAAGACACAACAATCAGTTCTGAAACTAAGAAATCTTTTTTTTTTTTTTTGTTACTCATAAAAGTGCCCATCGGGACTCTTAAAATAGCCAGTATCTCCAAAATCCGGTGCTGAATGTGTCCTCAAAGAAGCTTGCATGACATAATTTTTAAGACTCAGTTGTTGAAACTTTTCAGTAGCATGGCATTACTGTACTAGCTTTTTAGTACGCTTCTTTATTCTGAATGCATGTGAAATTCTTCTCCACTCTCATTCCACTTTATAAAACAAATACAACTTTAATTGAAAATTCGAAGGGATGTATGATTGGTTGTGGATCAGAGTAAAAGTTTGATAGCAAATTACTGTATTCTTTCCTGATATTCTCCATCTAAGTAAAAAAAAAAAAAAAAAAAAAAAAGTATGTCCTAAAAGTCAAAATGGACATTTGACTATCAAATAAAACACTGTTAGATAAGCAACGCGTACTTGAACACGCTTGACAGATTTCTACAGCATATCTTCAAGAAAAGGGCAGACAGTTCATTAATGCTGCTCAATACACTGATTCACATAAAATACCTTGATGACATGCCTCAGCCACCCAGATATCAAATTTTTAAAGGGAGAAATAAAGTTTAATAGGAAGGAGGTAAGTCTATTAAAATTATCAATATTAATAAACTAACAAAGTTGTCTTCATGGCGGTTTTCTAGCAGACTATGACCAACTGGGAAGGACTTACTTCCCAGTACCGTTGCAGAAAGGACAGACCTCAGCATTTCCACACACTCTCACAGCTACGGTAAAAATATCATTTTTTGTACATCCAGCTCAAGGTTGATCAGGTATTTCCGATAGCACGTTCTACTCACAATGATAGGCATACACTTTTGTCCGGTTTCTTATTTGCTCGACTCTTTACAAAGAGAATAATTACTCTTGGCAGACAGAAGCAAAGGTAAGAAAGACCAGCTTGAACTTGCCAGCTGGATGATTATTGTTTAGCTAGGTTTTCTTTCCAAATAAATTTACAACTTTCACTCTATTTAAGTGCTTTCTGCTATGCAAAGGTAAGCATCCTTCTCTTTCTTTGTCCTCGGCCTAATAGAGCACGTTGTTCCCTTTTCTAGCCAAAAAGACTCATGACACGCCTCCAAGATCATAATAAGAAAAGCCTCTGTAATTGACCTAAAACATGTCTTTCTAGAAAATAAACACAGCCATGCAAAATGATTCAATTTTGAAAAATAAGTACTCGGAATTCTACTATAAATTTATCTGCTTTATTTTAAATAACTGAGCAATCCTTACTAGGGTCGACATTCTCTGTCTACGGGTGGCTAATATGGATGCCACTGGCAGAGGATACTAATGTATTTTCCCAATATATAAGCACTGCTACAGTTATTAGTATATAAGTACATTTTTCATTAAAATTGTGTAGTATATGTACAACATATTTGTCTTACTCAAAGGAACTACTTTTCCTAATATTCTTCTAAAAAATTAAAAATATATTTACTACTAGCAAAAAATAGTACCTTTGAGTAAGAGGAATATTAAAATTCATCAAGGAAAAAAGAAAAGACTGTTAAGGAAAATGCAACAGGAAGAGAGATACACGTAATCCTGAAATACACAATAGTATAACTAAACTCATTATAAACCCACCCCCTCCTTAAAGAATTTAGGAATAATTTGTGAATGCCATGACATTTTAAAGTGGGATTAGCAAGTCATATTACTGAACTAACCTCTCACTCTAAGAGCAAGAATTAAATATTTGCTCTGCATTTAGAATCACAAATCGAAAGTTTCAAGGCTCTTCCAAGAATGCCATATACTAAGAAATACAAGCTACAAGTTTTAGATAATTAATGAGCGTATTAAGGAAGGCACAAAGCAAGATTGTTGGCATATCTGTAAAATCTTTAGTTTCAACTGAAATATTAGAACCTATAATGAATTTTAATTACACAGTTACTCTTAATTCTAAACTCTGTTCCTGATATACTAGAAAGACTACAAGTACTTCTCCAGGCAGGCAAGGGGAGATGGGTGTGTGTGTGTGTGTGTGTGTGTGTGTGTGTGTATCGTATTTTAAACAAACTCACGAAAGGAATCAAATCACCAAGTTCTGTTCAGTTGCAGTAACCATCTTTTGGGATACTCTTCCAAGCTCTCCAAAGATGCCAGTCCTGTCTTTTTTTTCTCCTTCTTTTGACAACAGAATGGAAAGGTAATATGCCTGAACATATTTCTGTTTCGAGTGAAAAGACCACCCAGTGGATTCTGCCAGAGCCTGCAAATGTCTGACAAATACATTGTCAGAAGGTAAGAAATAGAGTATTAGGAAGACACAGTCCTGTCCTCGGAATCTCAGCCATCTGGGGCACTGTGGAAAGTGTTTGGACAGCGCTCGCCTCCTTCACTTCCACCGCGCTCGCCCCAAAGTCCCTGGAAACTTCCCTCTAGCTCTCAATCACAAGGGCTTCGGCAACCACAAGTCCTCGCGGTGCCACGCGGCGGAACTCCTCCTTACCCTTCCTCCGCGGTGAGAACGAGCTGCAGGTTGCCCCCCAGGCACCCCGAAGGCGAGGCCGTAAGAACGGAACGCGAGCTGCCGAAGGTGCGCAGCGCAGAGCGGACAAGCTCCTCCGCCTCAACTACCTGCAGCTGCTGTAAAGACACCCTAGTCCGCCGTCGCACGCAAGGCGGACTGGGACCCCGGGCTGCAGACTCCGCGGCCTCTAGGTGCCCACACGCCCGCCTCCAGCCTCGCCCCCACCTCGCAGCTCACGCCCCGTCGAGGTCCGCCGCTCCCAGCACCACCCCCGCCCTTCACTCCTCCCCAGCTTGGCTCCGCGGGCGCTGGAGGGGCCGCGTGTCCACGTCCCCGGGGCCCCGGGCCGACGCGAGGGAGGGGCGGGGGCCGGCGTCCGGCCCCGGGGACAGCCCCCCCCGCCCCCCCGGCCCGGGCCCCGCGACCCCGAGAGGAAGGAGGGCGCGCCGGCGGCGGCGCCGCACTTACCGCGCTCGGCCCGCCGCGTCCACCCGAGCAGCGCGCGCAGCCCCGGGCCGCGTTCGAGGAGCCGGGCGCGGGGGACCCGCCGGGCGGGGCGCGGGGGGCGTTACAACTTCCTTCCCGGCCCGGCGGCCAGGGACGCGGCGAGGGGCAGCGCGCGCCGGGCGCCGAGGAGTTCACTTTCTCGTCTCCCCCGCGCTCCCCCCTCGCCCGCCCCTGCAGCCTCCCCCGCGGCGGGCGAGGCGGGGCCGGCGTTTTCGCTCCCCGGCCCGGGAGCCCGAGGCTGGAGGCGGCGGGGGAGGAGGCCGAGGACGAGGGCAGGGAGGGCGGGCGGGCGGGCCGGGACCTTAACGGGGTGGCGAGGGGGACGCGCCGGGCCGAGAGTGCCCGAGTCCAGGCGCGTACTCGTGTCCGCGTGTGTGTGTGAGAGAGAGAGAGAGAGAGGGAGGGAGACAGAGGGAGAGAGAGGGGGGGAGACGGAGGGAGAGAGAGAGGGAGGGAGAGGGAGAGAGATGAAGAGAGGGACAGAAGGAGAGAGGGGGGGAGAGGGAGGGAGAGGGAGAGAGATGGAGAGAGGGAGAGAAGGGGGAGAGGGAGAGAGAGAGGGAGGGAGGGAGAGAGGGAGAGAGATGGAGAGAGGGAGAGAAGGGGGGAGAGGGAGAGAGAGAGGGAGGAGAGAGGGAGAGAGATGGAGAGAGGGAGAGAAGGGGGGGAGAGGGAGAGAGAGAGGGAGGGAGGGAGAGAGAGAGAGAGATGGAGAGAGGGAGAGAGAGGGAGAGAGATCGGAGAGAGGGAGAGAAGGAGGGGGGGAGAGGGAGGGAGAGAGGGAGAGAGATCGGAGAGAGGGAGAGAAGGGGGGAGAGGGAGAGAGAGAGGGAGGGAGGGAGAGAGGGAGAGAGATGGAGAGAGGGAGAGAAGGAGAGAGGGGGGAGAGGGAGAGAGATGGAGAGAGGGAGAGAAGGAGAGAGGGGGGAGAGGGAAAGGGAGAGAGAGAGAGGGAGAAAGAGAGAGAGAGAGAGAGAGAGAGAGAGAGGGCGGGAGGGGGGGAGAGCGGAGTGGCCGAGCCTACCATGCGCTTCCCCCGTGCGGGCCGAGCTGGACCGGGCGCTGATCGTTTGTAATCGCGGCCTCGTCCGCGCCGCCACTAGTCAAGATGACAGGGACTTTATTTCCTCTGCTTCTTCATTCAAAAAAAGAGCTTCCCCGGCTGTGCCTTTTTCTGCCAACGGGGATTTGCCGGCCCGAAGCGCGCTCGCCGCCCCTCCCGCCTCGCCTCCTCCTGGCCGCGTCGGGCTCGGGAAGGCGCCGAGGCTCCCGGCGGGGACCAAGCAGGGCACCTGCTACTCTGCCGTGATTTAGGGGTCATCCGTGAGGAACACGCGGCGCTGGGAACGGCGCTGGCCGGCTCTCGGCTCTGAGGAGGGTCTGCGGCCGCAGATGGCGAACACGAGTGGCTTTACGGCGCCCGCGGCGAGTCACACGCGCCAACAGAGCGCGTGGGGCGCGCGGGTGCGGGTCCGTCCTCTTCGTCCCCGCGGGGCCCGAGCAGGAACAGGCGGAGGCGCAGGTGGCCGCCCTCGACCTCAGTGCAAGCACTTCCCCGTGTAATCAAACCTCCAACCTTCTGCGAAAACTACTGCCCTTGACCTTGCACAGCGCGGGCACGCCAGGTCAGCTGAGTCACCCGAGGGCGTGGGAGGGCAAGACACTGCCGGGGAGACGAGTTTCGAGGCGGGAGGGTGCAACCAAGGGTTCCCACCCCCGGTAGGCGGCCCGTCCCTTACGAGCGTCTGGAAGTGGCCCGTGCCCTCCTGTCCGGAGTGTCCTCTCTTCCGAGGCTGAAAAGTGCGAATGACCCTCGGACAGGGCAGAGGCTCTGCACGCGCAGACTCTCAGTAGCCCCAGCTGCCGGGTGGTGCGACGTCCGCCCTCGGGCCCCAGCTCCAGGACTGTCAGCGAGCCGCCCTGGCCGGGCGCACCCCTCATTCTCATTCCCTCCCCCCGCCCCCCCCCCCCCCCGTTCTCCCCTCAGATTAGCAGCTAAACTCTACCCCTGCCTTGCCGGTGTTTGCTGCGGGAAGAAAATAAAAGTTCACTGCTGTGTACTAAGCACTGTCACTTCCTGCTCCCTCAACTTCCCCGGGAAACCCTCGCTCGCAGCCCCCCAGCAGCAGGCCCGCGCCGGCGGGAAGGTGCCCTCCGGGGGTGGCTTTAAGCTCAGGCTGCGCCGGACCTCCGGAACAGGCAGCCCGCGACCTCAGGCGAGCCCATCGCGGGCACCTTTCGGCGCGGGGACCCCGTGGCGGCCGGGCCGGGGCGCGCACGCTCTTGGGGCGCCCGAGCGTACCCCCCGGGGGTGGGGGGCGGGTCGTTGGGAAGCAGTGCCCCGTGCCGCCCACACCTGTTCCTGGAAGCCTGGCAGAGGGGCTTATGTGCCCGGAGCCTTCTCCTTCCACCTCCCGCTCCCGGCCACTGAGCAGGGGCTTCCACCGACCTGCATCGAACGCGACTCGGGCCGGAGGAAATGCACTGGCATTTGTAACCACGTGCGGAAACAGACTAAGCCCTCGGGAAACCAGAACAATGCCTCCTAGAAAAGCCTGAGCCTCTAGGATAGAGTTTCTCCACAGTCTGGGGTCGCAGTGACAAGCAGAGCACGTGAACTTGCATTAGTGTATCCAGTCCCACAGTCTGAGCTCCCGAAGTCGGTAGGTGACCAAGCGCACGGCCACGCGTTGCATTAGGAAGTAGCACAATACTTGAGCAACCCGACCCGGCTCCCAGGGCCCGCTGGGCGCCAGTGAAGGAAGCTAAGCACCACAGGCGCATCTTTGCCGAAGATTCTAGAGTCGCCCCGGGGTGGATCGTCTCCTTCCTGCCGCGTGTATTTCACACTTGGGGGGCGGGGACGGGAACCCAAGGCAGCGGGGTCAGATTAATTACTATCCCCCTCTCATTCTAGCCATTCTCATTTTCTTGAGAAAACTTGCCAATTACGAAGGCATGCCCCAGATTTTACATGACAACCACAGAAACTACTTAAAACTTGCGTCCCTGACAAGACCGGAAGGAAAGTTGGAAGATGTTTCATAAATCACTGTTTGTAGCCCAGTTCCCGGAAAAACATGGTAAGTTTTCAAAACTTTTCTAAAGTGTCCGAGTAACACTACCCCTGGTTCTTTCAGCACACACACACACACACACACACACACACACACACACACACACACACACGAGAAAAGATACTCCGCCCAGCCCAAAGGGGCCGGAACAGAAGAGCTACATTACTGGTAGGACAGGTGGGGGCTGGGGCGAGGGGGCTGGCGCGTTTCTTCTTTTCAGCTCTTTCCACCCCCCCCCCCCCGCCCCCCAGAGCCCTCGTTATAGCTAACGCTGGTAATAAGCGTAGGAAACAATAGAACTCATAAAATTTAGAAATGGTAATAAATCTTGGAGCCTGTCTCTAGCCCAGCTCCCCGTCACAGGACACTCCACGTTCGTCCTTCAGTAGGCGATGCTGAACATTCACCCTAATTGGCCACAGCACAGACAGAAGACTCTGGAACTCACTGGCGCGGCCCTGCCGGGCGCCGCCGGGGGACACAGCACGCAGGTGCCCCGAGCAGCGCTCCCCGCAGCTCGCGCGCTCGGCTGCGGCTCCGCGGCGTCTCTCCCTCCTCTTCCCTCCCCAACAAAGGCGCTCCGTCCTCGGAGGCCCTTAGGGGCAGCCGGTGCGGGGCAGGGCACGAGCTGCCCCGCACGCCCTCTCCTCCAGAGGAAGCCCCGGAAAGCGGGCATCTTGCGACGGGGCCGCCAGGCTTCTCGCCTGGCGGAGCTGCCGTCGAGGGCGGGCGGGACGGTGGGCGGCTCGGGCCGCGCCCTCGGCGGCGGAGAAGCGCGAGCGAGCGAGCGGGGAGAAGAAATGCAAGACGCGGCCGCCTGTTCCGCAAACCTCTGGCTGCTCGCCGCAAACTCCGCCGCGCTGCTGCCGGTGACTCGGCCGTGTTGGCGCAGCCGGCCGTGCAGGGATAATGGGACCGAGCCGGCGGCGTCGCCCTCGCGGGGGACCCCCGGTCACACTGATCCGCAGCTCTCCGGGGAAAACAAAAGCCGCCGAGCTCCCCTCGCAGTCCGCACGCACCCCCCCTCCCCTGGAAACGCAGGCCTGCCGCCTTCGCAAGCCTCGCAGAAGCGCTGGGGAGGAAGCTAGTGGCCGGACCTGCAGATTCACATCGGGCTCAGGAAGGACCTGACGGCGCCCTGGGGACTGGGACGCGGTGGCGAGGGGCCGGCTCTTGCCATCAACGCCCCACCTGAAGGTGATGCGTGTCGGATGGAGTCAGCTTCAGGGGCGCCTTCCCCGGGGGGCGGGGGCGCGAGGCGGGGCTGTCAGTCTTCTCCTTCTGTCCTGAAGTCCAGCCTGCAGCCAAGGGGCCTGGGTGGCAGCTGTTCCTGCGCCCCTCCCGTGGGGCGCAGCCGACCCCCCGCAGCCACTTCCTCCTCTGACCGGCGGGGGCTTCCAGGCGCGCAGAACGGGGAGCTCCAGCTCAGGCAGGTGGGAGGCTCTCCCGGAGGCTCGTGGACACCACTGGACTTCAGAGCTGTTCTCTGCACTTATTACATCTGCTCTAGCAGACTGAGGCCACAGAGACCTGACCCCTGAGCTCAGATCCGGGAGTTGCTCGGGCTGCACCCTCTCCCACTGACCGGACTCCAGGCGCTAATGAGAAAGGGAGGAAATGCCCCGGCACCTGACCTCCCAGCCTTCCTTCGAGAAGATCAGGAAAGCCCATAATCCATATCCGGCCAAAAGGAGGTTATGTCTCAGCTGAGAACAAGTTAAGTGATGAGTCCCTTAAAACAGGGGCTGAGGCTGGTAGTCACCGAGGAAAACAAATCACTTTGCAGGTAGCAAGCAATTAATCTGGAGCACTGTACATCACTAGGACTGAACCTGCACACACAAGTCTCAAGCAGCTCTAAAGTTCCATCAGGTGCTCCGTTTCCCACCCCCCCCACCCCTTGCAAAAATAAGTAACCCGTTTCCCTTGGCTGTTCCACTGAGGGAAACTGCAAAACAAAGATTCTGATGTGATCACTGACGAAGTCGTAAAATTAAATGACTGTTTGTAGTGGAAAATATGCTTTCATTACCTTAATTCAAGCAAGATAGGCCTCTCTCAACGCCCATGCCTTCTGGAGCCACTGAGTGACGTGGCGATCAGACAAACCAACCTTTAAATGGTACCATGATTTTCCGGGACATTAGTTTGTGTTCCATGGCATGAAGCGAGCCTGCGCGTGCCTCTGACCTTTGGTGAGAACACAGTTGTGAGGCACACCCCAACTGCTGACTTGGTTTCGCTTGAGCCACATAAAAGATGCGGTTCTGCAAAGGACTTTGAACACAGAGGCATCTTTTCACGTTTTGGGTTAACTCCATATACGGGCTTAAAATCTGCCAGATTATTCCACACTAAAAGATGCAACCTTTATCATTAATAGTTAGCCTGTATATACAATGAAATATTATTTGGCAATAAAAATAGTTGAAATAGTGATGCAGGCTACGATATGGATGAAACTTGAAAACATTATGGTGAGTGAAAGAAACTACTCATGAAATATCATCTATTGTAAGATAAAGTACACCAAATAGACACAACTATAGAGACAAAAGTAGATTAGCGGTGGCCAGGGGATGGGGGATTGGAGGTACGAGAATGTTCTAAAATTAGACTGTGGTTGCACGACCCTGTGAATATACTACAAACTGTTGATTTGTACACTTTGCATGGTGAATTGCACAGAATGTGAATTATATCTCATTAAAGCTGTTAAGGAAAAAAAGAAAACAAGTTAAGCTGGAGTGTCTTTTAAAATCTGTCATATTTTCTATAAACTTTTTAGTAAGGAGTATATGTACTGTATTTAAGGTATACATATAGTGTATAGTGTATTCGAGGTAGAAGTATATAGGGTATTTAAGGTAGGCACTAGCAAGTTTTATAAATTAGTGACACAGGACAATTTTGTCCATGATACAATGTCTGTTAGCTGTTTCAGAATCCAGTCTATAAGTTAACTTGTAAGCATAGGTTAAGAAAAAAGGCATCACGTGACTATAATTCAGTATCAGACCCACTGGAGATCTCCTCCTTTTCCAGAAGTGCCCTCCCCTCTTCTCCCTTTGCCGACTCCCTAGTCTGGAATGTTCTGTACTCTCAGCCCCCCGGAACATCTACTTTTGAAAGCACCAATTAATGACACACAACCCCCCCACCCCAGAAGCTCTTCCACGGTATTTTCGGCATATAATAAGCGACGGCCCCATTCTTTTCTAGGGGCCTTTCCCAGTAGCTGAGAACTCCTGGAGCACCAGGCATTGGCCTTATTCCTCTTTAAACCCACAGGGTCCAGCACAAAGTTCTGTCATATAGAAGACGCTCGATAAATGGTTGTTGAGTGAATGAGTGAGCACACAGATGAAATATTTTCATTGTATTCAGTCATTCTGACTTTCTTTTAGAAAAAGGATATGTCAGAAACAAAACTGACTTTGAAAATGTATTTGCAAAGTATGCTTTTCCACTTTCCTGCCCATCCGTTTTGCTTAACAATTCTCGGCATGAGAGGAAGCCACATGAATTTAGCTCTGAACTTAACTGACTTATCTCAGAAGCATATGCAGTAGTAAAGACAAAAATAGTAGGAAAAGGCAAAGGCCAGTTTGGTTTTCCTCTTTTCCAGTAAGATGTACCATTTATTGAAATTTGGGGGAATATGTAGTAAGTACCTATTATATGCAGATGCTCTAAGAATCTTCTATTAAATGTGACCTGATTTATGAAACCTTTACTGTCTTCCGAATTTCCTTTGGATTTTTAACGGTAAGAAGTGAGGAGGGTAAGGAGACTGCTTCCCATTCCTTCAGGACAAGGGTTCAGCTGGTACTGGGGCAACAACCTCTGTTTGTTCCTGTCTTCTCAGGGGGACTGTTTCTAATTGATCTGGCGTGGCATTTAGCTGGAGATGTGTATGTGGCAACTGAAGCAGAGAGCCTGTATGCTTTGTAAAGTGATAACCATATGGGCCTTATTTGAAACACTCGAGGATTTTCAACATTAACCTGGGTTAAATTGAGCTATAAATTCAACTCAAATGTATACATCTTGACAAATTCATCATCACTTGAAGATAGATTCAATCCATGCTCCCCTCAGATTAATAAAGTTGATGACCACCGATCACAAATGCAAAGGTTCGTGGTGATAAAGTACAATAATGTTGTACTTGGCACTGTTTAAATGCAAATTGCCCACATTAAGCAGACATTTTCTACTGTTATCACTTTCAGTTGAATGGAAATGTTTAAAAATGATCTCTGGGTAAAGAAAAGGATATATAGGCAAATCTATTTCCTCTTACACTCTTTTCAAGTGCACTTCACTCTCATCGTGAAGATTTAGCTAAGCAAGTTCAGCTAAGCTAAAAAGCAGAGCGGCTGGAAGTTACTTCGTATGGAACTGGATTCAGGACTTTTACAAAATAATGTATTTACTAGTCTTCATTTAGGGATCTGATCCATCACGGAAGCTTCCAAACACAATAGACTTCTAGGGTTCCCTTCGACTCCTTCTGAATATCAAATTTAGAGCTTACACTTTATTAAAGATAATAGTACTAAGTTACAGATGTTGATGGTCCTTCCCTAGCAGCTTTAAATTGCCTTGAAAAAGATACAGTTTCTTTAATTAAAAAAGCTGCACAGAGCTAATCCCTCTAGCTGAAAAAAGAAAAGTTTTAAGCAATCTCTTTCTGCTCGCAGAGAGAAAGGCAGACAATACCATAACAGATCAGAAACATAAGCTATAGTGTGCAGCCAGGAGCACAGCAGGGAACTGAATTCTGCTCCGACTGTGTCATTTTTTAATCCCCCATCCAGTTTTCCCCCGTCTGACCTCATGCTGAGATGAAGTTATCAGAGAAGACAGCTTTACTCTTACCAATGAATCCAACCCTGGATCTGTATTATCCTTAGCAGATCAAAACACCGCTTTCATCAAATAGCATTATCTGCATAAAAGGCATGCAATTGCCCGATAATTTCACCCAAACTATGCTATTCATTTAAAGGACAAGAAGAGAAATGGAATTCATTCCTTTGGGGTGGGGTGGCGGGGCAGCAGCGAAGAGTGAGGCTTAGAGAGAGGCAGAGCCTAGACAAGCTAACTTACCCCCTTCACCCATGGGAACTTTTCTGTTTTTAAACACAAAATCCCAAGAAGGGGTCCATTTAAAAGTCCCCCTACTCCACGCTTTAAGATTAATTGTTGGAGCAATTTGGTGCAGTTTGCGTGACAAAAGTGTAAGTTGTGTAGAAAACTGGCAGTGAGAAATTACAAAGCTTGCTGATGCCATTAGCCATGCTTCCCTGAACCCCAATAAAAACATCATATCCAGTAAAATTGGAGAAGCATAAGAATTAGCTGAACAGTTGGATGGAGTTTAACACAACCTTGCGTGGGCGGGGGAGGTGATCCTCCTGGAAGATCTTTCTACGCATCATGAGAAGTCTGAATCCTGAGGCTGGGAAGACAAAGATGTATCACACAATTTTGAGTGGATACTTTGGATAATATTTAAGAAACCTGAGGACTGGAGATGAAGCTCTTTTTTGATTTAGAAAATACTTTAGCCTCCTTGAGATTTTCTTTTCCATTTTATGTTGAAATAGTGTTCTCATTTGCATTGTAGATTGTATAAAATGTTATAATGGGATTCTCTTTAATGGATCCTAACTCCTTATTGAATGACATCAGTTGTTTTGCTCAGGGTATCCTGATAGGTTAGAGCAATCAGACGAAACCATTTGTGTCAAGTAAATGGAATTACTAAAAAGTACTAAAACTCCCGTGTGGGTGTGGGTGACCTATTAGGTATATGTTAATATCCTTTATAGTATGTGTTACTCACCATACTTTTAATGATTCGCTTGAAAATGTAACTATTCTGCTCAGTTCTTTCAGAATTTATTCTGTAGACGGACCCTGTAAGAAATCCAGCTTAATGTCTACCCTTCCATCACCCCGACAACAATTAAGCACAAAAACATGTAAGACAAACAATCAGGACTGCTTGAAGAAAAAAAACCCAAAAAACATTAAAACAGTTTGCACCAGACGGAGGCTAGGAATACTCCTGGGAATTCATGAGCCAGGTGAAGGGGCAAGAGTTTCCCCCCTTGAAAGAAACACAGAAATTAATCATGGCATATTTGTCATCATTGGCATTTTAATTACATGTATGTATTCTCTAAAGCGTTGAAGTGTAATTAATAATTGGGTATTTTTTTCCATACCAACTTCCTGAAACTACAACTCAATACCCAAGTGTTCTGAGGCTAACTGTCTGTATATATATATATATATATATATATACGGTCTACTGAGTAGTGAAGTTTGAATTCATGTTTCCAAAATAGAGCTTCATGACATACAAATTATCTTAAATTTAATGTGATTAAGCATTAAACGATGGTATTTCCTTGAATTTAATGACAGTACTATTTTCATGTCAAACTTGATTACAAGAACCAGCTTTCAGAGTGAACTGTTTAAAATCCCAAATCATTAACAGATCATTTAGGGTTCAGTCCCAGAAAACTTCTTGTCTGTGAAATATCAACTAAAGACATGGAAGCAGAGAGGGGAGTTTCACATTCTGCCCACAAACGTGTGCAGTGTGTGTGAGACTGATTTTAGAAGAAGTCAGAATTTTGTCCGCAAACGCTGGGAGAGAAAAGCTGTTTACATCATCAACACCACCGCGACTCTCAACATACACGTGTAATTTAGGTTGTAATTCATGCTCGTATACTATTTCCTCAAAATAGCAAAGCACATCATGGACCGCTACACCCATTTGAAGTGGAGATAGTGAGAAAACGGACTTCCTCAAGACTTTAGAACATTTCAGTGCAACATAGGATTTTGATCTTTTACTCTTTACTTTCACTCCAAGCCTGTGTTTGATTCCGACCGATTTCTCTCAGAGATTGCAACTGGATCATTCATAAATACTGATTTCAGAAGTAAATTCAATCACAGTCACATGGGCTTGTGTTCTGGAAGGCTAAGCAATCATCTTCGTGGGTTGTGGAATTGTTTGTTTTAAACAGCACTACTCTCAGAATATAAGCTGCCCACATGGGGCAGAAAAAGTTATTTCTAACATTTTGGGTATTCTCTCGACTGAAACTTTGGTGCACTTTGCTTACACTACATTAAGACCGCAGAGCCTGGTTTTCTCTGTAGCGTAATACATTACTAAGAGAGGAGAGTTGTAGATTAAGGCCATGAAAAGGCTAAAAGACTCAGATTGGAATAAAGCAAGTTCTGACAAGGCTGTAAGGTCTGATTTTTCGTTTCTCTGATGAAGATGTAGCTCTGGGTTTTGTTTGGCTCAGGGAAGAATGGAAGGAGCCTGGCATTTCTGGAGAAGATTGGGAGAAAGAAGAATCTGGCCTGGGCAGATCCTGTTTACTGGCCACTTCTTTCCTAGTGCTTGCCTCCAAATCCAGCACTTTTAATCCATGAAATCTATGAAAGAGCAGGATGTACCTTTCCCCTCTTTTACCCTTGGATAAGATATCTAGGAGAAAAAAAAGTAGGCCATGAGAAGATTATGAGCTCAGAGTCTATAAAGAGGGAGGAAATTGGCAGAGGGAGAATCTGAGTTAGAGGAAAGCAAAGGAAGAACAAGCTTACGCTGAAGATAAACTTCAAGGATGGTGGGAGGAAAAGAGGGAGCCCGTGAGAGCCCTGGGTCCGGGTCCTCGCCTGATGCTCTGCTGTACGGAGTCTCTCCATTTGCACGGATGAGTAAGTTCTGGACTCCCGCCTCCAGAGTTTGCTGTGTTACTTAGAAACTAGATTTGAATCAGACCCGGGCACAAGTCATATCTATTTTCACACTTACTAGAAATTGACCTTTAGGGGGTAGGGGAGGGAAGGATTGGGAGTTTGGGATCAACAGATGCAAACTAGTATATAGAGGATGGATAAACAACAAGGTCCTACTGCAGAGCACAGGGAACTATATTCAATATCCTGTGATAAACCATCACGGAAAAGAATGTGAAAAAGAAGATATATCTGTATAACCGAGTCACTTTGCTATATAAAAGAAATTAACACAACATTGCAAATCAACTATACTGCAATACAATTTTTTACAAAAAGAGATCAACCTTTATAGTATTTTGAAGATTTTGATAATAAAGAGGTTCCATATTAAAATTTGATGATTATCTTGATAATAAACGGGCTGACAAAATCTGCAGTAGTCCGAGACCAATGTTTTTCTAATTGTGACCTTTAAACCACGTGTATCAGAATCACCTGGGGGTTCTTAATAAAATATACATTCCTGAGCCCCACCTCGGCTCTGTGGAATCAGAACCTTCAAGGATGGAACCAATAAATCAGCATTTTTAACACGCTTTCCAGAGCATTCCTATGTACAGGGAAGTCTGAGAAGTATTGCCCTGCGCTAAATGCTTTACATAACGCAACTAGGTATTTCAGTTTTTGTCATTAGCCTATTCAAGAGAAGTTGATGCAAGTAAATCTAGTTGAATTATTTTCAAAAGTGACACATTCCTATTTAAGGAAGAAACCCAAATTCACAGAATGAAGAAGGTGAGAATATCTGTCTGAAGAAATTCCAGCTGAAAATTCAGTAACACTTCAAAGTTGGATTTTGAATCATTCTTTCCAAGAGTAGAAAAATCAGTGAGTTATAAGTTGAGATAGCATTTTTCTATGTGTCTTAATGGTTGGATTACTGAGTACAAATTTTGGCTGACTACATTGTTCAATAGTAAATGTATGATTCTAAAATTATGTAGAGTTTGAATGAATCTTTAAATATGTATTAGTTCTATTTATTATCAGAAATTAAAGAATTCTTTGTGTGAGATGGAATAGGACTGATTCAACATGTACAGCTTTTAATAGAAATCAAGAATAGATATGTCCAAAAAATTAAGAGCTGTCTTTGGAAGCGAGGCATTTTACAGGTCAGCATCCCAGGCTATCTCTCCAGGATGGTTCTCAGAAGTACCGCTCTTGCTGAAAGCCCTTAAATTTTTAACATAAAGCATTCTCTCTACCCTAGCATCACTTCCTTCTTTTGCAATGACTTGTCTCTGAAGGATGTGACTTTCAACGAAGAAGTACTATTATTATACGTAAGGATGTGATCTTGTTTCCCCTTACTTTACAAATTTAAAGTCCTTATTGTGAATAGTGGGGGAAGACATTCAAATAAGTCTTTTTTTATATTGTCTTAACTGCTCGTTAGTATATCATTAGTACGCCTGGTTCTCATTCGGCCCTTCCTCCTACCCCGCTTCACCTTACCTGCATGAGTTCTTTCTTGCAGACAATGTGCTCAGCACTTAACATGCATTATCTCCTGTAATTGTCATAACAACTTCAAAAATAGTTACTTTATTTCCCCCATTTTAAAGATGAGTTCATTGCAGAGTAAGTAATTTGGCCAAGAGCCAGGATTGCTAACCCTGATTCCAGGGCCCAAACACTTAACAATGACACCTATTTCTTCCTTACTGGAAACAGGAGGAATAGAACCAGTTCTGATCATAATTTAGTTTACCTTTTATACATGTACACAAAATCATGTACACACAGAAATACAAAGTCAAAATGAATACAAAGCTTAATGAAAGAGAAATGCCTCTTAAAACAAACACAACTCCGATGAGAATTCCACAAAGAAAACACCTTTTTCTGTTGCTTGAGTCTGTTTTTGAGAAAAGTTAATTATTTTACAATGTGAAAAAAATGAACTCGACAAAACTTTAAATCCTGTTCCACAGCAAGCTTATTCATCTTTCTTTATGTGTAAACAGATTTACAATAAAAATTGCTCCCAATATTTTATAATCCCTTTATCTATATCTATAAACAAAATTACTGCAACCGTCAGCACATGTATTAAAATAATGGCTTAAGGTTACACTTGCAGAAGATTTCAGTTCTCTCTTGAGAACTGAATGATGATTCTCTCTTCAGTAACTAATCTCCACAGCATAGAGTTAAATCACTATTTTAAGGTCTGGATATAATAAACGTTTTGAATGATAAACATTTGTGACTCTGATGAAAATTTTGCAGGAAGGCTGTGACTGCTCCACTGGCCTTTAGCTTGTAGAAGTTGGTAATTGTCTTTAGAGGAGCAGGAAAGTTAAGAAGGGCGACTTGTAAGCTTGCTGCTACTTGAAATTACAAATCATTGAAAACCTGTCCATGAGAACACCTTGGGGAGTAAATGTGGATAATAATGGTGTATGTGTGGTTGCAAAACAATAATGAACCTGTCTAATCAACTGTTCTGAATAGCAGTAGATCACAGTAGAAGGAAAAATACACATCCTTATTGACCCTTTGTGCATTCTGTTACCCATAACTCTTCCCAAAGGCAGAATTTAATATAAATAACTGAAACTGGAGTATAAAGTAAGCCCATTATCTTTGCTTCTTTATGGATATGATATATTATGATGGGAGGGTTATTTTATTTTATTTTTTTTAATTTGAATTTTTATTTTATTATTTTTAAAAATGTAATTAATTAATTAATTTTTGGCTGCGTTGGGTCTTTGTTGCGGTGCGTGGGCTTCTCATTGTGGTGGCCTCTCTTGTTGCAGAGCATGGGCTCTAGGCGCACGGGGTTCAGTAGTTGTGTCACGTGGGCTCGGTAGTTGTGGCTCACGGGCTCTAGAGCGCAGGCTCAGTAGTTGTGGCATATGGGCTTAGTTGCTCCACAGCATGTGGGATCTTCCCGGACCAGGGCTCGAACCCGTGTCCCCTGCACTGGCAGGCGGATTCTTAACCACTGCGCCACCAGGGAAGCCCCAGGAGACTTATTTTAGAAAGGACTTAAAGAACAGACTCATATTCATAAATCAAAAAAAGAGTGAACTATGGCCTGATCTCACTTTATTAATTTTGGTTATCTTCATAATGGATGCATATTAGTACAGATAAAACGTATTTTGTTGTGCTCCTTAATGACTGATAAACTATTATATTATTGATTGTACTGGGCACATTAATTTTACACGTACGGACAGGCCATATGTTGAGGATTAAGTTACAGAAAACAACCTCTTTGTCTCCTCCAGTTCCCACCACCTTTAGATTTTACACTTATGTCAACACAGTTCATGTCATAGAGAGCTACTGAAGGGATTAGATTAGTTTATGAAGACGGCCATGGCCAAAAATCCACTTGATATGCCAAAGATCACTATCACCACCAACAAACTGAACTATTTGCCAAGTAACAATTTCATTTCATCCTGGGGTTAAATCTACCACACAAGAAGGAACAGAAAGTCTTCGCAATATCAACTTATGTCACAAGATGTTGTGAGAATCAAATGAGGTAGCATTTAAAAATTTTAAAGGTTTCCATGCAGTTTATAATTAATATCTTTCATTTATCTAACCAAGTACTGTTCTTCCAGTTCAACTTATGTAGTAAAAACCAAAGTGAATATAACGTATTTTAGTCATAGGCTTAATGTGATGATTTCTGTGAAGTGATGCTACAAGTCTTCTAGGTTTGTCTTAATTTTAAACATTTATTTAATACCACCTGCACAGATATGAAGGTGAGAAAAAGGTATACAGGATTGAAAAATGGGTTCTCTCTTCTTGCAGTGATACATGATGTTGAGCCACTGTGCTCATTCAATAACTACTTCTTTTAATTAGTGAAGAAAATGTGCAACTTGGCTGAGTGCACTGTCTCGGACGAGGCAAGCGGACTTCTCAAAAAGTGGCCTCCGTGGTGGTTGATATAAAACCTTAATTTATTACACTATTACTCAAACCCATGGTAGAACATTTTGGTGACTGTTAACACTATGTGACTATTAATCAGTTATAAAAAGAAATGTGATTTGTATGTGTATGAGTTTGATTCATTTAACCTTACTAGTATTGATTTTCTATGGATTATCTTTTTAATATCAAATTTTGGTGAGAATACCAGCAAAATATTTTTTTTTTATGTTTATCTAGACAAACTGCTTTGCAGGTTAGTATTTTAAATCAGTTAAACCTTTATCTGAAGGGGTCATCATTTCTTTAATTTGGATAAGTTAAATTGGACCCAAATCCTTGATTTCAATTAAATTGTACATTATTTTTGTAATCATGATTTCTCAGACCACTCTCTCCATTTGAAGTATATTTAAGAAAAAAGTTTGCTTTGCCTAAATTTAAAAAAAAGATACAATCTAATTTGGAGTGGTGAGCTATTCTGATTATGGTTTTGTTTCTTTGCAATATTATGACTAGATTAGAAACTTTACAATAGGAAAATTACTAGCCAACTCAATATAGATTTATATATTTGGAGATACCACAGATATATCTGTATATTCATGTGTGTATTTGTTTGTGTATATGGATGAATAGATAGATAGATATGTCTGTATATCTATATTTCTTAGTATAGTCTTATACTTTGCCATTGTTTTAAAATAAACTAACAGTCTCTTGGCAGCATTTACTCCCGGATGCTTTAAAAATAATGCAGTTAAGAATTTACCTTCTTTTTTCTCAATTTACTATTTTCTTAATACATATTTACACCTGTAAAAAATCAGTGCATCACTGAGAACTTTCAGTCTGATATATAATATAAAGTATAATACCATTCTTTTTGTGAGAGTCACTCTTCCATTACCCTTTTTTGGTTATCCTTTTATACCGAGAGCTTTTAAATTCTGGGTTTTCCCTGATTGGTGACATGTTGTATACTCTTTCAAACAAGGTGGTTCTGCTGATGCATTCAACAATTTCAGTTATTTCACTTTGTAACTTTTTGATCATATTCAATATTACCCCTTAAAATTTTTTGATACTTCTTCTTTAGCAAGCAAGAATTCTGAAGAGTGAATTCTGATTAATATTAAACAACATAAATTTGTCTATTTGTAAAAAAACCTATGTCCATATTTTCCTTTTCTTTGTATTACACATTATGGAATAGAAGTAGATTTCCACATCTGTAATATAAATATTCTAAGCTAAGCATGTTTAGGTGCTAGCTCACAGTATGTATGCTTAACACAATTTATCTGCTACTTACTGCTTTTCTAAAACTATTTGCTTTAGCAACATTTTTTTCAATAAAATAATGGTATTGATTTTTCAGTAAGGAATGGTATTTATTATGTGAATTCAAAATGACTTGATAGTGATATACTCTGTGGAATGCTAGCTGGCTATCACCTGGGGATGTAACCCTTATTCTCATTTTTTCCAAGTGCTTTGTTGCCACAGATTTTGCTGGGTAACCTTAAATTAAGGCATTTTCCTCCCTGATGACCTGGTGTAATTTTTTTATAATGTGAATAATTGTGATGACAGAATTAATTTGAGTATGAAAATATGAGGAAAGAAGTCATTACATTTAACTCAAATTAATTGTTAATTTTGTGAAAGTAGATAGTATGAGCAAACTGAAATTTAGAATGTCAATTCCAAGCTAGTTTCTTGAGTTAATTTTTGAGTTTTTCAAGGGCTTAATATAATGTGAGGTATGATTTAAAAAGTAACAATTATTATTTGATGATAAACTAGAAGAATAAAATACTTAATTCTAGTCATATACGTATACATGTATATGTGTGTATATATGTATATGTACACACATATATACTTTAAATGAGGATTTCCAAAATTCTCAGATTTACTAACTAGATTCTTATTGTTATACCACAGGGTGATATCTCATTTTGGATATGCAGAAAGAGAAAAATCAGTTAATACTGAGTTGTTCTCCTTAAAGAAAACTTGAATCTCAAGTTTCTTTTAACAGGGAAAAAGGAACAATTAAAGGGATATTTTAAATTACTGAAAAAGAAAAAGTACACCCAAACTCAAATTTTATTAATAGCTCTTCTGCTAATAGCGTAATTACAGATGACACTAAAAAATTCCTACACAGAAAAAAGTATAAAAAGGTAACATCTATTATAACAGGGAAATGAATTACCATATAAAAGAGGGCTTTTTAGTTTTCCTACAGATTTTATTCTGTGGCTCTTTTGACCAAAATGAAAAGGCAAAGCATTATTAACAATACTATTTGGTAATGTAGACTGAGGAACTATTTAGAAAACATTACTATAATTACTAAACAAACCTATAATTCTTTATACTATATATTATTGGTTTCAAGTTACCACAATCTACATAAACTAAAATTCTGCTTAAAGCAGCTTAAACTTTCTAAAAACAAATTAATATTTTTCACCTAAAGCAAATATTTATTTAATAACTTATATTTGACTTATAATACATATCCTGCCTAATTTATATGCAATTTCCTTAATATTCAAATTTGGTCTCAGTAAAATATACTTTAGTAAAAGAAAATTGACGAAGAAAAACAAGAGTACTGCAATTTTTTTCCCATCCCAAGTTAATATCCCTTTCGAAATATCCCAGTTTGCATGCTATATAGACTACGTAAAATTTAAAACAAAATTTTAAAAGCATTGCTTACTTGATGACTTCGTTTTTGAAAAAGAGTGTTTCAGTAAACTTTGTCCTGCTTCAGGAGAAAAGAGCTCCTTTTAAAAATGCAGCAAATAGTTTCGGCATGATCTTTTCCTTTATGTTTTATTTAAAATGTTAATGGAGTAAATCCACAATTCACATAATTTACTAGGAAACACTTTTGTTCCAAATAATGCATTGTAAGAACAGTGATATACAGGCAAGTCCCCTTAAAGAACATGCATCAATTCAGTTCCCTTTTGAAGCATATTGCAAATGCCCTCTAACAGGGCACAGCAACATTACATAAATCATCTTATATGAAAAATTAACATGACATCAAATATTTATAAATATTAATGTGTATGTTAATATAACCAAAGCTGTAACAAACAATCATAACCTTGCCAAGTTTCCTAGGACAGGCGCCGCTGATAATGATATCCATTATCTCTGGAGGAACGCACAATTATGAAAGTTATACACAGGATGCTATGTTCTTAGCTGCTTTTAAATTTATCCATTAAATGTCTACCTTATATATGATATTAACCCTTTACGTACACATTCTTAAGAAACGGAAAGGCAGTTCTTGTATCTTAAAGATCATTTTTACTTAATCATTTACATGGAAAGTCCCTGATTTTTCATATGACTTTATGCATAATTGGAGTATACGGTATCCTACAAATTAATTCACTTGGATTCTTCTCATCAACATGCATTTAAGTCCACATATGCATTTAAGCATATGTATGCTACACCTTGTTTAAGAAAGCCACCCTTTGCAAAGATGGATTTGAGGTTCTGAAATGTAATATGCTATGCTATCTCTACTCTGCCCAGGAAAGTTCTCTTTCAAAGTGTCTGTGCTAAGAATAGGGTGAGAGTCAGTAATTCCTGGGCCTGACCGAACATGGGGATGTCAAGTCCATAGGCAGAGTTTTTGCTCAGACCCTATGGGATCCATGGGTCATAGGCATGGTCCTCCAGCAAAGTTTTATTTGGGGTTCCTTTTTCAGATTCAGCAGCATCAGCAGGTATGGTTAATTTAGTCAACCAGCACTAAAACAATGTGATTTCAGATGAGAGGGGAAAAAGGGCCATCATTTTGTATAAGTGCCCCTGCTGCAGGCTCAGTCAAATCAGGTTCGGAATCCAACAGGTTTTCAAGGGCAAAGCAAGAAGATAACTTTGAGGACAAACATACTTTTGGGTTGAAGATGCTTTGCTTCCCCGAATGAGAGCTCAGTAAGAAGCCTCCTGAGCCCACCCGCCTAAATCTGCCCCCAGCTAGCAGGTTCTTCATTGTAAAGCACCCAATTTCTATTTCCAGTCTGACTCCTCAGTGTTACAAATAGACTCTGCTTTTGTGGTGCTGGACTCTGGACAGAATCTGTTCTTTGTCACTTACGGCGGGGACGGGTTTAGCTGTGGGAAGTGGGGAAGAGGTGTGAGCCCTGTTTCTACTTTAAAGATTTTTGTCCATTTCTTTGATCTAGGCTTCTGTTTGGGGCATTTTTTTTCTGGATAACAATACTAACTCAGCTTATTTTACTCTCTGAAAAAGAAAATATATAATGCGTAATGTCTCAAGTGGTCCAAAAATGCCACCCAAAATACCTTCCAGTTACAGATTCATTTTACTGCAAATCGTTAAAAATATAATAGACTTTAGATGGGATGTTAAGCCTAATACACACTTTAGTACTAGTTGTCTTAATCATATAAGGGATCAAGACTTACTTAACTGGTATCATTCTACAGTGGGTCAGAATTTTGAATGGGATGCAAAAGGGTCAATTTGCAGACTAGATGTTACTTTGTTACTTATTGATTTAAACATGTGTTTTATAGTCTTTCAAATCCCCCCAAAATATGTTATCATATTTGCTATCAGTAATTTTACCCTCTTATCTATATTATCATATCATTTATTTTTTGGCCATTATCCCAAATAGTTATTTCTTTCATCTTAAAGAAAAGAAAGCTTTATCTTAACTTCTCTGCCATCTGCTGCCTCTTTTAATTTAATTAATTATTTTTGCTTTCCCTGTAGAAAAAATCCATAAAGGATTGCCTCTACTTGATGTCTCCAAATGCTCTGCTCCCATCTTCCTTAAATCCAGTCAAGCTTTTATCCACAGAAGCCACTCTTGTCGAGGCAGCCCAGGATCTCTCCACCTAAATCCCAAGGTCAGTCCTCAGTCTTCATTTTACTTGAATCCATCAGCAGCATTTGACATAGTGTATCACTTCCCCCTCCTTAATACACTTGCATTCACTTGGCTTTCAGGACACTGTATTCTGATTTCCCTCCTACTTCACAGGCCACTCCTTTTCAGGTCCTTCACGGATTCTTATCCCCAACC
This sequence comes from Eschrichtius robustus, assembly GCF_028021215.1. Lineage (NCBI taxonomy): Eukaryota > Metazoa > Chordata > Mammalia > Artiodactyla > Eschrichtiidae > Eschrichtius > Eschrichtius robustus. The sequence continues at coordinate 818,795 of NC_090844.1, forward strand.
TTTTAATTGTGGAGGGCCCCAGGGCTCAGCCCTTCTTCCTCTTTATATTTCTAGATTCATCCCTTGAACTCTCTAGTCTCAAAACTTCAGTACCATTTATGTGCTGGCAACTTCCATATTTATATTTCCACTTCAGATCTCTTTCTCTCTCTCCTTAAATTCAGATTCATGTATGCAATTATCTACTCGTCATTTCTACATGGTTGCCTAAAGACGCAATTTCAAGTAAATATGTGTGAACAAGAACTTCTGAATTCTAAAATCTACTCTTTTTGCAATCTTTCCAATCTCAGTCAATGGCCACTCCAACACTTCCAGTTACTCTGGTCAAAACCCTTGGTGGGGGGCTTCCCTGGTGGCACAGTGGTTAAGAATCTGCTTGCCAATGCAGGGGACATGGGTCCGAGCCCTGGTCCGGGAAGATCCCACATGCTGTGGAGCAACGAAGCCCATGAGCCACAACTACTGAGCCTGCGCTCTAGAGCCCACGAACCACAACTACTGAGCCCGCATGTCACAACTACTGAAGCCTGCACACCTAGAGCCCGTGCTCCGCAACAAGAGAAGCCACCGCAATGAGAAGCCCGCGCACCGCAACAAAGAGTAGCCCCCGCTCGCCTCAACTAGAGAAAGCCCGCACGCAGCAACGAAGACCCAACACAGCCAAAAATAAATAAACAAACAAACAAACAAACAAACCCTTGGTGGTCATATTTGATGCCTCTCTTTCTCTCACTCCCCTCTTCTGATCTATTAGGTAATACTTTTTTAGCTCTACCTTAAAAATATATCCAGATTCGGACCTACTCTCCATTTCAATCACTCTTATGTTGAGCCACAACCATCTTTTGCCTGTATTATTGCAATAGCCTCCCAACTATTCTCTCTCTATCTGCACTTGCCCGCCCCTAACTATGTATTCTCAACTCAGCGGCCAGAGTGACCCTTTCAAAATATGTCAGATGATGTCATGCCTTTGCTGGAAATCCTGCAATGCTTCTACCTGTCACTCAGCACAAGAGCCATGGTCCCTATAATGACTTACGAAGGCCCCACATGATCTGAACACCTGTTACCTCTTTGACCTCAGCTTCTAGAATCCTTCCTTTTCATTCCACTCCACAGTTTCCTTGCTGTTCCTTAAACACACCAGGCAAGCTTACTTAAAGTCTTTATTCAAATTTCTTTTTCTCAGGGAGGCTTCATTTGAAAAAAGCCCTGTTTAAAATTGCAAATGGCTCCTCCCCCATCCACTGGTACTCCTGGTCTCATTTACCCTGCTCTACTGGATATTCTACTGTATGTATTCTTTTCAAATTTAGGTGTAAGTCTACCTAAATATTAACAAGATCTGTAGTAGGAGAAATATGCAACTGGTGAAAGATATCAAAGAAGCAATAAATAAATGGAGAGATATTCCATGCTAATACACAGGAAGACTCAATATTGTCAAGATGTCAGTTCTTCTCAACAGGATCTATAGATTCAGCACAGCCTCAGTCAAAATCCCAGCAAGATTTTTGTGGATATTGACACACTGATTCTAAAGATTATGTGGAGAGCAAAAGGCCCTGAATAACCAACATGATATTGAAGGAAAAGAACAAAGTTGGAGGACAGACACTACCCAACTTCAAGACTTACCATAAAGCTACAGTCATCAACACAGTGTGGTCTTAGAAAAAGAATAGAGCAATAGTTCAGTGGAACAGAATAGAGAGTTCAGAAATAGGTCCACATAAACGTAGTTATCTGGTCTTCAACAAGAGAGCAAAGGCAATACAAGAAATCAAAGAGAGTCTTTTCACCAACTGGTGCTGGAACAACTGAACATCCACATGCAAAAACGTGAATCTAGATATAGTCCTTACACCTTTCCCAAAAATGCACTCAAAATAGATCACAGACTAAATGTAAAACACAGAACTACAAAAGTCCTAAAAGATAACATAGCAATAAACCTAATATTCTAGGATATAGGGGTGACTTTTTAGATACAACATCAAAACCATGATCTGTGAATGAAGTAATCGATAAGCTGGACTTCATTAAAATGAAAAACTTCTGTTATGTGAAAGACAATGTCAAGAGAATGAGAAGTCTAGCCACAGACTTGGAGAAAATATTTGTAAAAGACTGTTATTTAAAATATACAAAGAGGGTAGGATAGGGAGGGTGGGAGGGAGGCACAAGAGGGAGGGGATATGGGGATATATGTATACATATAACTGATTCACTTTGTTATATAGCAGAAACTAACACAACATTGTAAAGCAATTATACTCCAATAAAGATGTTAAAAAATATATATACAAAGAACACTTAAAACTCAATAATAAGACAATTAACAACCAGATTAAAAAATGGGCAAAAACCTGAACAGACATCTCACCAAAGAAGATATACAGATGGCAAATAAATATATGAAGGAATGTTCCACATCATATGTCATTAAGGAACTGCAAATTAAAACAACAAGATACCACTACACACCTATTGGAATGGTCAAAATCCAAAATGCTGACAACACCAAATGCTGGTGAGGATGTGGAGCAACAGGAACTCTCATTTACTCTCATTCTCACCATTATTAATTTTACTTAATAGAAAATGTTTCTTATTTATACATCAAATATACACTATATATGTGTACATGTATATACAGAAATACATTTTTCAAGGAAAATTATTTTATATATGCACATATTATACAAGCAATCTTTAGGGTAAATTCCTCCATCCCACCCCAAATTTATACCTTCTTATATGGAACTCAGTAGTATGGCTATTTTGACAATGATCAAGAAAAAAAGAAAGGAAGGAGGAGGAGAAAGAGGAGGAATTGTTTTGAGTGGTTTAAATAGTTATTCAAAAGTTCTCAGGCTAAATTCTATGCATTTCACTCATAAGAACTTCTATGTTCTTTCTCAGCAACTTTTACTTTGTAGATAACTCTAACAAACTTGATTACATGGCTTTGAAATGTGTAGTGGTTTAGATACAGAAAATCAGAGTCAACCTATAGGCATTGAAAAGAGGAATGCTGAACAAAAAAATATTAAAAGTAGACAGAGGTACTCAAAAAAGCTGGGTTGTCTGACTTCAGCTGATATAAAAGGGAACTATCTTCTTGGAAAGTCATTGTGCAATATTTATAATGATGGCCCTGCATCATTAGAAGTTTAAATTATGCATATATCCTCAACATATTCTGGTTAAGAAATTAGGAAGCAGTTCACTTAGGTAATGCCTCATCAAAATGGTTAAAAGTAGCAAGAGTGATTCACTTCCTGATGTTTTCAGAGTATAAAAATGTGACTTTCATTCATTCTCTCCCCTCTCCCTCCCTCCTCCCCCCACACACACTTGATTTTATTTATAATACTTCTTTGGTGTTTTGACTTGTTTCAGACTAACTTTGCTAGCATGGTGTGGGTTTATATTTAAGAAAATACAGATATAATGAGATGCTAGTTCCTTGAGAGTAATCCAACATTTTCACCGATATATTAAAAAATGAATTGGGCATATATTCATTATTCATTTAAGTCCAGTCAACTCTCAATTATCTCTGGTAATAGAGAGTAAGGACAGAATGAACAGATGAAATCTATTCCTAGTCCCCAAACACAACTTTCAATCTTCTCTCTCTGAGTTCTTTACAAGACAGCAATGCTTCCTTTCCCCTTCTTTGTAGGCTCATTTCAATTGTGGAATGACCTTAAGAAAAACAACCCAAGAGAGAAAAAAAAGCAAAGCACAGGATGATCTCTTAAATCCTCTGCTAAAATTAAGATAACAAATAAAATCTTTAATGACTTATCAGAGGAAATGAACTGGCATGATTTTTCAAATATTGTCTCTGCAAGTGTGGGTCACTTAACAGATAAAACAGTTGATTGTCCTTTATTAAACTGCACCAACTATTTTGCAAACCATTTAATCATTTTAAAAGCCGGCTTTAAGCATATGTGTCTTAACTTTCAGAAGAGCAGTTAGATTTTAAAATGTGAATATCTTTATACATTTTATAGTTTGCAGATGAAGACAAGGGAGTCTTTATTTAATAACACTGTCAAACATGGAATTAACAAAGTCTTACAGACATGCCATGCCATCCAGATTCTCAGCATTAGAACAGGCTTCGTAGCTGTTCCTTAACTAGCAATAATATTGACCTTTTTACTAAGTGTGAACAGCATTTATTCAACACAGAATCAATACTGAACTGAAACTCCAAGGTCTTAGCAGCTAATTCTAAAGAACATCACTCAGTAGAGATTCTGGGATGGTGATTAGCATAAATGCAAAAATGAAAAGATCCTGTACACAAATGTGCTCAGATTTGTATACAGTTTTATATTTGATAGTTACTGAACACTGAGAAAAAAGGGAACCAGAACTTGAAGGCTGATGTTTTTTCCCTTTGAAAAGAGTAAAATAAAATCCTTTCAGACACACAACAGAACACTATAATCTAATACCTGTTGTGCTGTGGGATGTCAATAGTCATTGATTACTTTCTTTTTGAAGACCCAGTGAAATCCTAAAAACTAGCATTAACTTTGTTGTTACAAAGGGTCAGAGTATTTTAAAACACTATTACCGATGCTGCTTTTTTTTTATTATTATTATTCATCTGAAGAACCTAGTCAGATGCATATTGTATACAAAATTCTGTGTTCCCCACAAAGTGATGAAGGGAGGGAAGAGAGATCAGTTTATGAATGTGGCTCCAAGAAACTGCTCTGGAAGAGAGGATAATGCAGCTCATCTGGGAGGAAGTCCAATTGACAGTCATGTCAATGTGGTCATGTTAGTAGATAGTCAGATATTTGGAAGGAAAGAGAAAAAGATAGTAATTGTATTAATATAAAAATAGAAGAAGGAAAAATAGGTATGGCATTGTATATGATGGATAGAATTTTTCTAGCTTTATAGATAGAACTTTTAGCACTGAGAAAATGTGTTATTTGCGGCCCAGCCTGGGGTCTATGTGCTCTAGAGGATAAACTGATTTAAATGTTAATTCTATTGACAATAGATTTTTAACTGGTCCTTCCTCTATTACTCCATCTCTCTGGGACTGTCTAGTACAACAAAGAGAACTTGGATATTCTGCCCTATCCTGAGTTATGCCAAGCTTTCTCCATTGGGAACACTTCCAGACTCATTTTACAAGGCCAGCATTATCCTGATACCAAAGCAAGATAAAGACACTACAGGAAAACTACAGGCCAATATCCCTGATGAACATAGATGTAAAAATTCTCAACAAAGTACTAGCAAACCTAATTCAATGGCACATTAAAAGGACTGTAAACCATGATCATACACCTGGGATGCAAGGATGGTTCAACATACACAAATCAATAAATGTGATACAGCACATTAATGGAATGAAAGGTTAAAATTATATGATTACCTTAATAGATGCAGAAAAAGCATCTGACAAAATTCAACATCCTTTCTTGACAAAAACTGTCAAATTGGGTATAAAAACGTACCTCAACATAATAAAGGCCATATATGACAAGCCCACAGCTAACATCATACTCAATGATGAAAAGTTGAAAAGCTTTTCTTCTGAGATGAGGAATGAAACAAGGGTGCCCACTCTCACCACTCCTATTCCACATAGTACTGGAATTTGTAGCCAGAGAAAGTAGCCAAGAAAAATAAATAAAAGGCATCCAGATCAGAAAAGAAGACATAAAACTGCCTTTATTTGCAGAAGACATGATATTATATATACAAAACCCTAAAGACTCCATGAAAAAGCTCTTAGAACTAATAAACTAATTCAGTAAAGATGCAGGATACAAAATCAATATAAAAAAATCAGCTGTGTTTCTATACACTAACCATGAACTACATGAAAAAGAAATAAAGAAAATGATCCCATTCACAATAGCATCAAAATTAATAAAATGCTTAGGAATAAATCTAACCAAGGAGGTGAAGTTTTGTACACTGAAAACTATAATACATTATTGAAAAAATTAAAGAAGATAAAAATAAATGGAAAAACATCCATGTTCAAGAAATTAGTATGGAACCACAAGACCCCTCGAATTGCCAAAGCAATCTTAAGAAAGAAGAACAAAGCAGAAGCATCACACTTCCTAGTTTCAAACTATACTACAAAGCTATAGTAATCAAAACAGTATGGTACTTGCATAAAACAGACACATAGACCAATGGAACAGAATCAAAAGTCTATAAATGGATATGGTCAACTAATATTTGACAAGGGAGCCAAGAATACTCAATGGGGAAAAGATAGTCTCTTCAATAAATTGTGTTGGAAAGTGGAAATCCACATATAAAAGAATGAAAATGGACCCTTATCTTACATCCCTCACAAAAATTAACTGGAAATGGATTAAAGACTTAAGTGTAAGACCTGAAACTCCTAGAAGAAAACATATGGATAATGGTAATGGTTGATAATGGTCTTGGCAATGATTTTTTGGATATAACATCAAAGCACAAGCAACAAAAGCAAAAATAAAAAAGTGAGACTACATCAAACTAAAAAGCTTCTGCACAGCAAAAGCAACAAAAAAAAAAAAAAAGAAAAGAAAAGAAAAAGTAACCTATTGAATGGAAGAAAATATTTGCAAATCATATATCTGATAAGGGGTTATATCCATAATATATAAAAAACTCATACAACTCAGTATCAGAAAAACAAATAATCCAATTTAAAAAATGGGCAAAGGACCCAAAAAGATGTTTTCTGAAGATACACAAATGGCCAGCAGAGACAGGAAAAGGTGCTCAGCATCACCAGTTGTCAGGGAAATGCAAATCAAAACCACAACGAGATATGTCACCTCACACGTATTAGACTGGCTACCAACAAAAAGACAATAAATTGGGCATATACCCAGAGAAAACCATAATTTAAAAAGACACATGCACCGCAATGTTCACTGCAGCACTATTTACAGTAGCCAGGTCATGGAAGCAACCTAAATGCCCATCAACAGACGAATGGATAAAGAAGATGTGGTACATATATACAATGGAATATTACTCAGCCATAAAAAGGAAGGAAATTGGGTCATTTGTAGAGACGTGGATGGACCTAGAGACTGTCATACAGAGAGAAGTAAGTCAGAAAGAGAAAAACAAACATCGTATATTAACTATGGACACCAAGGGGGGAAAGTAGGGGGGGCGGTGGTGGGATGAATTGAGAGATTGAGGTTGACGTATATACACTAATATGTATAAAATAGGTAACTAATAAAAAAAATAGAATCTTGAACTTCAAAAAAAAAAAAGACAATAAATAACAAGTGCTGATGAGGATGTGGGGAAAACAGAAGCCCTGTGCACTGCTGGCGGGAATGTAAATTGGTGCAGTCACTATAGAAAACACTATGGAGTTTTCTCAAAAAATTAAAACTAGAACTACCGTATAATCCAGCAATTCCACTTCTGGGTAAGGAAATAAAAACATTAACCCAAAAATGTATTTGCACCCCCATGTTCATTACAGCATTATTTACAATAGCCAAGATATGGAAGCAACCTAAGTGTCCTTCAATGAATGAATGGTAAAGAAATGTGACAAATATATACAGTGCAATATTATTCAGCTATAAAAAAAAGAAGAAAATATTGCCATTTGTAAAAACGTGGATGGACCTTGAGGGCATTATGCTAAGTGAAATAAGTCAGACAAAGAAAGACAAATACTGTATGATCTCACTTATATATGGACTCTAAAAACTGTTAACTCATAGAAACAGAGAGTAGATTAGTGGTTGCCAGGAGGGAAGGGGAAAGGGGAAATGGGTGATGGTGATCTAAGCATACAAACTTCTAGTTATAAGGTGAATAAGTTTTCAAAATGTAATGTACAACATGGTGACGACAGCTAACAATACTGTATTGCATACTTGAAAATTGCTAAAAGAGTTGATCTTAAAAGTTTTCAAGACACACACACACACACAAAGACAACTATGTGAGGTGATGGTGTGTTAACTAACCTTACTGTGATAATCATTTTGCAGTTATACGTACATCAAATCACCACACTATACTCCATAAAATTATACAATGTTATATGTCAATTATATCTCAGTAAAGCTGGGAAAAAACAAACCAAAAAAACCCCCATCTTCCATCAAGGGAAGAAAATGAATCTCCTGCAACTACCTCATTGAAATGGGGGAACTGGCTTTAGGTGGTGAACAGTGGAATCCCAAAGGTAGGTTAGGAAAAAGCTCCTTTGTCATCCATCCATAGAAGCATAGCAATCTGGGGGCCAACATCTGTCTCAAAACGTGTTATCCTTCTATTACACATGTATCCATAAACACTTGATCTCTGTTCTTGAATGTGAACATCCTTATTCAATTGAGTAGATGCCCTTTGAAAAGGTGTTCTGTGTTTGGCATGCAAGAATCAGGCCATTCTAGACAAGAGGGTACCACCAGAGGAGTTCTTATGATTTATCATCTCTATGATCCATGAACTGAAAGGCTTTGGTGAGTGAGACCATTATGGTTTATTGCTTCTGGGAGCCGAGTACTACAGAGTATGTGAAGAGAAGCCGGCATTAGTGTCTGAGCGATAAAAATCCCTAAATGCTGACTTACCTGACAGACTAAACTGGCTCTGAAAGAATGCTAACTAAAAAAAGAAAACTTGTAAATAAAGATTTAGAGTCCTTTTATCCCAAACATTTTAATAGAAATCTATATCATTTTCACATGAAACTATGAGGAAAATGGTACATAACTATTTGTATTTCATTATTGGTTGACCTCTTTGGGTTTAGATTACAAAGAAATTGAGGATACCCACAAAAAATGATATGGAAGCTTTCAAAATGCTAACAATATCGCTTTTGCTTCTTAGCTGGTTAAAGGGCCCTGAAATTGTACATTTTCACAAAATCATAGTCTAAAAGTTACTTACTCTAAATAGGTTATAATGGTCTTAAAGTTGCTCTCATCTGGATGATCTATTTGGTCCTCAGATTCAGCCCCATCTCTTCAGGCAAGACTAAATCTAAATTATGCCAAATTGCTGAGTGTCTATTCAATGTTTTTACATCTTTAGAGAATTCCATTATTTTAGTTTGAAAGCACATCAGGCATCATACATAACATCACATATGGGAAGATTTTTCTTATTACTATCAATGCCTCTGCCAAAATTGAAAACCCCATTCCCTCATTCTGGATGAGGCTTTCAAGATCCTTAAAAGAGCAGCTCACATACCTGTATTCTTGAACAGGGATCAGCAAACATTTTCTCTAAAGCACCAGATAGTAAATGTTTTTGGCTTTGCAGGCCAAAGGATCTCTATAGCAACTATTCAACTCTGCCATAGTAGCATGAAAGCCATTACAGACAAGACATAAATGAGTGAACATAGCTGTGTTCCAACAAAATGTTATTCATGGACACTGAAATTTGAATTTCATATAATTTCTACATGTCATGAAATATTCTTTTTTTCCTCTAGCATTTAAAAATGTAAAATCCATTCTTACCTCATGGGCTGTACAAAAAACATGTGGCAGGCTGCATTTGGCACACAGGCCCTAGTTGGCCAACCCCTGTTCTGGAGGATGCAGTTATCAGGATTTCTAAGCCTCACCCACCTATGTTATTTCAGGGGAGAGAGTCATTAATTTTACTTCATTTTCTGTTGTAAATCATCAACACACTTCCTAGCGTACTTTCTGTAACAAGGTCTGGAGGACAAAGGGGAAAGTGAAAATCAGACATCAAGATGGTGTTCCAACTTCAGTCACAAAACCAGGGCAGCTGAGAGGTGCAGATGTAAGCTGTTCCGGACGACATTACTGTAGACACACCTGAGAAGCACTAGTGCATCATTCCAAATCTTGCCTTTATGCGGAAATGCATTGATTTTCTTATAGGGTGTTATTTTTTGAACATTTTAAATCAATTTGGTTGCCTTCATAGTGTGTGAGGTTAAGTGTAGTATTATTCTTTCTGTCATGGTGAGAATGCATCACTATCTGAAACTCTTTGTCTACATTATCCAAATCTCACTGATTCTATATAAAGTATAGCATAATCATAGCATTTGCATTAACCTGATACGAAGTACTTTTTTATCAAAATGTTGGTGGAATCATCCAAAATTACATTTTCCAAATAGGTGCTTTGTAGAATTGGGGCCTAGTATGTTGGCTATGTAAATTAGCTTCAGATTCTAAAGCTAGTATAATTGGCACGCTAACGACTTAGAAATCTTAGTAGACAATAAAATACTTTAGGTATAAGAAGTTGAGTTAAATAGGACCACTAATATGCTTTTTGGACGATAAATTTTCTATTTCATCATGCCACTATAAAAACAAAGGATATGCCTTCGTTTACATAATTAATAATGAAAGTCTCTAAGTTGTTTAATAAGGGGAACATAAACAGTAAGACCTTGGAGATAATATTTTGAGTTATAACTTCCACCCTGTGTGCTTTCTTGGTTTTCTCTTTATCCCACTGTGAAGAGCAGTTGTCCAGTACCTTTGGAATTATTTGCTTCCATGATCCAACCACCCCTCCCCATATTAGCCTCCCAGCTCTTAGAAGTGAGGGAATATGTCTTGTTCATTTCATATTCCCCAGACTGAGCAAAATGCCTATAGTCGTGTAAAGGCTTAATGCATTTCTGAAGAATGAGTGCATTGCATTATCTTGCGAATCAACTTGTCTGGATTAGTTACAAAAAGACACCTCATATTTCTCTATTCTATCTTCGTATACAGGAAATGGTGATTTTGATTCAGTTGCCTTGGCCTGAGAGCTTCAAGGAAACAAAGGAAAAATCTCTTATATCTGAAGTTCCCTTATTGGAGCCTTACCATCAAGACTTCATAATACAGACACTTTAAAGATCTCAGTGTGAATTGCAGCAACCTTAGACACTTGAACAGCAGATAAGATGTCTTCTGTAACTTCTTACGAGCCTGTGGGCGAGGGCAAGATGTGATGGCCGAGGGCTTGGGATAGTGGTAGGGTTATCCATGCAGGCTGGCCGTTTGGTGAGGTTACAAACCAGGCTGTAAGCTGACAGGTCTAAACGGAGATTCAAGCTATTGTAGGGGTTAACACAGGGCGTACAAAGTTATGTCATTTGTTTTACTGGCACTATATATGAGGTGCTTCTCTGATTGTGATAAAGTACAGAAAATGTCAAAACAAACTTAAAGTGACTTTAAGAACCTTGATTTATGCTCCTTGAAAATGCTAAGCATTTTATTGTATTGCACTTACCCATCTAAAAAATGGGTAAAGTAACGACTTAAATATTCTAAGGACTGTGAAACTATTTGGAAATAAGTCCTTTAGATATCCAGTGGCTCTAACTGAACCTGTCTCTTGAAGTTAAGCATCATAAGGAAAAAATCTAAGCCTGAGTACTCAGCAAATCAAGAAACTTCCTATCAGATTTTTATCAACTCATTCAGAATGTGTCATTAACTGAAAAATGGAAAATCTTTTCAGGTGACTGCCCTCCTTTAAAAGGCTACGACTTTGCAAGTTCATAGATGGGTTTATCCTTCGTTGGAATATAAGTTGAGTTTCTGCAAAGGGGCAGTGGCACTTCAATGGGAAAAAGTCCAAACAGTAGAATGTATTTCAGACAGCTGCAAACTAGATGGAGTGGGGTGAGAACTGAAGGTGAGCTAAGAAGGATGGTCCGAGTTCCTGTTCTACATGAGCAAACCTCAGCCTACTCCTTGAGGCTGTATTGTAGCAGGGACCTCCACTTGTACCTTTTCCCTACTCCCAGCTTTCATCCTGGGATATTATCTCATCCTTGGTGTCCTTTGAGCTGGATTACACTTCTGGTTTTATTTCCACACATAGTAGGCCAACTCTGGCAGTCCTGCACAGCTAATACTAATACTTTTACTATTAATACTAGCAAACTTTTACATAGCACTTATGGCCAAGCCTCACAGGTGCTCAGAATTGGATCTGATATTTGACACTTTTGTTAAATAATCCTGAAAACCATAAAAGACTTATTTTCGGTCTTGGGTAATGACTTGGAACCATCTTGAAGAAACAAAATCTGAGCAAACTTCTCAGCAGCCTCAAGCAAAAAGCTCAGCTCTAGAAGATCTGTTTTAGGTGACTAAGATGGCTTTTCCAAAGGCAAAAGTCTGACTCCTGATGGAAGTTACCTTTTGGAAGTGTTTTGCAAAGGGTGGGTATGTAGCTAAGAGTGTAACCTTGCCCTGGAAGAGGTTAGACCTTTGCCCTGGAGGTAATGTTTGTTTGCTTTGGTGTCTTCCACTAGCCAAATAGTAACAATGTGATTTAGGGTGGGAGCTTTGGGTCAACAGACCTAGAGACTGAGATCAGCCATGTGGGTAACCAATCATTCATACCTATGTAATGGAGCTCCAGTAAGAATTTGGAATACTGAGACGTGAGTGGCCTCCCTTGGTTGGCAATACCACATGTGTACCATCACACATCAATACTGGGAAAGTGAGGCATCCTGCCTGACTCCACAAGGAAAGGACCACAAAAGCTCTGTGTTTGGTACTTTCCTAGCCAATGCCCTGTGCATGTCTTCCCTTGGCTGATTTTAATCTGTATTTTTCCCTGTAATAAAACATAACTGTGAGTATAACGACTTTCAGTGAGTTCTATGAGTGCTTCTAGCGAATTATGAAACCTGACAGTGGTTTTGGAAACCTCCCTGAACTTGCAATTGATGTTACAAGTGAGGATGGTCTTGTGTCGAGTGTTCCCTCTAAACTTCATAGTTGGCCAAAAGTCCTTGCAGTGGCCCAGACTCAGCAGCCAGTATCAGAACTCCCTGGGGTGATGGTTTAACATACAGCTTCCCTGTGCCACTCAAAACTACTGAATGAGAATTGGGGGGAGGTTGGGAAGTTGCATGATTAATAAGTTTCCCAGGTGATTCTTAAGGCTCTCTGAAGTTGAGTATCACTGTCCTAGAGAATGAGGACCCAGTCTTAGAAGAAAATAACCTGACCCACAACGAGAAATATGCCAGAGAATCCTGAGCTGCAATCCCAGCATCTTTACCTGTTCAGCTTTCTAGGTAATACCAGGCTTGGAAAATAATCCAATGCGTAAAAGAAGAGCCGAAAGTGATCACCCTGGATGATCTGTTAGTGAAGCCGAGCAGGACCCTGTGGGGCTCCTGGGCATGGGAGGCTTTCTGTCCCCCTCCAGCCTCCAGGACCTTCCCTGAGTTCCAAAGGGCAGATTCGAACAGCTGCTAATCAAGGGAGGAACAGCCAAGAAACCACCTGAGGCAAGATTAAAGGGACCAGAGAAACTCATCAAGAAGATTATCTGAGACCAGATTAGAGGGGTGCAGGCCCTGAACATGTCCTAATCTTGTCAGCAACCCCACCCTTGAACTATTGGTATAAAACTCTTCATTAAATCCACCCCCCCACCCGGTTGGGACACATAGTTTTTTGAGGGCAGGAGCCCACTGTGGCCCCCTTTTCCTGGCAAAGCAATAAAGCTATTCTTTTCTACCTCACCCAAAACTGTCTCTGAGATTTGATTCAGCACCAGTGCACAGAGGCCAAGCTTTTGGCATCATTAGGAAGGCTCCAGCAAAGGGTTATTCCTTTTTCAGTTCTCTGGCTTTTCCCAGTCTTTTTCCAGGTCCCAGGAAAGCAGTGACCAATAAGGTGTGGTGTGGGATTTACCAAAGAAAAGTAGAAGCGGCAGGAGCCTGTTTAAAGGGATCGTGTTGAATAACAAGCACCTGGTCTCACTTGGATTTCTGGTTTTCCAGTCTGAAGTCATGTTTCCCTGGAACACACTGGTTCAGGGAAGATTCTGGGTTCAAGCTAGTGGTGTGCTGGCACTGAAACATGTATGAAAGCTGATTGTGTGTATTCATTCCCAGTCTCACCTTCAGTGATATCACATGGTAGGTTGACATTGGTCATGGCGGGAGTATTTACACCACAGAAATCTGCAAGTTATACAAATGAGGCCCCTGACCCGCTGGTTGTCAAATATTTACCCGCACTTCACTGGTGCAAGCCCAGGCTGGTGCCAAAGGGAGAGACTGATATTTTCTCATCCTTTTGTACCTGCACTGAATAAGAGAGCTGTGACAGACATTCAAAAACCTGCGTCTGACTCTAGAAGAATGCAGAGTGCAATATCTGCAAACAAACCAAAAGGACACCTGATACAATAAAGGTCATTTGCATATCTGTGCCGGTCTGTGAAAGACAGGGTTCATCTTAATTTTATGAGTGACATTACAGAAAACTTGGAAGGGGTCATTTGAATATCAAGTATTATTTGTCACCCAGTATTCATATAACCATTATGATAATGGTACACCCATAATGGTTTAAAAAGAGCCATAACAGTCAGGCTCTGATTTCAAAAGAGGGAGTTTTTCTGAAGTTGACTGAAGAGAATTCCTTTCCTTTGGTTTTGCAGTCAGCAGAAAAAAGGGACCACTGTAGGCAACGTGATAAGTGATGGGTATCTTTGGATGGCAGGTCTTTGTGAGTTGGGATTTGTCTAGTAGTGAAGATGTAAGTGAGCTATGAGTTGTATGTTCACTGGCATTCCATTCTACTTTATCTTTCATTGTAATTTAAAAATTTGAGTTGAGAAATTTCATTATCAGGCAATTGATTGAATTCAAACTAATGCTGTCAGAAAATATAAAATTCTTTTTTTTTGCACTTAATTATTAAAATATTATAGGTGAAATGAAAGAAAAATTGATTTCTGCCTTTATTCTTACCAGATTTTAGTATTTAAAATATTTATCCAATCCCTTGGGCAATATTAAAAGTGTGTCTAGTTGCGTTAACTGTTTAATTCTCTAGAATGAACTCACTAGGTATATTTATGTGTACAGGGACTTTTTAGATGGTAAGCCTACTTTTTGCAAACTGTTCAGATTAATATATATATTTATAGAAATTTTGTAAGTATCAGTTGAGTATAATTCTATGTCAGCCTCTCGTCTCTCCTGAAACATTTTTTCTTAAGTGGGTCAACTTTTAGACTGTAAAAAAAGATTTATTTTGGTGACTGCCTATTTTTAACTGAAAGAACAAAAATGGTCACATGAGAGATATACCATGTTCTTGGATTGGAAGAATTAACATTGTGAAAATGACTATACTACCCAAAGCAATCTACAGATTCAATACAATCCCTATGAAACTACCAATGACATTTTTCACAGAACTAGAACAAAAAATTTCACAATTTGTATGGAAACACAAAAGACCCTGAATAGCCAAAGCAATCTTGAGAAAGAAAAACCGAGCTGGAGGAATCAGGCTCCCGGACTTCAGACTATACTACAAAGCTACAGTAATCAAGATAGTATGGTACTGGCACAAAAACGGAAATATAGATCAATGGAACAGGACAGAAAGCCCAGAGATAAACCCACATCCATATGGTCACCTTATCTTTGATAAAGGAGGCAAGAATGTACAATGGAGAAAAGACAGCTTCTTCAATAAGTGGTGCTGGGAAAACTGGACAGCTATATGTAAAAGAATGAAATTAGGGACTTCCCTGGTGGTGCAGTGGTTGGGAGTCTGCCTGCTGGTGCAGAGGACACGGGTTTGATCCCTGGTCTGGGAGGATCCCATAAGCCGCGGAGCAGCTGGGCCTGTGAGCCACAGCTACTGAGCCTGTGCTCTGGAGGCCGCAAGCCACAACTGCTGAGCTCGCTCGCCTGGAGCCCGTGCTCTGCAACCTACAACGAACAGTGGCCCCCGCTCGCCACAGCTAGAGAGGGCCCACACACAACAACGAGGACCCAATGCAGCCTAAATAAATACATACATACATAAATAAATTTATTTTAAAAAAAAAGAATGAAATTAGAACACTCCCTAACACCATACACAAAAATAAACACAAAATGGATTAAAGACCTAAATGTAAGTCCAGACACTATAAAACTCTGAGAGGAAAACATAGGGAGAATACTCGATGACATAAATCACAGCAAGATCCTTTTTGATCCACCTCCTAGAGAAATGGAAATAAAAACAAGAATAAACAAACGGGACCTAGTGAAACTTAAAAGCTTTTGCACAGCAAAGGAAACCATAAACAAGATGAAAAGACAACCCTCAGAATGGGAGAAAATATTTGCAAACAAAGCAACTGACAAAGGATTAATCTCCAAAATATACAAGCAGCTCATGCAGCTCAATATCAAAAAAACAAACAACCCAATCCAAAAATGGGCAGAAGACCTAAACAGACATTTCTCCAAAGAAGACATACAGATGGCCAAGAAGCACATGAACGGATGCTCAACATCACTAATCATTAGAGAAATGCAAATCAAAACTACAATGAGGTATCACCTCACACCAGTCAGAATGGCCATCATCAAAAAATCTACAAACAATAAATGCTGGGGAGGGTGTGGAGAAAAGGGAACCTTCTTGCACTGTTGGTGGGAATGTAAATTGATACAGCCACTATGGAGAACGGTATGGAGGTTCCTTAAAAAACTAAAAATAGAACTACCATATGACCCAGAAATCCCACTACTGGGCATATACCCTGAGAAAACCATCAGTCAAAAAGAGTCGTGTACCACAATGTTCATTCCAGCTCTATTTACAATAGCCAGGACATGGAAGCAACGTAGGTGTCCAACGACAGGTGAATGGATAAAGAAGATGTGGCACATATATACAATGGAATATTACTCAGCCATGAAAAGAAATGAAATTGAGTTATTTGTAGTGAGGTGGTTGGACCTAGAGTCTGTCATACAGAGTGAAGTAAGTCAGAAAGAGTAAAACAAATAGCGTATGCTAACACATATATACAGAATCTAAAAAAAAAAAACCAAAAAATGGCTCTGATGAACCTTGGGGCAGGACAGGAATAAAGACGCAGATGTAGAGAATGGACTTGAGGACACGGGGGTGGGGGGTGGGGGAGGGTAAGCTGGGATGAAGTGAGAGAGTAGCATTGACATATATACACTACCAAATGTAATATAGATAGCTAATGAGAAGCAGCTAAATAGCATAGGGAGATCAGCTCGGTGCTTTGTGACCACCTAGAGGGATGGGATAGGGAGGGTGGGAGGGAGACACAAGAGGGAGGGGATATGGGGATATATGTATATGTATAGCTGATTCACTTTGTTATACAGCAGAAGCTAACACAACACTGTAAAGCAATTATACTCCAATAAAGTTGTTAAAAAAAAAAAGAAATTAGAGTAAACACATTTGCTAAGTTGGGCTAAAGATATTTGCTGTACTAGATTATTGATAGATTTTGAAGCAATTTATGAAGTTAAAGGCATAATAAAATGTGATCTATTATTTAGAAAATGGTTACAATTTCTCATAAAGCTAATTCACTTTAATACTGTTTCCTTAAATTGCCCCTCTTAATATGGTTTTCTGGTGCAAAAGATAATGCAGTTGAGAGGCTAGGGACATTTACTGAACACTTACTGAGTGCCAGACTCTCTCCTAAGTACTTGACGTACTTTATCTTATTTAATCCTCCCACTATCCCTAGGAGATAAGCACAAATCTGATCCCAGTTTGCAGATAAGAAGACTTGCAGTTTAAAGGGGCTAGGAAACTGACCAAGGTTAACAGATTCTAAGAGGCAGAGGCAGGGCCAGCCTAGACAGTCTCTTACCCAAGGCTGTGCTCTTACCTCTGTTCCTATTTGGTCTCAGACTCCAGACAGGACAGAGCAAGGGAAGATCCCAGAACTGATTCACCATATACATGTGATTCTGAAATAATTGTAGCTCAATTTGAGGGGTTCCTAGGAGAGAGCTGTTTGGTATCATTTGATAAAATGAGATTAAATTCCTAAAAAGAGCATCTTGAGTCTTGGCCATGATGTTGACTGGAATCCCAAATACTCAAACAATCAAGTTTTGTCTCCTAATCATTGCTAGTAATTGATTTGATGGATGGATCAATTGAACAAGTCTAGCAGATCAATCACATCATTCTCATGGATTTGCCAATTTTGTGAGCAGACATGGAAGGATAACTCCCAATACACGGTAGTCTGATTGCCACGACCATGACTGGCTTCGTTACTTCAGGGCACCAAAGTATTTTATTTTTTAAATAAACTGCTGGACCCTCCCATGTTCTTACTAGCTGGAAGTTCAAAGTCTCCTTCTGGAACCCACTCCCTTTAAGTATTTTCTTAAAGGGTTATGTGCTTGCACAGGCCTCAGCTATGTCCCACTGAGGGTTGCCATCACCTTAGTTTTTAGTCATCTGTTCAGTGTCACGTATTGTTCCTGAGTGTATGGTGCTATATCAGGGTGGCTGGGCTCCAAGAGACTTTCAGCTTCAGCCACAGGCTCCGGGTAGGCAAGCTCTCCCCCAGGAAATCTTAGTCCCTACACATGAGCTCTGGATACCAGCCAAGATGCTTCTACTTTTGAGTTTCCCTTTTGCCCACAGTTTAAGGAATAGATCTGTGGACGGAACTCGAAATGCCAGGCTCCCATCCTGGCCAATAATTACTTTGTTATCTGGTTCCCATAAGAAAGGTCTAGAGGGCTGGGCTAAGGTCAGTTGGTGGGGGGCGAGAGATGCTACGGAAGAAGGCCTTGGAGTTTGGGCTTCACTCAACGAGCAGTAAGTGTAGCCACTGGAGAATCTGAGTAGGGAGATACATGAAGAAATGGATGCTCAGGTAATTTAAACTGAGGCGGTACCATCCCTCACACGTGGGAGCATTGGAATGGAAAGAAAAAGATGGTTTATGATCCTTACCTTTTAGAGAATTTGTAAGCATTTCATTAAGCTCTGCACTCACGAGCTCAAGTCATTTGTTATTGTTGGTGGTCATGGTGGAAGATTGAGGGGAACCTGGGGTCAGAGAAGGGAATGGAAGCCAAGCTGTGTGTTAGACCTTTTCAGGTTACCAGAAACAGAGATGTGCTTTATTTTTCCCCAGGTGACTTGGTGTTTATTACATGGAAACATAAAGAAATAAGGCAGAACACTAACTGAGAGCGTGAACCACTGTAGAACGAGAGTAGAACACGTCTCGTGTGACAAGCGTTGGAAGTGCTGTGTGTTCCTCTAAAATGACGGTGTCTCAGCTACTCTTGCTTTCTCTCCTGCTCCCAGGCAAGCCTGCCTCTGCTCTCCTCCTTAACTCATAGCTTCTGTTTGCTCATAGATCCCACTGCCATAGGGCTTCTGATTACTGCTGTTTTCTCCTTTCTCTCTTTACGTTCACCCATTTATTATCTAGCTCAGAAGTCACTAAGCTTTTTCTCTAAAAGGCCAGATAGTATCTATTTTAAGCTTTGTAGGCAATGTGGTCTCTATTGCAACTATTCAACTCTGCCAGTGCAGCACAAAAGCAGCCAAAGACAATGTGTAAGTGGATGGGTGTGACTGTGTGCCAATAAAGCTTTATTAATGAAAACTGAAATGTGAATTTTGTGTAAGTTTTACATGTCACAAAATATTATCCTTCTTTTATATTTTTCTAACCATTTAAAAATGTCAAAAACATTCTTCACTCGCGGGCCATGTAAAAATAGATGGTACGGCTGGCTATGGCCTGAAGGCTGTAGTTTGTCCAACCTTGGGCTGGATCCTTCTCTAAATCACATTCATATTTTCCAACAGAGAGGACATATACTGGTTTAGCTAGTGATTATGTTTAGGGTCTTGGGTTCTGACGCTGAATGGCTTGAGTTTGAATTCCAGATTCCAGTACTTAGCCACATAAACTAAAGCAAGTATATGTTGAATGAATTTATAGACCCTTAGTATTATCAGCTGTGGGTGGGGTTAGAAGAGACCCACGTGACAAAGCATAGTGACCCAGATAAAAGGAATTCCAGGTACCTCTCTCTTAGAAGGGGTATGTGGGCAGGGCCAGCTCTCAAATCACCATGTTCTGCTCTATAACCATGACTAATATTCATTGATCGTCTAATATAACAAGGAAGAAAGAAGAAACATGTCAGAGGATGGAGTCTAGGGAGGGATAGGAGGGGTAGAGCTGTTACAATAAGATAAAGAAGTTGTTTTAGGAAAAGAAGTTAACAGTGAGACAGAGAGCTGCTCTCGGGGCTTTTTAGTTTTAAAATCTTTTCATTTCAACCAGAGACACAGAAAACACACAAATCAAATGTGTGGCTCAATACATTATTGTAAGGAGAACACCACCCAGGTCAAGAAAGAGACCCCTGTCTAACAGAAGCTGCTTCTACTGACCCATCTCAGTCATAAACCCCTTCCTCCTGCCCTAAGTAACTATTATCCTGACTTTTAGAGTAATCTCTTCTTTGAGTTTTTCTTCTCACAGTTTTATCCCCCTAATGTGCATTCCTCGAAATGGTAGCTTAGTCTCACCCATTAAAAAATTTGATATCTCTTTTAAGTCCCTTTTAATCTATAGGTTTCTCCCAGATCCCTTTCATTTTCTTACATTTTACTGAAGAGCTTGGGCTGTTGAACCTGCAGTGTTTCCCGTAGTCTACATCCTGCTAATGCGATGCTCTCAGGGCAGATCAACTTGCTCCTCTGTTTTTTGAATTTCCTGCAAATTGGCAGCTGAATCCAGAGACTGGATCCGACCCAGGTTCGATCCCTTTGGCAACGCTAAAGTTGTCTTTATATACCCTAGTGTCCCTCCTAGTTTAGTCATCATTTCCATAATGCTTTTTGGAAGGACTATTTGGGGCACACAATATCTGGTTCTCTCACTTTCTGTGATCTTAGCAGCCATTGATACTAAATGCCCACATCTACTCATTCGTGAAGGCTGCAAAAACAGTGATGTTCTAATTCTATCATTTCCTTTTCACATATTAGGTGAATACTTATATAAATAGACATCTACTTCATCTACTAGTTGGCTCCTCAGTGCATTCTTTCTCTTTATTTTCCATTTTTCAAGATAATTGATTCCTTATCTTGTGAAGATAACCAGTGCTTATTTAAAAAGCTATATCATTATGAACTCATGAATTTAAACAAATTGTCCCGGTTTGATCCATTGCAGTGTTTATCATTATCGAAGTTCAATTTGTCCAGTCTTTGGCTGGTAGAGCCTCTTCGCTGGCTGTTGAATCCCTTTGACGTGACCTTCGAAGTCTTTGATAGCTTCTTTGCTACCTTCTGTTAGAAGATGTTCCAGGTTCCTCTTGTATATTTTTTGCCCCAGAAATAGAATTAGCCATTTCTCCCAGAAATTCCAGGTTTTTTTTAGTGAGAGAAGATATTCAAGTCCACAGGCTGCCAAGGGGTGATCATTGTTACTAGGCTGATCATTGTTTCTAGCCCTTTTAAATGCACAGCACTAGGAAATATAGGCATGCATTTAAAGAGAAAATATTTCATGAATTCCTGTTTATATTCTAATTCTAGTTGAAGTTTATGAAGCTTTTACTTAACTTCTCTATTTCATCAGTATCTCTTCCTACCTTCTATAGCTCCATCTCTATAACACCTTATTTCCCTTTTTTTTAAACCTTGAATTTTAATTCTTAAGGAATAAAAAATGATAAAATTAGAAGATCCCATAATAACGCATCTGTTTTTATCTCATATCACACACACACCGGTCTCAAAAAAACAGTACAAATATCACCACCAATATGATAGCTGAAAACTTAAAAAAAGGTTTTTTATATATGTTCTCCCCCCATTTTTTAATAGTCATAACTACACTGTCAGAGCCTATAGCCATTACATAATATACTCTCTGCCTTTTAACCCTCATTTCCCCTCACTTTTACAGGTAAATATATATTTAATGCTCACCACCAGCCCTTAAGTGAATGTCTCTCTAGGCATAAGCTCAGTCTCTACTCGATTCTCCAAGAAGGGCTCATGGGAGCAATACTCCCAGAGTTCTCGCATGTTGAAAACAGTTTAACTGTCCCCTCTATACTTGAAAGTCAGTTTTGTTAGATATCAAATCCTTGGCTTACACTTTCTTTCTATGTTAAATATATTACTCTATTTTCTTCTGGCATAAAGCATTGTTGTTGAAAAGTCTGATGATAATCTAATTTCCTTTTCCTTATAAGTCATGAAGTTTTTTCCTAAGATGCTCCCCAATTTTCCCTTTATATTTACAGTCCAATAATTTTACTAGTCTTGATGTTGGTTGTACTGGATTCTCAGGAATGCAGTGCACACTTTCAATTTGTAGCTATAAATCCTTATTTCAGGGAACTCTTCCAAGTTACTGTTTTTAGTATTTATTCTGTTTTCTTGTTTGGGTTTTCATCTTCAGAAACTCCTATTAATCACTGGTTTGATCCCCTTTTCTTTCCTTCAGTATTGATCATTTTCGCTCGAATCGCTTTTATCTATTTCTTCATTCTTTTTGATGTTTAAAAATCCCTCCTTTTCACTTTCTATTTCACTTGAGACATTACCCACCGTGTCTATAAGCTCTGGTGTTCCTTCTGGTTTAGTCTTCATTGCTAAAGTGATTTTTACTTTAATTTATAATTCTTTCCTGAAGTCTGTCACTTCACCTCGGAGATTTTCTAACTCTGATTCCTGTTGCACTTTCAGGTATTGTATCACTTTCTTAATGTTTTCTTAATGTTCCTTAGGTTGTTTTAAAATAGGAGGCTGCTGATTTGATCTTTTTTGAGGACACATCTTTCTGGTGCGCTTTCATTGTCTGTTGGGATGTTATTCTTCTACATGGTTTCTTCTTTTTCTCGTCATAACATTGTATGGGATTTGACCTCAATACTTTTCTGTTGTTCCTTTCTATATGAAATTAGTTTTCTTGAACTTTAAGAATGGGGCTGGATTCAGGGTAGCTTTTCTAATTTCACAGGGCTCCCCCTCCTGTTGCTTTTCTGTGAAAGTGTGGCGGCTTGCTTTCCCAGATTTCCTGGCTCTCTTCCCCTCTACCCTTGCTCTGGAATTTCCCTTGACTTTGCCACTATTGTCCCCATGTCCCGCTCACCTCTTTCTACTCTGCAGGAGGCCCAGGGCCGCATCACGATGTCTGTGGGTCCTAGGTCCTTGTGGGTCCCTTCCTCCATTAAAGATGTTACAAATTACCCTTTACAACTGCGTTGGTATTAAAATGAATATATTAAGACATTTTCTTTGGCCTCAAAGTGCATTTTTCCTTCTGATTTTAAAAGAAATATAAACATTCCATGGGTCCCCAAAAGGCCAGCGGGCCCCAGGCATTGCGGCCACTGTGCCTGGTGGAGAGCTTGGTCCTGAAGGGGCCCCGTCCTGGAAGAGCGCCCCCCAGGGTCACTGGAGAGCTTCCTCCTGGCTCCACCGCGCCAACCCCTTCCAGCCTTTGTGGGCTTCTTACGCTCCCCTGGTACCAGCCTCCTACACAGACTTGGCTACCGTGCAGCTCTTTGGCTATCGGTGGTTCATCTCCATCTCCTTGTATTTTGGCATGTGTGGGATAACCTGTTATCCAGATCTGTTGTAAATATTATTCAGGGAGTTTTGGTTTTGCCCTCTAGTAGTTCTGTCTGCTTTTACGTGCGGACTTAGAGAGACAGAAAAGCTGTGCTGCCGTTGCCACCATCTATCTTTCTCCGAGCTTTTAATAAACTTCCCAACTCAGTAATTCAGGAGGACCTCCTCACTTGCCTGATAAATCCAAAGTAAGATCCTATTGTTCCCCAACATGTCCCTCTTCCTAAAGTTCTAACAGTAAAGGATTGATTTGGAGGCGACTAGCACAGTTTAAGTTACGGGTATCTTTGAAATGGGTACAGGAGAGTAACCAGCTATTCATACTTCGGAGTGAATGGTTTTCAGAGAATTTGGCTTTCCATAGAGTGGCATTAAGAGATGAGGGTGAGGTGGAGATGAGAGATAATTCTGAACTTGGGACATTTGGCAGCGATCCAGCTTCTGGGTACACAGTGTCTCGAGGCTTCAAGTCCATTCTTTTACACCCTGCTTCATGATGCTGGGGCTCGGAGCCTGCAAATTACATTTCCCACACTCCCTTGCACTTGGCATCTTGTAAGCTTCTGCAAATGGTAGACAATTGGAAGGCAGGAGGAAGGAAAATAAAAACTTCTTTTTTGTTCCCAGGTCCTGTTGGCACCGCTCCAATAGAAGAAGAGAGCTAAGGCGCAAGCCTCCATCTCCCTTTGGCACCGTTGGCGCCAGCTACGCCGTGCCCCGCGGGGTACCATCCCCAGCCATCCTGCCCTTTGCTAGCCAAACCACCATGCACTTGTTGACCTCAGAGGTTTGAGCACCAAGTATGCAGGGCCCCTCCTTTCAGCTCCGAGGCTGCAGAAATCTCAGCTCTTGCCTTTAGCTCCCCTGGCGGAGTGTTGCAAGCTACTTTCTGCAGTTGCTGTTACCTGGGTGACCTCAGCCCTACAGGTTGGAGTTGTTTCTAGTGATTACGGATATTTAGGTAATACTTCAGCATCCCTTTCTTTACTTCTTTACTCTTTCACCCTTCCAACTAATACTTGGTATGAAATTTCTTCAGTTCTATATACCTAGTGTAGTTTTTGTTTTCCTGACTCGTTATTTGAACTTGTTTTGCAAGTTCTCCTGGTTTTTCAGCTGATTTTCTCAAATTGGTCTGCCATGTTTTTTTAGTGAATATATGTTGGTATGTTGGCTCTCAGGAAGGGCTCATGCCTTTCGTTTTTTTTGAGTGGGAATTATGATTTTCACTTTCGCTCATACTGAAACTTGGTCAATGGATATGTGCTTAATGAAAGTATTTAAATACCTATATCTGAATACTAACTTTGTTATTACAAGGGGAAATGATAATTTTATAACTCAGTGTTGTTAAAGCATCTAATATACTCAAATCATTATGCCAGGAAAATTAGATTTAGATTAACAATGATATTTTAGAAGTAGGACAAAGGGATTAGAAGATAAAACCTAAGAAGGAAGATTAAATAAGCTGTTATTATTTCTCTAAAGAAGCCAGAAAGCATGTGTAATACTAAAATTATGAACGATTTTACGGAAGGTAATAAATAGCTACAATAATATCCATTTTGGGATGACATGACTGTGTTTCTGCCACTGAATGTGGAATAGAGGCTGGATTACAATGGATTTCTTGCCGTGAAGGTTGTTAGTAAAATCAGCTGATAAGAAATAATGGGAATCTCATTCTCTGCATACATACAAACACACTAGATATACACATACACATATATTTGTATATATACTGAAAAAATGTATATATATTTCTTGTCTTCCTAGGATGAGTTATTGGAGTCCTGCCAAGGGCATGGTATGACCAACTAACCTCTATATGGTTTTTTCAGCTTTTAGAACTGTACTTCCAAGAATTTATGATCTTCTTAACTGTATTCACTCCTAGCTCTTGTTTTGTTGTTGAAAAGCATACCCAGGGATTTTATTCAGTTGGAGGGGCTGCTAATTGATTTAAAAAAATGCATTTTGTCCCTGGTCATTAATTGACTGACGGAACAGCTGCTGGTCTGACAAAAACCAGGCTGAAAAGCGGTTCCCACTATGGGGTGGTCTGTTGCTAAACATTATTGCTTTTGCTTGTCCATCAAAAAAGCACACCCTACATATTCCCACGGATCAGGGGAGTGTTTCATTTAAAAGTATTTCTTCACTGTCTTTAAAATAATGTCACCTTGAGCAATCAGTAGGTAAAGCTCAGTTAAGCCTTAGATATTATGTAGAGAGTTTAAAGTCTGCTGCCATTCAGTGGTTCTCAGAGTTTAAAAGCATGAGTCTGATCATCGAAAAAAAAATTCTCCAGATACTGAAAATCTTAAAGTCTAATGAGACTTCAGTCGGTTAATAATGAAAATGATTTTTTGTTCTTGGAGCACAGACCCGTTGGACTGAGTCAATATTGCCTTTATGAATATGATAGCATATTAAAAGCATTAAATATACTATGAAGTAATATACCATGTCTTTTCCTCAAAGATACTTATAGCTAATACTATATAGTGTTGATTTATATTTGGTAGCATTGGCTAAAAACTCTTAATAACTAGTGTGGCACCAGATAAATAGATAAATGCAATACTGATTTATGAAAGTAAAACCTCAGATACAAATAATATGAAATCGAAGGGCTCAGTTATAAATTAAGCAAATACGTGTATTTTAGATATCACGGGAACGAACTAAAATCAGAATCCTGGCGTCCCGAAGTAACCGAATGATTATGTTTACTTTTTGGTAGCCATAGGGGTAAGAAGCAGAAAAGTTTTGTCTTCTGCAGTAGGAGAGAGAGAGGGAGACTGGTAGTTTTTACAAGTCGATAGAGCCTTACTAGGCATTAGCCTCTTGCAAATTATTGTGACTAGCGGGGAGTGTAGGTCAAGGCTGGTGTCTTGGTTGATTGTTGGTTGATTTTCCGTTCCTTTTGACTTCCTGCGTTCCTGCTGTAGAGACCCATGTTGGGGTGACCCAGACTAATCTAGGAAGGTCTATTTTTCTCTTAGCGCTTTTCTGCAACCTAGGCAAGACCTGACCGGACTGGGTGCCAGGAGACCTCATTTCCGGTCATGCTTCACGTACCCCATAGTCACGCGGCATGACCTTGACAAAGATCTCTGTGCCTAAGCTTTCTGCTAGCAAAACGGTTCCTTCTCTCTCTCTTTTTATGGTAAAGATTAGTGGCTTTTGTTACGTTTAAAGCAGTGAATACTTCTCTACAGAGAAGCCCAATGTATTACTGTATCAAACACATGGAAGTGGACTTCTCTGTTGAAGGGACGGGGGTGGCCTATGTCCCTTTATCTGCCTTCCTGCTTCTTGTTAGCGCTTAGGGTACTTGAAGGAACCCCTAGGTGACAAGGGATACCCTCTGAAGATCATAATGTCAGATGATCTATATGCTGCTGCATTCCAATTATAAGACACAGTTCTAACCTACAGTTATTTTATGATCCAGAAAACCCTATGGCTCTTTTCATATTCAAAACAAAAGTCATTTGTAAATATAACACTTAAAGTATTCAATATCAACCCACTATGGAAAAATTCACTATATATTTTATCTGGATTCACTGGTGTAAAATTATTTTTAGAAATATATATGTACACCTATATCTTCAGATATGTGTCTATAACTACAGTGGGATAGAAAGGTGAAAATACAATCATACGAAACAGTTCCGAATCTGACAATACAATTCAATTCAGTTCCATTCAGTGAGCATTTATGGAACACCTACTGTGTGGAGGCCACAGTGCCCAACTGTCTATAAGGCTCCCAAAGGTTACAAAGATGAATGCCAGAGTCTTTCCTCAATTTATTTTTGAAGCCTTCCCTGTCAGAGACTGTAACTTTTTAATACATTTTAAGTATAAGAAGTGTAAGCCACCTAGGGAAAAATTGGCTTGAAGCACAGAGAATAAATAAATCAATAAACAAATGTCACCGAATAGGGCAAACATCTTGCAGCCGTGTATGGGCAGTGTGGACCAAGTGTCATGTAGAACTGTCCCTGAATGGAGAGCTATTTGGTCCTTCTTGTTTATCAATGCCGATCCATCTCTACTAATGGATTTAGTGTGAAAGGAAGTAGGGAGGGAGTCGGGAAGTGGAAGTCGCTAGATCTCAGACTTCCATCCTTCATTAACAGTAATGCTGTCTTCTACCAGCGCATGTTGGTACGACATGGCCTGAAAGCTTAATACAAGAGAAAGAGTTTGGATGCTTCATTTTCATGTATTCATTGACATCAAGCACCAGACGGTCTCATATGATATCACGTGCCTTCATCTTTATCCAATGAAGAGGAATTTCCCTTCGGAGTTGGTCACAGTCATGATTTTGGGTGTTTCCCCCCAAAAGTGTATTATTTTTTTTGTCATGAAAACTTACATTTATTTATTTTTTCCAGCTATATTGAGATATACATGAATATTAACATTGTGTAGGTTTAAGGTGTACAACATGTTGATTTGATACACTTAATATTGAAAAATGATTACCACCATACTGTTAGCTAATACCTGCATTATGTCGGCTATTTCCATTTCTTTTTTGTAGTGAGAGCATTTAAGATCTACTCTCACAGCAACTTGCGAGGACATAATACAGTATTAAAAGTGTATTATTTTAATTTTTAAACATTTTTTCACATCTACTGACCTGCAATAACCCCGAATGAAAACAGACTTAGCTTGTAGGAATGAACTTATTGTGTAAATCTGCATAAAATAAGCATTTCTTTTAATTAGTACATTTTCCTTTGTAGTCTCTGAATTCAATCATGGGAACCCTAAGCCTGTAGCCCAGGAGCACTGGGAAGCCCGTGGACTTCAGGAAGTGCAGGATGTGTTTGAGGGATCAGCTGAGAGGTTTTGTGACTATATTTATGATGAGTTAGCAATTCTGTTCTGGATCTCTTTGTGAAACACAAGTTAAAGGAAAAAAAATGTGTTATATTCCTTCTTTGCACCAAATACACTTTGGGAGAATTCAAAATATTCTCTTACAATGTTAGAATAATCTTAGAAATAAGAAATTGAGGCCCACAGAGGTTATACGACTCGTTCAAAACTACTCAGTGAATAACTGCAACGTTGGTACTTTCCAAGGCCTTCTGCGTCCCAGTGTAGGATTCTTTATGTTTAGTCAATGTGTTTTCAATTCCCCAGAGCCATAATCTGTGATTTAGAGACCCATTTTTATCTCTGAGAGTACTCAACCCCAAAACAAAAAAAAAGAGGAAGGAGATTTTTGCAACTAAAACCTAATTCTACTGCAGTTTACTGCTGCATCTTACCTTTAATCTACCGTTCAACCTTTCTTACTCAAAAGCAAACTCCAGCACAATTGATGCCAGAAATAGAGCAAAAAAAACGAAAACACCTTCCTGTAAAAAGCCCATAAAATGAACTTGAAAAAAAAACCTAACGAATATATTTCCAATCTCTCTCCCCTTTTCTTCCTCAGCCATAGCTCGCTTCCCCGTTTCTCATGCAATATTCAAGGGTCTGTGCTCCACGGCAGGTAGACAGATGCTTCAAGAAGCAGACACGTGGAAGCTAAAAAAGTTTTGTTTTTTTTTTTTTTTTTAATATTAACAGATTTTTAGAATTCGCAAATGCTAATCCTTGTGCAATGGTGTCTTCACTAGCTTCCTACAGGATCAGGGCTATAACGATAGTGTTAATTTCTGCCACATCCGGGAGATGCCCATCTGGTGTGTCACAATTTGTACGTGACTCCAGAGTGGGCTGCTCTGAAAGGTCTGAGCCAGTCAGGCCAGTAGCTGGGAGGCAAAAGACAATTCTTGCTCTAAGTCCCAGTGTAATGGTTTAATATTTACATCTGAATGTTTCCTGAAAAATAAACAAAGCCCTCCAACTGCCCTAACATTAAGGCCAACGCATTTCAAAGGAAGAACAACTATTGCTACTCTACTTATGCTATTAAAATTTACAAGCTGTGACTGACATTACACATTTCAACTTAGAATAGTCCCTCAGAGTTAGAGGGAAAAGTTTGCTGAAAATGACAGAGGTTAGACAGAGTTGGTGGTTTTCAAGATTCATATTTCTGTTTACATTTAGGGGATAGAAGCAAGAAAAGCATCATAAGAGAAATGGTTTTTAATACTGAGTACAAAAATGCAATATATATGTACAAAATAGACGCTTCGTTTGAGTCAGTATTTACATGTTTTGTGAGCCCAAATAATATATGTTTTTCATTATTTTAGTAAAATTAAAGAATGGGCATTCAGCTTTCTTTAAATTTTCATATTGCTCACGCTAGTTTAGGCATGCCAGATCACTTTGGTATAATAAATTCCTCCGTGAGTGTTGCACGGATACTAAAAGACACTGTAATAATTTTCTTTTAAATGTGAATTGGAAAAAAAAATATTAATAGATAGCTACATTTTTT
Organism: Eschrichtius robustus; assembly: GCF_028021215.1. Lineage (NCBI taxonomy): Eukaryota > Metazoa > Chordata > Mammalia > Artiodactyla > Eschrichtiidae > Eschrichtius > Eschrichtius robustus. The sequence goes on from NC_090844.1 coordinate 848,687, forward strand.
ATGTTAGCCATTATTAGAATTTACTAATGAGAAATCTGACATGCTATTTCTTATTGCTTTAATATGTTTTATCCTATAAAATGGTTTTCTACGTTCTAGGCATTAATTGCATAATGTGAAAAACAATTCTTTGCAACTTCGCGTGATTTATGGGCCTGTCAGTGGTGGCTAGGTGTGGGAGAACTTTGGCTTTTGTGGACTTGCGGGGGAAAGGCTGTGTGAAAAGTCGAGGAAGCCCAATTAGAGACAGGCACTGAGAAAAATTTTTAAAAATCTACCCTGCTGAGAGGCAGGCATTTTTTCTGGATGACAAATGTCTGGAGTTCTCAGTTTTACAAAAAAAAAACAGTGCTCAGCCCGGGCCTCTCCCCCTTTTGTCATGTAGGTAACCTAAGCTGTGGAAAAAAGAGACCATCTGGAACGAATGCTGTGGCTTCCCAGAGACAACATTATTCTCTGCCCCTTCCTCTTCCTCTCTCTTTATGGATGGCAAACAGTGTCCAGATGACAGATTTTGGAAAATTGTCTTAGGAGATAAATCCTCAGGCAGTTCCAGTGTGCTGGTATTTTGGAGGTTTCCGTGCATTTTGTCAAACGGTTAAGGAAGCTGATAGGCTTTTTGTGAACTGTGGAGCATCAAGAAGGCTTTTACCTTCCACTCAGTTTTTTGTTTTATAAATTTATTTATTTATTTATTTTTGGCTGCATTGGGTCTTCGTTGCTGCGCGTGGGTTTTCTCTAGTTGCAGCGAGCGGGGGCTACTCTTCGTTGCGGTGCGCGGGCTTCTCATTGTGGTGGCTTCTCTTGGTGCGGAGCACGGGCTCTAGGTGCGCAGGCTTCAGTAGCTGCGGCTCGCGGGCTCAGTAGTTGTGGCTCACGGGCTCTAGAGCGCAGGCTCAGTAGTAGTGGTGCATGGGCTTAGCGTCTCAGCGGCACGTGGGATCCTCCCGGGCCAGGGCTCGAACCCGTGTCCCCTGCAGTGGCAGGCGGATTCTTAACCACTGCACCACCAGGGAAGCCCCTTCCACTCAGTTTCAATTGAGCAATTGATGGAATTTTGCTATCTTGTGAGGTAAGTTAGACATACACGCCTTGTGATTTATATGTGAATGGTTTTTCATTGTATATTGACATGAATCTTATGAGTACACTACACTCTTCAGCTATCATGGTCAACTGAAGAAAGTCTGCACCAGTTTTCCTTGTAAGGGAGAAATTAAGTGCATTCTTCACATTTTCCATGATACTATATACTTATACTTTTTTCATGCTATCCCTTCACTAGAATTGACAGCTTATATGGCATCCTGTTCCTTGTTTCAGGTGAAAGAACAAGGTTTAATACGGAGAAATAAGAGAAAATTTGCAGCTTACGTTATCCTAAAAGAGGTACAATATTTCAGCCAGCTAATGGGAGTGGAAAAACCATCCTGAGAAAGAAATCTACAAGTGAATGCTACTGATTTTAAAAGGCATCATCTTGACAAGAACCAAATGAACACTATCTCTAAAAATCTAATCTGATGGCAAAACAGATTTGTTAGTGTGATTATTAAAACAATTGCCACCTTCTGGTGTAAAGTGATGTCAGCAGGAAACAATCAAGGGAAGTCTCTTGCTTGGGTACAGTCAAGCCCTCAAAGCTACCGTGAAATAGGATTGGACGGGACCTTTCATTTCATATGAGAATTAATTCTCTAAAGGCAGTGAAGAGGAGGCAGCTTACTTTTTTCCCCCCAAGCAAGCAGCTAGAAACAAGTCTGCAGGAGGCCATATTTTTTCTTATTCATTTCTTAGTGTGTGCATGTCTATGTTACCAAGTATTCTGGCAATTAATTTATTCTTTGCATGTAGTTTCATCAGAAAAGAAAAGAAATGGCAGAACTTCTCCAAAGGTTTTATGAGTTAAAAAAAAATTACAGTTCTACATCTAAATTGTATATGAAGGACTGAATTAAAAGGTTCCATTTCTTTCATTGCACACAAACTTCCCAGTTGCTTTGGCACTTTCTTTAAGGGAGCACAGATTCATTTTGGGCTGACCCCAGAAAGAGCCATACACATGTAATTTGTGGCAAACCTCAGTTATGAAGACTTTCTACTCTTCTCAACAAAGTTAAGTTGGTAAGCTTACAAGAAAGAAATGCCACATATGTTCAGTTATCGAATATCCTGCACTGTGTATTGAAAGTATTTTGAAAGTAATAATTCTACCGCATGGTACCTTGGATTTAAGAACTCACTGACCTTAAATGAATTCAAAGTAGATAAACAAACATTAATTATGTGACTTTATATGTAAATTTTGTCTTTTGCATCTCATGAAATTGTCCTTTGTGTAAAATCTGTTAACGATGCCTTTAATTTTAAAAATTCTGTACGTTTATCACTTCTTGAGCTTCTACAGTTGATAAAACAAATATAAGAGTTTAAAAAAAATCAGAGATTAGGTGATCAATAACACATTTCTTCTCCATCAGATTATTTTTTTGTGTACAGAATTCCTGTCTGATTTTTCAATTATTTAAAATGTCAGAATGATAGATATAAGAGAGTAACCAACTAACCAGGGAAAGCTCTGCCTAGTAATGTTCAGTATAAAGATTCAGAATGATGCTTCATGACGGATTAACCTTTCCCCTGTTCTGCCTCATTAGGGTTCTCCCAATTTGACCCAATCCAAACCTGTTACTTAGTATATATCTAACAGTAAAATTGCAAAAATGTTCACTAGTACAATAGAAGCTAAATGAGCAGTTTCAGATAATTTAGTTAAGTTGTAGGTCTTCTAATATAATTCCGTAAGTATGTGAACTTTTAACTTGTGTTAACTCAATTTCCTTATGCTTTCATTTACCATTTCTTGGGGACATTACAGTGATTAGCCAAAGTCCTTCCAGCTCCTAATGTTCTCCATAAATTTTGATTTAAATTGACTGTCACTTTCTCATTATAATAAAGTAGGTATTTGACATCTCGAAAAAGAGAGCTGGTCTAGTATAGTACGTTGTGAAAAAGTGGAACTCTTTTTTTTTTTTTTCTCTATCACACAAAATCCACATAAAATACACCTTAAAAAAGGCCGTTAAGGTTACACAGAATGAAGTGGGTTGAGTACTAAATATTCATAGGCATGTTTATGTTGTAGAATTTCTTGAGAAAATGGGCTTCTGTGTGGCCTTGGTATTGAAAACAGGCATGATGTCATGTTCCCATCTAATTGTTGTATATTTGGTGGCTGTTAATGTGTAGTTGTTGAGTTTGTCAGCATTTGGGAACACTCAGTAGTAAGACAGGAAAGTAACTGCTGTTATACTTCAAAGAGGTCAAAGATAAGACTTAGCCAAATGGGCTAAACCCAGATGAGTCTCGCATACTTTCTCAACTCTGATAACTAAAGAGGTAAGTTGTATAATTGTGCTTTGAAAATTTTCAGTGAATATATTTGTTGTTGAACACAGCCCTAAAAACAAGTGAAATTATCTTCCCGGGAATATATATTTACCCCAAATTCTCTTTAGTTCCCATAAAATGGCATGGTCAAAAAGGTTTGGTTACTGCCAATTACTGTCCTTGAAGTTATCTAGACAGTCCAAAAATAGAGGCCTCAGTTCAGTGTCTGGAGTGACCTAAAAAACCCAGGAATGGTATCAGGTATGTTTCCCAGGTTTAGTGCTGGAATTTCTGCACTGGATAGACCAAGAATCCACAGGCAGCCAGAGCTACTTAAAAGTATCAGGAAGGCTGCAAGATAATTGCATGGCAAAGGACAAGGAATGTCAGTCCCTCTGGCTAACGGTTTCACGTAAACCACTGCTTTTACAATCTGTTTGGCATCAGTCACTTGAGACTGCTTCTTTAAAGCACTTTTTGTCCACAAAATGTAACACTCCACTGTAGAACCTTCCTGGCACCTATTCAAGATGAATATAAGGATAAATACAGTGATAGTAAAATTAACGAATGTATATTGGAAGCTTACTATATGCTAAGCAATTTGTAAATATGTTTTTCATCTATTTGTACGACTCTAGAATTAGCAACTATTAGGCTCCCCGTTTTATAAATAGGACCCTGAGGCACAGTGAGATTAATTAATCTTTGCCAAAGGTGGCAAAGCAAGGCTGCCCAATTTTGGAGTCAATGTTCTCAGCCATTACACTAAATTGGCCTTGTTATAGCCCTGTTTCACCTACTGGATGGCATTACAGTGAGACTCCCATGCATACTGATGAATATTGAATGCTACATCTTAAGATATATGTTTTCTTGTCATATAGGTAGTGCACGATTATAAAAAATTTAGACGATACAGGTAATCCAAAAGAAGAAAATAAAACTTGTGACTAATTTATATACAGTAGTGCGTATATGTTAATCCCAAACTCCTAATTTATCTCCCCCTGCCCAGACCCCCCTGCCCCACGATCCCCTTTGGTAACCATAAGTTTGTTTTCTATGTCTGTGAGTCTATTTCTGCTTTGTAAATAAATTCATTTGCATCATTTTTTAAGATTCCATGTATAAGTGATATCATATGATATTTGTCTTTCTCTGTCTTACTTCACTTAATATAAAATAGGTAAACAACAAAAACCTACTGTATAGCACAGAGAACTATACTCAATATCTTGTGATAACCTATAATGGAAAAGAATCTGAAAAAGAATATATATATGTATATACATGTATGTATAACTGAATCATTTTGCTGTACACTTGAAACTAACACAACATGGTACGTTAACTGTAAGTCAATAAAAAAAGAATAACAGTAAAAAAAAGTTGTTACTAATTTCACTACATAGTGATGACAACTTTTAGGATTTTACTTTATATTCTTCAAGTTGTCTTCTTAAACCTGTTTGAAGAATAAGAATTCAGTTCTACTGAGCATGTTCTTTTATGATCGAATATTTCATCTAACAATTTATCATGAACATCTTCCAGCGTCTTGAAATACATTTCTGTAACATCTCTTTGAATGGCTGCATACTTGACTATTCTGATTTTGAGAGAAATCAAGGTACAATATTTCACAGCACCGAGTCTCAATCTGAATTTCACATCTGGACTCGGGTGGAACTATTGCCACAGCTTTATTTCTAGAGGGTTTTAAAGTGGGGGCTATGTAGAGGTGAGAGGTGACCAGGATTATGTATAATGTCAAGAACAAGGGAAGCTCGTGCACACATTTGGAGACTCACTCTTCAAGCTGTCTTTTTTTTCTTCTCCAGTATCTCTGCGTGGTCAAGACAAGTGAATATTTTATATACAACAGTTCTGTAAATGGGTACCCCCAAGTAAAGGGGTAAAATAATTGGCTAACAATGAGGTTAGTGGGAAGCCTTGGAAGCAAGGGATAAAGGATTCTTGACCTTTAGCGGAGAGCCCTGGGCACCCAAGTTTCTTTTGCTTTCCTTGCTGACTTGCCTGAGGGTACGGGGTGAAGTGTCATCTTCACCGAGCCCTCCCCGGTCAGATGCAATCAGATTGACTGATAGCTTTCCGAGAACTAAACAAAATTCTCCTACCTGGGCCGCCCATGCTGGCCAGAGAAATGACTGATGAAGAGTCACTCTGAGCTGGAACTAGACGACACTTTCAACATCTCATTTAAAACTGCATCGAGTTAAGGTGGTTTTTGAATTATGTATTAAACTCAGCTTCCAAATATAGCTTGGGTTGTCTCTGAAACATCAACGTCCACAAATCACGGCTCTTGTTCTCTTATTTGTTAGTCTGGTTGTCACTTCCTATTACGTTTTACCCTGGACTTGGGTGAGCTGGCGCCCAACACTGAACCGTCAATTTGAAACCACCCTCCCCCTCCTTGGTCTTCCTTCTTCGTCTTGAGCCATGAAAGCTGCCAACATCACCAACTTTCCTAAAAGTGCGTGAACTCTGTCTGCAATTTTGATGAAAGCACAAACTGGCTCTCATTTTCCAGTGGGGAGCACTTAGCTCCGCCATCCTTTCTCCAGGACCGGAGCCTCAGTTACACTCTCACTAATAATCACTAATGGAAGTTGTAATGCTCAGTGCAGTCTTGAGATTCATCAGCATCGGCGTTCAAAATACTCCCCGGGGACCTGGCTGCTGGGGCCAAGAGTCGGTCTTGGCGTCTGAATCTCTTTTTAAACTCTACCCTCCTCCAGCACTCCCTTCCCATTCCTCCCCACGCCCCCCCCCCTTCTTCCATTCATTTCTAGAACAAAAAATATCAACCAAGTCCTGTTAAAGCTGCCTCCTCAATACCTACAGAATCTATTTCTCTCTCTCCATTTCCACTGCTACTCACCAACTAGCTTAGGACACACACATCTATTACTTGGATTTCTGCAACAGCATAGCCACTGGTCTCCCCACCTTGACACAGTGTCTCCCCACCTTGACACAGTGTCTCCCCAGATCAGTTATCTGCAGTAATCCAAGTGATCTTTCTAAAAAATGTAGTTAAAAAGTTTACGTGACCTATGAGTAGGCTATCCACACGTCCCAGTTTTCTGGAACAGTACCAGTTTCTGCTGTTGTCATGATTAATAATGCCTCTTTCACTCTCAAGAGCGTTCTGTTTTAGAGAAAAAAATTATACGGTCATACTACCTTCTCTCAACTGGCCTCTGTCTACCTCTGTAGCTGGATCTTTCCTGCCCTTGCAGTTCCTGAGTTGTGCCATGTTACCTCCACCCAGGATCTTTGTTTATGCTTTCCCTCTTTCCTGAATATTTTTTCAAATCCTCTTTCCCTTCTATGTAATTTCTATTCATTCTTCAGATCCCACTAGAAAACAAGTTCTATGGAGGCAGGAACTTCTGTCTGTTTAGATCACGACTGTATTCCAAGTGCACAGAATCGTGTCTGACACATAATAGGCACTGAATAAATATTGGCTGAATAGGTGAATCTTTTTTTCTTTTTTTTTACCATTAAAAAAAAATGAAGTATAGTTGATGTACCATATTATATAAGTTACAGGTGTACAATATAGTGATTCACAATTTTAAACGTTATACTCCATTTGTAGTTATTATAAGATATTGACTATAGTCCCAGTATTGTACAACATATACTTATAGCTTATTTTATACATAATAGTTTGAGTTAGTGAATCTTGACTCAAGCATTACTTCGTCAGGGAAGACATCCCTGCCTTTTTTTCCCCACTCTTTCCCAGGATTTGTTCAGAAAACCATGAATCTCTTTTGGAGCATTTTGGATCATACAATCATTGGTTCACTAGACTTTGTCTTCAATGGGAGCAAGAACCCTTCCCTTCTGCTTATTTTTTTGAGTCTGCATCACACACCATGTTGATCTAAAAATAGGCTTGGAATAGGTGTATGATGCCAGTAACATCATAGTAGGCATTTTAGCAATTCTAAAGAAAAATTATGTATGGTCTTATTCTCTAGAAGCTTACACTTTATCAGAGGGAAAGAAAAGGCCAAAATGTACAAGCAGGTGGCAGTACAAGATGACAGACTGACTCAGAATTTGAGAACAAAGAAGCCTAGAAATTACATAGATCAACCCTAACTCATCATAGTGGCATTAAGTGATTGTTACACAGCGATTGTGACAGTCCCATGAGGTGTCTGGATAACAGGCACTTATAGAGGTTCAGAGGTGAAAAATACTGCTGTGTCCTTGAGTGTCAAGGAAAGATTATGAAAGAAGTAAACTTGAATTGAGTTTTGAAAAATTCATTCTCTGACAAATATTTGTTAACTATCTATTATACACTAACAAGAATAAGACACAATCCTTGCCCATGGAGATTAAGGGCTGGCAAGCTACCGCCCTCAGGCCAAAGCTGGCCATGTGGTTTTGAAAATAAAGCTTTGTGGGAACACAGTCACCCCCATTTATTTACATCTTGTTAATAGCTGTTTTTGTTTTTGTTTTTTTCTTTACTACAATGGCAGAACTGAGTAGCTCCAACAGAGACGTATGGAAAATATTTACTATTTGGCCCTTTACAGAAAAGGTTTGCTGATTGCTGAGTGAAACTCTCAGGCTTGAGTGGTGGAGACAGGCATAAAACACCAAAATTGCACGACATACGGGCTTAGAACAGACACATTGGAAGCTTCATGGACGAGGTGAGAAAGAGGAAGGGCTTAATTAGTCAGGAAAGGGAGCCCAGAAGAAAGGACATGTGAGTGATGTCTTGAAGGATCAGATGATCAGTAGGAAATTGATTATAAAGAAACAGAAGAAAGAAAAAGAGGATACACTAAGAACTAAGGTGAGAATGCAGGAATGAACAACTCTTCTTTGGGGGAAAATACATAGTACTTCCAGGTGGGACCAAAGATTCCCACTGGGAAGCACAAGGTGAAAACTTCATTGAATGAGGCCAAGCGAATGATACAGAGAGCCTTGAGTATTAGCTGAAACATTCAAAATTCAACATGAAGGCAATGGGCAGACTTGGAAGGCTCTGGTCCAGGACAAAGATAATGAAAAAGGGAATAGATCTGTAGACTCTGAGTCTGATGACTTGAAATGGAAAAGAATTCTGGGGGACCACTAAAGCAGTCTACTGAAGAGGGTAGAAAAAATTGGAGCTCTGAGAGCAAATTTAGCCCACAGAGCAGTCTTTCTTTGTCTACATGGTACTTGAACATTTCAAAAAATTAGTTGTCCACGTTTACGAAAGGATATTTTGCATAAGAATCTAGATTTCTACGGTTTTTTATCAATCAGAGTATCTGGCAACACTGGGCCTGAATTCTTGCTTGCCAGCAATGGACTGGGGCTGAGCTGTGCAGTGTGGTCTCAGCCAGAGCAGGCTGAATTTAATCGTGCAACATAACCCCTGTGGGCATTGGGATTTGTGGTCTATGTTGCCATCATCTGGACATAAAGTTTGAAAAAATCTTTAATTGGGGTGGAGCTAATACATTCACCTTTCTTTTCCTGCCCTGAACTCATATCTACTGACTGCTCTTTCTGAAGCTTTCTGAAGATCCACCTGTTTCATTTTTGAACGCTGGGGATTTTATGTGTATGTGTGTGTGTGTGTGTGTGTGTGTGTGTGTGTTTTAGACTCAATTAGAGTATGATAGATCTTGTACGTTAACATCTGCCTTGGGGTTAGGACCTCTGATTTAATTCCAGTGTGGCACATCTTTCTCTTTCTCCCTAATTTCTTAGAGCCCGCATCGTACCTGCAAACCAAACATTCTGACCCCCCCAGCCCCATTTCCTAATATTGTAGTTTCCATCTATTCCTTCTTGCTTAAAGAACCACAACAGCTTTTGTTGGTGCTTTTCAGTAGAGTTTTATTTTTAATTCTTCCTCAAACAAAAACTGTTCCTCCCAAGAAGGTTTTTTAAGAGGGTAGCTGGTGTTACAGTCCCAAGAGGGTTCTTCAAAATCCTTAGTACGACGTTTTTCTAGTTTTGCCTGGCAGTTAAAAATAGGCTACAATGCATTTCAATATAACTCCTGATGGAGATGTGATTCCAAGGGAGGGAAATGCTATAAGCGGCAGTTAACCTGCTTGCACTCCTGCTGAGCTGGGGTGCCTCCCTGTTACCCCTCCCTGGGACTCGGAACACACCGCTCACGCACTGCTCCATATGTAGGGGGCAGACCCCATCCTGGATTCTGCTGAGCAAGCGTTAGAGATACACGTCCATGTCTAAAGCCTGCTTTTGATCTGGTTACATGTGTATTATGTTTTGAGAAAAATGATTTGGTCCTTGAAAAACAGGTTAGTCCAGAAATCTGTGTCAAAAGCAGGCTATAACAGCTGGGACCCTGCCAGAAGATTTAATAACTAATGTTTTTAGTATTTTATAAGAAATGCATAGGATAGCAGGTCTGCGCTACTGAATACCAAAAATGTAAGGCCAGGTCTTATCTTAGTTGGAAAAGGCCAGCCACAAACCTAATTCCATGACCTTAACTTTCCCCTGCCTTGTCTGCAAAGGGAAGGGGTTAAAATAGATGATCCTTAGGCGATTCTGTGCTAGCTCTGTGAGTTAAGAGATGGATGGTGGAGTTGTTCCTGCCCATGGGGAATCTAGGTTTTCATGATGCTTGAGCCAAACTGCACAGACCAAGAAGCTGCTGAAAGCCCCTACTCCTCCCTGGGGTAAGGACTGAGATGGGGCAAGACTGAGTGCTTCTACAGAAAGCCCGTGTGACGAAGGGAAAAATGTTGGCTTTGACTTCAGACAGACTAATGTCCCCATTCGAGTTCTTCAACCTCATGTTATTTACTCAATTCCTCTGCCTTTAGGTTTCCTCTTTTACTAAAGAGGCTGATACCTATTGTATTTGTCTGCTTGCACTGCCCAGACAAAATGCCACAGACTGGGAGGGCTTAAACAACTGAAGTCTACTTTCTCATGGTTCTGGAGGCTGGAAGTGCAAGGTCAAGGTGCCATCAGGGTTGGTTTCTGGTGAGGCCTTCCTATCTGGCTTGGAGATGGCCACCTTCTCAATATGTCCTTCATGTGGCCTTTCCTCTGTGCATGTGTGGAGAGAGAAACATCTCTGGTACGTCTTCATCTTCCTATGAGGGCACCAGTATTATGGGATGAGGGCCCCACCCTTATGAGCTTATTTAAACTTAATCACCTACCTAAAGGTCCTATTTCCAAATACAGTCACATTGGAGGTTATGGCTTCAACATACAAAGTTTGGAGAACACAATTCAGTCCGTAACATCTCCCTTAAATGGCTGTTGTGAAGAGGAGAGACAGTGAAATGAGATGACACAGCGAAACACCTGACAAAATGTTCCTGGCCCACTTCAGGGCCCTATCTGAACCACATGCACAACCCAGAGAATGGATTCCCTTCAGAAAGAGTCCTCACCTCACTATACAGTCCCTTAAGAAAACGACTAAGCAGCAATTTTGATAAATTTTAAGTTTACTTTGCAGAAGACTTGATTGTGCCTACAGTAGGGTGTATATTTCTTTAAATATTGTTTTGAATCATTTATTTCTTTATTATCAATAAGGTGAAACTTAGTTGGTTTATAGACTTCCTGCAGTTTTCTAGGTCAAGCAAAATTGATTGGGTGGAGGTGAAACGGACCAGGACCCTATGGTCCCTGCCTCCTCCGCCGCCATGTCCTCTGCCCACCTTTCATCTGTAGAAAATCTTTAGCCAAAGCATAAGTTTAATCAGAGAAGTGAGAAAATTCAGAAGTAAAGGAAAAGAGTCAGATAGGACAAAATAATAATAGTTTAGTCATAAAGCAAAGTCAAGGACTTTTAGTTCTTCTTCTAGGGCTATAGACAATATTCTGAGCCGTGTCCTGTGAGCTGTCTTGTAGATACTGAAATCCCCACCAGGCGGAAGAAGTTAACTACATGATGACCAGGCTGTAGCCATGACAGAAGCTGACACAATTCTGAGAACTGGCCTCAAGGAAATGGGAACAAATCAACCCTGGAACTGAAGATTAACTGTACTTAAAACAATCAAAACGATGCTGGTCATACCACTGCATGACCATTTTCAAGATGACTGTCGGAGCTGACTGGACTGTTTCTGCACGTAGCCCCTCCCTCCGCCTACACACCCCTGAAATTCTCCTTTAAAAGTGCTTGCCCACTGATTGTCAGCGGGGAGCTGGCCTCTGGCCACGAGTCCACCCCCTGCCCCCCACTGCTGGCCTCCAAAATAAAGCGACCTCTCCTTTCCATCCACCTTGCCTCTTGAGTACTGGCTTTCGAGTGGCAAGCAGTGGGATCCCACTTTTGCTAACGGAAGGGTGCTGCCCGGTGCCTACCCCTTCCTGGTGGGCGTCACCTGCGTCTACAGCCAGTGCTCTACAAGCAGGTGCCGACCGACTGGAGAGTGCAGCCGGGCCATCAGCTTGTCCGAGGCCTGCTACTTGACGTGATGAGTAAAGCCTGTGCTATTATTGCTTTCCAGGAGAAATAGTAGAAGTGATGGAAAGTATACACACACACACACACACACACACACACACACACACACACACATATATATGTATACACATACATGTATATTGCAATATATTTATATTGTATATCAGCATATATCTATAGCTACATCTACATCTATACTTATACCTATACCTATATCTATATCTATATAAAGAGAAACAGAAAGACTGAAAGAGACAGATAGAGAGAGATCCTAGATGGACTTGATAGTTGAAAAGTACCCCAAAGGAATATCTTCATAGAAAGAAGACAAGACAGGACAAGACAACTGGGTGGCCAGAAATGTCTTCAAGCTGTGTATGGCTAATCAGACACTGATAGCATTATCTATCATTTTTGCTGAAATCAGCTCCTAATGAATAAGAAAAAATTTCTACGATTTGACACTGCCTCAAACATTAGTGTTCTTTTGGCTTCCAAATAATTTTTAAAAAGTTTGAATGTGATTTTTAGGCTTCTGTAGCTATAAAACCACATTCACAAAGCCCTGAAATACAAGAATTGTCCAAAGAAGATAAATGGTTAAGAAGAAGCATCAGGGGTCTTCACTATTTAAGTCCTGAATAACGGGAATGGACAGAGAGAAGATGTATGCACACTTTTGACTCTGCAATCTACACACATGATTAGGCAGGATCCAGGCGGTAGCTGAGTGGGTATTAGACCAAATACAAGTGTTCACATTTGGAGATGCCTTGAGCCTTTCCTGAGACAACTCAGAACCACCAATGTTCAGAGTAGATTTATTAGTGCCAATCAATATGTCAGGCACTGGATAACATGAGAACATATTTTGAAGGTAAAACAGCCCTATATGTTAATACATCAAGATTATTTGAATAGAATGCTCTTCCTGAATTTATATTTCTACAGTTTTTGGTTTTTTTTTTTCTCTCAGGAGAAAGGAACCAATGCTTTGCCCAGTTGAAATGTCAGTAGCAGACTTTGAAAGGGGGTGCTGAGGGTTCTGGGTTCACCGTCAAGGGGAAGTTAGAGCATGAGCTGGAACGAAAGGGAAAGGTCTGAGGTTCAAGTCCTTGGAATAAGCAGAGAGCAAACCATTTCAACAGAAGCAAGGGTTGCGGGGATTGTCTCAAAGGAACCCAGAGCAGTTTCAGGGGGTGCCGAATAGAAATAGTGGAAAGGTACCCTCAAGTCATAGAACGGGAGCTTATTGTGAGAGTATATTCTGAGTCTGTGATCACAGTTGATCTTTCAGAGAGTACCTTCCCCAATTATTGGAATCAAGAGAAATAAGTACCATCTCTCAGAAAGTAATTGATTGAATACCAACCGTACTTTATTAATCTGGATTCTTCTCCATCTTTGGGTCTTAGATTTCTGTATGACTGACTCATCTTTCACTGCTGGAAAGTACTTTCCTCATTCTACATTTTTATTCTGTATATGTGTATTCTTAATCTTCAATTCAATACCGTCTGTTTGTAAGGCTTTATCTGAGACTTCAGAACTATGCAAAGACAAATAGGATGTTTTGTTTGTGCATAAAGCATTTAGAGTCAAGGGGCGAATGGATATGAGTGTAACTAATAGCAGTATATTTTCCCTGCCCACAGGCGTAGCGTGCACTCTGAGATGCATTCATGCAGAATGCCTTTCGGTCCACGATATATTGGGTCATGTCATGCCTCTGTATCGCCACACAGTCTGAAGCTTCCACGTGGAAACATTCCTAGCTTCCTTCTTGCCTTAACAAACCCTTATTTAACACTCACCTCAAGTATAACCTCTGGCAACGTTTCTCTGACATCCCAGTTTGAAGTCAATGATCTTAACTCTCATGCTGTATTATTATAATGCCTTGCGTTATAATGGTCTGTTTAACTGGCTGTCTTTACCATAGAGAAGGGGCAGAAACTCCTTCTTTATCTGTAGTCCTAGTGTCTGGTATGTAGGGAGTTAGGAGGCCTTTCAAGATTTCTGAGCAGGAGGAGGGATGTCATGACCTGATTCTCTGATCTCTTAGGTGTCAGTGTCCGTGTGTGTGTGTGTGTGTGTGTGTGTGTGTGTTGTGTGCATGAATGCATGTGTGTGTTTTCCTGAGAGTGTCCCAGGTTTTGGAAATAGGAAGAAATAATTAACATTTGCCTGGTGTATAACACACTTGGCAAAACTGAATATAAAGTTTGCACACTACACTAAGTCTGGTAAAAGGACAAATAAACAAATATGGGGTGTGTATTCAAGTTGAGAGCCCCAAAAAGAAGGCATCAGTGAAATAAGACAGAAGAGGGATGGGAGGAATTCCTGGAGATTTGGTTCCAATCGTGTCCTTCCTGTGAGTCTCCTTCAATTATAATGAGCAAGGAAAAGGCCTGAGAAAGACTGTACTGCAAACGGTTGAATTCATTTTATGATGTTATGATACAAAGCAATGTAATATAATATCAAAATCCTGTACAATGGAATGCTGATATTTTAGTGTCATAATGTAATTGGAATATTCAGCTTCCAATGAAACAAATTATAGTTCTGCTGCCTCATTTATTATTCTCTTTTTTCAGAGTTACCTCTACAAGTTCTTTAAATCCATTTTCTTTTTACTTTGCCACCTATTACTGGGTCTACAACTGACATGGAACTAGGTACTTTGCTTTATTACCTTTAACCCTACTCATGAAGCGTTCTGTTTCTTCCTCTTGCAGTGAATTACAGGCTTAAAAGATTTTCTAATTCTGTATTTTATTTCATTTTGCGACGCCTTTTTTCTCTCACAGTCTTCTAATTTTTAAATCCATTTTCCATGCGGATTTAATCTTGTATAAAATCTAACGCCTATTAATTTGTACTGATTTACAACATTTATTTCAGTATACTAGAAAATGTTCATTTTTAACATTTGTACTCATAGATAATGCATATCATGAAGTTTTAATGTAAATCACTAATACATTTTTTCATCTTTTAACTACCAAAGTTCTTCATGTTTATAGATCATTACTCAAATGTTTTGTAGGATTCATTAAAATATATCACCAGCAATGCGTTTTTCTTTACAACATCTTTGTGCATGTGTGTGGGTAGGAAAGACCCTAGTACCAGAATATTTTAGGAAAATTTAGAATAAAAAGAAAAGTAAGGTTCATACTCCTATTCAGAAGTTAATTAAATATTCTTTTGAGAATATAACATTTGAAGCTCTTTTCATCAAGTAGGGAAATACATTATGTTTCTGGATTTCTTTTTTTTTTTCCATTTATCAATTACTTTTAGACAGTTTAACTGCTATAATGAAAAGTCTCCTTAATTCCCGTGCTAGGGGCCGAAAGATGTTTACTGCTTGGTATAAGCAACCTAGGTTTAAAAAAAATTGTGAATGGTAATGAAACTCCACATAGAGGTAGCGTTTGTTTTTTTTAATTTTTAGAGTTAAAGATTCTCTATTCTCATTATTCTCAAGAATGAGAAGCTTTTTGCCAAGTCCCACTGCTGTTCTCAACCCTTTAATTTGGTAGCCTACGGGTTCGAGCCCTGGTCTGGGAGGATCCCGCGTGCCGCGGAGCAACCGGGCCCGTGAGCCACAACTGCTGAGCCTGCGCTCCGCAACGAGAGAGGCCGCGACGGTGAGAGGCCCGCGCACCGCGATGAAGAGTGGCCCCCTCTCGCCACGACTGGAGAAAGCCCTCGCGCAGAAACGAAGACCCAACACAGCCAAAAATAAATTTAAAAAAAAAAAAAAAAGCAGTCCTAGATAGAGAAATCAGACTGTCAGTTCACGGAAGCACAAACTTTTAAAACATAATTAAAACATGTTTGAAAGTAAGTAGGTTAAAATCATCCTATACTGCAGAGACCAGGCATGGTTAGTCCCTGAGCAGAGAGAGGGAATCTCACTCCACCGGAAGGGCCTTGGAGAAATCGCCCAGACTCCAGCAACAGAGTCGGATCCATCTCAGGAGGCAGAACTGGCTTTCTCCAGGTAACTCAGAATTCTTAAAAGCCCACTAGGGTTTTCCTCTCTCCTTTGCAACTGCTGGGATTTAATACAGACGGGAAGATTCTTTTTTAATTATTGCTTTGGCTCGTATCTTCCAAAGCTTTGGTCAGGCACATTATAAGTTGATGATATCGCTACAGTGGCTTTTATTTCGGCCTCAAACTCATAGTAAATCCATGCAATAATATCTTCGTAGCCTTCACTGAGAAACACTGAAGCCCGAGCAGGGGATGGGGGAGGAATTGTTTACGGCCATGGGCCATGAATAAGCTGCTGAAGTCTGAGGCAGCCCAGCAGCACCAGGTCCTTTCATGAACACTCCATTCATCTAAGATGGGTCCCTGCACCAGACATCATATCTGGCTTCTGCAGTTGTATTTCAGCATCACTCAGCAGCGAACAGATAAGGTAATATCTCTGAAAGCTCCTAGACGGAAGGCTGCCAGACTCTCAACACTGAAATCTTACTCTCCTTTCAGGTCTGAAGGGCTGCAGATGTGAAGGGAGGATGGAAGACAGAGGAAGAAAGACAGAAAGGACACTTGCATGGATTGAAGATAAGGACGCTCCCAGGGCAGAGATACCCACAGTAGGTCCCAGCAGAGCCTAGATCCTTGAAAGGGGATGCCAAAGTGCCACTGGAAAATGTGGCTGGCTCTGCGAATGTGTCCTCTGTATTCAAGCTTATATTTTTAGTATAATCCCTATTTTCACATGTGCAAAAAATCAACAAAATTTAAAAGAGCCCAAGTCAGGGAGTCAGGACTTTCTCAGTCTCTATTTTTAAACTTATTTCCTAATGGATTTGGCTAAAGACACAAACTTTGGCTGTGATGGAGCCCAGACCAGAATCCAAATCCCTTTATTATTATTGTTGTTGTTACTGCTATTAACTTTGTTATTGCTAGCTGCTGTTTATAGACTGCTTATTGTCTTCTTTGCAATATGTTTAGTACTTTGCGTACATAAAAACATTTGAGTTGACCTGAATAGGTATTTCTCTGAAGAAGATACACAAATGGCCAACAAGCACATGGAAAGATGCTCACCATCACTAGTTATTAAGGAAATGCAAACAAAAACCACAGCGAGACATCATCTTACACTCACTGTAGTGGCTATGATGCAAAAAATGGGGGAAAGACGTATTGGCTTGGATTTGGAAGAATGGAACACTCGTGCATCTCTGGTCGGAGTATAAAATGGTATACGCCACTATGGGAAACAGTTCAGCTGGTCCCCAACAGGTTAAACATAGAATTACTCTATGACTCAGCAATTCCACTCCTAAGTGTATACCCCCCAGCCCCGCAAATTGAAAACAGGTACTCAAACAAATGCTTGTACACAAATGTTCACAGCAGCATTATTCACAATAGTTAAAAGGTAGAAACAACCTGAATGTTCATTAACAGGTGATGGTTAATGGTACTGTATATACATTCAATGGAATATTATTTAGCCATAAAAGGAATGAACTACTGACACATGCTACAATGTGGATGAACTTCAAAAACATTATGCTAAGTCAAAGAAGGCAGACACAAGGTTCACATAATGTATGACTGAATTTATATGAAATACCCAGAATCGCTAAATCCATAGAAACAGAAAACAGATTAGTGGCTACCAGGAGCTGGGGGAGGGAGGAACGGAGGAATGACAGCTAACCGGGGACTGAGTTTCTTTTGGGGTGATGAAAATGTTTTGGAACCAGATAGAAGCGGTGGTTGTACAACGCTGTGAATGTCCTAAATGACACTGAACTGTTCACTTTACAATGGTATTGTTACGTTAATATGAATTTCACCTCAACTAAAAACCACTTGAAATCATTGAACCCTTATGATAAACCTGTGATGTGGGCATGATTTCCCCCATTTTTCAGATGATTCAAGTCTTATTTCCACTGAGACACATATTATTTTTAGCAGAAGAAAGGTGGCATTATCTTCGGGATGGGACTTTATAAATGATGGAAAGTCTAGGAGTGTACCTTTTGAGGAAGGCGTGAAATGACCAATACACGCAGGTCAGGTTTAGCTGATGCTTTGCTACCAAGTCCCCTTTGCCACTGGCACATTGGATGGAATCACAGTCCTAACCAATAGAGCTGGAGACCACCTCCCTATCAGTCTGTAATGAATTAGCCAGTAAGAAAAATGATTTGGTAACAGAGGAGGCAAAAAAGGCTAAGATATGTCTGCTTCATTCTCCTCTGAGCTATAGAATCTTCCACCAGTATTTATAGTTTCAGAGGGATGTTGGATGTGTGAGATGAAGGGAAAAAACCCAGGGAAGGAAGCTGGAGGGAAATTTCTGAACCAAGGGGTGTGAGAAGTTCAACTCCAGCTAGCTTTCCCCACCTCCCCTCATTTGCAAACATGTATCTCAAAAAAGACACACCATCAAGGTTCTGTTCCTGTTTTTCTGCTGTGACTGTTACAGCAATAATATGCAGAGAGAGGCTTTACGTGAGTAGGTTTCTTCCTAGAGAGTCAGCTCTAACCAAATCCACAACGCACAATTTATTTTCCAAACATTCCTGTTCTAGCTCCACTTCCATGCCCTATGGCAGACTCGTCTCACCTCGTGTCTAGTCAGCCACTGGAATAGCTTCTCTTTTCTAGTCTCCCCCCTCTCCCTGCTCCACAAGCAACTGTAGCCCGACTCCTCACTAGGGTTTCTAAGCACTGCTTCCATGATGTCTTCTCTCTATGCAAAAATTTTGAGTGAGTCCTCAATGGTGACCCAATGAAATCAAATGTCGTAGTCTAGCTTTCCAAGTTGTCCTCTGCTTTTTAGACTTATTTCCTATGACTCCTCTATGTGAGGCCAAATTGGATCTTTTCTACTTAAAAAAAAAATTAATACTATTAGCTAATAGCTAAGATTGATTGAAGGTTTATTACATATTTATTGGGGGCTCAACGCTAAGCGCTCTACATACATTATCTCATTTACATTTGACAATGCCCTCCAAACCAGGTATTGTACAAGTGAGGAGACTACAGTTAGAGGGAGCCAATCAATTATATAACTAGTGAAACTCAGAACTGGGATTTGAACCCAGGTCTGTTTGGTGTCCAAATCCATGGTTTTAGGCACTGGTCTTGATTTTACCTTTTACGTTCCTGTTTTCATATCTTGGGTTCCTGCATTCTATTCCTAACACCAACTCCACTCTCTTCTCCTGCTTTTCTCCAACTAATATTCATGACCCTCAGGGCCGGAGTCTTCTCTTTATTTGAGTTCACATAGGTGAGCAAATGTTTTCTGTCTGTTGCTGGCACGTATCTTTTCATAGTTCTAATCATCACACCACTAGTTCAATGACAGTGCTAAGGAGGGCAGGAACCATGTCCAATACTTGTATCTCTGACTTTGTCTAGCACAATGCCTTGTTCACAACAGGTGTTCAATAACTATTTATTTGTTCAATAATTCTCATAGATTACCTGCCAGGGAAGTATTTTTTTATAGAGTTGTTTGTTAAAAGTTCTTCATAAAATTGGATTTCACCTCTTCAATCTTTTACAAAAATGTAATTTTTTGAAATTTTGGGAGCATCAAATAAATAGAGTGAGCATTAGTAAAATATTTCTAATTTTAACATATGACTAAAGTGCTTAAAATATTAAGTGTTAAAACTTATTTTTATCCAAGTGCTTACTTGAACCAACATTGAGACTAAAGGGAAAAGAAATTACTGTTTGTAAATCTGTTACTTTAAACCTCGTATTCTCCTGAGTTTCATGATAGGTCCATATAGAGAAATTAATTTATAGAAGTAGTCAGCATAACCGCTAAAAAATGCAAGCCTAAACTGCTATGCACTTTTCCCTTTGTGTGACTTCTGCATATTTCAATATTTCGTTCATCACCTTTAAGGTGTTCAAATTCACCAGCTGTAAGAATACTTATCAGATTATGGTACAGCACTAAAAATAAACTGGTGTTATTGAAAATAAATGAATCAGCACTTTCTTAGCTGAATTGTTTTCTCATGTGACTCATACTACTTAACTAACGTTTTCTTTGTGATTGTTCATTTATCATATCCAACGTTTCTTTGGACATCTGCTTCTTTAAGTACAAATGCGCAGGTTTGATGAAAATGTTCAGTAGAAAAAGAAAATAACTCTCTGGTCTGGATTTATAAAAGCAAGACATTAATGGGGCCAGTTACCATGGCTTTAGCTAAAGATCTTTCTTCATTTTTTAGGCTATAAAGAATGCTATAGAATTTTCAATGTCGGTGCAGTCTGTTTACCAATAAAATTTCATATACGTGGAACTCACGGTACTAAACTTCAAAAAGCCCTTCTGCTTAGTTTGGACCAGAGGATATTCTTGATAGATCTCATCTCAAAATCACCTGGACTCCCAAGTGTCTATGCAAAACCATTAATCTCAAAATGTGTCTAAATACCAACTTTGAGACAGGCTGCAATTTACTGTTCTCTGTGACAGACAAATAGCTAGAGGAGTGCTGTCATTTAACCCCAGTGTTTTCTTTGGTAGTCATGGAAAGAAAGGTTTTTTTATACTGCCTTGTCATAAAAAGACTACAAAATCCATCAACACTGTATAACTTTACATATAAAAGTAACGTATGCATAGATATTTCAGTCATCGTGTGAAAAACAAACAAGACAGCCTTTAAATCAACGTCATTCCCAAGGAATCAGCATGGACATGTATTGACTCATTTTACAGCTAAAATAGAAAATAGATGTAAATTTGACTGCTCTATTTTGACATGGATGCTTTTGGCCGTATCTTTATGGCCAAAAAACCTGTATACACAAACACCAAATTGGGAAGGAGTCTCATTTACAAAAGCTGGGCTTGTCCTCTTTATAGGTGCTCAGATAGGCTTGTGTTGGATGAAGTGCCTGATTATATGATATGTATTTTGCAAAACGCAAGTTAGCCCAAAAGTCTGGCATATATTTGGACACGCAATCAAATGCATGCTGAGAGTCTCAGTGTAGTGGATTGAAATGGCAACCCCATAAATGTGTACCCAGGAATATGTATACTTTTTAGAAATTGGCTAAAAAATTAAAAGCTTCAACAATGCAAATTAAAAAAAAAATATTTTATTGTGGTGAGAACACTTATCACGAGATCTACCTGCTTAACAAATTGTAAAATACAGTGTACAATACAGTATTGTGTAGTGTTCAGTCTAGTGTACCACACAGTATTGTTGGCTGTAGGTACAATCAAGTATGTAATTTTTAAATTTATTTTTTACTTTAAAAGCACATATGAATGTAAGAGGAAAGACAGTTTCCACTGATTTTGCATAACCCTATGCCAATTACTAAATAAATACAAACATGGATATGTAGAGGAGCATTTCATGAAGTATTTGGACAAGGTAATAATCACATGAAGACTCTCTTCAGGTATGGCAATAGGACCTATTCATACAGTACTGAGGGTAATCAAAACTGATGTGTGAAATTCACACAAGGTCTAAAGTGACAGCCCAGGGGAAAAAAACCCAACAACTTAGTCTTTTAAATAATTTTGCAGGTTTTTTTTTTTTTTTTTTTTTTTTTTTAAATTTCAGATGACTGAAGGCAGACATGCACCAAGATGGAAAAGTGAGCAGCTAGATGCCGTGCGTGTACCTGGCCCGACACTCTATCCGTGCCGCCAAAGTCATGCACATCAGCCGAAGGGACTGCCTTTCACCCGTTGGTCATCGTTTTTCACTGGGAGCCCACTTCCCCATCAGTAGTGATTTGAAAGCTGTAGAAGGAACTAGAGGTGACCGAGATGAGTCAAAGGACAGCAGTCAGCTCCAATACCATTTCCAACTGCTTCCCTGCTCCTTCCCTGAAAGAGTTCTGGTCTGCAACTCAGAGCAACCCAAATGTAGGCATTTTGTAGAGAATGACTAATTTTTGAATCACGCAAGTGAAACCCTATTTGGTGAGTTCCACCTCATAAACAAAATTTGAACTATATCCTGAACTTCCAGAGATGCGTGACATATTAAGATAGGGAACATGGACCCTTAACATGTATTTTAATGCCATAAATTGCAGGTGCCACAATCGGAGTTACTGCATATACGTGTCTAGGCAACAGACGCTTCTTAATTTCTAGGTATATGTGACCTATAATACTGCACAGTCATGTTTTGGAGACTTTAATTCCATAGCAAGTGAGTACCAGAAACATTCACTTGACTGACATCAGCGATTTTAGGTGTACGATATCTTAAAACTCATCTCCAGTTTTTGTGTGTGTGTAGCAAGTTGAACGTTTAAAACTTGGGATTTGCTATAGAAAATGTATTTAGGTGATGGTTCTAGGTAACCCACAGTCTACTCCCAAGAAAATACCATAGTACTGTACTGGGAATATTTTCCTCAAAATGAATGAGTGCATTTGTGTGTAGTAACTTATACTTTTAGTTGAACTTCCCTTCCACTAGGGTACCAAAACCTTTGTTCCTATTTTACGTAAAATTAACTCAATATCTGTTTTAGAAATGTTACTGAAATAAAAAAGCAACCTCAGCAAAAAGAATCTGTGATTCCTCATTATGCATTTTGGTAAAACTGGTTAAGAATTTTGACATTGATTTTCTTTAGGTGATAGGGTTCTTCTCAAATACTGTAAATTCAAAATTGTTTGGTAAGGGCAAAGCAAAGCTTAAAGAAATCAATATGATAAAAAGTGTAATAAAGTTGATTGTTCTTGAAAATCAAGGGGATCATAAGTTGCAGTCATACCGGCTAAAATCATGTCTGTAGCATGAAAACTGCATTGAGTTGCTTATAAAATGGACCAAGTCTCCCATTTTCATCCTTTTTTCATCCTATCTCTTCACAACTCTTTTCGCCTAATCCTGCCCCAGACACCCAGCGTCTGATTCTGGATACTATTTCTGATCTCTTTTCACTTAGCTGACTCTAGCATCCAAGAAAAAAGCAAGGAAGAGCTTATGGTTTCTTCCTCAAAATTTTGGTTTTTGCTCCTTCAAAGATAAGAAAAAATGATTTCAAATTTCTATCATCTGCTTTTATCATACTCCAGAGCATTTTAACTATCATTCTGCTTCTTCAAAGATTAAAATGTTGTCCTTCATAAATAGAAAGGAAAATTTTAATAATCAAAGATTAGGAGCTTTAAGTAGTTTCTTAGAGAATGAAAAAAACAACTGAAAATCAGACTGATTTATTTCTCAGAGGTTTAGATATAATTGAATCACAGATATATAAAGATATTAGAAGTAGGATATATTTATCATTTTTACTATAGATCTCTATAAAAAAGGTATAAGAGCACATTTGCTAGAGACCAATTTACTTAATGTTCAAAGTAAAGTGACCTTTTTTTTCTACATCTGGGGCCAGTTTTACTCTATTCCTGGCAAGACTCTCAAAGCCAAACCTGAATTTTATTAAATGTATTTAGTAAGTTGCTAAATTGGGTAAAATAAAGTAGGGTCAATATAAGACCTAAAATCTTATTGGCTTTTTGACCTGTTTCTAACTAAGTTTTGCATTTCAAAAAACGCAGTTTGTATTTCACTAAATACAGCAAATAGCTCTAGAGTAGAAATACACCATAGCTCTTGATTTTCACGTGCAATTAATTGGTAGCCATACAACTATCTACAGCCCTAGAACTCACCCTACTTGGAGATAAAATCAAATGTATTCCAGTGGAATTGTGTTCTTGCTTAAAAACAAAACAAAACCAAAAGCAAACAAAAAAACCCCCATCTTATCATATGACTGAAAAGAGCCACGGAGGTAACTTTTGAGACATTACTCTCCCACTAACTTAAGAATTTGCAAAACCTGAAGTCCTTATAACCTGTCCTCTGACTTTACTATGCATCCAGTCCGTCCTGCGCTTTAGTTAAGATGGCTCTTTTAAATATTTAACATCGTCGGTGACATACATGTCTTTAAAAACGGATTTTAAAAAAAAACGATTAATCTGCACTATCCCGTAAAGCTTGAGGCCTTTATCTGGGATACAAAGGTGCTAAGTTTCTCGGCAGAAATCCTCCAAGAGGATTTCCAGCTTGTCTTGGAATCCTTTGAGGTGAAGAGTCCTTCTTACGATGTTGCCTTTTATGCCCAACTGTTTGATTACCTAAGGATGCTAGTCGGCGTGCGGGTAGGGAGAGGGCCACGTGATCAAGCAGAGGTCAAACGAGAGATGTGGGTCCAGGTAGACAGAATCCATTGTCTTTCTTTCTGCAGCTCCTCTCATTATCTCCCTCCACCCCCTCCATCCCCCCCCAGATAAATTTCTCGACTTTAACCTTAAAATATTTGATTCCTTCGGTGTCCATTCACAGCCTCGGAGGCTCATGCTTTATTCTCCTTTGGGATCCATTCCTCTCTAAACACTTACCAGCCAACGTATTGTGTAAAGAGAATTCCCAGCAGTAGATTTTAAAATGAAAGAGAAAGCGCGCAGCATCTGAGTGTTCTCAGGTGCTGGTGTCAGTACCGGATGCCTCCTGTTGACAAGGACGGCTATCGCGGGGGGCACCCGAGATCTCTCTATTCTGAGCAGTCTTCAGAAATCAGCCGTATCTGATTGTTCTTTCCGATCAAACAAAGTAGGAAGACAAAGTAAGCCGAGCATGTTCTTTCACTCTGCACTTTGTTGTTAAAAGAGGGAGGAATCCCACTAGGACCCCTAACTCAGCTTTAGATATTACCGAACTTTTGTAAGAATTCCTACTCTTCCTCCCAGCCCTTGCCCCCCTGCCCCTCCCCTCTCCGTCAGTTCACTGATTGGGATGAATAAAGTTTCTTTGCTCCTCTAAGACTTGTGCCATGCTGCTAAAAATTAACTGTGAATAATACCACGGCAGGGCACAGACGAACGAAACGAAAGGGCATTTGCTGTTTGCAGAGGATGTGGCATGCAGCTACCTGTCTTTAGCTCAGGAAAGAATCACGTCCCTCTCTTAAAAAGAATACTTGGAAACGTCCCAGTGTCACTCTCGGAGCTCATGTCGTGGGGTCTTTTTCAAGGTTGCTTATATAGTGCAAAATGCAAAACACTTCAGTTTGCAGTCAGAGGTGGGCACGTGACAAGGATGCCAGCCTAAGCCCGTCTGTTTTACCAGGAACAACCTCTGTTGCTGATAAATGACCTTCTGAAGACAGATGTGGCAAAGTGCCTGCCATTGGAAACAGCGAGGAAAATAAGTGTAGTTGGCATGCTTCCTAAAATATATCTCTTGTTGGACACAGGAAGTAATTTTCCATCAGATTGGGACGTGACATAACGTAACGTGTCAAAGACATTGTTAAAAAGCAAACAAGTTGGAATTGAGCTGCATTCGGTTAGTCTTAGATCTCTCAGTCAGTTTCACACATTAAGACCGTCGAACATGGCAGAGCTTATAAATTTTCCTGTTGGAGAGGCTTTTGGAGAATTTCACAAAACTCAGTGGGATCTTGGTGGGGAGACTGACATTTACCACTGAGTTCTTTAATGACAGCTAAACAAAAGAACACCGCTCCTAATTTACCCAGGTAGAATTCAATATCACAACAAGGCAACTGCAGAACACTGTTCTTTTACGAGACCAATTTTTGTGCTATGATTTTTAACTCTTCTAGTTACCAGCAACTTCAAATTGCTTCACAAAGCCTGCATTCTCATCCTGTGCATGAATTTTTTAATATAATTATTCTGTTTTTCTTCCTTCAATACTTTCTGCTGTCATTAATCATACATATTATGTACACACATTGCAGCCTTCCAACTTACGTCATACGGGTTTATAGCTCCTGCCCACGCACCCCTAGAACTATGTCCTTATGATTACCAGAGTGGCAAATAGCTTATCACTTTTCAGTTCTACAAGACATCCCAGTGTCATGCCATTTCCTACTCAGCCAAGACAATTGACCCAATGGTCAGGCAATTAGGGCTGTTGGCTATGAAAGGAATAGAGTAACGATCACGTTACCTGGAGCCCCACGAGGAAAGGTCTCCTGCCTCTGCTGAGTACTGAGCTGCCACTCTACTGAACCCCCTGGGCGAGTGCTGATGGGTGTGGCAAAGCGGACAGAAAGAGGTGAGGGTCGTCGTGGCTTTGCCTCGGGGGACTTCCAAGGTGAATTTGGCATGCATGCTGCCCTCAGGGGAGGTGAGATAAATGAAAGTAGACATAGCACAAGGGAGGAACAGACAAGGTACACGGGAATTCAAGGAAGTAACTGCTATTTCCACCTGAGGGCTAGAGTGGGCAGGTTGGTGGTGGGGAAAAAGCATCATGGAAACAGCCTGAAAGGTGGAGTTTTCCTGCCTCAGAGTCGTGTTTGCTGCCCTTTGCCCTTCCCCCAACTCTCAGCTTGAATGGCATCTCCAACGAGTTGCCCATGATTCTCCTTCTAAGCGTCTCCTGTTATACTCTGTCATAGGATCCTGTGAATGTCCCTCCTAACAATACGGCACACTTTGTAAGCATTTAATTAATTAATTTGTTTCACATAAGCTGCTGCCGAAGAATTTAAACTCCACAAGGGACCTTGACTCTCTTGATCACTTCTGTATGCCCACCACTGGGCATACCGCCTGACACATAGAAGATACATGATAAATATTTGTTGAGCGGGAGAGTGAATGAATCAGACAGACCAGGTTCTATAGGGATGGGTGGAGATGGGGGAAGGACGAGAGGGAGGGAGAGAGAGAGAAAAAGGCAGGCCATTCCTGGCAGAGCAAATGGTACGAGTTTCTTACCTAGAGTCATGAAAATGCTTCAGCTTGGCTTGAAGCACACGGAAGATGAAGATGAGTGTTGAGGAAAAAAACGGAAAAGGTAAATTAGGATCAGGATCCTGGGCTACAGACTGCACTTTACGCTTTAGGTAACAGCAGTTTTTGATCAGGAGACCAATATAACTGCCTCTAGATCATCTTACGTCTTCAACCCACAGACTTTGAAGGAAGAGCATGTCTTGGCTTTAACTGCCTCTAGTGTCAAAGCTATGATCTTTTGACCAGACCCATAGACCTCAGAGAGAGCTGCTTGGAGCTGTCAGGGGCCTTGGATTTAAACTGAAATGAGTTCCAGTGACCTGCTGAGTCCTACCGTGTGAAGGTTCACGTCGGGCCAAGCCCAGCATCCAAGATCAATTCAAGTCAACAGATTAAATGCCCCTAGGGTGTGCTCAGCCCTGTGGTGAGATACAGAACAAATCAAAGGCAGGGTTCCCCTGCCTTAAGGAGCAGGAGAGAGCCGACTCTGATGGAATTGCTCTTAAATGACCTCCCCACTTGAAGGTGTGCAAGGGAATCAGGCACAACTCAGGTACACAGGACCACGTCCTAAAGAGTGCTCTCTATGAAGCGACTCAGCACTCTGGGGTCCAGGGAATAGTTTCATCCTGCTGTAGACCCCTATGACTGTGTGTCTGTCCTGGTCCAGACAAGCCCAGAGATGCAACATGAAAGAGCCTTGGATGGGGTGTCAGCTTCCCAGGGCTCTAGATCCATTACTAAGAAACCATGACTCATTGGGGAAGTCGTCTAAATGATCAGAATGTTTTGTCATTTTCAAAAAATTGGGCATTTGTTAATTTATCAGCTCCATTATGCATCCATTCAATGCTAGGCTCTATGCTGAAAGAGGCCCAACTTTCCTGGGCTCATACGAGAAACAAATGAACACATAGGAAATGTGTTCTCCGACTGTAAATCCCTTTACCACGTGAATCATTTTGAGTTGGTGGAGAGCCCATAAAGCTGCCTGAAGCAGCCTGGGAGTGTTATGTACCACGTGGTCATAGAAAACTCTGCTAAAATGCCATCTTTAAACCAGGTCTTTGAGACCTAAAATACAATGAAATATACAAACACAAAAGCTCATTAGATTTTCAGGACATGTTATAAAAATCTATTTGTGTTGTAATGTCCTAATGGAACCAGAGTCTGATTACCATTCATACAAATATGGATTTGGAAAAATATTCCCATCCTTGGTTTACAGAAGCACATTGCTCCCAATGCACCCCTGGCAATAAGGGCAGGTCCTTCTGTGCCCGTTTCCCAGCTGTTGTGACCATATGGTGACTATGTGGCCCAGAGTAGAGAACCCGGCTGGGGGAAGGCTGGGCAGGGTGGAAAGTATGGTGCATGGGGCCTTGGAGTCGGGGCCAATGAGGGGGACCTCAGAGCACGGGCTCTGAGCTGAAGGTCTGAATGAAATCACAGAGGGGCAAAGAGGCAAGGTTGGCAGTTTCGAAAAGAAGAAGAAAAGCTAAGTCCTTGATGCAAATAAACAGGCAGCAATGGGTGGCAAGCCATCAACAGCACAGCTGGCCCGTGAGAAACGATGCCTCCTCATGCAGCGCTCACGTTGGTCCCTGGTGTCTGGAAGCCCTTTTCCAGCCTGTTGACGAGGCTCTCAGTTTGCCTACTTCTCCAGCCCAGTGAGGTCTGCAGTCTGGTTTATCTCCTCCTTCTCTGCTCCAACTCTTGGACAATTTTCTCTTGCTTTCGATGACACGATCGATATCTAGCCAAGTTCTCTGACTGTCTAGCTGGGGTGTCTGTTCCTTCATAAGGGGTATGTGAGTATCAGGCCTCTCCATGCAGAAACTTCATTGTTTCTGGGGCTCACAATTAGTGACTTGAGGAGGGATTAAGTCAAAAAGTTTCTCAACCTTGGTAGTACTGACATTTTAGGCTGGATAATTCTTGACTGTGTATGGCTGCCCTGTGCATTGAAAGATATTTTGTGGCATCCCTGGCCTCTACCCACTGGATGCCAATGGCACCCCGTCCCCAAGCTGTGACACCCAAAAACGTCTCCTGAAATTACACCCAAATGTCTCCAGAGGGGCAAAACTGTCCCCACTTGGGACCACTGACCTAAGCAAATGAATAGGAACAACACTTTAGGAAAACCCTTAGTGCTTTACCTCTGACATGACTTTCTGATGAGGCAACTCAATTATTCCAGTGACCTTAAGTACTCAAAGTATTTAAACTTTAAAATCTTAAACTATCTAATTGTACTATTCAGGTTGGCCTTTACTATAACCATAAATTATTTGTCCAGAAAATAGCACATTTGTTTGCCATACCTCAGAAGTAGGCACTTAGGAAACACTTGTTAAGTGAATAAATGTTGCTTTTTAAGAACAGAAAAATGCTTCATTTGCTTTCAACTCTGGCCCCATGGGCCTCAAAAATACCTCTCTCTGTTACACCAATTGGTCTACCAAGAGCAGACATGAACTAAGCCCACAACAGAATATGGGCATTTTATGTCCCCTACCAGCCATGTCCCTCTACCAACCTTCAGTGGCTGAAGGTCATCTCTGGAGACCATCTGAACATCCCTGTGGCAAATGCTTTCAACAGGAGAATTTTGTTTAAGAAAGCCTGCACTAATTTCCCCCTTCCTCTTAATTCCCACGTCATGTCATGGGGGCCTCTGCTGCGTCATGCATCACTTTATTTGATGTGTTTTGCTTATGACTTATTTCCCTTAGCAGACTGAGAGCTCTTTGCGGGTCAGATACATGTTTGATGCATTTTCTGTATCCCTCCAAGGACCCAGCACAATGCCACATGACAATAAATCAGCATGTTTTTAAGGGTGTGCCCTGGCCTTTGCGGGACTCAATTTCTCCTCTAAGCCAATTTTCTCAAATGCAGGCCAGACAAAACCTGCACTCTGGGGTGGGCGAGGGAAGGATTGGGAGTCTGGGATTAGCAGATGCAAACTAGGATGGATAAACAACAAGGTCCTACTGTAGAGCACAGGGAACTATATTCAAGATCCTGTGATAAACTATAATGGAAAAGAATATGAAAAAGAATATATACATGTACAACTGAATCACTTTGCTGTACAGCAGAAATTAACACAGCGTTGCAAATCAACTGTAGTTCAGTTAAAAAAAAAAGACAAAAAACCGCACTCTCCAATGTCTGAGTTTTAACACTTTTAGTCTGAAAGGACCAATACCATGTTCTTCATTGTTCCCTGAGCTATACTCTACTCCCCCAGAGATATTTATATGTACTCACAGATCTCACGCACACAGTAAAGATAAATACCATTTAAACTAAGATGCAGTAACCTCTTACTGACACCCAAATCCTTCTTAGATTTTCCTTTTTCCTCTTCAGCAGTCATCAGATCTCTCTTTGAGTGCCACTTTACCTTGATTTTGAGATTTGGCAATTAATATAATTGTGATCTTAAAAATCCATCAAGAACAGGGATATGGCTCACGTACCTGGGACACGTTATACGCTCCCTCTTTGCGCGCTGAGCTCCCCGGCTGAATCTAACGGGTGGTGTATGAGTCGGGGCGGAGGAGGTGGGAGGCGATCCCGAGAAACACCGGGTCGCGGACCACTCTGCAGAGGAGACGAGCCAAAGTGCTGTCTCCGCCCCGCTCCCGCGGGCCCTTTCCAGGCCACAGCAAAGGAACTCTTCCAACTGGCTACAGACGCTACTAAGGTAGGTCCCCAGGTCAAAATCTGACACAGAAGAGGGAGTGCCGATCCAGGCTTCTCTCTGCACACCTCGTTCTTTGGATAAAGGGCTATCGCACTGTGTAGAAACCTAGTCTAAGATCACACGCGCACCAAAGAACTTTTGTTCGCCAAGTGTGTCAATGGTGAGTTGAACAGAGAGAGTGGGTGATGCGTGGGTCTATAGCTGGACTTTTAAATAGGCGCACACAGAGCCGGCACGCAAACTGCCAGGGCCCAACTGTCGAAGTCTCCTTGAGGAACTGGGAGAGCTGATGGCTGACCCCCCCATGCCAAGTAGGTCAGGAGGAATGACAACCCAACTAGAAAAAAAACCACAGCAAAACGTCCCCTCAGCTGGTCCTAAGGAGTTATAAAAAGCTCCCCTAACTGACCACATCAGAGGAGGGTTTGAACTTCTTGCATGAAAACAACTTACCATTCCTGGTGACAACACCGTTTATAATGAGGTTTTACGCAAAGTGTTCAAGAATAATAGAAACAGTATTTTTAAATAAATGTGTGGCAACACGCAGGCAGTAGTTTCAAAAGCATCACCTGCCCCCCTTTTAGAAAGGTAGGCTGCTGCACTGCTGGAAAAGTGAGATTGGCTCTCATGAAATTTTTTTCAATAAACAGTGTCGGAGAGGGATTTTTTTCAGTGCTTAAATGACATATGTGTGAAAAGAGAAAGTTCCCTTTATAGAGGTACAAAAAATATCTTTTACCCTGAACATGCTATTCAACTGAAGTCACCTTTGTTAACTCAACGGAGTTTTATTATGTTCACAAGTCGGATTTTTTTTTTTTTTTTGGCATTTGACTCCTCTAGAAAATTGCTGTAGTGAAACAATTTGTCACTATTAGCATCATTTAGATGTTACAAATCAACAAGGAGGGTGATTATCTGGTGAACCTATGTATCTGGATAAAGCAAACATCAAACAGCAAAATCTGGAACTAAGGAAATACTATTCTCAAGGGAATGAGCAAAAAGAAAAAAAAAATAGAAGCAGGTAGAAATCTATGACATCAGTATTGTACTTTGATATTCACCTAAACTTGTAATATTTACAAATTAAAAATACTTTATTAGGTAACAATCCCTTTCTAGACAATCATATTTTATCACAGTTTAATAGCCATTATCATTTAAACTCTGGAGTATCTAAATTTGTACAATAAAATACTTTGCTAAAATTGGGGGGATATCTATGAGAAGTTACTTTTAGCTTATAACATTCAAAGTGATTAAATAAATTCTTATATGAGAAACTTTTGGTGAATTATAAGGGAATTTGAAGAAGTTTATTTAGGTAATATCTGAGTGGCAACCACAGTCTCATATAGAATATTCCTTGGGGCCACTGCTGGCTGCATAGATCACTGGGCTCATTTGCTATGACATGTCTTATACGGTCAGGTTCGTATACAAAATACGAACTACATTAGCTACACCTCATAAACAACTTCATAGTTGTAAAGAATGTTTATCGAAAGATCTCAAAGCACCTTTCTTCTAATTAGGCTCAGTCTGGAGACATACACAGCAGAAAGATGAGGGGACGAAGCACTACCGTGATGTTGAAATCCCAAATGGCCAAAGTCAAAGAGCGCTGAGTGGCCGCCTCCACACTAGGTCAGCAATATCTGCTGTGATTATTAGAAGCCATCTCTGAGCTCCTAGAATAGAGACCACCTAGCATATTATTTCCCAGGAGAATGGTTCATTTATTCATCCATTCAACACATACTTCGGGAACTTTCACTATGTACTTGACACAGAGTATTTGGCCAGGGCCAGGGACAGAGAAGCAAATAGATTGATGTCCGCCCTTTTTGTACTGGAGTTCTCTGGAGCGAGACATGGAAGCTTAGGTTTTTTGCTAGCCATTCTAACCCTCCTATTTGTCAGGCTTATTTACTTCTGGTAATCTTCCATAAAGCAGCGTCTTCCATTCAGAAGCTAACAAGAAAGATGGCTTGGAGAGAACACTGGCAATTGGCTACATTTCCTAGAGGTAAAACCTTCAATGTTCATTGCACCTCCCTAAATCTTCCCATCGCAGTCTGATCCGCGAGGTGGAATGGGGATTGCTTGAATTGTGGCTGTTCCATTAAAAAAAAAAATTCTCGGCATTGCCTATTTCTATTCTTTCTTCTACTCATCAAGTTTAAATTTCATCCCTTGTCTGTCAATAAATATCTTATAAATATGATAAAATATAAGAAGGTTGAAAATATCTGCACTCTATCGCTTACCTAACAGGTCTTAGAAAAGGAAGTTCAGGGCTTCCCTGGTGGCGCAGTGGTTGAGAGCCTGCCTGTCAGTGCAGGGGACACGGGTTCAAGCCCTGGTCTGGGAGGATCCCACATGCCGCGGAGCAACTAGGCCCGTGAGCCACAACTACTGAGCCTGCACGTCTGGAGCCTGTGCTCCGCAACGAGAGAGGCCACGATAGTGAGAGGCCCGCGCACCGCGATTAAGAGTGGCCCCCACTTGCCACAACTAGAGAAAGCCCTCGCATGGAAGCGAAGACCCAACACAGCCAAAAATAAAAATAAATAATAAAAAAAAGTAACCCTGTTTTTAAAAAAAAAAAAAGGAAGTTCAAATTAGAGACCTGTTGTAGAAAGTGGTGCTCTTGTAAAATAATTACCTTCAATAATAATAGTTATAATTTACTGAGCATTATATATATAGGAACCTTGGTATATTAACCACATTTTCTCTTCATAAAAGAACAGTAGGGAGGTTTATTATTCCCATTTTACAGATTAAGAAACTGAGAAGTGAATTAACATTGCCAAGTTTTTAAGGCAATGAGGTGTTACGCGAAGTGTTCAAGAATAATAGAGACACTATTACCACGCTACCATCATTACATCAAACAACGTCTTCCGTAGCATTGCATTTATTTATTTATTTTTACTGACTGGAAAACTGAAGGCAAATTGGTACCACCTATTAGCAAAACACTGTCCATATAATCCCTGAGGAGATATTTTCTGATTCCTGAGTTAATAAACAGAAGATTTGTTCCTCTGCCTTTCGTCATCTTGCCTGGCCTCCCTCCTAATTGTTCTCTGTTGATAGTGTTTTAAAGACTAGTTTCTTACATGGTTCCCTGTGGGTTGGGCCACAAGCTGTGAAGTGAGTGGTCTGGTCTCAGCCGATGGGAAGCGTTTGAGGGGTATCACTTTATTCTAGGCCACGCATTTCCACAGCCTTGGCTCTTGCCGTAAGACAGAGGACACTCAGAATCCCAAGGGGCCAGGACTTTGGTGGCAGAAGACATTAGGACATGAAAAAGCCCCTTGGGGATGGAGGACATGTCTCAGCACGGGTACCGCCACCCCATGGTGTTCTTCAAGGATCCAGTTTTCCGTCTGTGCAAATCCATGCAAATGGCAACTCATGACCAACGACCAAGCCACGCACTTGTGTAGAAAGCAATCTGTCACATCAGTTTACAGTATGGCCCCTATCCAGGTCCCAGAATAACTACACTGTGGTTTTCTAGGGGCCTTGGAATATCTACCAACCTTAACTTAGTAATAGCAATGCTTATGGCTGATATAAGACAAAACTGAAATAATCAAATTAAGAGTAGAGCTTTCTAGCATGTGTGTCTGCCAACGCCTCTTCTTCATTAATTAGCTATTTCTGCCATTTCTTCACTAGCCCTGGGACAGCCCTAACAAATCCATTTTGCTCATTCTCTAACTTCCTAATTTAGAGTAAATTACTGTTCAATTTTAATTCACGATTTAAAAAAAGCAGCGACCTAATAAATGGAAATTTTTTGTAACCACCTTGCCCTTTGCTCCTATTCCCCGATAGGTTATATATTTTAACAGGAAAATCTGTTTATGCCCCTTCGAATTTTTTTTTTAATTGAGGATGAGGGTCACACTGGCCTAATGACAGAAGACAGACATGGGCATCGTACTTAGCAAACCCCTCCTGTAAAGTCACATGCAAACACGAACAGTCAAAGCACTCAATCAGCCTGAATGCTCCCTTGGGTACAGACTTCCCAAAATTTTGAAATCAGACTGGCCTCTTCAGAAAGCTCAGACATTCTTTCCCAAGTCTCAGGCCAAACAGGACTCCTTGAACCACACTGCTGGGGCCCAGGCTCCAGGGTAATCCTTCTTACCCAGGAGGAAGGGACCAAGAAGCACAGTGAAAAATTACCACAGTATCTCACAAATTTTAAACTCTAACATTTCCCTTGCACCAAATGCTGTGTCTGCAAAATACCAAAGCATCCAGATGAAAACTAAAATCTGTAGTCAGCCATTCTGACTTTTGTTCCACACGACAACAAACACAGAGATACTTATAATCGTTGGAATGGCTTATGATTTTTTTTGACATTGTTAATTTATGCCGTTTCTTTCATTTCACTGAATTCTTTGATTATCTGCCAAATAGTGATATAATCGGCATCCCATCCCAGTCAAGGCAGGGAGGGAATATTCAGTTTGAGTATTACTGGGTTCTTTGCTTTTCCCTTTCTCTTTTGGCCAATGTTGATCGAAGAGAAAAAAAACAAAGTTTTATACAATCAAAGGTTTTATAATTTTGAGTTCAGTTTTATAAAGCCCTGGAAAAGGGTGGAGCTTACTGACTAAAAATGATAAGCTTTGGCTTATCTGTGGATTTCAATTATTTATGATATTCCTTGTCTCCACTTCTAAAATGGACCACATTTTACATGTTTTCCATTCTTCCTACCAACTTTTAAACAATAGCCAGATTCTGTGCCATGGAAATTGTGCGATATTTAGTTCTAGTTGCAATTTTTTGCAAAACATCATTTTGTAATTTTTTAAATTGAGGAAATGTTTCTGCATCTTAGTTGGGCTTAGTTAAAAATATCTGGGTAACCTCAGGACATTTAAAGTACGTTTACAATCACACTGAAAAATATTACCTAAAGCCTATGCCCTAAAGCATATTCACAATATCAAGTCTAAATCATAACAGGCAAACTCTGAAATCTTCCTAGAGAAAATAGTTTGGAAAGACTCTTTTAGCATTGTTTTGTTTTGTTTTGGGTGTTTCCCAGGTTAGAAAATAGGCAGTTGATTTGCCTGATTTAGGAAGAGTTTGGGGGTCTGTGGAAGGTAACCTTTTGTTTCTTCACCAAGATATACGCTTATACGTGTGTTTTTAAGGCAGCAGCCTACCTACATAGCAGCAACTGTCTCATATGAAAAGTTATCATTCAGTGTGACTCTCAGAGGAGCACTAAAGCATTTGAGTTTATATGTTAGCTATTAAAGACTAAATGCTTGTTGTCGAGAACCTCCGGGTATGGGAAGAGTGCTTTTCATGAACTGACAAGAGGAGGGTTTGAAGAGAGGGTACTTAGAAAACAAGGGGAGGTCGACATGTTTTATGATCACGGCGTTTATAGAAAGAGCTCTTTCTAGGGTGAAATGCTGGAGATCCGAAGCAATCTCATCAACAATGGGTTTCAGAAAACCAAGTACTGCTTTTGCACTGAATATCGCGTTATCTTTTTATAGGAGAAAACACACAGGTGATTACATTTCAGGTTACGGTGTTTGAAATTAGGTGCGTAGCTCCCATTCATAATAAGAAGAGCTACGCACCTAATTCCAGAATACTTCAGTGACAATTTATCCTAAAAATGTAATTTATTTGAAGTCTATTTTCAAACTATATGGGTAGGTTTTTCACAGCCTTTGTCATGATTCACATTTTTTTTTTTTTTTTTTTATGATTCACATTTGAATGAAAAGTCAGGAGGAGAATTTGAGGAAAATATCAGCAAAGCAACTTAGGTAAATCACTTCTTATCTAAGCCATATATATATATATAATATATATATATAGCACATACATTCCCAGGGTCTTTGTTTCCATGGGCTGTGTGCAAAATATAATGCTAAAATTCTTAGAAGGAATCTTAACAGCTACTGAGGAAAATATAGATGGTAAATTGTAACTCTATTTTGTATTAACTGTTTTATCTTAACAGAGGAATCTCACCATTACCTAAACCACGATCAAGGGGGAAAAATTACCCTGCATGCAGGAGGTGGCACATAACAGCCATTCGCACCAGGGCTTTATTTTAGTTTTGGTTAATTACTGAGCATGTAAGGATGTGTGTGTGTGTCTGCAAGAACTTTTATTAAAGGATTCTCCTATCACTTTTCTCTGAGACACCCTTACCTGAAAAGTAAAAAAATAAGTGCCGGAAAGGAATATTGAAAGCAAACAACAGTGGTTGCTACTATTGTGTGTAGCAATTAAACCACAACTTTATTGTTAAAAAAAAAATCCCTTCTACTTTCTCTTTGCCCTTCTCTAAGCTGAAAAGCAAAAAACACTCTTCTGCAAGTACTAAATTTATGTCAACTTCAAAGGAGGAAAAAAAATAAAGGATTACTTATTTTGGATATAAAGTTAATTCAAATCTAGTAACCTGAATAGAAAATTATATCAGCAACACAACCGTAGCTATTGTCATAGACTCAAGATGTGGGCACTTAACCTCTAAACTTTTGCAATGATTTATTTTTCATCTGAAAAAAGAACAGTATATTGTCTTTGAACGGAGAGCATTAGAAAGAAATATGTACCAGTAACTCAATTTTTCTGACATAAAAATGTTGTCATTCTTACATATTTGTATTTCATAATTATTTCATAATCTAGAAAACCCTTTCTCCAAGGGCAAATTTTACTGAATTACGTATTAAAAGAGGAAACAAGCCATCGATCAAGCGAAGTCAAAGAACTCAAAGATTCAACCCATTAAGCCAAAGAGTCAGGCACTTTCTGAATGATTTACTCTAGGAAACTGGATCTTCTAGGCAAACCACTGTATATACACATCCTGGGCAGGACATTTATCAGATTTTCTGTTGTAAATTCTTTTATAGCTTTCTAGTAGAAAACGCTTTTCATTTTGAGGAAACCCTTCAGAATACAGTTTTAAATGAATCTGTTCACAAGGTTCAGAAGCTTTAAATTACTAGACCATGGTTACCATTGAGAAAACGCACTGAGCTATATCAAGGAGAGAACAAAAATAACCAGGTACAAGTTCAATTCTCTAAGGTTGCCATGTAAGTGCTGCTCAGAAAGGATTAAGACTTCCTGAGAACAAAAGAGCTTCCAAACAAATCACTGACAAAGTGGGGAAACACACATGCTCTATAATCCATTGCTTGGTCTACTCCATCCTAGTAGAAAATGCTCTCTCGTTAAAAAGCAGAGATTCTATATTTTAGGATGTTCTCATTCAGCTAATTTTTCAGAAATAAAAAAGCAGTAGAAATGCCATTGCTTTCATATTATCAGAAAGAATAAGAAAATCAGCTTAATTACACTTTTTGGAATCATTTACCTACCACTAATTCACAGAGGTTAACAGCATTAGTAATGAGCTACAAAGTACACTGCAGTTTAGCGCAAGTGTCTTATTTTGTCAAGACAAACAAGTTGTATATTTTAAGAAGACTTTTTTGTCTTATTTGGTAGGTCTGGAGACATTTTTGTTCCCGGGACTTACCTTCTCTTCTTCTTTAAAGAGGCCTTGAGTTTTCTTGCTTGCACAGAAATTCGAAATCACTTTGTCTTAGAAGAGTAGGAACTGTAAAACAAAATAAATGAAATATATAAACTGGAAAAAAAGCTTGATTTGATGTTTTATATGCATAATTTCAGTTCTGAAACTCTTAAAAAACTGAGATGCATGGTAACAAGAGATTACTGCTGACTTAAAACAAACGGAAAAAAATTTTTTTTTGAATTTTATTTTATTTATTTTTTATACAGCAGGTTCTTGTTAGTTACTTATTTTATACATATTAGTGTATATATGTCAATCCCAATCTCCCAATTCATGAACGGAAAAAATTCTTAATAATCATAAAAAGTCTACCCTAGCAGTGTGTTAAGCTAAACTTTATTTCATGAGTCCATCTAGAGCCTTTTTGCTTTTTTCTTCTAGTAGTAAAAGCAAGAAATTTATATGCTTATTTATCTTTGCGAAAAGTGAAATGTTTGTGAATTTATCTAAGACCTGCCACCTGTCTTGTTTAAAGCCCCTCCCACTCAGTCCCTGTTGCTAATTCCGATTACATATGATGATAATTAGATTAAGGGTAGGACAAACTTTAGGCCACACTGTATTCCCAGAGCCCACAGTTATGTTTACTACTGTGTGAATTTACAAATACTTGTTTCTGGTTCTGTTGAAGGGAAAAAATGCATGTGTTCCTCGTTTTTTCATTTTACTTAGTCTTTCATTTTACTCAAGAATTTGTGGAGGAGGTGAGGTTACTTCCTAGCACTTTTTTTTACCATAATCATGTCAGCCACATACATCTATCCTAGGCTCACTATCTCTCTGTGTAATACGTGTATATACGTATGGGTAGATCTCTCTCTCTCTCTCTCTCTCTATATATATATGGTATCATTCATGTTTGTCTTCTCTCTCACATGAATTCATCTGATCTTTTCACACAGTGGGTACTTGATATATGACACAGATACAATATATATGTCCTCTGTATTTTCATTTTCTATTGAGTTAGAATTAACATACACTATTATAGTAGTGTCAGGTGTACAACACAATGATTCAGTAAAAACCCTCGTACTCCTTCAGGCTGAGTGCTGGGTGTCTAAGAATGCCACTCGGCCACAGGGCTACTGCTGCACAGCCAATAACGGCTATAGATGAGTCCAAATGAAGGGAGATTTCTACAGAATATCAAGGGGGAGGGGGGAGTGATGAGACATCCTGAAATTGGAAATGGTTTCTTGAGCAGAGAAAAGTAATTCAACTCTGGTATGTAGTGATCTATGCCCACGGATCAGTATTCCTTTATTGAAAGAAAAAATAAAATAAAATCATCTTTTAACCAAGAAAACAGGATTCTAACATCTCATGGAATCTGTGTGGGGGCCACTGTGCACTGGAGAGCAGACGAGCAGTGAAGTAAAGGCTCTGGCTCTGTAGCACAGGGGACTTCAACTACAGTCCTCTGCTCTACCAGCTGAGCTACCGAAGGGACCAGGGGACTTGGAATGGCTCCTGGAAACCCAAGGTTTTGAGGAAGTGTTCCAGGGTTCCTCGAAAGTTGGATTTGAATTTCATCTTTTAAAATGCATACTGCAGTTTCTTGCAGATATTCAAGAAGTTTATAGCTCTGCTTTGGTCTTGAACGCTAGACTCTGTGGATCTTTCCATATGTAATTGTTGATGGGTGAGCCCCACTACAGCACCTATGTTTCAGGTTCAGGGAAGGCCCAGGCTGGGCTCGGGCCTCTGGCTCTGACACTAACCCTCCACGCTCTCACAGCACCTTTAGGGTTGTTAACGTTTGGTGTTACTTGTCCTATTCACATTTATAAGATGCTGAAAGGGCAGGTTCTGAAACCCAATTCCTGTGGATGAAGCCCAGCTTTGCTACAAAACTGCCATGTCTGTGTAACCTTGAGTGAGACACTCGATCTCTCTGTGCCTTAATTACATCTTTAAAATGGGGA
The DNA here is from genome assembly GCF_028021215.1 of Eschrichtius robustus. Classification (NCBI taxonomy): domain Eukaryota; kingdom Metazoa; phylum Chordata; class Mammalia; order Artiodactyla; family Eschrichtiidae; genus Eschrichtius; species Eschrichtius robustus. The sequence continues at coordinate 888,641 of NC_090844.1, forward strand.
GAAAATGAAACCTTCCATGCATTTATCGAGAAAGAGTGAGTTAATATCCATAAACACTTAGAGTGCTAGCTAATATTTTAAAATGCTGTTTAATTCTTAATTATAATTATTATTAATACTTATACATTAAAATAGTTTTTTCCTAATCAGATGCAATCATTGTTTTTAAGAGTAGGAACAGAATCTTCACGGTAGTGGGATATTTTAAATGGATATTTCTCAAGGGATGTTTAGATTGATCGGATTCATAATGAAAACAGTCACATTCTTCTAGAACTCACTTTTCAATTAATATCAACCACCCTGAAACAACAAACTGAAGGAGGAGGGAACAACTGTTGAAAACGCTCGTGTAAAATCAGGTAAAGCAGAGAAAGTATAGTGATAATTGTCTGTCCTTAGGTTTCATCCCGTAGGGTGATTAAAATGATCATAAATCCTCAGTGTCTTTCTGTAGTGAATATATCCTCTACTCCCCACCAAGTTTCAATTTTATCTTGAAACAAAGCATAGTAAGGAAAACAATAAGATGCAGATTCTTTCTGTATAAATTGATTAGCTTGGAGGAGAGACCTTCAGGATGGCGGAGGAGTGAGACGCGGAGATCACCTTCCTCCCCACACATACATCAGAAATACATCTACACGTGGAACTGCTCCTACAGAACACCCACTGAACGCTGGCAGAAGACCTCAGACCTCCCAAAAGGCAAGAAGCTCCCCACGTACCTGGGGAGGGCAAAAGAAAAACGAAATAACAGAGACAAAAGAATAGGGACGGGACCTGCACCAGTGGGAGGGAGCCGTGAAGGAGGAAAGGTGTCCACACACTAGGAGCCCCTTCGCGGGCGGAGACGGCGGGTGGCGGAGGGGGAAGCTTCGGAGCCACGGAGGAGAGCGCAGCCACAGGGGTGCGGAGGGCAAAGCGGAGAGATTCCCGCGTGGAGGACCGGTGCCGACCAGCACTCACCAGCCCGAGAGGCTTGTCTGCTCCCCCGCCGGGGCGGGCGGGGCTGGGAGCTGAGGCTCCGGCTGCGGTCGGATCGCAGGGAGAGGACTGGGGTTGGCGGCGTGAACACAGCCTGAAGGGGGCTAGTGCGCCATGGCGAGCCGGGAGGGAGTCCGGGAAAAAGTCTGCAGCTGCCGAAGAGGCAAGAGACTTTTTCTTGCCTCTTTGTTTCCTGGTGCGCGAGGAGAGGGGATTCAGAGCGTCGCCTAAACGAGCTCCAGAGACGGGCGTGAGCCGTGGCCATCAGCGCGGGCCCCAGAGACGGGCATGGGACGCTAAGGCTGCTGCTGCCGCCACCAGGAAGCCTGTGTGCGAGCACAGGTCACTCTCCACACCGCCCCTCCCGGGAGCCGGTGCAGCCCGCCACGGCCAGGCTCCCGTAATCCAGGGACAACTTCCCCGGGAGAACGCACGGCGCGCCTCGGGCTGCTGCAACGTCACGACGCCTCTGACGCCGCAGGCTCGCCCCGCCTCCTCCGTACCGCTCCCGCCCCCCGGCCTGAGTGAGCCAGAGCCCCCGAAGCAGCTGCTCCTTTAACCCTGGTCTGTCTGGGCGGGGAACAGACGCCCTCAGGCGACCTACACGCAGAGGCGGGACCAGATCCAAAGCTGAGCCCCGGGAGCTGTGCGAACAAAGAAGAGAAAGGGAAATCTCTCCCAGCAGCCTCAGGAGCAGCGGGTTAAAGCTCCACAGTCAACCTGATGTGCCTGCATCTGTTGAATACCTGAATAGACAACGAATCATCCGAAATTGAGGAGGGGGACTTTGGGAGCAACGATATATATATTGTTTTCCCTTTTTCTCTTTTTGTGAGTGTGTATGCTTCTGTGTGTGATTTTGTCTGTGTAGCTTTGCGTTCACCATCTGCCCTAGGGTTCTGTCTTTTTTCTGATTTTTAGTATAGTTTTTAGCACTTATTATAATTGGAGGATTTGTTTGTTGGTTTGGTTGCTCTCTTCTTTCTTTCTTTTATTTTTTCTTTTAATAACTATATTTTATTTTATTTTTCTTTCTTTCATTCTTTTCTCCTCCCTTTTCTTCTGAGCCGTGTGGCTGACAGGGTCTTGGTGCTCCGACCATGTGTCAGGCCTGAGCCTCTGAGGTGGCAGAGCCAAGTTCAGGACATTGGTCCACCACAAAACTCCTGGCTGCACATAATATCAAATGGCAAAAGCTCTCCCAGAGATCTCCATCTCAACGCCAAGATCCAGCTCCACTCGACAGCCAGCAAGCCCCAGTGCAGGACACCCCATGCCAAACAACTAGCAAGACAGGAACACAGCCCCATCCATTAGCACGGAGGCTGCCTAAAATCATAATAAGGTCACAGACACCCCAAAACACACCACTGGACGCGGCCCTGCCCACCAGAAACACAAGATCCAGCCTCATCCACCAGAACACAGGCACCAGGCCCCTCCACCGGGAAGCCTACACACTGAACCCACCTTAGCCACTGGGGGCAGACACCAAAAACAATGGGAACTACGATCCTGCAGCCTGAAGAAAGGAGACCACAAACACAGAAAGTTAAACAAAATGAGAAGACAGAGAAATACGCAGCAGATGAAGGAGCAAGGTAAAAACCCACCAGACCAAACAAATGAAGAGGAAATAGGCAGTCTACCCGAAAAAGAATTCAGAATAATGATAGTACAGATGATCCAAAATTTTGGAAATAGAATGAAGAAAATACAAGAAGCGTTTAACAAGGACCTAGAAGAACTAAAGAGCAAAAAACAAGATGAACAATACAATAAATGAAATTAAATGACAATAAATTAAAGTAATTTTATTGTATTAAATTAACACAATAATCTCTTCAATAAATGAAGAGATTATAGTTGAAAACTTCCCTAATATGGGAAAGGAAATAGTCAGTCAAGTCCAGGAAGCACAGAGAGGCCCATACAGGATAAATCCAAGGAGAAACATGCCAAGACACATAGTAATCAAAGTATCAAAAATTAAATATGAAGAAAAAATATTAAAAGCAGCAAGGGAAAAACAACAAATAACATACAAGGGATTTCCCATAAGGTTAACAGCTGATCTTTCAGCAGAAACTCTGCAAGCCAGAAGGGAGTGGCAGGACATATTTAAAGTGATGAAAGGGGAAAACCTACAACCAAGATTACTCTACCTAGCAAGCACCTCATTCAGATTTGACAGAGAAATTAAAACCTTTACAGACAAGCAAAAGCTAAGAGAATTCAGCACCACCAAACCAGCTTTACAGCAAATGCTAAAGGAACTTCTCTAGGCAGGAAACAAAAGAGAAGGAAAAGATCTACAAAAACAAACCCAAAACAATTAAGAAAATGGTAATAGGAACATACATATCGATAACTACCCTAAGTGTAAATGGATTAAGTGCTCCAACCAAAAGACACAGACTGGCTGAATGGATACAAAAACAGGACCAGTATATATGCTGTCTACAAGAGACCCACTTCAGACCTAGGGACACAAACAGTCTGAAAGTGAGGGGATGGAAAAAGATATTCCATGCAAATGGACATCAAAAGAAAGCTGGAGTAGCAATTCTCATATTAGACAAAATAGACGTTAAGATAAAGAGTATTACAAGAGACAAAGAAGGACACTACACAGTGATCAAGGGATCAGTCCAAGAAAAAGATATAACAATTGTAACTATTTATGCACCCAACATAGGAACACCTCAATACATAAGGCAAGTGCTAACAGCCATAAAAGGGGAAATAGACAGTAACACAATCATAGTAGGGGACTTTAACACCCCACTTTCACCAATGGACAGATCATCCAAAATGAAAATAAATAAGGAAACACAAGCTTTAAATGAGACATTAAACAAGAGGGACTTAATAGACATTTATAGGACATTCCATTCAAAAACAACAGAATACACTTTCTTCGCAAGTGCTCATGGAACATTCTCCAGGATACATCATATCTTGGGTCACAAATCAAGCCTTGGTAAATTTAAGAAAATTGAAATCGTATCAAGTATCTTTTCCAACAACAATGCTATGAGACTAGATATCAATTACAGGAAAAAAACTGTAAAAAATTCAAACACATGGAGGCTAAACAATACACCACTAAATAACCAAGAAATCACTGAAGAAATCAAAGAGGAAATCAAAAAATACCTAGAAACAAATGACAATGAAAACACGATGACTCGAAACCTATGGGATGCAGCAAAAGCAGTTCTAAGAGGGAAGTTTATAGCAATACAATCCTACCTCAAGAAACAAGAAACACCTCAAATAAACAACCTCACCTTACACCTAAAGCAATTAGAGAAAGAAGAACAAAAAAACCACAAAGTTAGCAGAGGGAAAGAAATCATAAAGATCAGATCAGAAATAAATGAAAAAGAAATGAAGGAAAACAGAGCAAAGATCAATAAATCTAGAGGCTGGATATTTGAGAAGATAAACAAAATTAATAAACCATTAGTCAGACTCATCAAGAAAAAAAGGGAGAAGACTCAAATCAATAGAATTATAAATGAAAAAGGAAAAGTAACAACTGACACTGCAGAAGTACAAAGGGTCATGAGAGATTACTACAAGCAACTATATGCCAATAAAATGGACAACCTGGAAGAAATGGACAAATTCTTAGAAAAGCACAACCTTCTGAGACTGAACCAGGAAGAAACAGAAAATATAAACAGACCGATCACAAGCACTGAAATTGAGACTGTGATTAAAAATCTTCCAACAAACCAAAGCCCAGGACCAGATGGCTTCACAGGTGAATTCTATCAAACATTTTGAGAAGAGCTAATACCTATCCTTCTCAAGCTCTTCCAAAATATAGCAGAGGGAGGAACACTCCCAAACTCATTCTACAAGGCCACCATCACCCTGATACCAAAACCAGACAAAGATGTCACAAAGAAAGAAAACTACAGGCCAATGTCACTGACGAACATAGATGCAAAAATCCTCAACAAAATACTAGCGAACAGAATCCAACAGCACATTAAAAGGATCATACATTACGATTACGTGGGGTTTATCCCAGGAATGCAAGGATTCTTCAATATATGCAAATCTATCAATGTGATACACCATATTAACAAACTGAAGGAGAAAAACCATATGATCATTTCAACAGACACAGAAAAAGCTTTTGACAAAATTTAACACCCATTTATGATAAAAACCCTCGAGAAAGTAGGCATAGAGGGAACTTATCTCAACATAATAAAGGCCATATATGACAAACCCACAGCCAACATCATTCTTAATGGTGATAAACTGAAACCATTTCCTCTAAGATCAGGAACAAGACAAGGTTGCCCACTCTCACCACTATTAGTCAACATAGTTTTGGAAGTTTTAGCCACAGCAATCAGAGACGAAAAAGAAATAAAAGGAATCCAAATCGGAAAAGAAGAAGTAAAGCTGTCACTGTTTGCAGATGACATGATACTATACATAGAGAATCCTAAAGATGCTACCAGAAAACTACTAGAGCTTATCAATGATTTTGGTAAAGTAGCAGGATACAAAATTAATGCACAGAAATCTCTTGCATTCCTATACACTAATGATGAAAAATCTGAAAGAGAAATTAAGGAAACACTCCCATTTACCATTGCAACAAAAAGAACTAAATACCTAGGAATAAACTTACCTAAGGAGACAAAACACCTGTATGCAGCAAACTATGAGACACTGATGAAAGAAATTAAAGATGATACAAACAGATGGAGAGATATACCACGTTCTTGGATTGGAAGAATCAACACTGTGAAAATGACTATACTACCCAAAGCAATCTATAGATTCAATGCAATCCCTATTAAACTACCAATGGCATTTTTCACAGAACTAGAACAAAAAATTTCACAATTTGTATGGAAACACAAAAGACCCTGAATAGCCAAAACAATGCTGACAAAGAAAAACGGAGCTGGAGGAATCAGGCTCCCAGACTTCAGACTATACTACAAAGCTACAGTAATGAAGACAGTATGGTACTGGCACAAAAACAGAAATATAGTTAAATGGAACAGGATAGAAAGCCCAGAGATAAACCCACACACATATGGTCACCGTATTTTTAATAAAGGAGGCAAGAATATACAATGGAGAAAAAACACCCTCTTCAATAAGTGGTGCTGGGAAAACTGATCAGCTATATGTAAAAGAATGAAATTAGGACACTCCCTAACACCATACACAAAAATAAACTCAACATTGATTAAAGACCTAAATGTAAGGCCAGACACTATCAAACTCTTAGAGAAAAACATAGGCAGAACACTCTATGACATAAATCACAGCAAGATCCTTTTTGACCCACCTCCTAGAGAAACGGAAATAAAAACAAAAATAAACAAATGGGACCTAATGAGACTTAAAAGCTTTTGCCCAGCAAAGGAAAACATAAACAAGCTGAAAATACAGCCCTCAGAATGGGAGAAAATATTTGCAAATGAAGCAACTGACAAAGGATTAATCTCCAAAATTTACAAACAGCTCATGCAGCTCAATATCAAATAAACAAACAACCCAATGCAAAAACGAGCAGAAGACCTAAATAGACATTTCTCTAAAGAAGATATACAGATTGCCAACAAACACATGAAAGGATGCTCAACATCACTAGCCATTAGAGAAATGCAAATCAAAACTACAATGAGATATCATCTCACACCCGTCAGAATGGCCATCATCAAAAAATCTACAAACAATAAATGCTGGAGAGGGTGTGGAGAAAAGGGAACACTCTTGCACTGTTGGTGGGAATGTAAATTGATACAGCCTCTATGGAGAACGGTATGGAGGTTCCTTAAAAAACTAAAAATAGAACTACCATACGACCCAGCAATCCCACTACTGGGCATATACCCTGAGAAAACCATCATTCAAAAAGAGTCAAGTAACACATGTTCACTGCAGCTCTATTTACAATAGCCAGGTCATGGAAGCAACCTAAGTGCCCACTGACAGATGAATGGATAATGAAGATGTGGCACATATATACAATGGAATATTACTCAGCCATAAAAAGAAACGAAATTGAGTTATTTGTAGTGAGGTGGAGGGACCTAGAGTCTGCCACACAGAGTGAAGTAAGTCAGAAAGAGAAAAACAAATACCATACGCTAACACATATATATGGAATCTAAAAAAACAAAATGGTTTGAAGAACTTAAGGGCAGGACAGGAATAAAGATGCAGACGTAGAGTATGGACTTGAGGACACAGGGAGGGGGAAGGGTAAGCTGGGACGAAGTGAGAGAGTGGCATGGACATATATACACTACCAAATGTAAAATAGATAGCTAGTAGGAAGCAGCCGTATAGCACAGGGAGATCAGCTCGGTGTTTTGTGTCCACCTAGAGGGGTGGGAGAGGGAGGGGGTGAGGGAGATGCAAGAGGGAGACGATATGGGGATACATATATACATATTGCTGATTCACTTTGTTATACAGCAGAAACTAACACAACGTTGTAGAGCAATTACACTCCAATAAAGATGTTAAGAAAAATTGATTAGCTTAACACCATAGGAAAAAAAATGTACACCAACAAGATTTAAATATGCCAATGAAAATAGATAAATAACATCATTCAAGGAAAGTTACTGCCTCGCTCTCGAGGCGGCAGGTGACTCCTGCAGAAAAATTATTAAACCCAGTTCTGCTGATACCAGGCAATTACCTACTTTGAAAATACAAGTGGTATAAACGTTTGGTAATATAGTCTGGAGAAGAATCTAAAGCTGTATTTTAAAGTTTGGAGATGAAGATGATTTGAATTATTTACAATTCAACAGAATCAGAGTATAGATAGATAGAACCCTATTATCCTTAATTTTGTTTTTATAGCCTAGTATTACACATAAATATTAGAAAGATTCTTTATGAAAATACATAACATTCAAGAGGAGGAGACATTTTAGGAGATGAGGGTGGTTTTTAACACAAAAGAAATACGCTGAGAACAATACAGTCAGGTCTGTGGACTGTCAAAACCATTTCAAAAAGCAAATTGAGCTTGTTACAGAGAATCTCAGCAAGAAAAATTAGTTCAATAAACTTATGGCTGAGAAATATCTAAGTAATTTTGTTCTAATCAGCAAAATTAATAGCATGTTTTTGGTGTCTCACTTGCCATTTTAATATTAGAAACATATGAAAAAAGCAAGAGTGGTGGCTTCTATACATAGTACTTTGAAAATTCATTCAAGTGGTCTTTGCGTTATGGGAAGATAAAACTAGCTAACTGGAACAGCTTCTTAGTTTTATGTACGTTGGTTTGTTCAGCAAATATGATTGGGTATGTACTAGGTGTCAGGCACTGTTTTAGGTTTTACGGATAAAGGTGAGCAAAGGCAGAATCAGCCTTTGTCCTCATGTACCTGGGGCAGGTATTAAACAAATTATCACACAAGCATAGCTGTATACATAGCACAATGGTAAGTACTGCAAGACCACACAGCAGAAAGACCTGAGAGGCCTAGAAAAGGCCCTTTGAGGAAGATGGTAGGATTTACCCGGGCCAGTGGAGGAGGCGTGAGAAGTGGGAGTGGAGAATATTGCAGACTGAGGGAATAGCTTATCCAGAGGCCCTCTGATAGAAGGGAGAATGGTGAGCTTGAAGACCTGAGCGAGACCAGTTTTGGGGCCTCAGGGCCCTGGGCGTGGGCTCTGGTGGTGCAGAGGAGGCTGGGTGGTCAAGAAGGGGCCAGCCTTGACAGTGCATGGTGGGGTGCATTAAGGATTTTAATTGTTATTCCGAGGCCAATGGAAAGCTTCAAAGGGATTCAAGCAGGAGACACGTGGTCACGTTTGCGTGTTGAATACTGTGACCACAGCTTGGAGACTCACTGGGAACTATGTCAACAACCACAGAAGAAGCAAGAGAAAAGTCACAATGAGAGACACCCATGCGGCTGAAGAACAGTCAAAGGACTTGGGTGAGATTTAGGAGGTAAGATAACGGTACTAGTCAGCAGAAAATGTCATACTCATGTTTAGTACACAGAATGTTTCAGAGCTCTGCAAATTCTACTACTTGTGAGTTCCAGAATTCAGGTTCTCATAAATTCTAAAGTTTCAGAAAAGATTCAAGTCTGCTGCCTGTCCTGAGGGCCTTTTAGTATTAAAATGGCAAGCGAGACCAAAATATGCTATTGATTTTGCTGATCAAAATAACATGACTTACATACTTCTCAGTCACGACTTCATTAAACTAATTTATTAATCTTGCTGTTATTTTTGATAACAAGCTCTATCTGCTCATTTGAGTTGCTGTTACCACACTTTCAATTTTATGTAAAGCAGCAATAATGCAATTTAAACTTTGGAGCTCGACGTGCAAAATGAAACAATTTAAATAACAAACTTTGAGTTATTTCTGAAAGAAACAAATCTTCAGGTCTTGCGATAGTTGAGACTTTGGAAAATGTCACTGTAGGCTGTCTCATGATGTCACAAGATGTATTTGAAAGGTGTTTTCTGCCAAACGATGACGTTAAAATTCAAACTGTGTGGGGAGCCTGTGAACCAACTTCCTCCAACCTGAATATTTACCCAATAGTAAGGATGTGAGCAGTTGAATGTTACGAGGGATCCAACTAAATCTCAATATCCTATGGCTCATCTTTGCAATGCTCTTAGTTTATTTGAATTTAAAAATTTGAAAATATCCAAGTCCAATATATTTTCTTCTTCCATCTCTCCTTTTCATATCAATATAAGGATAATAGGGACTTCCCTGGTGGCACAGTGGTTAAGAATCCACCAGCCAATGCAGGGGACACGGGTTTGAGCCCTGGTCCGGGAAGATCCCACATGCCGCAGGGCAACGAAGCCCGTGCGCTGCAACTACTGGGCCTGCGCTCTAGAGCCCCCGAGCCACAACTACTGAGCCTGTGAGCCACAACTACTGAGCCCGCATGTCACAACTACTGAGCCCACGTGACGCAACTACTGAAGCTCGCGTGCCTAGAGCCCGTGCTCCGCAGCAAGAGAAGCCACCACAATGAGAAGCCCGCGCACCGCAACGAAGACCCAACACAGCCAAAAATAAATAAATAAAATAAATTAATTAACTTAAAAATAAATAAATAAAAAATTAGGATAATGTGAAGACTGTTTAAATGTTTCATAGGCATCTCACAGTTTTAGTAATAAAAATGACAGTTCATTTTATAAATTAGTTACCTCAAGATTTAGCTGCCTTAAATCCTTTTTGAAAGAAGGCAGATATCAATAAATACTACATGCATAAATATATCATGAGCAAACCACCATCAAGATCCACCTAACTTCCCCAACAGGTAGTAAACATTCTATACTTTTGTAATTTACTTAAAGTGCTACAGCGTCGTAGTTTTACTCTCCTCCCCTCCACCCGCACTGTTCCACTCCTGATGGATGGATGTATTTAGTACAGACTTTATAAGAAATCCACTTTCTTGTAAGCAAAACAAATACAAAATACAACAATGCCTGCCTTATTTATTTACTTATTTTTGTAAAGAAGTGTTTCAGCTTTTTGAAGGAAAAATATTACTCTTAGAATCCTGACTCTGAGTTTTCTTTCTGACCAATAGTTAATCTTTTGAAGGCTGCTCTCCCCTCGCCATCCACAGTTTACCTTCAATATTTTTTCTTCGTTAGCAACAACACATTTAAAAAATGAAATGTATAATCGTGAGTGCATTATTGTAATGTGCTCTTACAGGGGAATAAAATAACTTGACAGTACAAGAGCAGTAAAGAATTGGTCCCCTCTACAGAAAGTGCCTAAAATTTAGACTCATGTAGCTCCATGACCTCTACAGGGTCGGTAATGCTTCTAAATTATTTTATCATCAATGCATCATAGGCACGAGAGTATGACAACCAAGGCATTACAATTACAGTGGATTTTGGTAGACATGATATCTTATACTGCTACAAATTATATAAATGAGAAAAACATTTCCTTGATCTTTCAAAATAAGCTTCCTTTGTGGCATATTGTCCACAAAATACTCCCCTGTCAGGAAATGTCTAAAACAAACACACAAACACATGAACAGGCTTTTCACCAGGTCTGAGGGAGAGCCCACTGAGATAGAATTTTCCACACGCAGGCAGCCAATGATCGGTCACACACACAAAGTTGGTGGTACCTTAAGCTAGAAAAGGCCAGTCAGAAACTCCTCACCGTGACATAACCTATGTTCAAAATTTGTCTGATAATCAGGGTAGGTCTATATCTTTTTTGACAAGAAACCCAAATGTGCCTGTGTCCAGGAGGGAAAGAGAAACCTATTATAACTCTAACTAAGACAAACTCAAAAGCCATTGAGTCCCTATTTCCCCTCTACACGTATTCTCAGATTCATCATGCCTTTAACAAATATTAGAGGTCTAAAAATAAATAGTAGCAACCCCAAACCCCAAGTTTTTTAAATAACCAAGCTGGCCAGTATCTTCAAATGCCTTCATGACGTGTGGAATGGATCTGTTATTGGTAAGTGGAAAGGAGGGGAAAAAAGTTTAAAAGAGGACTGTTTTCATAAATAAATGAAAGTCGAGAAGAACTTTTGGGCCGTGCTTTCAGAGCCACTTCAAAGCGGCAAATAAGCGAAAACAAATAAACCAGCCCCTCATTTTGACCTAGATTACTGTTTAAACAAAGGTAGGCGCTCTTAATTTACATGAAAAGCAATTAGACCTGCCGCTGACAGCACTGTGAAAAACGCATCTGCTCAGGACAAGCTTTTACATTTGAGAAGAAAAAGAGCTGGAAGAGGTTTTTATATTTGAAAAAAAAAAAAAAAGAGCTGGACGAGGTCCCCCGACCCCCCACCAAACCTTACCCACTATCCACTTCGGGCCAGAAATGTTATTAAAAGTTTTAAACTGGTTGAGACAAGAGTTATTATTGTTATACATGTTTAAAGGGTGTTTAAAATTATTTTCTGATTCAGACTTCGAGCCCAAATTTTGACATTTTATGATGATGTTTGATATTTAAGAAATGGCTAGAAAGTGATATAATTTTTTTCCTTCTCTGGAATGCTTTGTGAACAAGCTAGACTTTGAAATACAAAGGTAAAAATGAATTGAGAAAACCGTAGCAGGAATAATATTCATATTTACATTTTTTCATATAATTAAAATACGAATTCGTTAGCCTAAACATATTTTTAGAGTATGTTTATTTTTCTGTAGAGTCAAGATTTTATCAATTCAGTAAATGGCTCTTTCCTTTTTTCTTTCTTTTCTTTTGGAACGTTTTTTTTTTTTTTTTTTTTTTCCCGGTGAGAAAGATGGTACATGTTCTTTTCAAGAAGTAAACATTTAAAGGAGAAAGTAAGAGACTGACTACTCTTGACATTTTGAAATTACATTTTCCCACTTACATTTATTTATTCAGCAAATATTCATTGTTCAACTGTTGTCTAGTTGAATATTCCTAGGCGATAAGGGACACAGTATTTAACAAGGCAAGCTCCACTCTTGCCCTCACAGGGTAAGAAGTCTGGAAGACCATCATACCAATGGATAAATGCGTTATAATTACAAATTTGACAAATCTTTTAAAAATATTTTTAATTTTTTTTTTAATTGAAGTATAGTTGATCTACAATGTTGTATTCGCTTCTGGTGTACGGCAAAGTGATTCAGTTATATATATACATATGTATATGAATATATGTATTCTTTTTCATATTCTTTTCCATTATAGTTTATTACCAGATATTGAGTATAGTTCCCTGTGCTATACAGTAGGACCTTGTTGTTTATCTATTTTATATATAGTAGTTTGTACCTGCTAATCCTACACTCCTAATTTATCCCTCCCCCAGCCCCCCTCTCCCTTTTGGGAACCATACATTTGTTTCCTATGTCTGTGAGTCTGTTTCTGCTTTTGAAAAGTTCTTTTAGTGAAAAAAAAATGATGGTGTATGGAAGAATACAACAGAGGGTCAATTCCAGTCTTGGGCGTATGTTACAGCTTTCCTGTGGGAGTTTGAGTGGGACATGACAAATAAGTAGAAGTATTAGGTGGAGTGGGAAAGAGAAGAGGAAGAAGGAAGAGGAAAGGATGTGCCAAGGCTCGGGGAGGGAGGCTGCTGGTTGGTCGACACACGGCAGGACTGACTGCAAGGAGGACATGGTGCCGGGAGGGGCTGCAGAGGAGGGCAGCAGCTTGATCTCACCAAGCCTGAAGCCCACTGTGAAACTCGTTTGTGTCTGTTATCCCCGAAGTGATGGAAAACCACTAGAGGATTTTTAAGTTGGGAAGTGACATGATTCAATTCAAATAGGCACTTTGAATGACTGCTTTTAAAACACAGTAAATATATTTAAGATATTCCCAAAGCTTCACGAGTCATGAGTTTCATGGCCAGGGGAAGCAATGGATACTTCTAAAATGGAGCTGCCCAGAGATTCTTGGCCCCGTGCAATGATAAAAACAGAGCAATCTGTTGGCTTCCTTCAGGCCTCTGAGTCTCATGCAACAAAGCAGAAAAACCCAACTAAATCTTTTTTCTACCATAACATTTCCGAGAGAAATGAGGTCAAGACTACAGGTCAATTTTGGTCTGGAGGTAAAATGTCTAGTCTGCTTAAAGTCTTACTTTGTTTTTATCCTTTCATACCAGGACTGGTACATACAAGCAAGACCAATCAGAGAAAAATATTGTGCAAAGTAATCTGGGTAGTTGACTTGGGGGTGCTGGTAATAAAACTGAGGGACGCTCAGACGTTATGCGTGCAGGGAGGGTGGAAACGTCCACATGAGGGACTGTAGCTAGTCCACAACACCTCAGCTCACCCCTCAGGCAGGACACTGGAGAAGCAGAGGACCAGGGGGCGCTTCGCCAGAGGCACTGGAACAAGCCCAAGTGACAGTGGCAGGATCCGGCTTATATGACTCAGGGGATTTGCAGTTTCTACTTCAGTTCCACACAGATCTGGAGAGAGGGAGGGCAGATCTCCAAAATGGGAGGACCAGTTGCTCCCAGGGTGCTGGGCAGCCGAGAAACACCAAATAGCCACTGAAGGGATTAGATGCTGAGAGCAGCAAAGGGAAACAACAGTACTGTCATTAACCAGGTAATTAACCAGGTAATCAGCTGAGGCAAGAGGGCAACTGAATCCGACTCAGGCGTTTCCACGAGTTTGTTTCACCTGTACGTCCATGAGATACAACTTTCACATGGTTTGCTTTTCGTTATCCTGGGAGGTTATAGATGTTGTACCAGGGTCTGGACACTGCCACTTACGCTCTAGACGATCCTGGGAAACTTTCTTAGTCTTTTACCATGAACATAAGAAGAAAATCCTGCACAGGATTGTTCTAGAATTAAATGAGATGATGTACAATGTCTGACGCAAAGTGATTGTTCAGCAAATATTAGCTCTTATTATATTTCAAAATCTGTGGTAAAATGCAATTTCTCTGGGTTTTTTTGGTTTATACATCTATGTAATAGGAAGCACCCAACTGTTAAATGACTCTTATTTGTAAAGCATGCAGAGAGTCTTAGAGGGAACACCACTTTATCAATGTGAAGGATTCTGAAAAATGCAACGGAAGATTTCATCTAAGCTAGATAAATATTATTATCCTTATTATATAAAGGTCAGAGTGATGCAGGGAACTAAAGTAACTTGTCAAAGAATGTCAGCGTTTTGAGATTACGATTCTGTCTTTCCTAGCTCCTGCGAATGCTGTTCGACAAAGGCTCTCTGAAGCAAAAAATCCTCCATTTAAATCATTTCAAACATTTCATTTCAAATGATGACAGCTCAGCCACTGCTTTTTTTTGTTGTTGTTTTTCTCCATTCAGCTCACATCTCCGAATTAAGCAAATAGTTAAGGAAAAAGAAAATACAAGTTTGTGCCATTATGGCATTGGCTAATCAGGGAGGATGGCTGCAGAGAATGAAAGACTCAGGATTCTCCTTGCAGAAACTTACAAGATGACCAGGAGAAAGTTAGCAATTCAATCTCAATTAATTAACATTGAAAACCAAAAGACTCATTCATTACCAGCACAGAAATAAGCAGTAATTTATCTGGGGGTACAAACCAAATAACTGCTCATTCAGAATTAGCTGTTCTCTAACTCCAGACCTTCACAACATCATTTCCAGCTCTAGGCAAATACGCAATGTATTTTCCTGCCTCACCATAAGCTTCTCGTGGTTTGCATTATCATTTGATATAATATAATAAGCTCCTCACCTTGCTCAAAAGCTTTAAGATCTCTATTCTCTTTATTCTTCCTCTGAAGACATCACAAATAAATCATAAAGTGTGCCCTTAGCTTGTAAAAGAGCAAGAGAAAATCGTCTTAGTCAATCTCTCTGAACATGTTTCATGGGCTCATGACAAGTTCCAGTTGGGATACTGATGTAAGTTTGTCACGCAAATTGATGCTGTGACAATTTATAGGATTCTATCCCTCCTATCACATGGGCCTCATGTAAAGCATGCAACAACTAGAAGAAAAAACTGTTTAAAAAGCCTCCATCGTTATTTTAACCCATGGGACTACATTTCTTAGGTTCGTATCCAAATAAGTTGTGTGTGTGTGTGTGTGTGTGTATCTGGATATCATAATGTTGACACAATTAAACTTATTAATAAAGAGTTTATAGTGAAGAAATGCTCCTCAAAAATCATATTCATCTTTCAAAGCAGAACAGGCTAAGTATTGCATATAAGAATAAACAGTGCAATCTCTTTCACTATTACACTAATCTTAATGACTATGTGAAACTCAATGCAGGAAGAAGTCCATTTCATTATAACCAGCACAATCTTCACTAGGTGTGGCAGAAGATCAAAGACAAACGAACAAACAAACCTCTCCATCAACCTACGTCCCTAAACCACAAAACTTCTTGCTTTCCTCATACCTGTGTTCTGGGGGGCAGGGTGAAGCAGAGCTTCCTCGGGGGGTTGGGGGAGCAGCCATGGCCGGGCAGTCAGGAGACTGGATAAGGGTGGCAGCCGCAGGGAACACGGGCAAGGGCGCTAGAGCCAGGGGAGCAGGCCTGGCCTTGAGAGGCTAAAGGCAGCTAAGTCCGCAGCCCACCCTGTGGCCTCCAAGATCCGGAGACGGCCTAAGTTTGTGTATCACCTTGTCCTTGTTTGGAATATATATTCATCACACGGCAAACAATGAGGGGTGATGTGGAGGATTTTATGACTTTTGGAAAATGAATCCTTGATCAAATCTAGGGAGAAAAATGTAATGGCCCAAATCACAAATGCTATGTTTTATGTTTTAAATTGTTTTGTATTGTCAGTTAATTCGTATGACAATATTAAAAATGATTGTCACTTTATTATTTTGTATGTAAAACTAATCAACACTGGAAAAAATCTAAATAGTATACTAATAACAAATTTCAAGAAATTACAAAGAGAACACAACTGATTTGTATATACTAATGGCCTATGTTCATTGGCAAAGAAGTAATTTTTAGTTCATGATGTGATTATTTAACGATATTATGGGTATATTTTGAACCCAAGCACATATTTTTAATACTCTGTTATGCAAATACATTTTGCCTGTGGAGAATGTTACAGACATTAGTTTGGCCGATGGATGTCATTACATTTTCTAGTTACAACTCAGTCCTGTAATTACTCTGCACTCAGAGGTCCCGCTGAAGCCCAGGGTTTTCTCAAAGAACTTTATGGGGGGCATCAGTGAGGAAGAGGACAAAACAGTTGTGAAACCTGCTTTTACAAACATGGTGTTAGCTAAAAAATCTAACACCCAAAACAGGTCATGCTAATAAGGAAGTGAAAGCAAACTGTATTCCTACTTGAGAATTTAGAATTAAGTATATTTTCATAAATAGGGTAAGAAGTTTCACTGTTTGGAAAACTTCTGTGGATCAGACAACCTCAAGTGCCTTGATTATAATACCAAAGACTTGAGAAATTCAAGGTTACGAAGAAACAAAAATAGAAAAATGGATATAATACTATTTTGCTTTATCGAGCACATTTCTGCACAGTGTTTATTTACCTCAGTCATCTGTATAATGCTGCTTTGAAGGATAAATGTCTCTGAAACAGGAAAAAGAACCACTCCCCACATTAAATTAAGGCATTAGAGTCAGATCTTTAATCACTCAGGTATTTTAAGTGGCTGAAAATATCAGGTTCCCAAAATAGTCAATAAAGATTATGAATCGGTTCATTGATACAAGCCTAAAAATTCCCAAGATTTTTAAAGATCAAACTCTGTGTTTCTAAGATAATGAAGTTTATCTCTAATACACTGGAGACAAAGTGTGATTAAAATGGTCACCTTAAAATTGGAAGATTATGAATTTAAAGAAATGTAAAACAATGAAATTTCTGGGGTTTCTGAACACCTGCACAAGAAATGACTGTGTCTGGTGATAGCTGCCGTTTTATGAAATCTAGTAGGAAGTCCAAATGGAGAAAAACAAAGATGTTCAGGACGCTAATTTTCAGCGTGTCTTTTCTCTTTTCCCCTGCTATGAACATTCTAACAAGAGGGAAGGGGATTTACGGACTGCAAGGCCACCTGGCTGCCATTATGTAGAGCTGAGGCCTCAGACACTGTAACAGCTAAATGGCCCTTGCAGGAGGGTGCGGGCAGTCGAGGTGGTCCCAGAGGAGGCCTGGGCTGACACAGAAGCACCCCAGACAGCACCTGGCACAAGCTAACACTGTAAAGGCGTCTCTGAACACTGGTTGTTGTGAAAAAGTAGAGAGAAACAATAGAGTGCAGTTTAATTCCCCTTAAATTCCCTTTGAAAAATGGGGTATGTCTTGTGTCCCTTAATTTAAAATCCTACATCTCATTTTGATCATTTGTAAGAATATGTATTTCCACTCATACTGGACTTTGCTTTTATAGCAAATACAGCCAGGATTGGTGTAATTGGCTTAATGAACTTTACCATTAATTATATATTCTGTTAATCTCTCTGCATGTCAGTTGGAAAGGTTGACCCCTTCGAGACAGG
The DNA here is from genome assembly GCF_028021215.1 of Eschrichtius robustus. Taxonomy (NCBI): domain Eukaryota; kingdom Metazoa; phylum Chordata; class Mammalia; order Artiodactyla; family Eschrichtiidae; genus Eschrichtius; species Eschrichtius robustus. Next base: position 906,641 of record NC_090844.1, read on the forward strand.
TCTTTGGTCCCAGGGTCTGCTCTCAGGAGCTCAGAGATTTCTGCTAGGACTGCCACCCCAGTGCACCTCATTAGGACTGGCTGCCTGGGGTTCTGGGAGGCTGAATACTTCCCTGGTGCCCCATCCGTCCTGCTGCAACGTATTTGTTTTGTTTCTCATCTCAAGATCAGCTTGCCTGTGCCTTCCAACGTGACAATTAACTAATTTCACCAGTCTAATTTACCCTCATGCTGCTGTGAGCAGACTCTAGGAGGGGCCCTGGGGTCACCTCTAGGTCCTTTCTTCCCCTGCTGGCATCCTCTGTTCCTCATGAAATCTCAGTCTTCATCATAGATTGCTGGAGAAAATGCGCTCCCCTCTATTTCTGAAATGGCAAGTGAAGTCTATTTTCGGAGCCAGCTTAGATGGATGGCTGGTAGCTGCCTCCATGGCTCTGGTGAGGATGGTGAAGTGTGCTCTAGGCTTTGTGGCGAAGGGTTTTATGATTGATTAGTGATGTCTCCCCCGGGTCAAAAATGGCCCCATATTTGCTGATTTTGCCTCTATTTCATAGAGCAGGAGGTTAATACCTAATAGTAGGTAGCTGCCTAGAGTGTCTGCATATCAGCTCACAATTTTACTACTTTTAGGGTAACCAAAATTGTCAAAATTACATATAGAATACTCACAGGGAAAGGTTATGTCTTTCATTAAAATGAAAACGTAATTTTGGGCAAAATTTGACTTTGCCTGGTCAAATTCAGAGTGCTCAGTTAATTGTATCCATGGCATTTTTAGATGCTGATTCAACAGATTCTCCCCGAGCCATAGCTTTTCTTCCCAGAGGCATTTCCCTCAGTTCTAGACTGGCCCCTACAAGTCCTTGAGCTGCTGACTTTAGTATCAGAGGAGAAAGACAGGCACAGAGTAAAGTGGGAACAAGGGACATGAGTAGGAAAAGAAAAATATGCTGGAACAGGAAAAGTGGTCAGTGAACCCAAAGTAATGAAACTAATATTCTTCTGCAAATGGAAGGTCCTCTCTGATGGCAACTGCAACTCACACTGAACCAGGTTAATGGGGCTGAGAAAACACGGGCCCCCCGAGAGAACTAGTTTGGAGGAGGGCACTTATTTGCTTGTATAATATAAGCTCTAGCGTATCTACTAGGGAGAAAAATCAGTGTTATTATTGCAGTCGTAAATTGGATCCTTACATGTAACTTTAAAAAGAAATGAAAAATTGCAAATTGTATATCTGATAAGGGGTTAATATCCAAAATACATAATCAACTCATACAACTCAATGGCAAAAAAAAAAAAATCAGATTTCAAAATGAGCAGATGATCTGAATAGCCATTTTTCCAAAGAAGACATATAGATCATGGCCAATAGATAACATGAAAATGCTCAATGTCACTCATCATCAGTGAAATACACGCCCAAACCACAATGAGATAGCACCTCACACTTGTCAGAACGGCTACCATAAAAAAGACAAGAGGGCTTCCCTGGTGGCGCAGTGGTTGGGAGTCTGCCTGCCAGTGCAGGGGACGCGGGTTCGAGCCCTGGTCTGGGAGGATCCCACATGCCGCGGAGCAACTGGGTCCGTGAGCCACGATTGCTGAGCCTGCGCGTCTGGAGCCTGTGCTCCGCAACAGGAGGGGCCGCGACGGTGAGGGGCCCGCGCACCGCGATGAGGAGTGGTCCCCACTTGCCACGGCTGGGGAAGGCCCTCGCACAGAAACGAAGACCCAACACAGCCAAAAATAAATAAATTAAAAAAAAAAAAAAAAAAGACAAGAGATAACGAGGGTTGATGAGGATGTGGAGAAAAGGGAAGCCCTGTGCCCTGTTGCTGGGAATGTAAATTGGTGCAGCCACTATGGAAACCAGTATGGAGGTCCCTCAAAAAATTAAAAATAGAACTACCATATGATCCAGCAATTCCACTTCTGGGTGTTTATGTGAAGAAAATGAAACGCTAACTCAAAAAAATATATGCACCCTAATGTTCATTGCAGCATTGTTTACAATAGCAAAGATGTGGAAACAACCTAAGTACCCACTGATGGATGAATGGGCTGATTTAGGCAGGGAGTATTATAGAGCATTTGGTGTGAATGCTTGAACAAGGATGCTCTCTCTTTCTTGTTGGATGTAAGCAAAGAAGCATACACCCCAGGAACAGCTGTAGCCCTTTTGGACCTCTAGAGGAGGAAGGGTTAGGGTGAGGCCAACCCCATAGGTGGCAGAATAGAGAGATAAAAAGAATTCAGACCCTTGATCATATGGTTGGGCTGCTGGATCAAGACTCTCCTGAACATAATGTTACCTCTGGTCTTTATGAATATGTAAGCATATAAATTTCCTTTGTTATGTAAGCTCTACGAGGTAGGATTTCTGTTACTTGAAACAGAAAAAATCTGGGACATGGGCAAACACCCACCCCTGTCCCAACTGGTGTTCCCTTGCGGTGAAGAGAACCATTCCCAAAGCTGTCATGATATCAACTCATCCGTCTTGCTCACAGGGATATGTCCAATGTCAACCAAAGTAAGTGGCACATGATAGACATTCAATAAAGTTTTCCTAATGAAAAGAAAAAGATGCTGTGTATTTATACAACGGAATATTACTCAGGCACAAAAAAGAGTGAAATCTTGCCATTTGTAACAACATGGATGGACCTTGAAGGCATTATGCTAAATGAAATAAGTTAGACAGAGAAAGGCAAATGCCATATGATCTCATTTACTGTAGAATCCAAAAAAACAAAAATCCCAAACTCTTAGATACAGAGAACAGATTGGTGGTTTGCCAGAGGTGGGAGGTGGGCAGGTGGGCACAATGGGTGAAGGAGTCAAAAGATGATACAAACTTCCAGTTATAAAATACACGTGTCATGGGGATATAATGTATAGCTCTGTGACTAAAGTTAATAATACTATGTTGCACATTTGAAAGTTGCTAAGAGAGTAGATCTTAAAAGTCTCATCACAAGGACAAAAATTTGTAACCATATGTGGTGATGAATGTTAACTAGATTTATTGTGGTGATCATTTCACAATACATACAAATATCGAATCATGATGTCATACACCTGAAATTAACATAATGCTCTACGTCAATTATACCTCAATAAAAAAAGAAATATAAACTAAACAAACCCCAAAGCTTCATTTTCATAACAGCAATAATCTGGTATAAGACAAAGTACTGGGCTCAAGACTGAGATAGAGTCTTTGGATGCAGTTTCAAAATCAAACATATCCATCTGTCTCTTTGCATGCCCGCCATTCATTCATTCAAAAAAAAAAAAAAAAAAGTGGAGAGCTTTGATATAATGAACCAGTAAATGGGAGGGTTATTTGAGAGGCTGGAATGCCTAAAATATAATGAAGGTGCAAGGGGAAACTGCTCTGATGAATTACTGGCTCTAAAAGAAGAAATTGTGCATGCTTATGGGAAACTCTGTGAAAGTGAAACATAAATATAAAACAGACTATCTGGATCTTTCATAAAAAATTTCTAAAGTGGTCCTGCGTCTCCTCACAGCTATTCTCAGTTTTCCCTAATCTAACGCAGCTCCGCCATATTTTATCATCCTGGTAAGAATATTCCCCAGACTGTGGGGAGAGAACCACAGTTGTTGACGCTTTGACAGTGGTTATTCTAACCTTGACCTGAAGTGAGTAAGAACTTCTTACCAGGAGGTAAGAAATTACTAAAAACTTAAAAATTATGATCCAAAAAGTGTTATCCAGCACATAATACTGGGCATGAAATATGGGTTGATTTCCTTTTTGTTTTTCTTAGATTTTAGTAAAGTTTTTAGCTTCCAGGATGCCTGAGGCCGTGTGTCTGATGTCCATGGCAAATCAGACAATTCCACCATTCTTTCCATCCATTCCTTTGGTACAGGATATGTGGGCTTCTGGCCATGCATTCTTTATAACTATATTGCCCTTTGCTGAAATATGAGCTAATTTCTGAAGGATAAGAAAAAATTAATCATTGAGTGGTTAGTGAGGATTTGCGTAGAAAAGTAAAAATTAATTATTGAGTGGTTAGTGAGGATTTGTGTAGAGAAGTTCAGGAGAGGAAAAGTGCTACAACAGGAGATGGTGTCTCAGAGCAAGGGACTGAAAGAGGCCAGGGTGATTGTTCTGATGATCTAATGCTGCACAGCAAATCACCCCGTTAAGCGAATGGCATAAAACAACCACTGGTTCTGCTCACAGATTCTAAGGGTCAAGAATTTGGACAGGACACAGTGGGGATGGCTGGTCTCTGCTCCAGGATCTCTGGGGACTTAACTGGTAGACCTAAAGGCTGGAGACTGGAATAATCTGAAGGCTGGTCATTCATATGCTGTTGGCTGAGGGCCTCAGTTGCTCTTTATCTCGGCCTCTCCATGAGGTCTCTTTGAATGGGCTAGGTTTGGACTTCCTCACAACTTAGTGGTTCATTTCCCAAAGGAGGAATCCCCAAAAGAGAAGCCAGGTGGGAGCTGTATTCCTTTAAAATGACCTGGCATCAAAAGTCACACAGCATCACTTCTGCCTTAATCTACTGTTTGCAGCAGTCATCAACCTGCTTGAGCTCAAAGGGAAGGTGAATAGAGTCCACCTCTTGATGGAGAATGGTAAACGGGAAGGTTCTAGAACAGCATGAGTCTAGGGATAGTATTGTGGCTACTTCTGGCAAATACAATGCAGCAGTAATTGAAGTGCAGGAGCCAGTGGGAAAGTGGCTCAAAATGAAGCTGGTGAGGTAGGCAGGGATCAGATTATTCAGAATATTGTACGTTACGTTAAGACTGTTGGTCTTTTTTCTAAAGCACATGGAAAGTCATTAAGAATTTTATGCACAGGAATATCAAACTAAGGTTTGCTATAGCACAGAGAATAGACTGGAAAGTAGTAAAATTGGATATGAAGAGCCCAGTTAAGAAATTAGGGTGCTAAATAAGGCAAGATGTAGGTGAGTTTGGACCAGGGATATGGCAAGAGATAGCAGTGAACAGATTTAAGAAATATATGAGGGAAAATCTAGTGGGTCTGGATATGAGGAATGAGAGAGAGGGTGCTATGAAAAATGACTCCCAATGTCTGGGCTGTGCCACTGTGAGTGTGGTGGTGTCTATCACCAAGGTAGGGAGAACTGGAAGATCATCAGGGTTTGAGGGGAAGAGCCTGAACTCAGTTTTGAGCATCAGAGAGATATGATTGGACATGTTCAAGTGTGCAGTGGGAATCAAGGGCTGGACGTCCAAGGGGAGGCCAGGGCTGGAGGTCTGGATCTGAGTCATCCAAGTATAGGTAGTAGTTGTAGCTGCTAGCATAGATAGGGTTTTCTTGAGAGAGTGTAAACATCTGATACAGAATGTTGGTTGAATATAGAAAGGCAATTCTGCAAAGTGGCTAGGGAAGGTGCTGCAGAGAAATTAGAGGGAAACTGAAGACAGGAGCCAAGAGAAAAGGCCCATAACTCCTGATTGTGTAGAATGCATCTAAGGGTTTACATCAGATGAGGTCTAAACGTGTTCATTCCGGGATAAGACAACTTCTTAGCATGAGACACAGGAACTTGCTTAATGAACTAAGAGGTTTTGGTGCTGTTTATAATTTTCTAATCTTTCACACTAAAACTAAAATAAAAATTATAAAAGTGGTATGCATTTCGTAAAGCATAATATAATACTGTGCTATATGAATCACAATATTATTTTTTCCACTAAAGGCATCAGAAAATAAGAGAGAGAATGTTTCAATGTCGAGTTGAATATCAAGCCTTTCCTCAGGAATATAATCCATACTATCTTTCCCTTGAAAAGTCAAATTTTAATGACTTTATTTTCATCTACAGCACTTTTTATAACACATCAGCTGATAATTATTTATTTCTAAACTAGAAAAGCCTGTATGTATTAGAATATGCATAATTATGTATGTAACATACATGAAAATGTTCTTCAACCATATTCTGATAATTTCTCTAAAGCACATTTCCATGTCCAGTTGGTCAATGTTTAAGACATTTACATATATATGTATATGCATGTATTTTTGTATGCATGCAGGGATACTATTAAGCATAATGTGAATGTCTTTTTCAGAATGAAATTCAATTCAGCGATTCTAAATTAAAGAGAAGAAAAAAGTAATGCTTCATTATACTTTTACAAAGAGCTATATTTTTTTATCAAGACTAGCATATTTTTAACATAAGCCAACCACAATATGGTTACAGGTCCAAAATTCCTCATATCTATTTACTTACAAAAATAAATGTGCTTTTCCACTGGCCTTAAAATAATGAGAATAAGAAAACAGGTTAAGTTTTAAAAGGTCTGATTCCTTTTTTTCAGTATTCATAAATGGATTAACTCAATAAAACCATATGTTATGTTTAAAATGCTTAATGGAACAGCAAACAGATGCACTGAGAAATATTTTTCAAAGTCAAATACCTATAAGGTTAAAAGTAGTTTCAAGAGAATTGCACATGGCCAAAAAAAAGATGTAGGATTGTAAAGCGAATCACTGCTTTATAAAAAGTTGGAGCAGCTGGCAAATGTAGTGACTGATAAACTTTAGTGGGATATAATTGCCCTAGTCAACCTCAAGAATACAATGACTAAATAACAAGAAAACAAAGTCAGTATGTCATTATGCATGTAACAGTAGTGTGTCAACTCCCAAAGAAAAGTTTAAAAAATCAAAGCATTATGGGAAAACCAAATTTCACTTAATTTTAAATGTATTCTTATAATTAATTATAAGATATTTTGTCAAAATGATTAACATGCATATATGTTTAGTGAGTTTTAAGCTGGTGACCCATGGGTATAATATATTCGGTCTAATTTTATTTCCAAACTTTTATACTGAGTTGTCTAACTTCAGGGGAATTGGGAAGAAGCACAGGTTGTATGCTTAGATCATAGTATTCTAAACTGCAAGAAAATGTTGGTAGCCCACCTGCTTACACTACTGTATACATAGTGTTCTCTTCTAAGAATCCTGATAGGATGGACATGAAATAGAATTGTAATTAGAGAGAGGCTGAACTGTCAGAAAGTAGGTGGGTACTTAGTCATCAAGAATACCTGCTGAGCCCCAGGCAGAGTTAGTACTTAACTTACCTGCATGCTGTGCTTCTACTACTTGTATTTCTGAAAATAACTATTATTCAAATCACTAGTATCCATCCAATTAAAAAAATAACCAATGTATCTCACTTGAACAAGTATAATATGTCAATTGATCCAGTGACAAAGTTTATGTTAAAAGAATGGTCTACTGACATTGGTGTCAGGCTCAATATAATGGTCTAGGACACAAGACAGGAAAAGTCAAGAGTCAAGGCCAATATGAGCTTTTGGAAGAAGGCTGAGTATTAGGAGATGACAGTAAAGCCGAGTTTTGTTTGCTTTAAGGAACAGCATGTAAGAGCATGGATGCGAGGGGAGGCCCTCGGAAGGAACAGGTGGCCTGTGACCTACAGGTATGAACAGCAAAAAGCCTCAGTTCAAGGACCATTACTGATGGTCAGTGATGTCGATACACCCAAAACCAAGACAGGCAAGACAACAAGTTCAACTGAAATTTGGGAAAACATTAATGACATTTAAAGCCTATTCAGAAAGTTCCTTTACTGGTATATGGAGTTAATTCAGGGTTCTGTGCTGAATGATCTATGGAATTTACAAAGTTACAATCATTGAGCCAATCAGCTTGATCTAACTAGCTTCTTTTTTCCCTTCATTTGAGAAACACTCCAGGTCTTGCATATAGAATAAAATCCACCTAAATGGTCTTTTAAAAAAGGCTGTTTTTCCCTCTCTGAATTTTGACATGTTGCTTCTCTCTCTGAATTTTTAACGAATATAAATATATATGCTAACATTCTTTTAAGGGACTCAATGCACTTCAGAGACATACAACGGGATTCTCCAAGTGCGTAGGGAGTGCTATGAGGAATATATTTTTTTACAAAAGAGGCAAGTGGCAAAAGTTGTAGTTGAGGGAGCTCTAATTTACTGTCGTTTCCCATTGGTTTGAAAGAGTCATTATAGCTCCTAAAAGAAACAACCTTCATACAGGAAGTTCTGGCTTGCTATCCTGTTTGGTTAGTTCCTGAGCAGTAACTTGGTGTGATACACTACATTCAAGCCAAGGCAGCTTCTGGGTAATAGATGGAAAAACAGAAGCCCAGAGACATTCACTTCCCTTCAGAGTCTGGGCATATATAGAGCAAGAAAGAGAGACCACTTCTTTTTATGCCAAAACAAATGATAGTTTCAAAAGACCACCCATACTTGCTACGTTATTTTGTTTCTTCTGTGTGCAGCCAATTTAATAGTTTAATATATATATATATATATATATATATATATATATATATATATATATATATTTAAATACACAAAGACCCATTAAGCTAGGGAAAACGTCTTATATTTGAACTACCTAATGCCGAACTGGTTGGCCACAAATAGGTTATATAACAGGATGAAAGCGAGACATTTCGGACAGAGGTTTAAATTCAAATAACTTGGTGGGAGGTGGTGGTGAGGGTAGTTCTGAAGCTTTAGAACAAATAAGATTTTCTGGTTGGTTCTATTGCAGGAATTATTTTAAAAAATAAAGAGGAAGGAAGAGAGAAAACTACCTTCCTGTGGTTTGGTCAGTCCTCAGACTATTTTTAATTAATTCTTCAAAACATTTCCGACACTGCTCTTGTTTTCAACTTGTTTGAACTTTCATGTTCAAAATTATTATTTTAGGCTTTCTTGTTATACAGTCACCCTTCAACTTCTTCTCCCTAACTGACTCAAGATAGTGGTCTTTTGGATTTAATAGACAGCTCTAACAAAATCTAAGTTTTCACTGATTTTCCTTTATTTTTTTTCCCCAATCCAGCAAATGATAACCTTTCTACTCTTCCCAGGTTGACTGTAGACTCCCATTTTCCTAGATGAAGCAAGAAATACTTTAGACTTTTAGAATACATTGCTTCTTATGTATTTCTTCTAATGCCACATTTGTACTGGTTTAAACATTTTAAGGGTGGCCTACAACCAAGCCGCCAGTAATGCCCAGACCTTGTGGGTTCATAATAAATAACGCACTGAACTCAATATTTCTGATGGCAATGACCCTGAAAAGCAAGAGCAAATACTTGATAATGTGACTTGGGGAGAACTGATTTTCGGCCAGACAAGGGCTGTGGTGATCGAGGCAGTCCCGGTGGTATAATTTTAGCTTTTGCAGAATTTTCCATTGCTTATTTTCAGCACTACTGCTATTTCATCATTTCCATGATTGCTCCCCCAGCACTGACTGACGATTTTATTGGATGCAGAAGGGGCTGAGTTGGATTATATTTCACTGAACAGCTACACCGCCTGTGTAAAAACAGTCTTTGGAAATGAAATAATCCCATCTAATTGACTGAAGAGAAACAATAAAGCCAGTTGGTGTGAGGTAGACAACCCAAATCCAGAGCACAGACTAAGTTTTCACCAAATTAAGATCTCTGACATTTACAGATGATCATTTCCATCAGATGGATGGAACTAACTATGGATTACACGTTTTGCCACTTTGTAAGGTACAGTGTTTCTTATTATTTTATATTTAACATAAAGGTTAGACTCATTAAATACTTAATAAGCATAAAGTTTCTAGGAGTTTATGAACTGCTGCTCTTTTCCATAACGAATTTATATCAAACTGGAGGACCCAGTTTGAGGTTGAAAATGAATCCCTCCTTATGTCCTATCCTGAATAGAGCATTGTGCTATTAGCGTTTCCGTAATAACAAAACATCTCTTTAGACTGTGTTGTCATCTAGACGTATGGATGGCTTGTAGTTTGAAGAGGGATATAGGCTATTTTTATACTGAAGAACACTGGAGGTTTCTTCCTCATTTTTCTTCTGAGGTTTTGTATGACATTTGATAGCTCACGCCATACTGTTATTTCACATGCTAATAAGGCAAACTGATATTATTTCAGGAACGTCATGTCACTGACACTATCCCACGGAAGCACCGTGTGCTCATTGCTTCACAAGTTTTGTATACATGTAACATTCTTTCTCATCTTTGCAAAGTCACCTGAAGAGCCACTGGTAAAGCAGGCTCTCTTGCAATAGCCGAGAAGTGGATGGTGCAAACGAATCAGAGCAGGTAATACGTTAGGCCAACCTCAGAACTTTGCTTGTCTGTCCTGGTTCCCTTGTACCACCTACTTATTGGATATTCCAGGACAACTCGCCGTGCCCTGGAGTATCTCCCTAGCCTTTAAATCCTGATTTTTTTTTCTTTTCATGCTCATCTCAGCATTCACAAAGTCTCTTTTCAGTACAAGGGAACTATGGAACAGTCAATGAAATCAAGCCTATCCTGTAACAAGAGGATGAGAAACAAGATCGTTGGTGCTAGGAAAATCTGGCAATTGTTACAGGGGCTCAAAATCTTGGGCTAAAGGGAAGGACTCAGGAAACGCAAACCAAATCCACAGAACTGAAATAGCAACTAGCAATCAACTATGAGGCAAGAGGTCTGCTAGCTGCCTTCCACAGAGTATGTCTAATTCTTCCAGAAGTGGATACAGGATGGTTTATTGTGACCATTTTACATTTGAATAAAACTGAAGTTCAGAGAGGTCCAGTATCTTTCCCAAGCTCACAGAACTAGTAATTGTTGGAGCTGGGAACCTAACCAGGTCAATCTGATTTAAAAGCCTACATTCTAAGTAGCACGTTATGCTGCTTCTAGATAACTCTAGTGGGCCCAAGGCTTTTGCACAATAAAGAAGGCAAAAATAGTTATGGGAACTAGGCTGGGAAGTCCTAACAAGAGTGGGTTAATGATGAGCGAGGGCCTGGTAAGTTTTGAGCGATTCCCCTGAGATCACGGGGAGCGGGGAATGGGTCTCACATCTGAGGTGGAGTTGCGTTGGCAGGTCTGGCTTAAATAGTCTCCCAGAATCTTGGCAATGGAGGAATTACTGAGTAGGGAACCAGGAAGCTAATTACACATCATAAATAGGAGAAAGGTTATCCAGTTAGGCTGTTTAGGTATGGTTTGGTCTTGGTGCCTGGCTACGATACGGGGGAAACAATGTCTCTCTCTTGAATATCTTGGGGTCAGGGACAGATTCAGGTACAGGAGAGAACAAAGCCTAATTTCTCTTTTTTTTTTTGGGCTTCCTACTCTTTTTCTTTCAATTTGTTCAATATTGGCTTCTGCAGGTGATGTTAATATAAATACTACTTGTAAGAGTGATCCCTCTTACATTGGCAAAGTCATTGCCAGTAGAGCGCAAATCACTCCCGATTAACACACGGGTCGGTAGGCAATAATCAGCTAATGGAAACTTTTGCATTCTGTGCATGATTTTGAAAAGGACCATACATTTAGAAATGGCAATGACTCTCATCAGATGTTCGTGAGCAAAGAAAACCAGTTATACATTCCACGGCACTTCAGTGATTTAAAGAATTTTACTGGCAAATAGCAATACTGCTTGAAGAACTGTTGAAGCAGGTGTAGAAACTAGTTGTCTATTATTCTGGCTACCAATTCCTTTAACTATGAGAATCTGTACAGATCTTCTTGCCCTGATGAGATTGTGAAATCTTCCATAACTTTTCAAGTAAAAGGTAAAGCAGAATTTCTATGTAAATTAATCTAATTGTTTAAGCAGGACTATAAATCTTACTCCTGCAGCAATAAAAGTGGTTCGGCTTTAATTTTTTTGTACACTTGAAATACCTTAGTTTCTCTTTATTAGCTAGTCTTAAAAATGAATTCCTATGAATGAATTAGGGGAGTCTTACTGTTTCTGTTTTACAGGTAAACAATCTGAGGAACTTGCAGGTCGTGACTTATGTTGTATTACACACTACATCTCTACCACAGCCTGTACCCAAATTCCCAGCAAGGCATCCTTTGGGCTGGGGATTATCTCAATGAGATGCTTCATCACTGATTTTACCTCCATGCTCTTGGCAAACATGCATCAATTCTATTTATCTCCTGCCTGGCATTTTGATATGGCCTTTCATGAAATGAAAGAGATCTTCAACAGAGAGCCCTAGGCATCTGCGCTCCCCTTGAGAGAACAGGAGGACAGGACTAATCTCATGACATTAGACAGAAACCTTCATCTTGATAACACTCCAGGGACATTAAGCAAGTACGCATGTGCACACACTTGCCCACCTCATTGGGTGGTCCACGTTTTCCGCCTCACTTGAAAGGCATCACCCTTGCCCAGGCAGCCTCCAACTCACCTACCAAGGTCTGAATTGCAAAATAACCCAGCAAGATAAAATAGCCACTGCCACCTTTGCTCCACATGACACAAATAAAGACCGGCTATTTAGAAATCAGATGGAGATGTTGGACAATTCATGATGTTTGAAGGGGACCAAGTGAAAACAATTTGAAAAGTATGGTAAGGCTGATGTACACAGCAAGTGTGACTCACCTCTAACATTATCCTCAGCCTCTCCCCCAAATCTGTATCTATCCTTATGCTATATTTTTTACTTTGCTATCATAATGGCTAAAATTCCATCACAAATTATTTCTGTGCATCAAAATTTACCGGTTGCCAAGGAGACTTACATGACCATCAGTCACCCATTCACTGTATGTTATCCCATCAAAATCCAGTCCTCGGGAGAGCTAGTCCAAACTGGCCCGGCCCCAAGTCTTCTCTCTGAGTCAATGCCGCCACCAGAAACCTGCTTTTCAGACTACAAAATCTAGTGGCCGTGTTTGACCCCATATCCAAGGCATCACCAAGCACTGCCGATCCCTGTTTATTCTTCCCCCACATACACCCAAACTGAACACTTCTCTGAAGTACCACTGGAATAAGCTTGACCTAAGTCACAGCTGTCTCCCAGCTTGACTTTCGACTTTTCCACCCGCTTCTGAACCATCTTCCCTTACAGTCCACTCTCCACTCAGCAGACAGAATGATGGGGAAGAAAAGGGAACAGAATCAAGTCAGCACCTCTTCCCTAAAAGCACGCGCATGGCGAGCAGGGCTCCTCTCCCCACCGGGCTGCCACCACTTTCCCCCTTTCACACTCTGCTTCAGCTGTACTGGCTTGTCTTTTTTCTTGTCTTAAAACCGATAAGCTCTTCCGCCTCTCAGAGTCTCTGTGCTTGATGTGTTCTGCTTGTAAGTCCCTCCCCCAAGTCTTAGAAGATGTCTCTCTTCATCACTCAGTCTCAGCTCAAGTCCACCTCTTTGGGAAGTTTTCCTAACTCTACCAGTTAAAGTGGATTCCCTCCTTCCCCTGGGACTCTTCCTATCCCCACCAGGCACCTCGCCATTTCCTTTTCTTCATGACTCTGACCACTCACTATTGGCTTATCTGTTTTTATGCATGTCTTTCTTCCCATGGGAGAAGGTAAACTTGAAGGCGGGAATCTTGTGTTTTCATTACAGTGGTTTCTTCAATGGAAGCTGGCATATAGTAGGTGCTCAATAAACAGTGCTCATCCACCATCACAATGCGTTCCTCTGAACACCCAGCTGTGATCAGCTGCTCTGGGTGATGGAGTTCGCCTGAGGAAGAACGGAGCCCACTTTTGGGTCTGGAGCTCTTAAGGGAGGAGAGGAAGGTCAGTGAGGTGTCGCCGTGGGGACCAAACACTGTATCCATCTACAGAGCCATTTGGGACCTGCCAGAAGAGACAGCAGCTTCCTCCTATAATCCTACTTATTTTAAAACCTGGGCAATAGCTGAGCTAAGGATGAAGGATCTGGTTTTGAATCCTGAAATAGATGACTATTTCTTCATCTATAAAGTGGGCATAATTATGCTATCTATCTCATAGGATTGTAAATGGGTATAAAATACTCAACACAGAGGCTAATTTATAGCAAGTGCTCAATGAAGAAAACTCCCTCCTATGCTCCTCCCCCCTCCCCCATCCCACAGAGATGATTACTTTTAGAATTCAATTATATTCAGGGTTAATTAAGCTTAGAACCACCATTTAAAGTAGTTTCTATGGGAAATTATATACCTAAACAACCAACTCCCATATAAACGCCTTTTGGCATACAACCTGGTTGCACTTTGAGAATTACTTGTCATGAAAAGTATTTGTGCTTACATTTTGTTACCAAGCTGCTTCTATGTACACATTTTCTCAGGGTCCTCTTTTTCCAGCACTCATTCCCTTGTTAATGAACAATTGACTAAAAGCCTATGTTCACTGTATAAATGGGACAAAGGCAGATGTGTAATTCATTCTATTTTTCTTAGAAACAAGAAACTAAATATAAACAAGAGTAATTCAATCCTGATGAAGAGTAATCACTATGCTTTATAATACAACGGAAACGAAAGGAATACAGAAAAACTTGTTACGTTCGAATTGTATCTGAAAGGCTTATGTGATAGGCTGTGAAGGACCATTACATCCTACTTTATTCTAGTTTCTGTTATTTACTCTGTTTTTCGTTAGTGAAATATTCTTGCCTGTGAAAGCCGCTTTAATCTTGGAGATGAACAGTTAAATAGGATGAAGCATGCAATTAAGTTTTTCCTTTTTACAATTTTGATTTCTTAATTATTTCTTTTAGTTACAAGAAAATGTTCAATGTATAGATCTTATCAATACAACTATTGGCTGCCTCAGGAAAACAATTCAAGCCATACAGAGTGTAAACTGAGTTTACCAAAACACAAAGCAAAAACAGAAACACAAAAACCGACAGAAGCTGTTTTCTCAGGAAGCTTCTAAACTATTCTGTAATACTATCCAGAGAGCATGTCTTTCTATTGACAGACATATGTTTGAAGAAATACGTTTCTTTATGTTGAGAATAAAATAATATATGTATACCACATGACATTTAAAATAATTATGTTCTAACGAAATTCTGATTGTATTTCCTTCCTATTCAGAGATATCTGAAGAATTTAACTTCTCATTTGATTATCTCTTCCACCACCCCACTTGCACTCTTTACATGGGAAGTTTCCTGAAAGAAACAAATGTGAACTAACCTAATAATTATTTTATTGCTTACTGTAACACAATGTACTTTTGATTTTAAGGAGGTCCTATGATTTTATTACAATCTTACAATTGTACAATTGCAGGGTTTTACATAGTTTATTTCATGATGACAGCATAAACATATTAAAAAAATTGAAACATAAACTAAGAACAGAAGATGATTGTGTGAATATAATGAATACGTTTCATGATATAAAGACATATAAAACTTGGAGCTAAATCTATTTGTCAAAGGGAGAAAAAAAGCAAACCCACTCTTAATATTTCTCCTAAGTTCTCTAAGTTTCATCTGGGGACTCTGTTGAACCTTCTAAATTACTTATATATATAAAACAATTCTGTCCTCAGAGAGCTAATAGGGAAAATTTTTAATTATATGTTTTGCTCTTTGCATATATGTAATTAGTTTTCTTTATAGCAGTTCAGTTCGAAACTTTTACAGATAAGTAATAACAATAACATTATTGCACTAGATCAACTTTAAATAAATGTCTTTCAAATTTGTGGCATGAGACATGACGAGGTATAGGAAATAAAAGAGTTTCCTATTTTTAACGCCTTCTGGCTTAAGTGCAAAACACGGGTATAGATTCATGGTAATTCTCACGACTGCTTTGAGGAGTCACAAATGACTGTTTCTGAAATCAGTTCATTAGTTTATCTAATTTATTATGTCCATCCAGAAACGCCTTCCACAGAAGAAACAGCAAAGCTGTTCTTTCATATTTAACTACTAATTTATTAGCAAGACTTCAAGTTGCTCCCTATTACTAGAACAGCAATATAGTTTTTATGTTCAATAAGCTACATCACCTAATATTTTGAAGAAAGATGCTATTTAAGTGGGTAAGTCCAAGACTATCGCAAAGTATACTGACCCTTTAATAGCAACAACATAATGAGTGAAGCTAGCATCTGTACCTCCAAAATAAAAACGTAACATCGACATGCCTATTAACAGAATGAGAAAAAAACTAATTAAAGCAAATTAGCCTAATGTGCACAGCCTGGAAAAGACAGATTACTTCTAAAAATCGGAGAAGTTAATGGTACCCATATGGGATATGTTTTTGGCATTTTTCATATAAATTGGACAGTTCTAGAGGATAAATATGGTACAAAAGTCCTTACAGGCAATTATGTCTTTACAATGCTGGTGTCTGACATCATAAAAGTATAATTTTAATTGCTATTAATTGCATTAAATCTAGTCTTATTGAATACTTAATGCCATCTCTGACAGTAGTACTAATTTATATACTTTAATGAAGCTTCATGGTAGAAGTCTGAAATTATAGAGCTACTAAAACTATGTCTTAAACAGTACGTTTTATCTGTCAAGAAGTACTAGATACAAAGGCACGTCACTGGATATTTTTTCCTTAAAAACATGTTTGCATTTCCCCTGCTTTTTTTGTGTGTGATAAAGCGATGTTGCCAGGTTTTTTTGTTTTTTTGTTTTTTTCCTGTAAGATAATTTTTGAAAAATGCTTCTAGTAATGTTTACTACACATTTAAAACAGCTGCTGACTCTCCGGTGTGTCAGGTCTTGAAATATATCTGATAAAATACCCACAATGATTAACTTGAACAATTTAGCTACCATAATTCCAGGCATCTGATCTTCTTCAGAAGAAAGTAGTCATTTATAACATATAAAAGGTGAAGAGATACAGAGTAAATAACAAATAGCATAAAAGGCAGAAACATTTTGGAATAAAGCAACAAGATAGATAGCTCTATCAACATTACATTTATCAGTTGGCGTTTGTAGTAATTCTAGTGCCACTGGTTACCAGAGGTCTCTAATGTTAGTGTGATTTGCATTATTAAATTATGAGAAATTCATTCATCTCAATCAGTGCTAGTTTCAATATTTGTGAATTAGTAATCTGCCTGGCTGCACTGGGAGAATGCATCCATTATTGCCTTTTCAATTTGTTTTCATGTTCATTGACTGAAAACATGCTATTTGAAATGGGAAAGACACCATACATGAGAGAAACTGAGGGCAAGGGAAATCTTTGCTCTCAGATACGGAGACTTTTGGTAAACTCTAGCCTGTTATTTCTGGTCAGAAAGGCACGGTTAATAAAGTGAACGAACACAAATGTCAGGTAAAATATGTCATGTACTTTTATATGCCCTATCAATTTTTCCTATAATTAAAGGGGTGAACGCACACTGCTTAGTAATAATGAAGCTAGATCTCCTTTTGAGAATTTTTTAAAGGTTTAGCAAAGTCAGTTCCAGCCTGTTGCCTTTTGGTGAAATATCTTTGCTCAAGTTTCCCTAGGGATATCTAAGTAAAAGGCAGGATTGTGAGGGGCGGAAGGCTGAGAATTTTAGAAGTCTACAGAAGTTTCAGTTTCCTTAAGTTCAGCATCCATTGCCTGTGAAAAAGGGGTGGGGCTAAGAGCTCTGGAAATAGACATCTGTCTTTCCATTACAGTATCATGGCATCATGGCTGGCAACAGAAGTAACTCCTTCGATGCTGTGCTGTCCTTTGCCATCTTAGCCTAACTTCGAAGGCTATTTTAGAGTTTAGTCTCTTTCTTCACTCTTTCACGCTGAGAGTATCGACCAATTAGTGCTACTTTACGTAATGCTTTTCATGACACTGACACTGGTCCATAAGGAATTAGACTGAGACCACCAACCCATTTTGCATGGGCCAATGAGTAGCCATTGGTTGGTGACAACTTTTGATCACACCTGCGTTTGGGTTCAAACCAATTACTTAACGGTGAGCGTTTCCATACCACCTGACTAGGCCTGCGTGTCATTCGGGGACCCAGGTTAATTAAAACAACTAGGTGGAAAACGTTTACGTAACTTATTTCCACTGCTCGGCTCACCACGCTCACTGAAATGGAAAAGGCAAGCTAGTGCGAATCAATATTGAAGCGGGGAGGTATGCTCCCGTTTGCTAGAAGAAGAGGAAAAGGATCAGTCTACACTGAAAGATGGGGAGAAAGTAGCGTCTTGATATTTTTGAGAAGAAATTAGAGGAGGAGTTTTTCTTTTTCTTATGGGAAAAAGATATTTTGTAGAATAGTTCATTTAATGTGTATGTCCTTTTGCCTTAAAATTCTTTCCTAATTATGAAAGCAATTCATGCTAAAGGCTGCATTCTTAAGAATACAGAAAAGCCTCCCCTAATCACTTATAATCCCACCACAGAGGTAACAAATTATTGTTAATAGTTAGCTGAACACCCCTCTCGTTTATTTTATTTGCATGTGCTTTTACCTCATGGAATCGGTCACTTTCTACTGCTCTATTGTCTGCTTAGGAAATATTTTGTGAAGCTTTTTTTTTTTTCAATCAATAATGCAATTCCATGATTCAGGCATTTTGCTTTTCTTCTTCTCTTCCTTTCTTTCTTTCAAATTGTCTGATTGGCTCTCTAAGGCAAGGAGGCAAGGAGTACTGCGGTTGAATACTGATGTTTATTTATTATTATTAGTTTTTAATTTTCGGGTTCCTTTAGTTGTAAACTTCAGGAAGTAGGCTGTGCGTGGGCTTCTGTTAGCAGTAGCAATCTACTGACAATGGCTCCTTGCCTGCTGGCTTATGATTATACAAAGGGAAAATCCAGTTCAGTGGGATTTTATACGCAATTCTCCCCTGTGGCTTTAGAGTGGCTCTGTGTCACTCCCGTAGAATCAAATATCTTGACTTTAGGACAGTAATCTTTTCAGGTTCAAAGACACATGGCTCTGGTTTCTGTAATCTGTTGGCTGGAATGTGGTATTCGTCTATGAGATCTGATTGAGGATACCGGATTGCTATTCAAGGAATTTAGAAAAATAACTTAAGTCAGGGGAACTCAGAATGAGATACAAATTCTAAGAAGATTTCTAAGATTTCTAAGAATATCTAAGTATATTTACTTGTATGCATGTGGTTTATTCATGGTCACTCTGAACTTGCTTACTTGTATTGTTTCAGTGGGTCTAGGCTGTACATCCAAAAATCCTTAGATTTCCTTATTATTTATAATGTATGATGAGCTTGGATGAAGCTTAAAGAACACACTTTAAAAGTATCTTTAATAGAATATGCACTTTTATAGAGGAAATATGTACAAGCTTAAAAGAACCCTCTTTTTTCGTAGCTGTTTACCACTATGCATTGCATACTAAAGAAGATACTTGCATGTGTAATAAGCAGAGGTTAGCCCTGATTAGACTCTGAAAATGTTGATAATTTGGCAATGAATTATTTTTATATGTACCGTAAAGCAGAAATACTCCTACATATGACTCAGCTTAGTTTTAGCAAGTATATTACTATGTCTGAAACTAATACTACTATATTTCTTGTAAATAATATTTATCTGTGCATCACATTATATTTAATTAAGTCTGACCTGTTTGTCAATTATTCCAATCACTTACGTGTTCATTTTTTTCAGACGTAAGCATCACAAGGTAGGTCTTGGTGGGGCAGATCTATTCTCTCAGAACATTTTGGCAGGTTAATACCAATAGCTGTATGCAAGAGATTGAGAATCGCTAATGATCTAGATAGCTAACGTAAGGTGGTTTACGATGTCGTAGCCCTCTCATCTTACGGGCATAGACAGCCAGCTTGACTTAACATTAATTGTTTCATATCCACAGTCATCTAAAACTTAGTGAGGAAAAACTAAAAGAAAGAAAGCTGATTAAGCTGAGATGTCATAAGTGATTTTAAGATGCAAGCATATTACTGGGATATTGGCATCATCCTTTTGAAAACTCTTAGTTTATTTATCTCTTTATCTATTTATTTATTGGCCGCACTGTGGCATGTGGGACCTTAGTTCCCTGGCCAGGGATCGAACCCGCGCCCCCAGGAGGGGAAGCACAGAGTCTTAACCACTAGACCACCAGGGAAGTCCCGAAAACTCTTAGTTTAGGTAGCTTTATAGATATGCTAAAGAAAATTTCTAAAGATTTTTCAGCAGCTTGTAAACCAGTATTTATAAACCAGCTTGTAAACCAATCCATACTTCCTAATAGGTACTTTATTCTTACTATTTCACTCTTTATACCTAGGCTGAGAGATACACCGTTTGGCCAACAGCTGAAGCGAGCTCTCCTCCAAACACAGTTTCCAGGAAAACACCATCTGCACTCTTCTTCCATTTCTTTTTGTGCCTCAGGACACAGAGCTGTTCCCTTTGGGTTTCAGGACAGGTGCCTTCCTTGGAAATTGTAATCTTGGTGCAGTGCCCTCCACTTCCCAATGATCCTTTTCACTCTCATCTCCTTGAGCACATAAATAGCTCCCAATAAATGCTATTAAATTAATAAACAAGTGAATGGGACCTGTGGGTCTTAACGTCAGGACTTGGGGTTTAGAATCTCAGAAAAGAAGGTAAGGCAAAGATGTCCTAATCACTAAAGGGGCACTCCATTGGGCAGGAAGTGAGAAAACATGAAGTGCCCGGTCCCAGGACGCTGATGGATTTTGGGCAGGGAGAGTTGTCTCTGGTACTTCGATTCAGTACTGATCAACTCATCCCAACTTCCTCAAGAGAGGGCACTATACAAAATACGAGCAGAGTCCCTTTCGGGTGTCTAATAAATAATTATATCCATGGCAATAAAAGCAGAGCTGTGTGACCTTGGGCAAGTTCGTTAACACATCTGTATTTCAGTTCCTTCATAAGCCGGGAGTAATTAGGATACCCTTTTAGAAGGAGATTGTGAGATTTAAGTGAATAATTTCATGCAAAATATCCAGAAGAGTGCTTGGTACATAATCTGATTCAATTAATGTTAGATATTATTTTATTATTATTATTATTATTATTATTATTATTATTATTATTATTATTCCATCATCATTATCATCATCTGCCACAAGAGAAATGGTGGCAATAAAGACAACTGTACTGTTCCTGGCTTGCATTCTCACCAACTGGCCTTTGCAGACAGCATTAGGCAAAGGCAGAGGAAGAAGAGAGAGCTGTTGCCACTGCATTAAAGCCCCAAATGGGTGAATAACCACAGCTTGGTGGAAGATTAGCAGAAGTGATAGGTAAGGGGTTGCTAGGAGAGGATGATGATTAAAAATGGAAGGATTTAAGATGATATATTATATTATGTGGAGAGAACTAGGCTATGATAATGATGGCACAGCAGGAAATACGATACAGGCAAAATAAAATAAAGCAAAAGGAATTAGAGAACATTAGGAAGTTCAAGAAGTAAAAAGATACGACAGTGAAGGAAGGCGTTCGATGAAATGAGATAGGGAGGCTGCAGAGATACCCAGGGCGTGAGGACAAGAAGGGAGAGATCCTATTTCTTTTGGAAATTGGGCTGGGAGTTTTAATTTCTTTTGACTCTCATTTTTTAAAAATCCATTTCCTTGTCTAACCCCCTACCCCATTTAATTACTAACCTACCCATGTTCCCATCTCCAGCTCCGCCCCTTTGTCTTTCTCCAGCTCAGCGTCCTTCTCTGTGTCTCTCCAACGATATCACTGTGCTTTCCTCCCATGTCTGTGTATCAACGTCTTACCCCGAGAGCTCCTCCTTCCGCCCTTATGACATTTGCTTGAACGCTGTCACTCATTCAGAGAAAAAAGATTTTTTTTTTTTTTTTGGCTCGGCACCATTAAGCTAAAGGAAACTGGAAATGTGTACTTCAGCTATGACATTTTCCTTATGCTGTTGTCTGACAGAAATTTAGAAAAATAACGAAACCAAAAGGTGATTCTGTCGGAGTTCTGCATTTTAAATGGCACGCTGAAGGACAGCACCGTATGCATAGGTACAGAGCGGGTTTCTCGTTCTGCAGGTTTCCACTGTAACCGGTGACCAAGTGGATCCAGTGAATAATGGTCAAGGCTGTGTAAAAGGATTGTCAACCAGAGAAACCGGGAAGCACAATTTCTTTGAATTTGTATCCAACTGAGAGAAAGATTGTTCAGCCCCACAGTCAGGTGTAGTGCACGATGCCAGGGGGAGCAGCCTTTTCTGCCTCCCCCAGGGGCTCCGGCTGGTTGTTTTTCTCATCGGATTCCCTTACACAGTTGCAAAGGTAGCTCTGTTCACGCTTCCTGATTGCCAGGGGCTTGGACGATGCAAAGCGCAGGACATCTGGCGTCAGACAGCCTAGATTCCAACCCCGCCTTCGCCACTTACTAACTCTATGACCTTGGGAGGAGAACAGATGGGGACATGGCCAGACGAGTAGATGGAGGTCAAGAGCCAAACAGAAAATACTAGAAGGGAGCCAGGTTTAGGCCAGAATTTGATGAGTTTCGTTTTGAAATTCTGTTGCGACTTCAAGGAAGATACGTTATAAACGGAGATACGGATTTAGGGGATTTATGAGCATTGGAAAAACTTTGGAAGAAAATGACATATATTCATTCTCCCGTCATTGCACGGTAACTGCGATTCATATTTTGGTGAATTTCTTTATAGATCCATTCAATATTTCCCACTAAATGCCACGTAATAAACACGTGCCCGTGTCTATAGATGTATGTTATCATTTAATGGCTGCATATAATTTCCTATGTTCCCTATTAATCCTGGCGATTTTGGAGCTCTAAGTATGATTCCCAAGAAAACATACAGAGAGACAACATAGGTGACAGGAGAAAGGAGAGGGCGCTGTGGCGGAGGGTGGGAAGATGTGTCTGGAACAAGAGGGAAAGCGAACATCCCACGGTGTTCGTTGTAGACTGGACCAAGGGAAGTTTGGAGTGTACTGAAGAGGCGTCATGGAGACTCATATACCAAAGAAAACTTTCCTCCACTGCATGTTGAGAGGAAAATGTTGTTAATGGTCTTCAGAAAACAGATGAGGTTGGGGTTAGGAACAAATGAGCTCCTAGAGATGTTGGCAGGCACAGAGCAGAGCTGCAGCCCTTGGAAGAGGCCAAACTTGCTGGAGAAGTGGGATACAGATGAGGCAACACAGTGGGGGATGCGGGATGGAGAAGGTCAAAGATGCACAAAGAAAAGTTGGCCTCTGAAAGCACTGGGGACATTGTGTCCTTCAAGAGAGAAAGGAAGGAGAAGTGAGCTGAAATGAAGATTTTTGAAGTGCAGAAGAGGAAAGATGAAGGAAATCCGCTGCCTTATCTTGTCAGTGGACAGAAGAGGCTGACAGAGATGAGGTGAGTGGAAGAGCCACTTTGGAACATGCTTTAGGCAGTCAACAGAAATCCAAACCAATGGCCATCCAGCCAATCAGAGTCCTAATAGGATAATGTGAATTTGTAGCCCACTGAATCGGTGCATTTTGACTTTGGCTAGTGGGTCTTGCCAAGTATTTGGGTGGAGCCAGAACTCTGGGCTCTGTCCTAGATTGAGGCACGTGAAAAACGCATAAAGGAGGAAAGCAGGTAATTAGAGGTAGGTGAAGAAAGAGAAAAGGAGACCTTAACCAGAAGAGCAACGGAAAAGTATTGAATTATAGGCTGCACTTGCTTTAAAAACAACCATGATGTCACACTCAAAAGCTGTAAAGTAGATAAATGATGGAGTGTTATTCACATTATAAAAAGATGCTTTATGTTACGAAAAAACCCACCGCTGGCTGCTCTCTGATGCTCGTTGTTTATTTAAAATACAATTTGCCTGAAAAATATCAATTTGCGAGCATTTTTCTGAGACACACTTATCCGAAGTGAGGTTGACTCCCATTGTTCTGCTTATGCAGAAATTAAAGCAAAAGGGTGGGTCGTGCATAGATTTAGGACTTACTGCATCATCAGTTTCCTTGCAGGCTCTGCGGATGTGGTTTTCCGTGAGCTGTTTAAGCCCTGATCTGTTCCCTTCATTCACGAAACCAAGAGAATAATCTCTGCCTATTTCAGAGATGGAGATTATTTTACCTAGTGATGATTAATGACCCGATATCAGTAAAGCAGTCTCAGCTACTTGCAGATTCAAAAGTACGTGTCCCGAGATCCCTATATTAGTTCATGGTTTTTCCTCCATGGGAACCTTAGCCGATTTGCTCCAATAAAGGCTTGGGATGTTTCCAGGGGGTATGTGATGTACTAGGGGTACAGAATTTTACAACGTGTTGGATTTTTTTCTTTTATGAATGCTACCACGTCAAATGATGCAATTATAAAAATTCTTTTACTATAATGAAAAATTCTCAAAGCAGCAAAGTCCATATTTTATGTATTAAGATATCGCCCCACTTGCGAAAGAAATGAGCCACAATATGGGTGAAAAATCAAGACACAGAAGAGTGAATGAGCATTTCCCCTTTCTTTGCTTTTTTTTTTAAAGATTGTATCTGACGTCTTCCCATTAGCAGCAGTCACTATTGGCCAGTGCAACAACTGTAGACTGATCTTTTCTTTCCCCCCAGCATAACTCTATTTCTCTGTTCTGTTTATAAGGCTTCTCCCTAATCGTCTCTCTAGTGAATTATTTTTACTTTCACACGGCAGTGTACACATTTAGAGTCAAAATTCTTTCTTTCTTTTAAAGGCACCCACACACCGCTTTTTTGGGTTTTTTTAAACGGAAAGCAAGCCATAAAAAGCCTTTGAGATTCTGGCATTTCTTATAAAATATATGCTTTAGTGCATTAATGTCCCAGTAATGCCAAATATTGTTACTCCATAATTTACTAGAGATTACTTAGCTTTAGAACATGCTACTCTGCGCTTTCTGGCTTTGGCTTAATGGGCAGATAATATACAGTTTATAATCCTTTGCAAAAGGTTTTTTCAAATACGCAGTAAACTGGAACACATATACACACATAATGTGAGTAAATAATGCTGAATTCATGATTCAAAGCAAGCTAGAACAACTCTCAAGAATTCTAGAAAGGAAAAAGAAAGTCACTTCTCTTTCCTTATGCAAATTTCTAAAAATCCATAAAGCAGAAAATACCAACATTCCTGCCCTTATTTACTTTAAGGGGTTATTATAGGCATACATTTTCTATAAATTGCTTTGGATTTCATGGTCAAAGGAACATGCAGATATGATATATGCTCCAATCATTTGGATGCATACATTTGTTTACTTGTGTTTGTATTAAATACAACATGTGTGCAGTAGAATGAGTCCGAAGGAGAGAAGGGTGGCCCAAGGGCTGTCAGGAGTGAAGTGGTGCCGTGTAACTGTTCTGAGATCAGAAGAAAATGCAAAGAACCGACGAGGATTAAAGACACTCCAGGCAGCTTTAGGAGTCCCTTAGCCAAGGGACGGAGAGGGAAGTGGGAGAGGGAAGAACGAAAGTAGCAACGGGGCGTGTTATTCCATCACCAAAAAGGCAGAGTCACAGTTAAAATATATGTGAGAATTTATACTCATAAACACTATGATAATCAGAGTGAAAAAATCATTTCTCCTTTCAAGAAGGGAAGGTCAAGGGTGCATCTTATCAGGTTTTAAAAACACTGTTGTTTTTTTATGACTGCACAGATACAGAGTACAAAGATTTAGGATTTTGAGAAGAGTTCATTATATTAAAACTGAATTCAGCTGTGTTGTATTTCTGTGTCACTGTTTTCCTCAAGTAGATATAAAGAATACACATTATTTTAGCTGGAAAAAAATCAATCCCAGCGGATACAGACTAGTACCTGGAAACAGAATATTATGTAGGAAATAGAGTTGATACAGAACAGAAAATGGTTTAAAAAATAGAATCTAACATTACCTCTGCTTATATTCGTAACTGTACTCAGTAACTCTTTTGAAAAGGTCAAATACACTCTGACCTAAATAGGGGGGCAAAATTTAATAAGGAACTATATGACTTAGCAACCCCAGAGGTTCTAAGCAAATGGATACAATATTAATAAGGAACTATACGACTGAGCAACCCCAGAGGGTCTAATGAAATGGATACAATATTAATAAAAATGACCACATATTTCTGTTGCTGAGATAGAAGATGTTGATTGTGGACATAACCACTTGAGATGTATAAGCAATTATATACTAAGCCTTAAGAGTTCAGCCATTCTGGGAAAGGATACAATTATGTTGGCAGGTAAAAGCTATCTCGCATGTGTGTCCTATTCAATCTTGAATTCTACGTGTAATTGTTTATCGGTATCCCTACCTTAGGTCACAAGTTCTTTTTGTGTAAGAGCTCCGTCTCTTCCTATAACGTACTGTCCACCGTGCTGAGCATGTAACACGCAGAAGGAATTAGAAGAAAATTTAATACCTACTCAGGTGCTTCTGTAGACATTTGAGTACTCCGGAACACGTATACTGACACACTAGCTGAGAATAACTTGGCATTGATCCATGGGCTAATGTCTTCCTATTCTTCTATTCTTTATTAAACAGCATTGTGCTAAAGTGTTCTGGCATGCTGAGAGGTAAAATACAAACATTTGTACAAATCTACAGAATGACCTCTTCCAGAGCGGAAATAAAGACTGTTCCCAAATCTACTAGTTTCTCGGTATCCCTCCAACACTATAAACCCCAAATCTTCGGGTAACAAAGGTAAAATTAAAATAAGCTAGTTTGCTTTGGCAAATCAAAGACTCTAAGTTTATTTTCTGCAACAATCTTTCCTTTCAGGACTCGGAAAACAGATTACCAAAGGAAAATGTGGCAGTAGGTGCGTATTTTTTAAACGCAAGAAATTGTTCCCCAGAACTTTTCAATAAGAGAAAGCATGTGACCTCCTTTCTGGGAGACCCACAGTACAGTAAACAATTGAATCCATATTCAGCCAGATGCTTCCAGTGTGTAAATTACTCCCAGGGTAAATGTTAGGCACTTCTGGAGCCGCGTTAACTCTTTCGGGCTTCGCGTATGCAATTTAGTAAATTACTGCTGCCTGTACTTAATGGTGCTCCAGGGACCGAAAAAGATTAATGTAGCTACAGAAGCGCCTAAGCTACTCTCGGGGAGAGCATCGGACTGAATGGAAGGGGCTTGTGTCTAATCATTCTGTGTCAAAGGAGGTATTCTATAAAGTTACCTTCATTTTCAATACTGCACATTCCCTCCCCAAAATGTACAGTATGCTAAGAAACCTGGGATTTTTTTTTTTCCTACTGGAGACAGGGTTTATTTTTGGAAAAGTTTTAACTGACCCTGTTCTCTGTAAAAAATCACAGTAGCTATTATTTCTTGTTCAAAGAGGTCTTTTTGTCATTTTGGTGCCGTTGATTTCATTCTGCTTAATCGCTTCTCTGAAATTCCCTCCTCTGAAATCATCCCTTACTGCTTTTCCTATTACTTCTTTGATAGCCACCGTCTTTCTTTCCTATTGTTTTCCCTTCTAGCCCCACTGATATTTATTACGGACCCCAGCTTGGCTTCCTCCTGGCATCTATACCCACAGGGCTTGTTCGAGCTCTTCCAGGTTCACAGTCTCGTGTGGGTGTGACCTGTTTCTTCAGACAAACGTCCACTTCCCCCTTTATACCTACCACCTCAAATTCAATTCGAGTCTATGGGTTATCTGAAATGGGGTGTCACACCACCAGTTCGGGATGTAATGAAAACATATGGAGCCCATCTCTTGGGTCAACTCATTACATCTTTTCTTCTCCAGCCACAGGGCGTCTGTCAGCAGCCTGGAGCAGTTACCACCCTGATAACAATACTAAACCTCTCCTTTCCTCGTAAAGCCAGCTTGTCTAGGATGTGCTACCTTTTTTCACTATTTTTTTTTTATCCTTGTAATAGTCTCTTATGAATGCTCTCACTCCTTTTTATTCTGTGTCACTTTGGACTATTTTTATTAACTCCCTTTTTATGCCTGACGATAAATTCTCATTTTGCTTACCCATTTTTCCAAGAAGCTACCAAAGTCCAACTTCCACCTGACTAAATGGAAGTACTTTAGTACTCTTCTTTTCTACTGTATTTTGATGAAAAACTTGTTTCTCTACACAGAATTATATTTTTTAAAAAGCGAATATGATAGTCATATACCTACCTATGATCTTTTGTCTTTAATAATTCTATGTTTTGGTATTGATAGATTTGAATATTCATGTTGATTTGTGTTATTAAATTTTTAAAGTACAGCGATTATACCTGTTACATTTTAATAATAGTTATTCATTATATAGGTCCTCAAGTCCTTCTACTGAGCTTAAGGCTATTTGAGGTACCCAAAAGCAAGTAGGAGAATCAAAATATGCCCAGAGTATTGGTAGAAGCAATAAAATACCTAAATCAGTTTACCTAGGGAAGAGGTTGGTACTAAATGGTATATAGAGACTTTTGAGGAAGACAGCAAGCATATCAGCTGTAGTAATAAAAGAATACTTCGTGAAAAGATTTGGGGCTCGATGAGTGAGATTTGGATAGACCGGGTAGAAGGAAGAGATCATTAAAGATGATAAGAGCAGTCTGAGAAGAGGCATGGGAGTGAAATTAGCATGGCGCATACTAGGGCCCTGGGGCCACGGGCCGCCTCTTGTACAACGATAAGACATACTCAATATCCATCCATTTTTATCTTGTTTCTCCATGTTTCTTGAAATAACCATCTAATGCTTAGTTCAGTAGGTTTCTTTTGAGTATACATAATTCCTTAGAGGAGAAACAAGTTTGAAATTAAAAAACATAGGCATAAGTTTCAGGGTTTTACAAAGATGACAGCCCAAATCCAATGCTGTCCTATATCGCGGGGAAGGAACTACCATACCTAATTCAATGTCAACATTTTCATTTGTATTCTAGTTATTGTTAAATAGCTAGTGGGTATTTTGGATTTAAAAATTAGAAATTAGATATCTGGAGCTGTGATTTTTAAGATTACAAGACAATGTAAATAAGCTGATTTGGCCCAACTTTACCACACTTATTAAACACCCCAAATGGGATTATGGTACATGTAATTATTAGGTCGAACATGAAATTGCCACAATTCAACCATTTTTGACTTCCTCCAAAGTGGCAATTTCATATGGTTCAACGCAGACATTTTAAACAAACACGTTTGGATATTAAACTATTTTACAGATGGAACTTTCTTCCAGCCCTAGCCTGGCTCTCCTACCAGACCCTGATTTCCCAGGTGATACAGGACCCTGGAGGAGAGGTTTCAATGTGGGAGAGATGAGTTAACGTGAAGACAACCATGGCATTCAAGGAGGTGTGTGGGCCCCCAGAGGAGACCATCATCTATCTGAGAGAGAACTTTACCAACATACACAGATACCAAGTTACCCTGAGGATTAAAATATTGCCTTTGACATTGGGAAACTGAAGAGCCCCCCACTGCCCCCATTTTTAAATACAAGACTTGGCCACCTTTGAGTGAAGCTGGTAAGACAGACCTGGGACCTCCAGGGAAAATGCCTTCTAGCTTCTGTTTGTGGCCAAGGCAACTTTCTTCAAGAAGAAGCTTTCAATCTGCCTGGCTTTTTAAGTCCATCCTAGATCCCAGGCGGTAACTAGCGGACCAGCTATCCCCAGAGAACCCCAGCCATAGCTATCAGTAAACTCATCATGAGGTCTGTGTTGAAAATGGAAAAAAGAAAAGAGGAGAAAGAGAGAGAGAACCATTTCAGTTTGAATTCTAGATCTGTCATGTTTAGCTGTGTGATATGGAGCAAGTCAGTTGACATCTCTGAGCTAGTTTTCTTAGAAGGCGCCATCCGCCATGTCTGTCTCACAGTGTAGGGCTGAGTGAGAGGCAAGGTGTGAGAGTGCTGTGTACAGTGTACGTTGTTCGGGGGCTTTGCCAATGCTGAGCGTCATTACTTGGCCAAAAGCCTGACAGACAACACTGGTCCGCACACAAGCCGCCCTGGTCCCTCCAAACCCACACCTAAGCCCCAAGTTCTCCCTGCCTCAAGTCCTCTGTGGACGAGAGAACTGCGAGGTTAGGGTAAAGCTTTTACCACCCCGCTCAGATTTTCACTCTTTATATACTTTACTTTTTCCTTTCTACGAAGTGCTTTCCTTCAGCCATATTTTTTTTTCTACTTTAGAAAGCCAATAAGAATTAATCAATCAGTAATTGCATTGATGGGGAAAAAACTAATAAAAGTAGAACCATAACAGGACTTGAACTTAATAACTTTGAAATATAAAGGGGAGACTTTATCCATGGGAATTTACAGATATTATTTGGTCGCCAGACGGCTTCCATATTTCTTCATTACTGCAATACAAACATAAGAAATACGGAGGAAAAAACTCCATATAAGTGCTATAAATTTTGAGCTGAATTCCCTAGCCCATACCATGGTAGTCATCCAAGGAATGTTTTTTCTTTATAAAATCAGGCTTAATTTAGTGTATATTTTGCTTCTTCAACAAAAAATGTGGAATAGTTAAGTTTAAGAAAATATTTGTACTATTTCCCCTTTTACAAATAAGATAACTATCAAATGTCTTTTCTTCTTTTAACTTGCTAAAGTAGTGTACGGTTTTCAAAGTCTCCCTACACCCAAATATTAAATTTTGTAACCCTTCACGCATTGTGTTACTTCCGAAAGGTCTTCTTAGGTCCTTTTAAACAGAAAGAAGGACCAGGATTCAGGTTTCCCTCCTCTATTTCTGGTCCTTTATTTCTTACTTTCCTAGGTTTAGATATGAAGTGTCCTTTTGCTGCTTAATTCCCACCTGAGCCCTCCATACAGGCTTTCTCTTCTTCCTTCCCTTCTGAAAAGACAGATCGGTCAGTAAATTCCCTTTCCGTCTTTAAGAAAACCTGTCAAAATGGACCCTTCACTTCTGATCTAGCTCTTTCATATCCTGCTTCTGCGAGAACCTGGGCATGTCATTGGATTTCTCTAAAGCTGGTTTGCTTCTTGTATGAAACAATTCAAGGAGATAACGCCACAGGCCCCTTCTAGCCCTAAAGGTTTATGAGTCTGTTTTCATTGGTTTCATTTTCTCTATCAGCTGCTTTAAAACGATTCGTTCCCTCCACTCCCACTGCCCGTGATTATCCTTCCAGCCTTCAGCTCCGTCATCCATACTTACACAGCTTGTGAAAACTACTTTATTCTCTTTGCTTTACTGCAACTGTTTTTGGAATAACTGGGCTTCTCCATCATCACTGGGAAAGGGCTCTCCTTCACGGTCACTCACTGTCCTTGACTTTCCTAGTGTCGTTGATACCGAGTGTTCTTAGTTTCAATCCTCTTCAACCAGGTCCTTGTGAACGTTATCCTGTCCTAATTCTCTCTGATCACTTTTTTCAGCCTGAACTGTAAACAGACATTCCTGGGCGTCCCACCCCGATGGTAAGTCCAGAAGAAAAGGATCAGCTCTAGGAGAACAGGTGACAAAGAAAACTCTTTCTCTTTTAGCCACCCTGGAAAACCTGTACCAGGGGCTCTCTTTTCTGAGAAAGAGACCCTTTAGGGCCGGCCTTTCCCACCCTAGACCCAGGTACCTTGGGCCCATTGATGATTCTCTTTTATTGTTTTCACATTTACATGACACCTTATCCTCTTTAAACTTCATTTCCTATTTAGTAAAACAGCTTTAATGCAGCCTTTCAAAACTGTCTCTCCATTTTCTCCAAATGATCAATTCCCCTAATTAGATTAATTAATCAACGCTAATGATCAGGAAAGAGTCACATTCACTGATCTGATAGAAAGAGGATAGGCTTTGAATACAGAACATCTTAGGTTCAAATCCCCTCTCTGCTTCTTTGGAGATGTGTGACTTGTAGCCAGTTTACTGAATTCACAGGTAAGGTGACAGGCCTTTTAAGGAACTTGAAAAACGATTCATCAATTTTTTTAGCGTCTGAATTTATCTAATCCTTATAACAATCCCAGAGGGAGATACTGCTGCCATTTAACAGTTGAGGAATCTGAGGAACAGAGAGGCAGAACACCTTCCAGGAGATTTCAGAGCTAGTGAAGGAGCAGAGTGGGAATTCGAAGTCGAGCCATCGAGCTCATGCTCTAAAGCACGATTCCACTCCACCTCTAAGTAAGTCTCTCTCTCTCAGCTTGAACTGGCTCACCTGCACCACTGAGGATGCCATTTCCTTCCTAGTGTTGTTGGCGGGATTGGGGACAACGTGTCTACAACGTGGAGCGCAGTGTCTGTTCCATAATTGGCGTCCAGCCCATGGCAAATAATACCTCCCTTGTTTTACCGCTTTCGGCTCACCCCTTCTCAGTCATCTTTGCTAATTCCTTCTCTTCTCTCCTCTTTTAGCTTTGAAGTGCCACAGGGCTTGGTCCTTAGCCCAGTCTTCACCTCATCCAGGATCACGACTTTAAATGACGACTCCAGAATTCATCTTTAGCCCAGACGCATCTCCTGAGCTTTTCTTCATATTGATATAATTGCCTACTTGACATTACCACTTGATTTTTAATAAACATCTCAAAATGACTATATCCAAATCTGTTCCACCTACAGCCTTCCACTTCTCAGTTGGTGGCAATTCCATCTTTTCAGTTGTTTAGTGCAAAACTCTTCAATTTATCCTCTGTTACAGGTAGAACTCTGTCTCCCCTCCACCCCGCCCATCCGCCCACGATGGTGACTTCCTAAGTTCCTAGTACATGTCATTGTGACCTGATTTGGATGTAATGTCTCTGCAGATGATCAAGTTAAAATGAGATCATTGGAGTGAGTCCTAATCCAATATCCTTATGCAAAGGCAGATTTGGACACAGAGAGACATGAGCAGACTGAAGACAGTGTGAAGACACAGGTCCACAGGTAGGATGTCATCTACAAGCCAAGGAATGCCTGAGGCCACCAGAAGTTTGGAGAGTCACAGGGAACAGATTCTCCCTCACAGCCAGCAGAAGGGACCATCCCGGCCGACACCTTGCTCTCAGACTTGCAGCCTCCAGAGCTGGTGTTCAGGGTACCCAGTTTGTGACACTTTGTGACGGCAGCCCTAGGAAACGAGCACAGCCCCCAGCTTCCCTCTGCCTTCATTCCACATACAATCTTACAGCACATCTCCTCGGTTCTACCTTCCACACGTATCCACAACTGGGTCCCTCACCCCGTCTTTGCTACCACAGTGCCTGAATACCCTCACCTCTCCCTGGATCCCTGCAATCGCCTCCTACCTAATCTCCCTGCTTTTATCTTGGTCCCTTCCCTACCCATCTTCTCCACGGGAGTCAGAGTGATACTCTTAAAACAGAAGTGAGCTCGTGTCACTTACTGGAGCTCAAAACCACCGGTGTTTTCCACTGATATTAATTTATTCCGCTCAGAGTAAAATGCCAAAGCCCATACAATAGCTCATGAAGCCCTAGATGATCTGACCCCTCGTTTCTCTGACCTCTCCCCCTTACGCTGCTGTAGCCCCATCAACTCCTGTTCGTCACGTGAACACATCACGCGTGCTCCTGCCTCCTGCCCTTCAAGAGAACCTGACTCGGATCTCCCAGCCGTGCCTATGCTCCAAGGGCCAACGACTGAGCAAGGCAGGAGTGCTTGAGCCAGGCCATTCCTTCTCCATCTTGACTCCTCTCGTGAGAGGTTTTGCTCACGGGCTTTCCACGGGTCTGTGTGAAACCTGCTCGGAGCTGCAGGACAGTCTGAGGCTCCTGTGAGCCAGTCCTTCCCTCTCTCCTTTCACAGGGGTCAGATCAGTGCTGCGGTTTGAAGGTTCTCTCTCCTCCTCCTGCCTAGCCTCGCTTTTAGGCTTCACAGCATTTCCCCCTTTGTTCTTGCTCTTTCCTCTTCCCGGAACGGTGGTCCTCCAGTTCCCTGCCAGCCTGGCTCCATCCTCTCTTCAAGCCTTTGCTTACACATCACCTTCTCAGTGAGGCACCCTGACCTCCACTGAAAGAGCATTCTGCCTCTGCCTTCCTGGCTCTGATCCTGTGCTTTTTGTTCTACTTTTATGTTTTTTTTCAACGTGTCACTTTCTAACTTGCTATGATTTATTTAGTATGTTTACGGTTTGTTTTCCATACCCTCCGGGAGAATGTGGGAATTTTCTCTTTCTTTTTTTTTTTTGCTGATGTATCCCAGTACCTAGACCAGCGCTGGCAAATTAAAAACATTTTTAAATTGATATATTCCAGTGATTTGCACATATGTTTAGAACTCTACTGCATATGTTGTAGGAGGAGGGATCTAAAAATAAATTGCTATTCTATCAGTTACGTCAGGCTCTTAATTTCGATGTTGCACAATTACTGTTGATATTATCATGCACAACAGCCCAGACTGCCTTTCATATAGTCCATTTATAGGTGTTGATTCCAGTTTGGTCCATAAAAATGTTACTCCACCTGGGTTACTAATGGACTGGATTTGTACCTCAAGGTCTACTTAACACATCCCCTCCAGTCAGAGACGCTTTTTGGCAAAACTTCTCTTTTTTTGTAGAGAGCAGGTGAATCAGTGAATATGTACAATAATGTGCAATGAATATGAATCTCAATCCAGAGGCTCAGTAAAGCGTAGAAAACTGCATTTCCTTATTTTCTGTGCATCAGCTTAGTTCCAAATTCAACACATGATATCCCTGTGGTCAGGAGCTTCAACCTCAGCCAAGATTGTGTCGAGGCCCTGGGTCTTACGATCACAATAAGACGCTGGAGAGGTCCCTGCCATCCCTGGGTACCCGTCTAAGACATTACCCCAGCCACATGGTCTTACGTTTCAGGTCTTTGGGACTTGGAATTTGAGAATTTTTAGGGAGAGTGGAGTTCACTGTTAGAAATTCAGCCTCCTTAAAAAGTCCAATCCAATCATTCTCTCTAGGATCTTTCTGGGGAACACAAACTAATATTTCAATGTTGACACTTCAATAATTTATTCTACTTCTAATGATGGAGTAATGAGTTTGCAGTCTTTATTACAGAGAGAGAGAGATTATGCTATCTTCTCTCTCTGCTAAGTGTCTGGAAAGTAGTTTCCCATACCTTCTATCTCCATTTCCTCTGTAGCATGAAGAGAAAAAGTAATGATGCTAGTTTGCTAAGTGATCATTCTGAATGGAGCCATAAGCCATTTACCCACATGGCAGCAGAGAAGCTGCTGCTATGGCCATGATCATATTAGTCTATTAGATTGAACTTACACACTTCTCAGCAGCTATGTCAACCCTCGGACACTGGGAATTATTAAGAGAGTGGGTCCATTTCCTAGTGATCTGCTCATGTTAAGTTAGTACATACCAGCTCTCTTGCCTTGGCTAAGCATTACCAACCTTGATTTTATCTAGCTTCTTGTTAAAAGGACTATGCTGAAGGGAGCAATAAGGTCTGTTTTAATAGAAGAATACTGTTAAAATGTAAAAAAACAAACTTAGTTTAAATACCAGTATAGCTTCTCTACAGCAGGTACATGAAGAAAAGGTGGAAGGCATCACAGACCTGGCTGGGGAAGCAGAGGCAGAGAAAGGGTTCTGAGTAAGGAATGATGAGCAGTCTCCCCATGGTTCCTGGTCCACAGGAAACGGCGTGACGAGAGCAATGGAGAAGAGGCGAGAAAGGGAAATTGGTAGGGGGTGAGTGACCTTGAGTGCCGGTCAGAAAAGGTTGGGTTGATTCATAGGCAATAAGAAAGCCCCGTAAATGCTGGGTGAGGAAAAGGGGACATGAGTGTCCTTGTGCTTTAGAAAGACTGACCCTGCACTGGGTGTGCTGTGCTGGAGGTGGTGCAACCAGCAGTGACTGATAATCCAGATGGAGGTGAGCGCAGCTTGGAGATAAAGGGCAGGTCGGAGATACGTGAGCAGACTGAAACAGGAAGTAAAGAAAGGAGAAGAAAGGAGATGAGCATGAGTAACAAGGAGGCCGTGACACTGGAAGGCCAGGAAAAGAGCATTCCCAGATCCAGGCGTGGAGAGTGACACGTGGCGATGGCTTTGTCAGGAATCAGTCCCTAAAGATGTGCATGTAGAACTTGTTATTATTATTACTGGTCTATGACCAAAGGTTTTCTGATTTCAGCCAAGGAAATTATAAGCCACGTATATTTGTAAAAAGTGAAAGAATACACTGGTACAAGTGACAGCAGTGCCACTGCCCCGCCCACACCCCTTTGGGCACTCGCTGTCCTACGCGGGTTCCTCACTGCACCTGCCCGCCCCGTCTGCCCGAGGGTGGTTCCTGGATGCAGGGGTGAGGCAGCGAAATGGCAGGACAGGCCAAAGTGCCGTGCAGCTGAGGCACCTGGGGGAGCCCTGAACCAGTGACAGAAGGGAAACGGTGGACCAACACTCCAGCTTCCTTGCCCTCGGGCGGGACAACTCTGGAATGTTCCATGCAGTCTCTTAGAGGTCCCTAGTAGAGTTCCTTGAAAGCCTCTTAAGGTCCCCAAGTTAACACGTCTTTATTGAACCTTCTGTTTCCTTCTTCCTCCACCTCACTTTTCCATTTCCCTCCAAGGGCTTGCTGACATCCCTTTCCAATTAAACCACTCAAATCTTGCCTCAGGGGCTGTTTCTAGGGAAACCCAAAACAAAGGACATCAGACAGTTTCAAACATTACACACAGTACTTGTGACAACCAGATTCCATCAGCCCCGAGCCCGGCTCCCCGCACCTCTCCTGGCCAGGCCGCATGACCTCTGCTTTCTAAGACGTTAGCCCCAGGATGTCTGAAGCCAGTTTTCCCCAAACCGTCTCGTGTTTGTATCTGATAGCTCACTTTTCCTAGTACCGATTGCTTTTGTTACTGGTAGCAGCATCAAAAGGAGGCCCTAACCCCCAAATAACTTTTATTTCTGGTTTTAAAATGGAGGAAGCCTGGTGACCACTGGCTTGTTCTCTATATCTGTGAGTCTGTGTCTGTTTTGCTCTATTCATTCCTGTGTTTTTTAGATTCCACATAGAAGTGAAAACATAGGGTATTTGATTTTGTCTGACGTATTTCACTAAGGATAAGAGGATTAAGAGGTACAAACCACTAGGCATTAAAACTACTACTACTATGAGGGCGTGTTCCCAGACACCCCTCGCTCCCCGTGACTCTCACAGCGGAATTTTATAACTGGGTTCCACCAGGTAAGTCACTGCTTCCTTCTTGGCTTTAGGATTTCTGCACTGAGCTTTGCCCGGTGGGGATGGTTGGGAGTAAAGGTAAAATGGTAGGGCTGGGTGGAAAGAGTAAATAATACAATCGGTGGACATGGGGATGATGCAATTATTATTTTGAACACAGCCCTATCTGCTGTTTCTGTTAACCTTCGCTGAGTCCCTCAGATATTTATGACCATAACTGCATGCAAAGAGCCAGGAATTCTTCCAGACTGGCTGCCCCAGGATTGTGGATGAGGAGGCTACTTCCTGGTTTTCCTGCTCTTCCTCACTCTCTCCTCTTCGTCCCCCCGTCCTTGTGCATTTCTTTAATCAATATATTTTGAGTGCTTACTACATGTCAGGCACCTGCTAGGTGCAGGGGATAAAGCTGGAAACAGAACAGACCTAATTCCTGTCCTCCTGGGGCTTGGTCTGTTCTTTGCAATTCCATTCCTGATCTAAAAATACTACGTGTTGTATTGCATAATAAACATTGACTCTATGACAATTATTTTAGCCTCCTGAATATCATTTACAAATCACCAAGAAGGAAGCCGTGGCATAAAAAACTTTAACCTCCCACCACCCCAATTTTGGGGGCATTTATTGTAGGATATGCATTTGTAGCTAACAAAAAATAGAGTTTATTTTTATTTATTTTAAATTCTCCAAATACATGGTACGCAGCAAACCCAGAGTTATTCTTTTGGTCAAAGGCAGGCTGGCAAACCATGATATAAGCGGCCAGCAGCAGACAAGGCCGAGAAATGCTGAGACAAAATGCACGTGGGAGAACAGACAAAGGAAACCCACGGGGCCTCTGTAACTCTGACTAAGTGGGCCCCTGAAATAACTTTAAAATGTAGACTTTAAAAGATATATCATACGATCACATAAAGGAGGTGGTTATGAATCTGATGGGGGAAAAAGATTCTCAAGGAGAGTTCTAAAAACTGCTTGATGTTAAGCAGGTGCATTATCTTTTGGATTGAACCCTAGGAAGTGAAAGTTTTAAGATGATAGACAAAAGAGTATTTTTTTTCTTTTATCTTGATCGTTGGGATAAAGTTTCTGTCAAAAAATTCTAAGGTGAGCAGTGATGAAAATAATTTTAGGTAGGTCAAAAAGCTTAATTATACGCTGTGTAGCCTTTTAATAAATATGCCACAGAAATTGACATGAATTCCCATGAATTAAAATTCGGTTTTACATATATTGGAAATTTCACGTATAACGATTATTTATATACACATTTTAATGCTCACTATTATTTAAATGACTTCTGGTAATTTAGATTTAGGAATCAATGAAAGTCATATAAAACATATGTCTAGAAGAATACTATTTAGCTTTTATAATAAGCAAGTGTTTGAGATAAGGGTGTTAACTGAAAGCTATCAATTATAGCTCAGAGATTTGCTTTCTGAAATTATTCTAAGAGGAACAAATGAGAAGCTGTTTTGGAAAGTTATTTTATAATTAAAATCAGCCACAAAGTAACTCAATTCTATTTATTTCTCTAAACCTCGTTTACTTGAATCTTGCTAATAAATAAAGAACACAGCTTAATTTATCTTTCATTTAAATCAGGTAACAAATTAACAAATTAAGTTCTGAGTTTCTTAACTGTTACTGGTCAGGTGGTATCCAAACTTGCAAAATGTTTATCTACCTGGCTGAGATTTCTGCAAAGTGAGAAACAGACCTTCCATTTTAATACAGTTACTGAAATAATAGCACCTTATTTGGTTTGGCACCTACAAATTCACTGTGTATTTTAACACGATAGATCACAATATCTTTGTTGTGAAACACTGGTAGACTTCATTTAGAAAATTTTACTTATTTTACAGATTTAGGTATCCTGAATTCATTTGCATTCTAAAGTCTTTCCTTATGTGAGAGTGACAAGACAGGTATTACAGCTAATGCTCATGATATGGGTCGTACATGAAAAAAATGTCATATGTCATGCATTTTACGGTGGCGAAAAGTTGAGAAAGACTGATGAAACCACCATATACTACTATGTTTAATGATCAGTATATATCAATATTCCAATTTTAAAGAGCAAATCAGAAACATTAAATAACTTGACTCAGGTCATATGATAGGGAAAGGGGTTAAATTCGAATTTTCCGGTCTTAACTATAAGAGCTTTCAAAGAACCAAAATATTTGCAAGAATTGTTATAAAACATAAAGGACTTTACTAATTTTTAATAATTGGGGTAAAGTTTCCAAGCAATTATCAGTAAATATCAATTTTAGTCAACACTTATAACATTAGCAGTGGAATAATATGCTTAATTGGATTTTCTGGATCTCTAACTTCTCATTCTTTGTTTTGAAGTTAAAAATATATAAGCTAATATCAAGTTTCAAAAAGAAATATACATATATATACATATATATGTGCATGTGTGTGATGTGTGTGTGTATATGTAATGATTCCAATTTTATTTTTAATTGCAGTAAGAACAGCTATCAGGAGATCTACTCTCCCAACCAATTTTTAAGTGTATAATACAATAATTTTAACTATAGGTACAATGTTGTACAGTAGATCTCCAGGACTTATCTTATATATCTGAAATTTTATACCTGTTGAATGGAAAAAAATACTCTGAAATAGTAACAATGATTACCTGTGGGTGGCATGGTCATTAGCCATTTTTCCTCTCATTAAAAAATAATTCTGTACTATATGTGGTTTTCTTTTTGGTCAACTGCACTATTACCATTCCAGATGCTTTTCATCAGTGAGCTTTTGTTTCATGAGCCAAGATAAAAATGCTTAAAGTGAAACAAAGAAGAAAGCAAAGAGATAGGCTCTGTCTTTGCTTCTTGCCATTGACAGAGGCACCAGCTCAGCTTAAGTGATCCCTAACCCAGAGGTCCCCAACACACCTCAATGGCACATGACCTTCACCTGGCAACAGCCAACAACAAACCCCGGTACGGCTGGACAGGACCTACTGGGGAAGGCCAAGCCTGGTACTTGCCAGCCAAGAAGGGAGGCACAGGCTCTGGGCAACCACTTTCACCTGTAGATGCCGAAGGCCATGTTAGTCCAGGATGGATCTCTCCGAAGTGTGGCATCTAGAGGTCTCCATCCAGGTTCAGAGAATGAAGTTTCTGGATAACCTCCATCCACCCTTACGGACTGAGAGGCAGAAGGACCGAAGTGGTCCTCTGGTGCCCCTCATACTGGGACCTGAAGGGAACCTGCCAGCTCACAGCAAGGCACAAACCAAGAACTAGAGCTTAGGAGCAGAACCCCAGTCCTTGTGAGGCGGCTGGAGAGGATAAGGCACCGTCCCTCTCTTTGGAGAGGATGAGCTTGGGCCTTAAAACAAGGCAAAAGCCCACTTATGTCAAGCGCTGGGACTCGTGCAGGCTGGCAGCTCAAACTGGTTGAATCACGCTGCCCTTAGTCCAGAACTGGGCAGGCTCAGCCTTTGCAGTGGTTCTGAGTAGGCAGAATCTTACCTCCCCTTATTTACTGAGCAGCAATGAAACATTCCTCAGGTTTGAGTTTGTGCTATGCCGCAGGGAAAACTTAACCGGGCTCTCTTCTTCCTCCTAGGGAGAAATGGTAAGCACGTGGCAAAGTCCAAGGCAGCAGGAAAAGGGATAAGGACCAGGCGAATGCCCTTTATCCCATGGAACGCAAGTATGGAAAAGGCAGAC
Organism: Eschrichtius robustus; assembly: GCF_028021215.1. Classification (NCBI taxonomy): domain Eukaryota; kingdom Metazoa; phylum Chordata; class Mammalia; order Artiodactyla; family Eschrichtiidae; genus Eschrichtius; species Eschrichtius robustus. The sequence continues at coordinate 947,285 of NC_090844.1, forward strand.
GATCCTGTTTAAAGACTAGATTTGCTTTATGGTGAAAGGAAGCTTGATAGATTTTAAATTGGTTCTAGAAATTGAACATTCTCTAAAAATAATAGTAGCAACTAACATCTATTGGGTCATTTATTGCATATCCTCCACATTCTAGGCACTGTTCTAGGTACAGCACATACAGAACTTAGAGCCCCACAATAGTCCTGAAAAGCGAATATTATCATCTCAATCTCACAGAAGAGGAAACTAGGTAAGATCCATGACAGGCAGGTGGCCGGCTGGACCAGTATTAAAACCCCATTCTTCCTGTTTCCAAAGCTTGTGCTGCCTGTTACGATGCTTTGAGTATCTCAAATGAGACTGAAAAGTCGAGGAAAAGCATGGTATGCCCAAATATCCAAACCACCTCTGTAATTATAGCTACTGGACAAGCCAAGAGTGGAAGAAAGCCTTTCATCCAAAGTGTCTGCTACTGAAACAGCTGCATTAAAGATATTTTAAAAGGGTTGGTGTGGCAAGGGAACAGCAAGCTGGAGAGGGAGGGAGGGAGGGGGAGAGGGAGGGAGGGGGAGGGGGAGAGGGAGGGAGGGAGGGAGGGGGAGGGGGGAGGGGGAGAGAGAGAGAGGCATTCAATCTTCACAGGCAGTTGTGCAGGAGCCAGAAAAACAATCCTGTGTTCCTCAGATACTCTAAGAGGCGACACAGGGGGGTCAAAGAAGGGCCTTCATCAGTCAGCTCAAGATAACGTTCTGCTACTTTTGCATCTCCTGGCACAGCGGAACTGAGAGTCAATTTCCCTCTCCTTTGTGGAGACCTTGCACTTTTCAAAGACGGACTTGTTTTTATTTTCTCAAGGATGAGGAGGGTGTTGGTCCACAATGCCTTCAAATTATATCCGAAATGGGCATTTCACTCTCTGAGCCTTTACTATTTCTTTGGAGACCTTACCTTTGCCCTCCAGCCTTCTGGGAGACAAGCTTATTTCAGTTCCCTTTTTAGTCTCCTGGATTTGCTTGATTTGGAGAAGACAGAAGACGTAAAGTAAAATTTTGATGGATTTTTCATCCTTCTGCCTGCTTGACTTTTGTATAAAGTGAGAAATCTGCTCAATGTGAGCTGGGGCCTTCTGAGAGAATCTAATAGAGAAGATCTGGGGAGGGCTTGGAGCACAGCTTCATAATATTATGTAAAGAGAAATACCACTCCACATGGCCCTCCACCAAATGTCTAGAGGACAGACTCATGACTGAGTCACCATTTTTTTCTATCCCCGCCATCCAAAATTGAATGACACAGAGATCATTTTTGATATCTACTGAAGAAATCTCCTTGCCTAACTCACTCTCCTCAAGATCTGGTCTCAGCCCTTCTGAGGATTGTGTGCTGGGACACCTCACGAGGTCTCTGGCTTCATTTGGGGGAAAGAATAACTGTACTCTTTGTTGTTATCTTTGGAAAGAGCGACACGGCTGCTGGTTTACAGTCAAATTGATATGCCGGCATTTTAATGAATTGATAAAGAATGATAGATTTCAAAAGTCACTATTCTGCCACCCCTCATGGAATAATGTTTCTAGGCAATGATCATCTCAGGATACTAAGACTTTTAGGTGGAAGGACAGGGAACTTTACAGGGAGGACCAGGCAGATAACACCTGAACCCACTGACCAATCTAACATCACCACTCCAAGTGAGACAACTGATGAGATGCCATAGAGATTATTTAGCACCACCTGTATGGAATTTCTTGCCCATAAAAAAAAGTTTTGAATCTCATCAACAAAGAAATGGCATTAAAAAGGGAAGGAGATTATTATAGAATACAAAAGATATAGAACAAAATGCACTGCTTAACTCTTGTTTGGATCCTGACTTAAAACTATAAAAAGACATTTTTGAGACAATCAGATACATTTCACTATGGACTGAATGTTAGCTGATATTAGGCACTTATTTTGTGATAATGGCATGGTGGTATTATAAAAACAAACAAGTGATAATTAAGTGTCCTTATCAACACTTTCTTTTAAAGTATTTGTGGTTGAAATTAGTTGCTTTAAGGTTCTTTAGCAATAAATACATAACAAATAATGTAGAGGGAATAAATGAAACAAGATTGGCAAAATATACTCACTACTTTTGTATATATTTGAGAACGTCCTTAAAAAAATTTAAAACATTCAGGGCTTTTATCAACTTGTTCAAAGTACCCACCCCTCTAAGTAAGATGTCCTGGGGCATCTTATCCATGGAGAAAAGCAGGAGTACAAAGGATCAAGTGCTCAGAATGTGACTTCTGTGATGGCTTTTTTTCCTTTTTTTCAGCAAGTAACATTTCACTTTTTCCTCCAGCTCCAAAGACTGATTACGACCTATTTTTACCTTCATAAATGAATTTATTTTCGTAGTTTTGTAATTAAATTTTTACAACAGCAAACTTGTATCAGGAAATATTTAAAATATTTAACAGAAGATGTAAGCTTTTTAAGTTTGAGAATTTTATTTTTAACTTTATGTTCTGACTATAAATCTTCTAAGAACTGTTCATATGTTTCATTGGCTTAGAGACTTCAGCTTGTCAAGAAAAAACCCGAAGGTCATTTATACAAGTACCATATTGAACTTTTTCATGAAAGAGGGCTTGCTTTCCAAACAGAGACTCCTCAAACTCAACCAATCAAAGTAAATCTTTTTCCACATCCTCCTTCCCTTTCCATTTTAATTTTCATGTTGTTATCCAGAATGTTTGCCCCTCTATCTATGTTTACACTCTCACCTGTTGCAAATGCGTGTTTTCTAGTTGAGTTCCTGCTGGTACTTGTTATATGTTGGCAATATTCAGCAGTGTGTGCAGTAAACAAATAACATCGTATAGATGAGAAGGAGAAACTAACCCCACCAATATACAATAGCATGACGACTTTTTTCTCTTTATATTAAGAAACTTATTAGAGTGTTGAGGGGGTGATGAAAGTAAGAACAGAATCGAGGAGGGATGGCTGGGTTGGGAGAAAGCAACGCTACAGTCCTATACAGACACATGAATGACAAAAGGAAAGAATACAGCAAGACTTTTCTTCAAACAGAATGTGTATGAAAAAACTCATTCAAGCTAGAGCCATCTGACACACACAAACAAAAGTAGCTGCCACGAGACAGATACAGAAGCTTACCAGAGATGGAGGTTCTGAAAGCTTCGTAAAATTATCCCTCATCTTTCTTACACCCTACGTCCTTATCTTACTTTGTTGGTGGCTCAACCATTTCCTGAGAGATTGTGGCCAGGAGCAATGGAGCAAATGTCTCTGTGGCCACCAACTAAGGCAAGAGAGACTTCTATTTCCTGAAACCATCTTGTCAAAGGCCCTAATCAATCTATTTCCTCCCCCCCCCCCGCCCAAGTACATATCCTACCCTTCAATCTTTGGAGGCCTTTTAGGAGGGACATCATAAAATCAAAAGGTCATTGCTTTAATCTGAATCAATTCAATACAAAATTTCAGAAGAGGTCAGGGCTCTTGGATTTTTTTGGGCTGTCTTAGATGTAGTGTTTTTTTTTTTTACATTGAGTGTAAAACACCCCATAAAACATAACAGAAGAGTGAGTAGGGCATTTAGCCTTGACCTATATCTTTTAGGGGTTATCTTCCTAGTGTTAACGATCCAAAATGAATTACTCACAACACACAGAACTCTGTTTTATAAATTCCTTGTGAATACCTAAAGTGATTATTTTTCTTTGCACCTAGGTAGATACAACAAGCATCTATTAAGTTTTAATTATCTCTTCTCACCAAGCCTTTCATCTTTGCGTTCTGTCCACTGCCAGGGGCCTTGGAAGACAGAGACTTAGATTTAATATACACAGTCAATTGAAGGACTTACTTTGAGCCATACAGGTTCAGACCTTGTTGACTGAAGCTGTGAGGCCAACACACTCCTACATGCAAAAATTCCAATTCTCTCTGAATTCAAATGACTATATTTTTCTTCGGGAATCAGAGCCAAATTTGGCCTGCAGTGTCTATATCCCTTCTAGAATGGAAACTCGATGATATCAAAGTTTAAAAACAGCCTTCTTTGTTCTTCTGGACAAATTCAGCTTTGAAATTTAACAGAAAATATTGCCTTATGCAGGCACTGGCTCTAAAGGATTATACAACAGACTAAGAGAGAGAGAGAGGGAGAGCAAAGAGGGAAGTTTAGAAAACAAAATATGCAATTAGAATCTTCTTTATATTCAACTAGTCATTGATTTAATGTATTACTTGTCTTACTGAAATATAGCATTGTTTTGAATTTTATTTGTTTATAGCTACTGAAGGATTGAGCTCCCCATCTGTTTGAGACAGCTCTGTACAAGTGGTATGGCCAAATCTAATTATTTCTCTTGCTACAGTGGTAACATGCTGTATGTTCAGAGGAAATCGATCCTAAAATGTATTCAAAGAAACCTGCTCATAATCCATGTCAAAGCATTCAATAAAATAAACTTCCCTGTCTGGAAAGTCTTGAGATACGTTCGAAATTGAGGGTTGAAATAAAAGGGTAAGAACTGCTCTCGCTGGAGTCGCCGCAACAGTTCAAAATCAAAGAAAATCACTCATCCCTCCACAGACAGATGCCCATCCATTTAAAAATCTTTACGGGGGCTTCCCTGGTGGCGCAGTGGTTGAGAGTCTGCCTGCCAATGCAGGGGACACGGGTTCGTGCCCTGGTCTGGGGAGATCCCGCATGCCGCGGAGCAACCAGGCCCGTGAGCCACAACTACTGAGCCTGCGCGTCTGGAGCCCGTGGTCCGCAACAAGAGAGGCCGCGACAGTGAGAGGCCCGCGCACCGCGATGAAGAGTGGCCCCCGCTTGCCGCAAATAGAGAAAGCCCTCGCACAGAAGCGAAGACCCAACACAGCCATAAATAATAAATAAATAAATTTAAAAAAAAAAATCTTTACGTACTGTTTATTTAGTTTTATTTCATTTCCTTTAGTCTACAGTTTGATCAGGAAATTGGTATTTGAGCACTGGCATTTGAATTTTGAGATGCTAAAAACCTGGCACGAAAAAAGTGCCTCTTATTTTAAGCATTGCTTGAGTATCTTGTATACAGTTAGCTGTGACGGTAAGCTTTACTTTGGAGGCAGAGAGCAAGCAGCTAGTGTGTGTGTGCGTGTGTGTGCGTGTGTGTGTGCGTGTGTGTGTGTGTGTGTTTAAAGGGGACCATCATGCTATACAACTTAGGCTGGTTTGTGTTATCACATGTAAGATAATGGGCTTTTAAGCTGTACAGCTGGATATTGTTTGGCATCGATACAACCTGTTTTATCCAAACAAAATTCCTTTCCTTAATCCCTTCAGCTGTGGAGCAAACTTTCCTACGTGATGTCCGCTACAAGGAACAGATACAACAATCCCCAAACAATCACCCAACAGGCTGGCACATACTGTACTTGCTTGTATGACGTAGATAAGACAGATGCTAAGTCACAGTATAAAAAGTGGAGGGATCAGATCTGCCTACCCATCTTACAAGTATTTTACTCAACTATTTGCTATTAATAAAATTCTGGAATTTGGATTTTGGCTGACATTTTCAAACTTCATTTATATGATAAAAATGATTTGGATGCATTAAAATTAGAGTGGAAGAGGCAATTAGAATAACTTAAAATACAGTACGAGTATTGTAGGTGCCTTGCTTATGTCTAATTTATGTTAGTTATATATACATATAGATTGGGGTACTACCTCAATATAGTTTAACCTGCCTCTAAACTGTCTTTTTCCAAGTGGTAATATAATTATTGTGAAAATTATAATCTGACCATGTAAGTAAACTAGTGTCTTTCTTCCTTTCTTTTTTTCTTTTTTCTTTACTTTTTGTATTGAAGTATAGTTAATTAACAACATTGTGTTAGTTTAAGTGTACAGCAAAGTGATTCAGTTATGCATATATATATATATATATATTCTTTTTCAGATTCTTTTCCATTATAGGTTATTACAAGATATTGAATAGAGTTCCCTGTGCTCTACAGTAGGACCTTGTTGTTTACCTATTTTATATATACTGTGTGTTTCTGTTAACCCCAATCTCCTCATTTCTCTCTCCTCCACCCCGACTGCTATCTCCTATTTCTTCCTTCTTTTTTTTCTTCTTCCCTCTATCTCTCAATCTGCTCTGGGTTTTAATTTAACATTTTCACTTACACTGAATAAGGATTTTGGCTTAAAATTTAAATTTTATCTTTCCAACACCAATATTAATAGGTCACCATTAATGTACCAGCAGGAGGCCGAGAATGGAGCCAGCAAGATTTTTACTCTTTCAAAGGAAATGTCTAGAAGTTGTATGAACCAACCTTTTGAAATACCCCAAATAACAGAGTTTTACTTTTTTGAAAATCCTGGAGAAAATAATAGTTTTTTTTTTTTTTTTAAATAAAATCACTGTTCAGATATCTTGAAAAACATTAAAAATTAAAAAAAAATTATGTTTGGTAACTTGAAAAATATTTTTTTTTCTCCATCCAAATTTGAGTGCAACGATCCCACTCAATTTTAAATGGTAGAATAACAAAACGCACCAAAGAAACAATTGAAAATAGTTGCATATTCCCACTGAAGTCTGGCTTACGCACGTGGTGGTGCTTTACTTTCTTCCTTTATTTTGCTCAGTGCCAGCAGGGAAGGGAGGATATAAGTTGATAGCAAGCATCAGGCAGCTTTAAGCAATGGGCACAGTGGTTCCAATTATTTTAAGGTAGTATGTGCCCATGGATAATTGCTTACACACTTACTTACTCCTAATTTGGGTCTCACTGTTCCTAACTAGCTTCATCATACCTCTCTGAGCAGGCCCTTTGCACCCCTGGGCTGAATCAGACATCCAAAGTCATCTATTCACTTGTGCGGCGTTACCATTAGCAATCTGCAATGGCTGTCACAGAGCTCTGTGATCAGCGGGGGGTATTCTGCATGACCAGGGTTGCTGGAGAGAGAACGCAAAAATAACCTTCTGGGAGAAATAAAATACGTAATGAAATCAGTACTTTAAAAAAATACGTGTTCAAGTAAGCTTAAAAGCCCGTTTATTATACTTCCGTTCTAAAAAGTGTATATAATCATTTTATGAGCAGTTGATGACTTGAAACCAAGGCCGTCTGTTTCAGTTATAGTATACACAAAATTATAGATGTTGGGAGATTTCTCCATTGTTCTATCAGAGAATATCAACCCTCTTTATTTAAAGGCCAGTATATCCCCAGGCAGATTGAGTTTCCATGCTGTTGATTCAGGGCCTATTTCAAGCAAGGGCTGCCGATATGTCAAAATGTATAGTGATTTTGTGATATACATAGTTTTCCAAAGGACAGAGTGAGATCACCAGTCTTAATCCATTTGTGACTTGACTTAGATTTAAAGTTGCCCTCGAGAAATAGCTAGCTGGTATATAAGTGTGCTGAAATATTTTCCATTGAGATAGCTTTCTCCTTATCCTTCAGTTTTTTGATCATGAGTCACTAAAATTATCTTGAAAAACTGGGAAAACATAAGTCCTATTATTAACAGAATTCATTACATTAGAATAAGGCAAAACAGCCTACTTACAATGAACAGTACCATTTTGAGTAATTTGTTCTTTTTGACATTTTCTAAAAGAATAGCTCTCCCTACATTAATGCTAAATAGATGGGAAAAGTATGAAGTACAAGAATATATACAAATTGCATTTTAATTCCTATTTTTCTTTAAAAAATATGTCAAAGATAAATTTAACAGTGGTTTAAATATACACTTTGCTTCAAATGTTTAGGAAATGATGCCTAACACAGAGAAAAATAAAGCCATTAATTTTCCATTTGCATAACTTGCCCTTGAACTTTACTTGACATTTCTCATTTGCTTTTGCAATATAAAGTCCAAGATTCCAGTTTAAAGGATATAAGCATTTGGTTTTGGTTTTGTTTTTGCATTTCTAGGAGCTAGGCATTCTTTTTTCTTAATGTCCATTTTATATGGATAGTTTAAGTGCCAATTTAAGTTATATGGGTCTCACATCTATTACCTACACAAATTCCATATATTCTTAATTCTGAAGCCTTTTAAGCAATTCTATTTGGATTATTTTACATGAGAATATGTCTCCAAAGTTACAAAATTTGTAATATGAATTAAAATTTTTTTTTCAACTTTTTCTTGGTATGTAAGTCACCCACCCCAGCACACGAAAAGAGAGAAAAAGAAGAAAAAAAATCATCGCAGGAGGCTGTTATACAGGTGATGCAATAACAAAGCTGGATACCCTTTGTTGCTTTAATGGAACCCTGGATTTATTAAATTTATTAACTGAATTTAAAATTAAGCCTTTAATTTTATTCCACTCTGTCTCTCTTGCTGCTGCCTCCCTCCCTTTCACCTTCTCCCCTTCCTTCTTTTTTCAAAGGTATTGAGCAGCCCCTGTTGTAACAGGACTATCTCAGCAGCTGGACGACAGGGTTATTAAAACAGAGGCCCACCCCCGCCGTCAGGGAACTTAGTCATTCAGGGAGGGAGATGGACGGTCGACAGATAATCACAGGTTCCCGTAATTACAAAGAGTGACAAGGGCCAGGGCAAAACCCACTGGGACCAGGAGTGAGTACACCGGGACACCCAATTTAGATGAAGAGTCGAGGAGAATCTTCCTTGAAGAAGTGACTTTTGCACTTAGTTTAGTGTATGACTACCAAACAACAATAACAACAATATTTTGGGGAAGATATAATAGGTGTAGGATTTCATGCTTGGTTCTGAAATAAAAATTGATAACAATAACCAAAAAATAAAACAAAACCTAAATTCCAAAAACAAAACAAAACATCCAAAGGTATGACTCTTATCCCAAAGGATCTTTACACTTGTATATCATATTTTTACTTGCTATACTTGCATATTATAATGCTATTAATGAATTTAATGCACGGTTCCTATAAGCACAGCTTTTCAAAACACCTACATATATATCCTCCCACTTAATCATACATTCACTTTGTGCCCTGACTAGGTAATTCCTTCGTTTAATAAACATTGATTGATTTTCTACTGTGTAACAACGTGTATTCTGATAGTTTCTAGGAATATGGTATTGAAGGAGCATCTGTTGCTGGCTTCTATAACATACAATCTAGTAGACACACAAGGGGGATGAATATCTCTGTGCTAAATTTTCTCTTGGGGATAAACTCAGGGTAGTTTGGCACACATGGGAGGGCCATGCATTCTTGGTCTGAGGTCAAGGGAGGTATACGGTGAGACAGTTACCAGCACACTCATTCCATAGGAGCAGAAACTGAAGCCCATAAATGCTACAGGACTTTCCCAACTTCCAACACCTCGAGAATTTTACCAAATTATTTAAAAATCGTATTTGAGGCAGAAGAAAACAAGTTTATTTACTTAGATCATTATTGTATTATTGATAGTTAATTCAATCTTAATTTAGAATGATATTTATATTCCAAACAGTTTACATAGTTTCACAAACCACCCACCAGCTAGAAAGGCTAACTCAATGCTTGATGATAGAGCCCTAAAAAATAAAAACAGACAGAAAGACCTGTAAATCTGTCATTTATCTTTGAACTTTTTCCACACTCAACTTTCTCTGCAGGGGTACTTAATCATCCCTGCAGCTACCCATATTGGGAAAGATAGAATCAGAGCAGGAAAGATTATGCGACCATACTCAGGAATGAAAGAAGACAACTTTCATCTTAAAGTTCTTATTTTAAGTATAGTCTTTAAGTAGAACTTACCTTCCCTAACAGCCTAAAAGAAAGCTTGAAATATACAAAGGACTTTAGCTCAATGGAGCTTACTTATGAGTTCTAACAAAGAAAGTTAATTTCTTCTAAAGGACTTCATAATATGATAGGAAAAATTATCAGGAGGTAATTAGGAAAAAAGGCACTACAATCTGGAAAGAAAAGCACATCTTATAAGAGATCCGGAAATTCAGCACAATCTTATCTTGAGTTAGAATCCCAGTTGGGATTGGCATTTTTGCAGTGCATTAAAACTGGAATGTTTAGTGCACTGAGCCACAAGGCTGACTTCCTTGATCATTCTCTATCAAAATCCACATTTTAAAATAACAGTACACCACTGGACACAAATTCAGTGGTTTCCCAGAGACCAATTTTTACCGTCAGATGTTAATAAACTAGTGTCAGTATAGTTGGATGATTTAGATGTGCTTGGATTGTTAGGATGTCCAGAGTGGTTCATCACCATTGTAAATGACAGTAGTTCACAGCAATCATAAATGTTTCCCGTCTGCTGATCTACGGGCACATTTAAATTATGTTGCATTACTATTCCGTCTCTTTAAACAAGAAGGAAATTAAGCTTCAAGTTTAATTAAGCATTATTTTAAAAATTGGGTTTTGGTATATACAATTCACCATGTGATTCTTCCAAGTTCTTTCCTTGAGAAAATAGACTGCACGTTTCACTGGGATTTGACCTTAATTAATCTTGTACTTTGTGATCCACCCCCTTGCTGAAATAGTCTTATCAAAAGGAATGCAAGCTATGGGCTAAGATAACAATCGGTCATTAACTTCTGCCTGTGATGCTGGCTGTGGTCCATGGGCATGGAATTCAAAACCGATTGTACACAGTAATGTCCAGCTTAGTGCTCTAGGGCTGAGAGACAAAATAAACTATGCAGAACAGCATCTTTACACAGTCTACATGGATTTACACTAGAGCAAACGATCTGAGACGTTCATAATGCAGCATGGACCTTGGTATCCAGTCCTGCCGTGTCAGATTACACAGGAGGTCGGTCATTGCAGCAATGCCAACTGAAGTCAATAAGCAAAAAAAATCTCTTTCCACATACCATTATTTTAGTAAGAATGATTTACAAAGTTATGCTATCACTTAACATTTAAAAGAAACTCACCATTTCTTTCTGCTGTTTTAGATATTATCCTAGAGCAGCAGGTCACTTTACTGACATAACTTGATTGCCTTCTTTAAATAAGAAGATGCTTAAATTAATAGATATTTGTGGCCTATTGATCTGAAATGTACGTGGTCCAGATAAATATGACACATCTGCGGGACTATTCGTATAGCAAATGCCTGGAGCATCTGAATCTATTATGCAGTGTGGCTTTTCGTTTGTTTGGGTTTTTTGGGGGTTTTTTTGCCTGGACATTAAGCACCTCCTCAATATGTTTTTAACTTTGGGAATCTGAGGAATGCCAAATGATGATTTCTTTGCATTTGTGAATCAACCAAAGAAACATCCCGTAACCCCCTGACACAGTGATGATGATCCTACAGTTTTTATCCTTTTTAGATTGAAGAAGACTTTTCTGATCTTTGAATACTTTTCATTCATCTAACATTTACTGCATACCTACTATGTGCTTTGTATTCTTCTAGGTACTTGGAATGCAGCAGTGAACCAAATAGGGATAAAGAATTAAAAAAAAACCACCTGACTTCATGGACCATACATTACAGAGGTGTAGATACACATGAGAGATGGGCATGCAACCTCTGTCACGGGTGTCCATTGAAAATTGAAGACACTTGGGATATTATGATAATATGAATTGCTTTTATATTTTAGATAGCAAGTGATACAGATGCTTAATGTATTATATATAATACCACTTTGTTTGATTCCTTTCATTTTGTCTCCATGGAAATAATTTTAGCCTGTATCATTGCAATAGCCTCCTGATCTGGTACCACCTAACTCTTTCTTGACTCAAATTCACTTTGAAAATCAATTTCATTAAAGAATTAATTGTTCAGTGGTGACCATATAGAAGAGAGCTCTGAATTCCTCTTCTTAAAACACCCTGCTTATCATGGCAGCGCTCAGTTAAGTGGTTCTCAAGGCCAACCAGTTCAAGCTAGTCTGCTAAATCTAGTAGACAAGCTCCTTCGTAATCTGCACCCATGTGGCCTTTCCAAACACTTGTCCTGTCACTTCCCATGTCCTGTTTTATATACAGTCAGACTATCCTTTATATCATCAGATTCCTTCCCTCAGGCTTAGTTCCACCTCTGTTAATTGTATGGCACAAGCCCTCTCAGGCTGAAAGGACTTGAGTCTTCCGACTTGCTGTCCTTCTACCTGGGACAGGGTCTTCCAGGTGTTTTCCTGGCTCATTCTCTCCTTTTAAGTGTGGACCCAAATGTCACTTGTTCGGAGAGGCCTGGGCGTCAGGCTCAATCAGTTCAATTAGCTACAACCTCTGTGATGGGGAAGCAAAGAAGAAAGTGAGAAGAAAAGCTAGAAATGTTTGCCCCAAACCCCTAAATTCTGCCCTCCCCTCCCCAATGGGATAATCAGTGGAAATCTCCTTATCTGGAAATGTGGGTAATAAGAATCCCTCCTAATCTTGTACTTATCAATGTCCTAGGATAAGAAAACTGTGGTTTTTGACTTTAGCCTACTCAAAACCTGTGAGATAAAATTCTCAGTTAATGATTAAAGAGATTAAAAAGAAAAAGTCTCATCCAGTATTCATCTGCAATGTTAAACTAAAAATATCAACCTAAGAAATAAAGCCATACATAAGTGGTCAACTGATTTTTGACAAAGGTGCCAAGGTAATTCAATGGGGAAAGAATACTCTCTTTAATAGGGTACTGGAAAAACTATATATCCACATGGAAAATAAAATATATCTAGAGGCTTGCCATGAACTATAAAGGAAAATTAACTCAAAATAGATTATATAATAAATACAAAAATTCAAATTATAAAACTTCTGGACGAAAACATAGAAAATCTTCATGACTTTGGTATAGGTAAATATTTTTTAGGACAGAAAAAGAAGGAAGCATAAGATAAAAGAAACTGAACTTTATCAAAATTAACATTTGTCAAAATTAACCATTAAGAAAATGAAAGTGAAGCCACTGGCCAAGGATTAGTATTCAGGATATTAACAAATGCTTTCAACTCACTAATAAAAGATAAACAATAAAAAAGGGCAAAAAAATGTGAATGGACACTGGCAAGTAAAGATAAACAAACAGCCAACAAGCACATGAAAATAAGCTCAATATCATTAGTCATCAGTGAAGAGAAAATTAAAGCCATAATGAGATATCACTGCAAACCCATTTCAATGTCTAAAATTAAAAAGATTAACCACACCAAGTGTTGGTGAGGAAGTGGGACAATTGGAATTCTCATCAACTGCTAGTGGAAAGGTATAGTGGTACCACCACTTCTAAAAACAGTTTTCCAGTTCTTTAAATAAAATTAACATATGCTTACAATATGACTCAATAATTCCCTCTCTAGGTATTTGCCCCAAAGAAATGAAAACATACGTCCTTACAAGGACTTCTGTTCACAGTAGTTTAAATTAGAAATAACTGAAATACCCATTAACAAGTAAAAGGATAAACAAATTGTGTTATATGTATTCAGTGGAATAATACTCAGCAATAAACAGTTACATGCTCCTGACACATGCAACCACATAGACACAAAAGTGCATATACAGTATAAGTCTATTCACATGATATTCTAGGAAAGACTCACCTATGGTGACAGAAGGCAGATCACTGGTTGCCTGGGAGGATGGTCGGGTAGGATTGACTGGGAAGGGTCACAAGAAAACTTTTTGGGGTGAAGAAAATGTTCTCTACCTTGATTGTAACAGTGGTTAAATGACGTATAAATTGCCAAAATTCACTGAAATATGCACTTAAATGAGTGAATTTATTGTATGTAAATGACGCCTCAATAACCTTGAATGAAACCTTCAAAAAATACAAACTTGAGTTTATACTGCCATTCAGGGTTTCTAAAATTCCTTCACACACATTATTTTCTACCTTATGCAGGTAGATCTAAGCATGAAGAGGTACGGTTTTGTTGGTTATTTTTCTGTATCCATGGTCCTGGGAGAACAGCCTGGACTGTGAGATATAATAGTGGTGGGGAAGGTGTGTGTGTGTGTGTGTGTGTGTTTGCACGTGCATGCACGCTCACAGGTGTATATAAGGAGCGTGGGTATAAAGTATCTCACTTCTGTGTTCAGGTCTTATGTATGGCGCCTGGACCTCTGCAGAGGTCATCAGCACCAGCATCATCATGATCTTCATCATCTTCATTATCCAAACCACACACAATAATAAGAGCATCCACTACTTGTGGTTAGATCGAGGATGAAATTGGAGAGCAGATAGAGCGTGATTAGGGCAGTACCTACCAATGAGCAAATACACAATATGTGGTAACTACCATTATCGATCCAATGTCACCCATCATACTTCAGTATCTTCATATGTAAAATTAAGATAAAAATAAAATCTGCCTTTCAAGGTTGCTGTGTGAATCAAATGAGTTCACATGAGCTATTTATGTGAAATCACTAGCATTAGGAGCCCCATCAAGCCACGGCCAGTCTGACTGTTAAACATACGTAACTGTAGCCCAGGACAAAAAGACCTTCTCAGGAAGGATCTAGAGTGCAGATGAGGTCTCTTCCCTAGCTGAGAGGTCTAAGTTAAGACAGTAAGAACTCTGCTCTGGAATCCCCTGCCTGGCTGATTGCTCACTTTTTGCAAACTCTTGAGTCCAAACTTGAGGTCCTCCTTTAGGAAAACCTACGAAGCCTCATCCACACACGTACATCTGGATCTCAAATCCCCTTTGTTCTATGTGTTGGCTGAGCTGGAAGTACCCCAAAGTGAAAACACCTTAAGTCATGTCTGAGTCATTATTTCTTTTTAGTCCTTTGTAGGATGGCCGAGCTCAAGACCTAATGAAATGTCTGCTTTCTTCCCTTCCTGATATGTGTCCATCATTTTACACCATTTTGTCTCCTCCTTCTCTGCCTGTAAAGAGCTTCCTTTCTGGAACATGAGAACATAATTTAATTGCTGCTGCTCTGAATATTCTTTGCTTAATGTGTTGTACAGTAATTCAATTACCAGTGTCAGACAGGTAGAAGACTTCCTTAGTCTATTCATTCAATTAGAAGAGAAAGAAGAAATCGAATTTCCATGTCTACCTAAAATGGAGTGTGGCTTATGCAACAATTTCCAGATAAGCCTCTTTTTCACCACACAAACAAAGAAGGCACAACCTCTATGATTTAGAAGAAGAGGAAGAAGAAGAAAAAGACCCCAATTTAGAAACACATAGTAATTCAGTTCCCAAAGAAAGGCAACACAAATAGCTTTATAACAATATACAAGTATTTCCACAGATCACATCCCTAATTACTTTTATGAATTTAAAAGCTTGCTTTACTCATGATAGGCATTATAAGAAGGATGGAATAAACCACAGTTTTTTAATAAAGTCCAATTCTGTGACTATAACACCATGTAGTATAATAGGGTAATATTGTAGACTTTTAAATACCTATCTTTAAAAACACAAAATATAACATACTAGACAAGCAGCAAGCATTAAAAAAAAAAAAACAAAACCTAAATAATATAAAGACAAATTTCCCACTCTTTGAACTCCTTTACCATAGGTTTACAGGTTTCTGTTAACATTTCTCTGAACTACTGAAATCATAATAGGTATCCTCTCTTGTTTTGGCTACCTTCTTTCTCTGATTTCCTCTCTTGCTTATTTTCTGTTATATATGATCGTAATTAACTTAAGAAAAGTACATAAAAGTTTGATGATAAAACGTATTTTTTATTACCACCATGAACCAAATGCAGTTAGGTGTGACTAGTTAATAGATAACCTGTTTAAGCTTAAATGTGTCCGTCTCTGTGCTCTGCAAAGCAGAGGGACACTGGGTTCTGCGGTGCAGTCAGCAATGCTTTAGGCTGCCACGGTGCTGGAGTGTAGATTTCAGATATGGACTTTGTCATTCCTCCTTTATTTTGACTGGAGAATGCACTGCAAGTCTTAATGCCAGCTGACAACCACATGGTACTTACCCACTAAGTGTCAACCTCTGTCAACATGTCACATGCAAAACCTGGTAGGTTGCATAAGTCAGGTCTGTATACTCCTGCTAAAGATCCTGTTTCCAGCACTTCTAATTATGCTGTATGAGATATTGGTTCTTTTCTCTTTGCAGCTCTGATTTTGAGCAGGTCCAGGGTTAACAAAAGAAACAAACAAAAAAGGCCATCACCTATATGTCATTTTTTGTTCAGTGAACTTGGAATGGAAAAAAAAAATGTGTGTGGGCTTCACGTAAGACATTTAAGAATAAAAGGCATTGAGTATGAATGATATTTTTTAGCATCCAATGTGGATCTGAAATCCAAAGTCTGAAAAAGGAGTGTTATCCAAATTAGGATACCCAAAGCTGACCTATGGCTCTATCTTCTTATATAATCTCTCATGTAGCATGGAGAAATTTTCGGATACTTGAGAAAATGAGTTCACTGTCTGAAGGTAACTGAGAATGAATACAATGTATTTTCAATTACCACAACAATAGCCTTATTTCTTCAAGAAATTTTTGTTGAGTGTCTACTATGTTTGGGGCACTGTCCAGGGTTCTGGGTCAACAGCAGAAACCTAAAATACCCTCACAGAGCTTACATTCAACTGGGGGCAGATAGTGGCAGACAGATGCGTTAATAAATATATACATATTATAGTGATATGTCCTATGGAGCAAAATAAGACACAGAAAGGAAGAGGGAGTACAGGAGAAGGGGAGGGAGGTTGCTATTTCATTCAGGATGGTTAGCGAGACAGCAAGTAGGAAGGCCTTGAGTCCTGAGATGACTTGGCATGTCTACAGAACCCCAAGGAGGCAGTGTGACTTGAGAGAGGTGATGAAAAAAGAACTCTGAAGGGTGTGAGTTCAGAGAGGGATGGATGAGGGTGGAGCCCGCCTTCAGGACCACTGTAAGCCTTTCGCTGTGAATGAGATAGTCAGCCACTGAAGGGAATAAGCAGAGAATGACAACCTCTGACTTTCATATTAAAAGGGATATTCTGGCCTATATGCGATGGTATAGGGTCCAAGTTATGGCTATTACCATAATCAGGGTGAGATACATGTTGACCTGGACCAATGTGGTGGAGGCAAAGGTGAAGAAAAGTGGTCTGATTTTAAATTTATTTTATGGAAAATATTGGGATTTGCCAATGGATTGGAAATGGGCTATGTAACAAGACGACAAAGACAACCCTAGGTTTTTGGTCTTATTCATAAGCCAAATCTTCAACAGCAGTCCTTTCTTTGATGCTTCTTCTTCTACCTTAAAGGTAGAAGATGCCTCACCTTCTACCTTAAAGGCAGAAGATGCCTCACCTTCTACCTTAAAGGCAAGCATGAATAAAAGGGCTATAAAGCCTAAACCTCTTGCAGTTGTTCTATTAAGAAGATGATGGACAGGGTACATCTACCGCGTAGAAACAAATCCAGTTTGTATTTAATTCATTTGAGAAATTGTTCATGAACAGTTACCCTTATACACATTCTGCATGTAATGCTGACAAGTTCAATTTCTGCTTGGGTTAATGGCTACATGAATGTCTTTTACACAAGTTAAGGTTGCTTGGAGGCAGGAATGATTTCTAATTTTCTTCCCTATGTTTTGCATTGCTAGATAGGTTTTTTTCAAACTTGCTGTTTAAGGTCTAGCCTCCCCTTCGTACTGGCGGGTAAATCTAATTAACATTAATGAGAGTTCTGTGCACATATTGACAGGATAATAGACCTTTCAGGATGGTTCCTCCCTTCTTGCACTACCACTCCCCCACTGCATACTGGCTGATTATTTCATTAGGCAGCCATATAAACTCAGGCAGGAGAACACACACTTTGTGGAAATTGAGTGGAAAAATCTACATTCATCTACACTTTCAGTTACATTAGGGTGAGGAGAGTTCGGGGGTTGGGGGGAAGGGTTACATCACAGCCACCAGAGAATCCAGTTCTCTTCGGAGAAAAGCTTTCATAAAGATAGTTTCCCCAGTCCGTTCAGTTATGTGCTTACCTACTGTTGTTTAGAAAAATTGACGGTGTTCATTACATCTCATTCTAATTTTCATTGTAAGCAAATCAGTAGAGATTGGAGGGGAATATCAATAAGATCAGGGTGACTTCTTAGGCTTTGCGCTTACAATTAACAGAGGAGCGAGATGGATGATGAATCTGTGCAACAGCTACTGGAACTACACAGGCAGTCGTGTCAGCTCTAGAAATAAAGTCTGAGACTTGCTTTTTTAAGATAACCACTTACTAGCTGCCTACATCAGCTGATAAATGTGTCTAAGCATTTCTTTAGTCTTAAGGCTACAAGATATTGAATTCACTCTACACGTGTTTATCCTATTAAGATGTTCTGCATATGATTAATAGAGGCACTATGGTCTCTACTTTTTCCTCCCCTGTGAATCAAATTTGGCAAATGAAGAATCTCATATTCTCCTTATGAGTTAAGCATGTGTTGGAGCATTCCTAGAAGTTGGAATAAATGATTGCATGGTCGAAGGCAGATTAGTGGTACTGGCTATATTTTTCAAACTTCAGTTACCCAATAAAACTGTGCCTCCCTGAGCTGTCTGGTATTTTGAGAGTCAGTGCTCACTTTCCTTTAACAAGTCTGGCTCCAAAAAGAAGTTGCAAGTGTGAATTTATTTTTTTTTTTTTCTTTCCCAAACTTGAGAGGTTGTGAGCCTTGTGGGAAAAGTGTGATAGAGTAGAAATATTGAAAGCTGGCAGGTTTGTCTGAATCTAAACTTTTCGCCTTTTGGGTGGCATCAGTTAAATCCATCAGTTAGGAGAGCTTGACCCATTTAGCCATGCAACAGCTAAACCCTTAATCCTCACGGATTCATTTTACAGTTCAGATTTTGCCACTGATACTGTACTAATTCAGACTCAAAGGTCAACACGTTAGAGTGAAAAGGGCATTTTTTCTTCCCTTGAGAACTTTAGGAGCAGACTTCCCTAATAAAACGGGTGCAAACAGCTCTAAGATCTCCTTCTTTTCTGTTTTATTTATTGACTTCATATTGCTGTAATTTATAAATAACATTTTCCAAATATACATGGAGATGCTTAATATGTAAAGAAGGAAATCGTAATACAGCTCAGCCTTTTCATTGCTTTATCAACAATGTTTAAAAATATGAATGAGTTAATAAAAAAGTAAACGGCAGTAACGGAAACAGATTGTAGAAGTACCAGCGCCCACATTGGTCTTTGAACCAAAAACACTCATGGAAAATACCTAGTTTGTGTATCACAAAACTTGGCTAGTAAAACGAAAAAAGTTTGTTTTTTCTAGTGGAATACAGCTTTTCAATAAAAGACATATATTCAATTCTTTACTTTTTTTTAAGGTGGACAGACTCTATCACAAGTGTACAAGGATACTTCTCTATGTGTATACATCAATTTATTTTTCTATCTGAAAAAGAACACACACACACACATAACTGAATCACACTGCTGAACACCAGAAACTAACACAACATTGTAAATTAACTATACTTTAATAAAAAATTAAATTTATTGTTCTAAAAGTGTGGTCACATACACTGTCTCATGTAATTCCCACAATGTGTTCATATTTATTGCCTCTGTGCCTGACTGTACTAGGTGTAAACACCTAGTAAAAACATTGTGAAAATAAATGATCATCCTGCAGGTAGCACAGCTATGATTAAGCCCATTTCAGAGATGAAGAAATTGGAAGCTCAGAACCCCTGAATGAATCTACTCTCACAGGGAGTAAGTGATACGCACAGGATTTGAACTCGGTGTTTCTGTTGCCGACCACATTGCTGATTACACTTAACATACAATAAAGGAATTACGATTAGACTCAAGTATTTACTTCCACGTAAATTAACATCTGGATAGTTAGACACATGAATTATCGGATGGATTTTATATGAGATTTCTTCTGACTCAATGATCCTTTTTAATACCCACTGTCTTCTCAGTGTCTTCTCAGAATAAATCATAAATGTATGTACCAAAATTTCCTTATAAACCATTATTCATTTAGAATAGAGGTCCACTCATTCCTTTTTTCTTCTTGTATTTGTGTATTTAAAAAATTATCTCCCAACTATGTACAGGCCACTAAAACAAGGGCCTAAGGAAGATATAAACTGGACATCGTCTTTGGCCTTGATTTCAACCCAGAGCCTGAGTTAAGAGTACACACTAATAATACCTATAGTATAAAGCGGAATGTGATATGTAATGAGAAAGGTGTGGATAAATCACTGTACTAATTCAGAGGCGTGTGGAACTAGTTTCAGATGCTCAGGTGTTGAAGGCATTCAAGACAGGTCATGAATGATGAGTCGATTTGATAAACAGAAATGTGGGAATATTCATCTATCCTATTGCCAAAATGTAAAAAGAAAGATAATTTTTGGTGAGGATGTACTTTTATATGGGAACTTTTATACACAGTTGATGTGAGTGTAAATTGATACAGTGTTTTGGAGAGAAATTTGGCAGTAGCCGATAAAAATTAAAATGCATATAACCTTTGGCTTAATTTATTTCTTGGAATATATTCTAGAGGTATACTCATATGTGTGTATGGAGGTGTTTACCACGTTGCCATTTGTCATGGTGAAAAATAAAAGTGACCTAATTTTCCCTCAATAGGTGACAGTCGAGCAAAGTTGAATTATTACAAAGAATGAATGTATACAATATGGAATTATCTTTAAAATAAATAGGAAAGAGCCCAAGTTACAGAACAATAGGGACCCATTTGTATACAGAAAATAAAAAGCTATTGCATATACAAAACAAAATGAAAATCTGTATATATAATCTAAACTGTGTAGGCATGTGTACATGCATGTCTGAATGTATACATAGGTATTGGAAAAACATCTCAATGTTTATCAACTCAACTTATTACATTGGTTAGCTTTGAGAAAATAACTTCTCTTTTGTATGTACTGAGATTTTTTTAAACAGACATTATGTATGTATTTTGTAGATAAATAAAAACATATAAAATTAAAAAATCAGTGCTCTGTCAACATAAGAATGGAACTGTGCCTTCTTTCATCGACCTGGTTGATTTCACTCTGCCCCACTTCCCTGCTCCTATTTCCACATATAAGCAGTTCTGACTACGTTACCTGATTGTGGAAATTGTACAGGAAAAGTCTCAATGGGGAAATCTGAACTAAAATTGAAGATAGCAGAACCAGACTATGGACAGAGGACTTAGTTACATTTGTAGTTTAGGTTTTTATCCTTTAAATATTCCTATGCCAATTCACGGTGTTGATGTGGAAAGAAAAACCTTTTCAACCATTTCTATGTCCCCAAGTGCTCCAAGCTGCCACGTTGCTCTTCAGACAAAACCAGAAATCTTCCCTGTTTATTTACTGTTCTACATGCTGTTCTGAATTATTTTAATTCTCTTCTTCCAGTGATTCTCAGACAGTTTTGCCCATTTTTCTAGGAATATTTTCTACATAGTGAGGTTAGCTCATTGGCCCTCTCATAACCCTTAACTTTAAACTGAGTTGCCTTCTCTACCTTAAACAACCTTCCAAAGAACTAAGTTGCTTATCTTTCACTCTTCAAACAAGTCATCCAATTTCCGTTGCTCAAAATTATTTCCTTCCAAAACTGGAAGTGAAATGGTAATTTCCCTTTAAGTTAATCACACTGAAGTTGTTATCACTGGGGGAAATACTGTGAAAATTCTCTTAACAGCAATATATTACGTCCAATCGATGACAGTGTCTTCCCTGAGATGCAAATACATTTCAGTCATCTAACAAATAAGTGGGTGGTTTATATAGAGGATTCCATGAGGTATTTTGCAATGAGACTTCTGTTTTGGATGGAAGAGGAAGGAAAGAAGCCCACTTTTGTATGTAGGCACTGGAAAGGGATGGCGGTGGACGGGAGGGCAGCTGTCCTGTACTGGGACCCAGGTTCTATCTGCAGACCCGTAGGCACATGGGCTGTTGGCATTAAGTCAAGTGACTGGTAATGTGAAGGTCACCCTGAGCCATGGGGGCACCAAGTGACACACTGCGGTACAGAGGGGGGAGTCACGCATTGTCCCCACTTCAGAAAGAAACATGGCGGTCTAGTAAGTCATTAACCATCAGCTTGGCGCTTCCTAGGGCAGAATTGATGAGCAACTTGATACCCCCTATGCCTAGAGACACATGGGGCACAGCCAGTGGACAGGACCTGGACAAAGTTCTGTGGGGTGGGGTTTATTGGTGAGCATAAGAGAGGCACAACTTGTGACTCTCAGAAACTTAAAGAGCATCTTATAGGAGGTTGAGGTTTCGTGTGATGAGAACGAGGAAAGAGCTATAATTTGAGTCATTATGGTTGTCATTATCCTATCCATAGCCACAGGCTGTGGGCCCTGGAGAAACTTGTTACACCAAATAATTGAATAATTGGGGTGATGGTTCTTGCAGAGTGCTAGCTGATCAGCCTATAACGAAGTTCCACCACAGCTAACTATCAATGATAAAGCCCTTACATATTCATTCAGTTGTTTCTACAGTCTGTGAAACAGCAGTTTTCAACATTTCACGCCAGATCCTGGAAGGAAAAGAGTTAATGCAAGGAATCCCCAGAATCTGTTTATCTGCCAAAGAAATAGATCATATAAATAGATTAAATTAAGAATGGCTTGCAAATACCACTACTTTTCAAATATATATTGAATTTGAGCTGAAGTAGAAAATCACCTACCATAATTATGACTTCATAGTAAATTTCTGTCCCTAAGTGTTTTTATATACAGTTAATGCTAGAAGAATAATCTATGGAGTCAGGCAATTTCTGACAACTTTCTGGAAATCTCTGAATGAACCCAACCTTCTGGTCTAATCTTCGCTTGCAGCCTGGTTGGCTAAGGGCTGGAAATAACTGAAGAGTAGGGACAACCAGGACAAATTAAAAATAATTTTCCGGCTTTCTTGAGGTTTGATTGACAAATAAAATTGTAATATATTTAAGCTATACAACATGATGGTTTGATACACATATACATTGTGAAATGATTTTCACAATTAAAGTTAATTAACACATCCATCACCTCTTGTGTGTGTCTGAGAATGCTTAAAGATCTACTCTCAGCAAAACCCAAGTACACAATATAGATTACTAACTATAACCACCACGCTATACATTAGAGCCTCCGAACTTATAACTGAACGTTTGTACAGGACAGGTCTTTTAAAGTGGTTTCTAAGGCAAGGCAAACACAATGCCCATCTCTGGGTATCACTGAGAACGCTGGCATTCGTCTTTAAACCCTCTATGCTTAAATACACAAGGCTTTACAATTTACTCCGGATCCAGGGACTACACAACTTTCAGTATGTAGAAGAGTCTGCACACCAAAAACCTTACGTTGCCCTACAAATTATATTTGTTGACGTCAAACAAAAATTTATCTAAGAGATGTTTTTCTCCCAAACTGTTTGAATGATAGTCCTTACAGACATAATCCATGCGACTCTTTGAACATACCAAGATTGCCTTCCTAATTTCTAGAACATAAGCACCACTATCAACAGTATTAACCTATTTTCAAAAGTCTGGACGTAATGAATTTTTTTATTGTGATTAAATTTTGAAGTGCCTGGAACTAATTAAAATGTAAGCAACCATAATCGTAAATACCTTTATAATTGTGTATTTTATTTTGCATCAGAATGAGTCCATGAAAGTGACTTTCAGACTTAAAAATAGGTTTTTTTCCATTCTATCTGATTTCAAGAAACAAAACAGTCAAAATAGACTTTAAGATAGTTCCATGCAGTTTTGAATAATTTAATGACCATTATTTTTCCAAGTCTTTTATCCCCTGGAGTAGCGTTTTTCCTTTGAGCTCACTATCTAATTGCTATAAATGACAATATGAATTATGTGTAGACAACAATAAAAACATTCAATTATATGCTCTGATATTTGGCTGATACACATCTACATAGCTGTACTGGTGACTGAAATATAGTAAGTTTTGGGTATCAGTTGGTAAATCACCACCACCCTGGTCCCTCCCCCAGGATCCCAGACTTCCCCACAATCCAGAAATTAAGGGCTGTGTTACACACTAATGCTTGGCTCATTCAGGAGTCCTGAAGGACCTTATGTGCGCTACAGTCTGTTAAATTTATCACCACTGACTGCCTGAGTCCTATTTGGCGACTTCTAACTCCAAACAGATAGGAATTTTGGAGAAAAGCTAAGCAAACATTTTAGAAAGAAACTACAACAACACAGAGCTCAAAAGAAAGAATGGGAAATCCCTAGATAAAAGAAACAAAAAAGGACCAACACCAAAGTCCTCTGGGGAGTATCAAACACAGATTGGCACCTAGGGACGAAGATGTGACTGTCCATTGAAGGAGACATCTACGTGGCCTGTGTCCTCACACAGCAAGGGGAAGGGCACCCAGGCCATGGCCTAACACAGGCCAATGGAAGGACTGCCCCTCTGTGAAAAAAGAGTCTGGAAAGATGTTGCCCACTCTCCAGGGAAGAGGCAAGGAAGTCTGTCGTCTTTCTGATACTCTGCTGGAAAAGTCTCCTGTGAGAAAGTGTAACTCCGAGCCTCCTCAAAGTGCAGGAGTGGAGGTTTAAAATAGTCACCCAGGGCATGGGGATTGCAATACTCATCTGAGACCTGTGAGGCCGCCAGAGCTTTCAGTGAAACAAAGGCAAAACCAAATCTGTAGAATCACTTCCACAACGCAGGCACCAGGGATATCCGTACTCTGGATAACCTCACAACAACAACAAAAAACTTTAAAGGACCGAAGGCAATCATTCACAGTGTGGTGGGAGTGAGCAGATATTAGGAGAAGAAGACTCACCATCTCAAGTAACTGGGAGAAAAGAACACCAAGAAAGAAACTAGAAAATAATTTTGGTTAAAATAACTAAAGTTATAACAAATAATAGAATACACCAGAACACGAAAGAATGGGTGGATCTAAAACACCATATAAAACCTAAGTGAAAATTTCAGTCATTGAAATAAAAAGTAAATGAGTTTAATAGCAGATCAGGCAACAGGTAGAGAAAACTGTAATTTAAAAGATATATTTAAGGAAATTATTCAGAATGCAGCATAGAGAAATAAAAAAGTGATAAAAGATGAAAGAGAGCTTAATAGAGATAGAAACTTCCAATAAAAGTTCTGGAAGGAAAGAATAGAGAATGGGGACGAGGTGGTATTTGAGGGATAATGGTTACGGATATATTCTGGAATTTAAAGATAATGAGGTCTCAGATTACAGGTGTAACAGTGATGTAGGGATATACATAATGCATCGTCTCACACATGCCTGGTGGGCATGTAAAGTTTTTCAAATTCCTTTGAGAGATTATTCGCAATGTCTAAATTTCTGATTCTGCCTCATGTTCCCAATCATTGTAGTCTTTTGAATCTTGGGCTATGGTAACCGCATTTTTCTAGCTTTAGTCCAATAACTATGAAGTCATATTTGATTTCTCTCTTTCTCAAACCCCATATCCAATCCATGTGGAAATTTGGATGGGTCTGTTTTCAAAATACATCCAGAGTTTGACCACTTCCCAAAACCAACACTGCTACCTCCCCAGTTTTAAGACCCCATCAGCTCTTGCCTGGGTTATGCTAATGCCCTCCTCATACACAAGCAGCTCAAGTGAATTTTTTATAATAACAGCGATATCATGTCCTCTGCACAAAAACTTCCAGTGGCACCCCTTTCCCCTCGGACTGAACGCAAAGATGTATGATGACCTACAAGGCAGTTATTTCTCTGATCTCCTCTCTGATACACCCTCACGTTCTCTGTTCCTGCCAAACTAGACTGGCCTTGGAGGCTGGCTACCACAGGGCCTTTGCACTCGCTTCTCTGAAATCCACACAGTTTACTCCTTCACCATCTTCAAGTCTTTGCACAAAAGTCACCTTTTCTATGAGGCCACCCTATATAAAATGGAAGCCTAGCCCCAGGTCCTGCCATGGTACCCCCAATTTCCTATAATTGGCCTTATTTTTCTATAGCACTTACCATTTTTTAAAATACTATATAGTTTATTTATTATGATTATTACTTATTATTTGTCCTCCCCTATCAGAATATATGCTGTACTGGACAGAAATTTTTTTTTCAGGAAAGCAGGATTCAATATATAATAAACACTCAATAGATAATTGATTGAATTAATAATTCTAGAAAAGCTAACTAAGTGCTCATGGAGTGACCCAGGTGAGAGGACATCTGTATTTTCCCATATGTTTGAAAGAGTTCATTAAGAAGGCTAATTTAAATCTCATAAGTTAAAAAAAATTAATGAACAGATTATGGGTAAAAGGGGGACTGACACCATTTATTTTATGTTCTTATAAGGAACAGACCAAAGTCTACATTATAAAAAAACAAACAACCTGTATATTCAGGGACATTATGTTTTAACTGACTGTATTTCAAAATTATTATAATCATTATTATTTTACTGATGGCTTCTTTTCAAAATAGTGCAACAAAAATCTTTAAGAAATCTAAGCTAGAACATAAAGAACATCTGCATAAGATGTAGCGCTCTGCTTAAATTCCTACGATAATCTATGCTTAGCCACCTGGTCAATTGCTTGCTATTTTGAAAGTTTTTATTATTGAGGTCAAGGCAAAATGAAGGAATATTTACCATAAAACTTAGAGCACTGAGATGACATAATGGTTGTTGAAGAACACTAGATTAATAAATTAATAAAATAAAACCAAGACCCTCCAAGATTCACCATGGAGGAAGCAGCAGGTACCTCTCTGCCTTCCGGTTCTCTAATTAAGCTGAGCTTGCTATTCACACCAGACCCAGCCCGTATATATCTGGCCCAAGAATAGACACTAGCCCCCTCCTCTCAGCTCAGGTGAGATGGCTGGAGCTCTTATATGCTAACGGAAGACAAGGAAGAAATAAACAGAACACGTAACAAGTACAAAGCGATTTTGCTTTTAGAGTGTTAGTTTCCAATCTTTCCATTTTTACTCTCCCTTTGGCTTATAGGCAGCCCTGACTATACTCAGGGCTGAAAGATTACTCTGGGGTTCTTACTTACATCTTCCTGGCTTGTTCTCCTTGGAGGATATCACTCCAAAACCTCCAAGAGCTTTTCCTAGAATCCTGCTACCTTTGTGGTGAACAGACCTGCTTCAAGCCTATTCTAGAGCACACTCAAGTGGCTGATACCAGAAATGAGCTCCCTGGACCCCCATCCAGAGAGACATGACTTCACTCCTGAAGGACTAGGAATGTAACCATATCTTAGTATAATAAAACACCATAAAGTTCATAAAGCAATAACAATAAGAAGAGGGTTTTTCTTTCATGGGCAGAAACACAGATTTTTTTCTTTTTTTTCGTATTTTAAGTGTGCAAATGCATAAGATTGTTAATATAATTATTACTGTTATCTTCATTTGCTCCACGCCATCTCTCTTTCTGATGCCATCTATTAACCCCTAGAAAATGGAGTTGTCTGTAGAGCTTATTCCAAAAATGCAGGCTGAGGCAGAAGAAATTTTGTTCTTTAGCACTAACATACAATGTTCAGCAAAAAACTAGGACAATGTACCATTTATGCTTTCTATTGCAGTAGGACTTTGAGCATTTTCCAACAGCCCTTTCACAAAATTGATAGATTATTCTTCCTATTAAAAGAGTCTTTTATTCTGAGTGCCAGACCTGGTTCTTAGAGTTGAAATATTGCTTTAGCTTTTTGTTTTTTTTTGGTTACCACACTGGCATTTCACTGCTGAATAAAATCACAAATTGTGTACCTGATTCTCCAGGCCACAGAAAAGTCTCAAAGGGCTTGAAGTGGGAGTGAAGGGGATATGTTTGTTTCTTATTCCCAAACAGACCTGATGAGAATCCCATGAACCCATGAAGATTTTTATCAGGTTGTACATTGCACAGAGAAAGATCATTACATAGGGGAACATGAGTTCTAAGCTTGCATTGGCTACAAAGAGGCCCTGTCACTTTAGCAATGGACAAGGGAAAGTGAACATGTAAAAATAGTTACCATTTATCAAGTGTTTATAAGTATTTTACGTACACTGGTTCTAACCTGCAAAGTAGGAATTATTATCCCTTTTAAAAAATGAGGACACTGAAAGAAGATCCAGAGTTTAATTAATGTGCCCAGCTAAAGAGATGTGGTTAGAATTAGAGTCCAGATTTTTCTGGTTCCAAAGGTTATGATTTTCCAGTGTAGCAGAGTATACTCCCAATGACTTTAATTTTCTACATCTTTGTTTCCCTATCTATATAATGAAGGCATTAGATAACATGACCTCTAAGGCTCCTTCTAGCTATAAAATGTTAGGAAGTCTAGAATACAAGCATAGCCTCATGTAGCAGCAAACAATGAAAGCTAGCTGAGTTCCACATCAGGAGTCATCAGATTCTCTTATTTACACAACCAGAGCCAAAGTATGGTAGGAACTGCAAGTTAGTAAGGCGAGACTGTGTTGTATGGGGCCCAGATGCTGTCCTTGGCGGCTGTACAACACAGGAAGGGCCTGCGGGAGACCTGGATGGAATACAGAGGAGGTAACTCAGAGGCACCCTTCACGCTCACCTGAGGACCACATCTTAAGTGGGGTCATGGTCTTTTCACTGGGATGGAGGCAGTTTGAAGAGGCTCCTTTATATTTCCAGTCTGGGAGAAAGGTGACTGGGATGACTGAAAAGTCAGGCTCAAGACTGAAGGTCACATTTACATTGATCCAAGTTCTCATCCTTTTCCTTCAAGATTGCTTAAAGGTCTTAAGAACTAAACATATAATAAGGAATCCAAGAAAGTTCTCTGCTCATGTAGTAGAGTCAGGATACAAGAGAAATAACTCCAGAGCCAAAGAAAAAGGTCCAGAAGGATGGAGTTGGCAAAAAGGACTTCACACAATAATGATCACTTCTGCCCTTATGCTCTTTATTCCTCTTTCCGTCGTTTCCACATCCAATCCACACATCCCTTTCACCACTTTTCTAATACATTTGTAGAATTTTTCCACTCCGATCTCCACTGTTCCTACCCTGGTCTAAGTCACCATCATCCTGAATGTCCTGCTTCTATGCTTCCCAACCTAGGAACCATCTTCCTGCAGAGAGCAAAGTAACTTTTAAGATATAAATTGGGTCTTGAGATTGGTTCAAGATGGCCGAGTAGAAGGACATGTGTTCACTCCCTCTAGCGAGAGCACCGGAATCACAACTAACTGCTGAACAATCGTCGACAGGAAGACACTGGAACACACCAAAAAAGATACCCCACATCCAAAGACAAAGGAGAAGCCACAATGAGATGGTAGGAGGGGCACAAATGCAATAAAATCAAATCCCATAACCGCTAGGTGTGTGACTCATAAACTGGAGAACATTATACCACAGAAGTCCACCCACTGGAGTGAAGGTTCTGAGCCCCACGTCAGGCTTCCCAACCTGGGGGTCCAGCAACGGGAGGAGGAATTGCCAGAGAATCAGGCTTTGAAGGCTAGCGGGACTTGATTGCAGGACTTCAACAGGACTGGGGGAAACAGAGACTCCACTCTTGGAGGGCACACACAAAGTAGTGTGCACATCGGGACCCAGGGGAAGGAGCAGTGAACCCAGGGGAGACTGAACCAGACCTACCTGCTAGTGTTGGAGGGTCTCCTGTGGGGGGGAGGGGCGGCTGTGGCTCACCGTGTGGGCGGGGACACTGGCAGCAGAAGTTCTGGGAAGTACTCCTTGGAGTGAGCCCTCCCAGAGTCTGCCATTAGCCCCACCAAAGGGCCTGCAGGATCCAGTGTTGGGTCGCCTCAGACCAAACAACCGACAGGGAGGGAACCCAGCCCCACCCATCAGCAGACAAGTGGATTAAAGTTTTACTGAGCACTGCCCACCAGAGCAACACCCAGCTCTACCCACCACCAGTCCCTCCCATCAGGAAGCTTGCACAAGCCTCTTAGAGAGTCACATCCACCAGAGGGCAGACAGCAGAAGCAAGAAGAACTACAATCCGGCAGCCTGTGGAACAAAAAACACATCCACAGAAAGACAGACAAAATGAAAAGGCAGAGGACTATGTACCAGACGAAGGAAAAAGATAAAACCACAGAAAAACAACTAAATGAAGTGGAGATAGGCAACCTTCCGGAAAAAGAATTCAGAATAGTGATAGTGGAAGATGATCCAGGACCCCAGAAAAAAAATGGAGGCAAAGATCGAGAAGATGCAAGAAATGTTTAACAAAGACCTAGAAGAATTAAAGAACAAACAAACAGAGATGAACAAAACAGTAACTGAAATGAAAAACACACTAGAAGGAATCAATAGCAGAATAACTGAGGCAGAAGAACGGATAAGTGACCTGGAAGACAGAATGGTGGAATTCACTGCTGCGGAACAGAATAAAGAAAGAGAATGAAAAGAAATGAAGACAGCCTAAGAGATATCTGGGACAACATTAAACACACCAACTTTTGCATTATAAAGGTCCCAGAAGGAGAAGAGAGAGAGAAAGGACCCGAGAAAATACTTGAAGCGATTACAGTCGAAAACTTCCCTAACATGGGAAGGGAAATAGCTACTCAAGTCCAGGAAGCACAGAGAGTCCCAGGCAGGATAAACCCAAGGAGAAACACACGGAGACACTTAGTAATCAAATTGACAATAATTAAAGACAAAGAAAAATTATTAAAAGCAACAAGGGAAAAATCACAAATAACATACAAGGGAACTCCCATAAGGTTAACAGCTGATTTCTCAGCAGAAACTCTACAAGCCAGAAGGGAGTGGCACGATATATTTAAAGTGATGAAAGGGGAGAACCTACAACCAAGATTACTCTACCTGGCAAGGATCTCATTCAGATTCGACGGAGAAATCAAAAGCTTTACAGACAAGCAAAAGCTAAGAGGATCCAGCACCACCAAACCAGCTCTAAACAAATGCTAAAGAAACTTCTCTAAGTGGGAAACACAAGGGAAGAAAAGGACCTACAAAAACAAATCCAAAACAGCTAAGAAAATGGTAATAGGAACATACATATCGATAATTACCTTAAATGTGAATGGATTAAATACTCCAACCAAAAGACACAGGCTCACTGAATGGATACAGAAGCATGACCCATATATACGCTGTCGACAAGAAACCCACTTCAGACCTAGGGACACATACAGACTGAAAGTGAGGGGATGGAAAAAGATATTCCATGCAAATGGAAATCAAAAGAAAGCTGGAGTAGCAATCCTCATATCAGATAAAATAGATTGTAAAATAAAGAATGTTACAAGAGACAAGGAAGGACCCTACATAATGATCAAGGGATCAATCCAAGAAGAAGATATAACAACTATAAATATATATGCACCCAACACAGGATCACCTCAATACCTAAGGCAATTGCTAACAGCTATAAAAGAGGAAATTGACAGTAACACAATAAGAGTGGGGGACTTTAACGCCTCACTTACACCAGTGGACAGATCATTCAGACAGAAAATTAATATGGAAAAACAAGCTTTAAATGACACAACAGACCAGATAGATTTAATTGATATTTATAGGACATTCCATCTGAAAACAGCAGATTAGATTTTCTTCTCAAGTGCACATGGAACATTCTCCAGGACAGATCACATCTTGGGTCACAAATCAGGCCCTGGTAAATTTAAGAAACCTGAAACCATATCAAGCATCTTTTCCGACTACAACGTTATGAGATTAGATACCAATTACAGGGAAAAAAACACAAAAAACACAAACACATGGAGGCTAAACAATACATTACTAAATAATCAAGAGATCACTGAAGAAATAAAAGAGGAAATCAAAAAATAACTAGAGAAAAATGACAACAAAAACACGATGATCCAAAACCTATGGGATACAGCAGAAGTAGTTCTAAGGGCGAAGTTTATAGCAATACAATCCTACCTCAAGAAACAAGAAACATCTCAAATAAACAATCTAACCTTACACCTAAAGGGACTAGAGAAACAAGAACAAAGAAAACCCCAAATTAGTAGAAGGAAAGAAATCATAAAGATCAGAGCAGAAATAAATGAAATAGAAACAAAGAAAACAATAGCAGAGATCAATCAAACTAAAAGCTGGTTCTTTGAGAAGATAAACAAAATTGATAAACCTTTAGCCAGATTCATCCAGAAAAAAAGAGAGAGGACCAAATTAGTAAAATTAGAAATGAAGAAGGAGAAATCACAGCTTACAGCGCAGAAATACAAAGGACTGTAAGAGACTACTACAAACAACTACATGCCAGTAAAATGGACAACCACAAAGAAATGGACAAATTCTTAGAGAGATATAACCTTCCATGACTGAACCAGGAAGAAACAGAAAACATGAACAGACCGATCACAAGTAAAGAAATAGAAAATGTGATTAAAAATTTTCCAGTTGGGCTTCCCTGATGGCACAGTGGTTGAGAATCTGCCTGCCAATGCAGGAGTCATGGGTTCGAGCCCTGGTCTGGGAAGATCCCACATGCCGCGGAGGAACTGGGCCCGTGAGCCACAACTACTGAGCCTGCGCGTCTGGAGCCTGTGCTCTGCAACAAGAGAGCCCACGATAGTGAGAGGCCCGCGCACCACGATGAAGAGTGGCCTCCGCTTGCCACAACTAGAGAAAGCCCTCACTCAGAAACGAAGACCCAACACAACCATAAATTAAAAAAAAAAAAAAAAAAATTTCCAGCAAACAGAAGTCCAGGACCAGATGGCTTCACAGGTGAATTCTATCAAAAATTTAGAGAAGAGCCAACACTTATCCTTCTCAAACTCTTCCAAAAAATTGCAGAGGAAGGAATATTCCCAAACTCATTCTACAAGGCCACCATCACCCTGATACCAAAACCAGACAGAGTTACTACAAAGAAGAAAATTACAGACCAATATCACTGACAAATATAGATGCAAAAATCCTCAACAAAATACTAGCAAACAGAATCCAACAACACATTAAAAGAATCATACACCATGATCAAGTGGGATTTATCCCAGGGATGCAAGGATTCTTCAGTATACGCAAATCAATCAATGTGATACACCATATTAACAAATTGAAGAAGAAAAACCATATGATCATCTCAACAGATGCAGAAAAAGCTTTTGACAAAATTCAACACCCATTTATGATAAAAACTCTCCAGAAAGCGGGAATAGAGGGTAACTACCTCAACATAATAAAGGCCATATACGACACACCCACGGCAAACATCATTCTCAATGGTGAAAAACTGAAAGCATTTCCTCTAAGATCAGGAACAAGACAAGGATGTCCACTCTTGCCACTATTATTCAACATAGTGTTGGAAGTCCTACCCATGGCAATCAGAGAAGAAAAAGAATAAAAGGAATCCAAATCAGAAAAGAAGAAGAAAACTGTCACTGTTTGCAGACGACATGATATTATACATAGAGAATCCTAAAGATGCCACCAGAAAACTACTAGAGCTAATCAATGAAATTGGTAAAATTGCAGGATACAAAATTAATGCACAGAAGTCTCTTGCATTCCTATACCCTAACAATGAAAGATCAGAATGAGAAATTAAGGAAACAATCCCATTCACCGCTGCAACAAAAAGAATAAAATTCCTAGGAATAAACCTACCTAAGGAGGTAAAAGATCTGTATTCAGAAAACTATAAGACACTGATGAAAGAAATCAAAGATGACACAAACAGATGGAGAGATATACCATGTTCTTGGAGTGGAAGAATCAATATTGTGAAAATGAGTATACTACCCAAAGCAATCTACAGATTCAATGCAATCCCTATCAAATTACCAACGGCATCTTCTACAGAACTAGAACAAAAAAATCTTAAAATTTTTATGAGACACAGAAGACCCCAAATAGCCAAAGCAATCTTGATGGAAAAAAGCAGAGGTGGAGGAATCAGACTCCCTGACTTCAGCCTATACTACAAAGCTACAGTCATCAAGACAATATGGTACTGGCACAAAAACCGAAATATAGATCAATGGAACAGGATAGAAAGCCCAGAGATAAAGCCATGCACCTATGGTCAACTAATCTATGACAAAGGAGGCAAGGATATACAATGGAGAAAAGACAGTCTCTTTAATAAGTGGTGCTGGGAAAACTGGACAGCTACATGTAAAAGAATGAAATGAGAACACTCCCTAACACCATACACAAAAATAAACTCAAAATGGATTAAAGACCTAAATGTAAGACCGGACACTATAAAACTCTTAGAGGAAAACATAGGAAGAATACCCTTTGACATAAATCACAGCAGGATCTTTTTCAACCCACCTCCTAGAGTAATGGAAGTAAAAACAAAAATAAACTAATGGGACCTAAGGAAACTTAAAAGCTTTCGCACAGCAAAGGAAACTATAAACAAGACGAAAAGACAACCCTCAGAATGGGACAAAATATTCGTAAACAAATCAACGGACCAAGGATTAATCTCCAAAATATATAAACAGTTCATGCAGCTCAATATTAAAAAAACAAACAACCCAATCAAAAAATGGGCAGAAGACCTAAATAGACATTTCTCCAAAGAAGATATAGAAATGGCTAAGAGGCACATGAAAAACTGCTCAACATCACTAATTATTAGAGAAATGCAAATCAAAACTACAATGAGGTATCACCTCACACCAGTTAGAATGGGCATCATCAGAAAATCTACAAACAACAAATGCTGGAGAGGGTGTGGAGAAAAGGGAACCTTCATGCACTGTTGGTGGGAATGTAAATTGATAGTCACTATGGAGAACAGTATGGAGGTTCCTTAAAAAACTAAAACTAGAACTACCTACAACCCAGCAATCCCACTACTGTGCGTACACCCAGAGAAAACAAGAATTCAAAAAGACACATGCACCCCATTGTTCATTGCAGCACTATTTTCAATAGCCAGGTCATGGAAGCAACCTAAATGCCCATCGACAGACAAATGGATAAAGAAGATGTGGCACATATATACAATGGAATATTACTCAGCCATAAAAAGGAACGAAATTGGGTCATTTGTAGAGATGTGGATGGACCTAGAGACTGTCATACAGAGTGAAGTAAGTCAGAAAGAGAAAAACAAATATCGTATATTAACGCATATATGTGAAATGTAGAAAAATGGTACAGATGAACTGGTGTGCAAGGCAGAAACAGAGACACAGATGTAGAGAACAGACGTATGGACACCAAAGGGGGAAAGCGGGGTGCTGGTGGTGGTGGTATGATGAATTGGGAGATTGGGATTGACATGTATACACTAATATGTATAAAATAGATAATAAAAACCTGCTGTATAAAAAAAATAAATTCAAAAAAAAAAGATATAAATTGGGTCCTGCCATGCCCGTGTTTAAAGGCCATGAGTGGTTTCCCAACGCACCTAGAATGAAAAGCACACGCTTTCTCTTGGCTTATGAGGCCCCCCATGGTGTGGAAAGTCCACCTTGGTGATGTCATCTCAGGCCCCTTCAGCTTTCCCGCTTCATTGCCCTTTCTTTCTGTTCGCTGGATAGTTGGATCGTCAGAGTTCTTTCCACCACCAGAGCTCTGCACAGCCTGGCCCCTGCTTCGAACGCTCTCGTGTCTGCTTTCCCATGGCTGCCTCCTCCTGACCCTACAGATCTCAGCTTAAATGGCACCTTTTTGGAAAGGTATGTTCTGGCCACCCCATTTAATTAGATGCCATTTCCCCCGCATGCTACCTTTTTATAACAACTGCTTGCTCTCTTCAAGGTACTAATTGCAAATTGTTTTATTATTTATGAGCTCTGTGAGGGCAGGAACAATTTTTTTTTTCTCTTTTACCTTTGTACCTGAAGCCTGGTATGGTCCCCAGTAATGATACTGGCTTGTCAACCTTCCCTTCTGCCGGGCTTACCCTGGGCTTTCCTTGGGTCTTGGTTTAAAATCACTTTCTCAGGGAGCTCTTCTGTGAGCCCCAGCCTAAGTCAGATCCCTTGTTCTTTGTTTCCACAATCCCCTGGACAATCTCTGCTGTAACACCATCACACCTCACCACCATGACTGCTTGAGCTTGGCCGCCTTGCTATTCTCTAAGACTGTTACTGGTTGTTACAGCTACTGTCTTGTTCACCCCCAGATCACTGGCATCAACATCATGCATGACACATAGTAAGAAAGCAGGAAGTGATTAATAGAAAGCAATGGTCACTGAGAGAGAATGTGAGGGTGGGCAAAAGAGAGAACGCATTCACAATTTTTACAGAGCAATTAACTAACTGACTAATGAACGAACTAATTCACATATCACCTGTTGATGGTCACATCAGGGTCACATCCTGATACTTAGTCGTGCACTATATAGCACCCCGCATGAGTAACATTCACTTAGTCATGCAAAAATATCCATTTATACATATTTATTGAGTATCTACCATGTGCCAGGCCTGAGTTACATGCTGAGGACATGAACAAGGATGTGATATAACAGAGGAGAAGACACAGGTTTATGAATGTTTACGCTAGGAGGCAAATAGGGTAAGTGGCATATGAATGGTATAAAACAAATGTATTTAGAACCCAGAGATGGGCAGAGCTGGGAAGGGACTGTCCTGGAAATGGCATTTGCCTCAGTCTTGAAGGATGGGGAAGAAAATGTAAAGGTACCTGGGCAGAGGAGGGAAAACTTGAGCTGGGCAGTGAGGACCGGCTGAGTTGCAGGAGTCTGGCAGCCCCCTGGGAGATAAGAGTGGAGGGGAAGGTGGTGGCCCCAGAAGCTGGGGTACCCGACACAGAGGCGAGGTGAGCACGTGGCATTGTATTCAATGGGGAGGAATCTTTTAGCAGGTTTGAGGTTGAGAGGTGGCCTGATTGTGGGTGCTTTAGGAGACAAATACAGGAAAGGAGCCCTGAAGCTGGGTGGGGAGAGAGACTGCATTGCAATTGAGAGGCTTAATATTTAGGCATGAAGTCTCAAGGGCAAGCTCTAGAAAGAAGCAACCGAAATGGAAGAGAAAGAAAGAATAAGAGAGACTGCGCAAAGGAAGAACTGGCAGACTATGGTGGCTTATAGCTCTTGGGACAGAGCTCAGAGCTAGAGGGAGTGATAAAATGAATACGACACGAATACCTAACGCGTATACGGCAGCATGCTTTATGTGCTTTCCTTTATTTGACCCTCATGCTAACTTTACAAGGTAGGCAGTTATTATCCCCACTTTTACTGAGAGGGAAGTTGAAGTACAAAAGGATCTCATGACTTGCCCACAATCACGCCACTTTCTTTTTTGTTTTTTAATTTTTATTTATTTATTTATTTATTTATTGGCCACGTCGCGCAGCATGCGGGATCTTAGTTCCCCGACCAGGGATGGAACCCGTGCCCCCTGCGGTGGAAGCTCGGAGTCTGAACCACTGGACCACCAGGAAAGTCCCCATGCTGCTTTCTAATTAAACATTTGCTAGTGAGAAAGTGTGGTATAAAATGTTGTTTCATTTTTTTACTTATAGACCATGGAGGGAAGTCATAATATTTCTGTCACTACTTCCTTATTTATAAAATGACACTAATAATTTCACAAATTTCTGGGAATTAAAAACAATTATAAATGTTTGTAATTTCATAGAGATAAAAGTGTTATTAATAAATTGTTTTTTGATTTAGACTTTATTTTGCATATCTTGAGAATCCCAATAAAACAAATAGGAAATGAAATGTCAGTAAAATGACTGAGAGTCTCTTAATTCCCTGAGTAAAACTCCTATGTAATTCAGAAGTTTTCCCAAAGATGAGGGAAGACCTTTCACAGATTTCAGAGAAAGGAAGCATTATCCAACCAAGTCTTTTCTGGTTAATCAAAATGCAGAGTATAAGCAAATTAAATTGATTTAAACTAGCACGACATCAACCTAAAACAAATGGGTTTTAACATTTAAGAAAAATCAACCTATTACTTCTGATGTTTATCTTTCTTCTTAGTAAATTTTTCTTTTTCTAAAGAAGACAGAAATCTTTTTTTTTTTACCATCTTAGTAAAATAAACATGAATTAAAATGTAAAATTTAGTCCCGTCTGTTCTGACCCTTGAACATTAAGATCTTCATAATTTTTGAAAATAAAAATCCCACTAACTTGATACCACTAGAGACTACCTTTCTTCTGTACCTTTAGAGTTGAAACAAAAAAGAAAGATAAAGGAAGAATTTGCTTTATGCAACTTCTTTCTGATAAATCCGTTTAAAATTTGAAGTTATGCTAAAAATCATTTTTTAAAACCTTGGTCCATCTTTTTATTTACTGTATTTTGTAGTGGACAAATCATTTATTTTCTCGTTCAAGTGCCATCCATAACAATAATTTAAAACCAGCTAATAAACATTATGGCTTGTTAGAACTGCTACCAATTAAATCTTAAGTGTCTTGTACATACAAATATAAACAGAATATAATTAGAGCTATTTAAAGAACCCATTTTTAACTTAGATTAACCGTACTTTCCATTTGCTGAGGATAAACACTTGTAAATGAAACCCACTGCTGAGCAAGAAGCAATTACTTCAGTTTAAAATATTAATATGCACCACCTTTTAAAAAGCCATGGAAAATCATTTACGGACTGCACTCTACAGACTCAAGTCATACCCAAAAGGAAGAATGGGGTAACACCCTGCATCCTAATCGAGAAGCAGTCAACTGAGGTATGGCATGTCCTTACCTTTATGAGCCCATTAAACTCTTTGCTTCAATTAGCGTAGATTTCCGACATAATATTCCTTTATATGTTCAAGTGTGATTTAGAAACCACACATACACACACTCAGAAAGAAAGGGGAATTTGACTGTTGAAAAATCAACAACCTCTTTTTAGGAAAAGTTGAGACCCATTTTATAATCTAAACTAATAACTGATCTGAGCATATTGAATATAGACAGTCTGGAAGAGAAGGAAACACAGACAGTCCACACGTCATAACTGTACATTTCTTGCCTAAAGAATACACAAAAAATATACTGAGTCAACTGAATGCAACTAGCTAATCAATTCCACAGTATTTTTTTGGTGACATCAGTAGGCTGACTAAAAAGCTTGGTTTGGGCTAGAATTACACTGCCTGGTTAAATGCATGCTTTTTTAGTTGCTGCTATGAGTTAACCACAGGTCAAATCCAGTTACAATGAACACCATTATCACAAAATGCTTCCAAGCTGGTCCTGAAAGTCCTCAGAATGGGCCTTTGTTGATTTCATCACAATGATACCACTAACGTAAGAGCCCAGACAGACCTATTAACCCTTGGGTGTATGAAATGGCCACAGTCTTTGGGATCTTTGGTTAGGTCCCTGAATATAAAATGATGGGTGGGGATGTGGGTATTGTCAATATCAGAAGACAAAATCCAGAGACTAGACTTGTCCCATTAGCAGTTCATGTCTGCCTATGGCTGTGAGTATAAGTAGAGTAGTATTTTAAAAGGGGGCCCATTTTATTCATGACAACCAAGTTGCAATGCAGATGAATTTAGCCGATGACTGGCAGTTACGGGGATATGGCTTGAACTGTAAGTGAAATTTATGATTATAGGACTTTATCTTTTGATTCAGTTTACAAAGTTATATCAATTATTTTTATTCTGAATTATGGAAGGCTTCATTTCATTAAAGGTAAGGAAGTGCAATAGATTCGAGGGCTGGGATAAAAAAAATCTTAGCAGGGTGATTTTATGGTTGGCCTTAGGCAAAATTACCCAGCAAGGGACGTTTGTCTTTGATGACAGTCCCAATTCTTTTCAATGATCTTCTATTCTATCCTGGTCCACAGAAGCTTCCCAGGGCCCTCTGGGTTCCTGGATATATATAGCCCCCTCCCTACACCCCCATCCATACTCCTTTTATGTTACTTTGCCTAGGCTTCTGTCCTGAACAGAATTCACTACTATTACCATTCTCTTCTTTTTCTGATTTAGTATTTTCTTTGTCCCTTTTACCTCTTCTGCCTGATACTATCTCATTTTAAAAAATGAATTCCTATGAATTCAATAGTAAGGACCAAAGATTAATGCTTCATCCACGCTACATAGTATATGTTCATTTACAGAAGCTTTCTGGATAAATGCCTCACCCAAAGTACTGTCTCTAAAGGTAGAAATTTCAGGTTCATTTAGAGGAGATCTTGAAGTTTGAAGACCTTTCAAAACACTCTGTATAGGTGGCTGCACGTTCCATGGAACATTTGAAGCCAGTCACGTGTCTTTCATGAGCCATCTTGAAGACGAAGAGCCAGGTCATGTGACTTTGGCTTATGGTTACGTCATACCCAAACAAGGCTTTTAAAAAGCTTTCAACAAAAATTCAAAACGGTGATTTTCCTAACCAGCCACACTATCTATCCCAAATCCTAGAAACACAAAAGATTCGACTGGATTTTTTCACTCTTCAGCTTACTGAGTCTAATAACTTGCAAGCTGGAACAAGAGAAAAGCTCACTTAGGAAGATAACGATAGGCGTGTCTCCTGTCGACCTCTCCAGTGTGCCAGCCACCCTAACCCACAAGTAGATGGTAAATGTGTCGCTTTGCCAAATACAGTGTGACCCAGAGTGCTACTCAGATTAATTTGAAACAGAGACTTATTACTCTTAGCACCTCAAGGAGTGACTAAGTCATGCTCCATAACTTTATAAAATTTTATAACTCGTCAACTAAATAGCTTGAATTAGTTGACTTTATTGTTTGGTAAATGCTTGATAG
This sequence comes from Eschrichtius robustus, assembly GCF_028021215.1. NCBI lineage: Eukaryota > Metazoa > Chordata > Mammalia > Artiodactyla > Eschrichtiidae > Eschrichtius > Eschrichtius robustus. The sequence continues at coordinate 987,986 of NC_090844.1, forward strand.
TCAATAGATTTAACACACTGTTAATTATCCTATTCTCCTTAAAATAGTATTTTCATTTTTATAACCAAGAATATTTAGAGGCTAATTAGAAATCCGGTAATGTGAATTGTAAATTATGTGTAATTACAATAAAACTACTGAAGAATAACACACATTACTTATAAATTGTAACACTGTGATAAATTAAAGCAATTACAGGTAAACCAATAATGTTCTTTAATTAAGTAGTTATGAATGAGAATTTGTGCTTTGCACTTACAATAACCTATACGGTTGGGGATTGCATTTATAGCTTGTGCAGAAATCGATTGCACTCTGCTATGATACTCTGCTAAGAATAACTTCTAAGTTCATTACTGTCATTATGCCATTATCATGTAAAAACACCCAAGATTGTTAAATGTAAAGTGTGCTGACAACCAATCAACCATGCTTCTTAATATAATTATAATTATGTCACTATCTCCTCTTACGCCTTTATGAAGCTGAAAAAAAGTTCATACTTCCACAAGTCTTCAATATTGGTTGCAAAGGAAAAGAAGATGCTTTGTCACAAGTTTATTGAAAATACTACTGTATTTGACATTAATAAGACTATTCATCCTCATAATTATCTTACTGCAGCCTGCCATTTATAAGATTATAACAATAGTTTCTGTATTGCTACATCTGTTTATTGCATTATACATTGTTATAATGTTGAGGTAACTCTTTGACTTATCCAGGTTACAATCAATGTCACAAGATGGATATAGGAGAGACCAAAAGACCATCTTCCTGCCCTTGATTCAAATCATGTGTATTTGTGTGGGTGTGTGCAAACAGGCCTCTGGAGTAGAAAGAGAAGTAGCGAAAGTTGGTGAGATGGGAAAGAATTGGAAGGTTCAGATGACAAGAACTTGCTGACCTGAAGTTAAAATATCTTGAAGCTTATAGTAAAGATGAATATTCAAAGGTGAGTACTAAACAAACAAGTAAGAGGACTCTGACTTTTCCAGGTATATACATGTTATTAATTTGTCTTGAGGCATTAACAATTAAAGTTCTCCAAAAATTAAGGAATGCCTAGTCTAGTTACATAAGAACATTTCAAGTATAGTAACGTGAGTACCCTAGAACAGTATATCCAAGCAGGGAAAGCTATGTACGTGGTAGAGGTTACACATACCAGTGATGATTATGGGGTCAGAGATCTTATCCTACTTGTGAACTAATAAGTTAGCCTTATTCCATGTTCATTTTCATGGAAGCTGGGGAAGTAACAAGGCTCCTAGGTCAGAGACAAAAGACTCTGTTACTCAAAGCACGACGAGCAGCCTGAGCATGACCGTGTCTGTGTCGGGTTTCCCGCGTCCCCGTGTGAGGGTGACACAGAAGGGCCCAGATGGCGGCTATACACACGGTGGGTGCGCATTCCAGCTGAGGAACACTGAACTTGAGGGGTCCGTTGTTTTTATAGCAAGCAGTAAGCAAACCTGCCCTCTGTTTCAGAGGCAGCCATTACGTCACCTCTCAAGGTTGCTTTCTGTCAACATGACCCTGAGGAATGGCCCCAGGAAGAGCAGTCAAGGCTCTGCATTCTTGACAAACTTAGCAAGACACGGAGGAGCCCAAGAGACCTTCGGAGGATTGTCTTCCCTGACACTGAGTACCAACATCTTCAGGAGTTTGACGTACAACGAGGTAGAAAGACAACCTTCGTCCACTGGCTTCAAGTTCAAAACTCTGTTTCCATGACCATGCTTACCTCCATGTGTTTAGTTAAATATTATTCAAAATGACATAAAAATGTCTTCTGTGGACAGCTACCTTTTGATGTCCCGATTCTCTGTACTGCTCTTCAAATGATCTGTTTCTAGTCTGTCACGTCCACTGAACTATCGACTCATGTCATTTCCCTTCCTGTGTTCAGTTCAGCTCTCCTTATTCATTTAACTTTAGAATCCTACTCTTACTGAAATGGTAGTTTAATCTGTTTCTTCACATCTTGATTTACTTGGTATAGGTATACTGTATTGTGGAGGGATTGTAGAGGCTCATAATGATCATCTCCAGCTTTTCGTTAGTTAGGCAGAGTGATCCATTGAAACATTTAGGCTACGGGGCCACCATTTGATGTGGCCACAGACTTCATAATGTCCAAACTCTAAAGTCATCTGTAACCTGTGCCCAACTCTTTTCCAGTCCTTTCTCCTCTTTCATGAAAATTTTGTTGTCCTTCTGCAAGACACACTGATTTCTTTGCTGTGAATTGATTTTCTGTGCTCTACGATGAACAGCCTTTGCGGTCCTTTGTGCCAAATCTTACGCTGTGTAACTTCACTGAAGGAGCGGGATCGGGAAGGACCCCGGAATAAAACACCTTTATCGCTTCCCTCTCCTGCCACCTTTCAACCTACTTTCAACAAGCTGTGTTTCCAGGCTGTGGGGTGGAATCTCAAGTCATCTTGTATAATGACTCTCAGGTGAAAAATAAGTAGTCCCTTAGGTGTAGCTTTAAAAGGTGAATTCAGTGTAAAATCAAAACTTCAAATTTAATTTATGCTTCCCAACACAGTCGTGTATAGACACGCATGTACACACACACACACACACACACACACACACACACACACACACACACACACACACACACACACACACACACACACACACACACACACACACGCTAGGGACTATTTTAAATTGGAAAACCTACAATGGTGAGAGGATGGTGAGGCTCCTTCCTTCCTCAGCACCTGTCTTCCCAGCTCCCAGCTGGCTCCCTTCTGCTGGGAAGGCCCTCTTTGATGGGTAGGCAGCTCATTCCCAACTCAGATCTTCTGTCCTTGGGTTGGCCCCCTGGTTGGTCACTCCAACTGCCCTTAGCCTTTAGACTTCTGGAAGAATTCAGACATCATTCTCTGGATTCCTCAAACACCAGGGAGACGCACACTAAATTTTGGGGTGACTCTTGAAGTTCTCCTCAAGATGAAGTTTATGGGTAATAATCCCCTCCCTAGTATCGTGGTTACCACAGTTATCAACTTCTAAAGGAAATGTACCCTCTCTGAGCTGATCAATCTTCAATTTCTCTTTTATACCCTGGAGGTGGTTGGGCACCTATAGCACTGGTTTCAGTTTTTGTTTTGGGGTTTTTTTTTTTTTTTTGGAGGGGAGGTGTCTTATCTGAAACTTGGATATAAACAGAAGAAACACATTTTTTAATCCTATTAAAATTGTCTTTTTGTATTTAATTATTTATTTTTGAATGTTTATTAATTTTTTCTTACTATGTTTCAAGCTTTTTGAGAAAAGTAGGGACCACTTCTTACAGCTTTTTTTTTTTTTTTTTGATCAATGGATTGCAGTTGTCAATTTATATGCCCTCAGGACAGAGGGGTGATAGGATTATAGGAATGAATGAATCAGGTAAGAGGAAATAAGGAGTATTGAGGTTTCTTCTTTTTTTTTTAAAAGAGAAGCCAGGAATCTAGAATTTTATGGAACTGGTTGATTTATTAACTGAAAGCATATAGACACATTAAAGTCATGTCTGCATAAAACCAAAATAATCAATACATTTAATTTAATATGAAAAAATCATTCCATTATTGGGAATGAGGGAAACAATAGTTAGATGTTTCATTTTTAAATTTGTTGTGGTTAAGCTTTAATTGACTTAATTGGAATTTACGTAACAAACTGTATTTTTCCAGCTGAAAAAATAGTCCTCTTGTGGACTACCTTAATGAAGGGGTTAATTTATGCTTTTCCTACTGTTTAAGTTATGAAAAAAATTTTAAAAATATGTTTACCTTCTGTTTCAAGAAAGTCAGTTTCTAAGTAAACAGTGTCCAACAGTTTGAATTGTTCCAACTGTTCTCTAAAAGTTGAGGAAATGCTATTAAATATTTATCATCTTATATTGTGTTATTTACTGTTATGATGAATATGCAAATTTTATTAATGTTACTCAGAAAGCTATGAAAAAATTATAATTCCTGAATGAAAAATTAAATGTAGATTTAATTAAATGTAGATTAAATGTAGATTTAATCTTTAAAATGAAGATTTTATCTCCAGGATATAGATGGAAAGAAGGGCAATTATAATTCATTGAATACCTACAGATGGAAAGCTTCTGAGTTTCATTAAAAGAAAAATGAAATAGGGACTTCCCTGGTGGTGCAGTGTTTAAGAATCCGCCTGCCAATGCACGGGACACGGGTTCGAGCCCTGTTCCGGGAAGGTCCCACATGCCGCGGGGCAACTAAGCCCGTGCGCCACAACTGCTGAGCCTGCGCTCTAGAGCCCGCGAGCCACAACTACTGAGCCCGCGTGCCACAACTACTGAAGCCCGTGTGCCTAGAGCCCATGCTCCGCAACAAGAGAAGCCACCACAGTGAGAAGCCTGTGCACCACAACGAATAGTAGCTGCCGCTTGCCGCAAGTGGAGAAAGCCTGTGTGTAGCAACGAAGACCCAATGTAACCAAAAATAAATAAGATTGATTCTTTTTAAAAAAGTAAAATAAAATAAAATAAAAGCTTTAAAAATTAATACATGTTGTGTGCTATAGATAACTGGTCCAGTGTCAGTGGGTCATTTCTATCGATTTCCTCTTACCCTCATCTACTTTTCCATTTCCCATACACACCACCTTCAAATATACGATGTAACATACTGGTGTATACTGTTAACTCTTTATTTTCTGCAAAATAATGTAGGCTCTACGAACATAAGGAATCTTTGCTTCCTTACATGTTCATCAAGCACCAGAAGAGTGCCTGGCACATAGTAGGTTCTCAATAAATATCTGTAGCATGTTCTCCAAAGAATATGTAGGGAAAAAGTGACTGCAGTATTGAAAGATATTGTAGAAGACCTGAGAAAGGACTGCTTCAAAATCGGGGAAATAACAGAATGGTTAAACATTTTTTATGAGGCCTCTCAAATTACTTAGACATAAACCATCCAATACATCTCCAAGACCTGTTGCTTCTACTCTTCAAACACCTCTTACACATACCTCTCATTTTCTATTAGCATCACATCTCCAATAACCCTTTCCCTGGACATTTCAAAAACATCCTTGTCTTTTCACCTCAGTCTTTACGTCAAATAAGTCATCTCCAATAATTCAGAGCCTCAAACGGTTTAATGTATTACTTTTTTTGTGTGTATTAGATCTGAGGGTTTTACATGTTTCCTGCTTTCACGGAATTTATAATTTATTTTTGGATATAGGTATTAAATCTGAGGGTTTTACATGGTTCCTGCTTTCGTGGAATTTATATTTTTGGATACAGGTATTAAACAAGTAGTGATCCAAACATCTATAGAATTACAGTTGGAATTTAGTGTTGGAAAACATAATTTGCCACGAGTGTATAACTAGGGAACTAATATTGCCTGGAATCACAGAGAAGAATCTCTTCCTGAGAAAGTGATGTATACGATGAGATTTGAGAGAGAGTGAGAGAGAGTGAGAGAGAGAAAGAGAGAGAGAGAGAGAAGGTCAGGCATTTCTCAAGGGAAGAGGTAGAGAGAGTCATTCAGAGGGAACAGAATATACTAAAACCCTGAGGCAGGAGAGCTAGAGAGTCATAACTGGAGTGCTGGGTGGAAACCAGATGATGTATGACCAGAGGGCCCTGGTAAGGATTTTAAACTTTATTCTAACACCAAGGAGAAACGCCAAAGAATTTTAATTGAGAAATAAACTTGATCCAGTCTGTAAAACCACACTGGCTGCCTTGGAACTTTCTTCAAGCCTCAATGACGCCCTATTGCTGAGCAGAGATCTTAGTAACATCTTAGCCTGTGATCCACAATTGTACACCCTAGTCCTTGTTTTGCATCGTAGCCTTTTCCCCTGATACACGCTGGACTAGCTGCGGCTCCCAGAACCAACCGCCTGCCCCTCACACTCCGTCTTCCATGTTTTCTTTCCTCTCCTCTCCTCTTTCTCTCCCTTTGCCTTCCTTCCTTCCTCTCCCCCCTCCCCTCTTCCTCTCTTCCTTTCTTTCTGATGGAATGCCGATTCCACCCACCTGCTTTTCAATAGAACATGTCCCACCTACGTTTTCAGGTTCAGATCAATGATTGCCTTATCTTCATTTCCGTTTGAATCACTCTTATACCACACACATGCCACCTCACGGCACAGTGATTTTGTTTCCACCTAAGTGCCATTAAAATACCTTTTCCCAAAGGACGATGCCTCCTCGATACTTCACAGGAAATTCACAATACTGAGCACTAATAGCACACGCTTCATGAATATTTGTCAAATATATTAACTAATACATTCTTCCTGAATCCAAGGGAAAGAGCTGGAAACATTCAGAACACTACTGTAAACCTCAGAACATAATAGGGACCTTTCCCTTCGTAGCCCAAATTGGGGAATGCAGCAGAATCAAACATGGTTATATTCCTACAAGCAGCCTCTGCCCCGGCCCAGACTCATTATAGGTTACTTTAATTCTGTCTCCTAACAATCTAAAATGCCTTGTTCTCCTGATATCATATGATGGATCCCAACTAATGCCACTTTTTCTGCATTTCTGTGGAAAGAGTTGAAGCCTTGGAGAAACAGCCCTGGGTTCAAATTTAGCTCTGTCTACGGTCAGGTTCTAAAACCCTTAGGTTTTGTCCTATTGTCTGTGAATAGAAAGATTACAAGCTTATCGTGAGCAAAGGTATGTAACGCACCTATCCCAGTACCTGATACATAAAAGGGGCTCAATGATTGTCATTTCACATACGGTCTCCCATCCATGGTCCCCTGGCTTGGTTGAAAACCTGTATCACTTTCTTTCCAAGACTATGTTATGTATATCACACATCCTGATTTCTTTAGGACACAGCTCTATTAATTATCTCCTCCTTCTTCTCTCTTAGCATTATCAGTCTCTTCCCTTTACTTAGTCCTCTGCTCTGCCCTCAAACACGTTCAGCTCTCCCCATCCCCAAGCGCCCTGCATTTTAGTAGCTATTTATGCATTTCTCCCTTCCTTCCTTCAAAAGCAATGAAAAGTAACTTGTGGACAATGCTAGGTGCTGGAACTGCAAGAACGAATATAATACTGCTTCTAATTTTGTACCACAGTAGGGCAGGCAAGATGTACAAACAAATCATTATCTAGTAGATGTGTTATAGTAATATGATAGCAACCCCTGAAAAGTTCTATGGAAGCACTGAAGTGAGGAATCCATTCTCGCCGGAGGTAACTGAGGTAGGTCATGGGGTTATTGGAAGGTATAATAATGTGAACAATTAGCATTAGCAAAGGTAAAAAGTCTAAAAACTTAGCACCTGCAAAAAGGGCAGAATCATAGAGTTGATGTCAGTAAATGGTAACTACTGGGTGTGTCCCCACTTGGAGGAGCCTTGAAGTCTGTAGGCAATGAGAGCCATTGAAAAAATTTAATGAGGGGAGTGATATCATTACATTTGAATTCTGTAAAGATAACTCTGGGTAGAAAGAAGGATGGTAAAAAAGGGAAAGGTTAAAAGTAGGAAGCCCAGTGGAAAGGTTCTTGCAGTAGACCAGGTTAGGATGCTCTCTGGCTTTTGCTACCATCATTCTCTTAAACTGCTCCATTGAAGATCACCAGTCACAGCCTACAGACCAAGTTCAATGGTCTTTTCTCAGCCCTTGACCTCTTTTGTTTGCATAATACATTTTATACTTCTAGCCATCCAGTTCTCCTCACATCTCCTCTGTCTTGACATGTGTGTTATTACAAAAGGCTCATTACCCTGGCAGCTCTTTCCTTCCTTGATTCCCTGCCCTGCCCGGCTCTTCTTGCTCTAATGGGATGAATGCTCATTCCGGTCAATTTTCTAGGTCCGTTGGATATTTCTATGTTGAAGCCCCATCAACCCATTGACCCTGACAGACATGTAAATCTCCTTCAAACTTGTGTTTCCTAGTATCTTCTCTAACAGTGCCAGCTTTCTTCTGATCTATCAAGTCAAGGTTCAAAATCATGCTTTCAGCTGTATCTCTTTTACTTTTCTTCTCTCTCTCAATCTCAAAGTCTCCTGTTGCTTTTCCTGAGCAATAGTTCTTCAAACATTCTACTCCTTTCCATCTCCACTGCTACATTCCTAACTCAGGATTTTATCACCTGGATCACTGTAATACGCTCAGTTCAGAACTCTCTCTTTCCAAGCCACTTTGTAATTAATTATTACAAGAGTACTCTTTCAAATGTACCATTATAATCACATTGTTTCCCTGATCTAAATAGTGAATAACTCTCACTGTTTTCTAAGTAAAATGTGAACTCCTTAACCTGAGTCCCCAAATCCTTTTCAGCCTGATCTTTTACTATATTTCTTACACTTGAGCCATTCTGGACTACTCCCTGTCTCCCGACTATGTCTTGAGCTTTTTCTTCTTCTACAGCTTTGCTTGTGTTATTCCCTTTATCTTTTTTTTTTTTTTTCAAACATCTTTAATATCTGCCTAAAACTTTAATACTCTTCAGGGTTCATTTTGAGCATCTCGTCAATAATATCATCCAGGACCATGTCAGTCGAAAAGTCTTTTCCCCTCATCTTTATATGCACAGCAGTGCTTAGTCCATTGATTCACATTATACTTTTTGAATATTTCCTTATATTAGAGAAATTTATGTATGTATATCGTACCCTTTTCTAGATTTTAAGCAGTATGCAAATTCCTGATGAAGCTTGGAGGCCCATTATGTTAGACTCCTATCATGTAAATTTTTCCAACAAAGTGTTCTCTTTGCCTTGACCTTTCTTCTTTGTATGCAACCCTGGAAGCTCTGACGTGGGACTTCACCAGATATCTTTGGTGTTGAGAATCACCATAGTTTATGTCAAGCTTTCCAAAAGATAGCTTTGTGACTAGACGACCTTGACACAGAGACGCCCACCGCCGTCTCTTTTGTCACTTACAGTACTAAGTTGCTTCATTTTGGTGACAGTATCTCTGGTGTGTGATCCTGAAACATAGTTGAGGTACAAAGACTCTGTCCTTTTTGGGTTTCGGCAAAATGCCTTATTCATGGTGGGCCATAAATATTTGCTGAATGACTATCAATTTACCTAAGCTGATTGATTCCTTTGCCACTGGTATGTGGGCGTTTTAATATACACACAATCATTGAACCATTAGCCCGTCTTTTCTACCTATTTTAGTGGCTCATTACCTGTTATAGCATGTTATGTCTTGGTTTATACAAGAACAGCTGTGTCAAATATATTCCTGTAAATCATCCTTGTTCATTTTCATACGGATATTAGACTCAGCAAATATGTGTCATGTGGATTTTTATGTGCCAGCCTCTGAACATCACAAAAACTTCCCAGAGCCAGAGATAACTGCCCTGAATCAGCTGTTCCCAAGTTTACTTTTAACCATTGCTCAAATTAGATATCCATGAGCTCCCCTCGGACTCCAATCCCAGGCGGCCAGCTGCTCCAGATGTAAGAAGCTTTTATAGCTTTCAGACACATTTTATCTGTCATCATTTTCATCAACAGGAATATCCTTCTCTTTATGCCCTCTCATAGAACCTGGTAAACAAGGAAAGAGAAAAGCTTGGCTTTATTGTAACTCCAAAGTGGTCAGTCTGCGGGGGGGGGGGGGGGGGGGGAAAGCCCAGCGTGTCTTTCTTTGCATCTTTCTATGTAGCTCTTCAAAGGTTTATCAACCACCACCTTAATCTATTTGCTGAGGATGCCCAATTTTCCAAATGACCTTTTCTTTGGAATTCATAGAAAATTCAGCTTGAGGTGATAGAAAGAGATGAAGAATGCAAGGAGGTATACATTCTAATTTTGTCCCTATACGTATGAATCAAGTATTCTGACTGAATTCCCCACTTTTTCTCATCTGTAAAATGGGCAGTGATTTTGAGAGGGTGAAGGATTAAAAATGATTATAAGAAATTTTTTAAAATAAGCTGCAAATGAATTCATATGACTTTTGATCCCAATCACAGAGCTAGATGAAGTTTGTCAAGATAGAAATAAAACAATGTTCACTGCAGCATTGTTCTTAAAAACAAACAACTGGAAAAAACTAAAGGGGTCTATTAACAGGGTGTTGAAATGTAAATTGTGAAATATCCATATAATGGAATAATATGGAGTCACTTTTAAATATTCGCATGGTTTTGCATGGCTTATACGAAAATATTTCCAAGAAGTAGCATTAAGAGTAAAAAGTGAGGTAGAGAGCCCTTATGCAGTACGTTACACGGTATAAATTAAAAAAGAAGACGTGTGTCCATAGCTGGTGTGCACATTGACATTCTGGACTGAAACACAAAGCTGATAAAATGACCAATTTGGGGTAAAATAAATTTGGGGTAAAATAACTGAGGAGAGGGAGGTGTCACCTCTATGTGTTACACGTTTCTATCCTTGTCCACGTTTTATTTTCTTTATAAAATAATAGCAAATGTTATGTGAATAGTATAATAGGACTTTTTGATTGTCTTTTGTATATATTTGTTAAAGAAACAACTGCTTATTATCTAAAAGTAAATGTAAGAAATTTAATAAAATTCCAGTGGGTTTATTGATATAAAATATTGTTTTATCACACAAAGGATATCAAAATTCAGTAGTAGACTCAAAGAAATTAAGTTTAGGAGATGTGCTGCTTTCAGGAATGTGGCATTGAGCAGGTTAATGCCATCCACTGTAAGGGGGAGAGCATTTGTGCAATTACCTTTTATTGAGCACCTACTTTTCCCCTCTTTGCTCTCAAATGCCTGGTTTTTAGCCACGAAAGGTTTAGAAGGCATCGCCTTGTTCATTGCATTACACTGCTTTTTAAAATCTGAAAATCATTACTAGGTGATGCAGCATAATATGGGAACATTCTCCACAGCTGTGCTGAAATGTACATGCAAAGCAGAATAATTGGAGTAGAGACAGAGGATTTTTGGAACCTGAAAGAGGCCTCTGCCCCCTGAGATGTCTGTTAAGGTGGCTGGATCCAGGGAATTTTGATGACTTTTCCAAGGTGACCTAGATGAACCGAATACTGACTATGTTTCCTTCTTTCTTTTTTTTTTTCCTAATTAATTAATTTCTTTATTTATTTTTGGCTGCAGTGGGTCTTCATTGCTGCGCGCGGGCTTTCTCTAGTTGCGGCGAGCGGGGGCTACTCTTCGTTGCGGTGCGCGGGCTTCTCAGTGCGGTGGCTTCTCTCGTTGTGGACCACGGGCTCTAGGCGCGCGGGCTTCAGTAGTTGTGGCATGTGGGCTCAGTAGTTGTGGCACACGGGCTTAGCTGCTCCGCGGCATGTGAGATCTTCCTGGACCAGGGCTTGAACACACATCCCCTGCACTGGCAGGCGGATTCTTAACCACTGCGCCACCAGGGGAGCCCCTCACTATGTTTCTGACTGTCTCACTGCAGTGTGACACGTTTCTGTAGAAGCATATGTCCTGTGGTCAAGTGGAATCAGTAGCAGGTTTTTGAAAAGTTAAGTTTTGTGTTGTATCATTAAAGAAGGTGAGAATCACCCTTAATGATCTATGATACGAATGATGTGTCTGCCATTGTGATAAGCTACCCACCTGATTCAGTCCCTGCAATAACTATGTATGGTATTACAAACAAGGATACTGAAATTCAGAGATTAAATCATTTGCACAAAGACACAGTTTATATATAGCCGGACTGGAATTTAAACTCATGCCTGCCTCACCCCATTGTTCATGATCTCAATAATGTGAGCAAAAGATCCTTAAGTGGGAATTAATGAGGTGTGTAGAGGAAACGGCCAACTGAAAGCTTGTGAAGGTAGCTGGAATCAAGTCTTCTAGGTATCAGTAGTAAGATAGTAAGAAATGAAAGGAAAGGCAGAAATCAAGTTGGAAAAACAATGAGATAAAAATTTCCCACGTACTCTACTGAGCTAGCCTACACGCATTATGTTAAAATATTCTAATACTAAACCAAATAGTGGGAGTATTAATATAAACTTCTACACCTTGCTTGCACCTTCTCCCACATATCACATCTGTGATCTACCTTAAGGTTAATAGCTCTGTCTTTGAGGTGTATTTAGTTTGCTCACCTTTTAAGGGTCATACACATAAATATGATAACCTCATTTATCACCTATACTCTAACGCTCTCTTTTACTCTAACCTGAAAATTAAACTCTCTGCAAACCCCATAAAATGCATATTAAAACATCATGTGTGGGGTGCAAAACATTTTTGCATAATGACAGGTTGAATTTGGCTTATCCTGTTAGCATCTATTCCTGAAAACGAGGCCCTGAAATTTCCTATTTATGCTCCTAAATTCAGAATAGTTTAAAATGTCATTTTTATTATCCCTTATATCAGAGCCATTAAAATTAAAAACATCCATCAGAAAATGGTTGTCTCCAAAATATATTGCCCAATATGGAATGTAAATATTAAATTTAAATATTTAAAAATTAAATTATTATTTAATTTATAATTGCATGAGCACAGTGTAGTTGGGTTATGTGGGTGAACACAACTGTTCACAAGCAGAAATATGTGCTCTAACATCACTTTAAAAGCCACAAACCAAAAACCTTTAGCAATCAGACTGAGGATAGAAAAGTTACTGAAAGCCAGGGAGAAACTATCATTTCTGGACATTTCAAATCAGTTCCTAATCCCTGGAAGTAACTTTCAAAAATATAGGCACATTGAATTTTCAAAGCTGCCTCTATGTCACCAACAAAATGAGAATCAACTGAGAGATATATATAAATAAATAAATAAATAAATAAATAAATAAATAAATAAATAAATAAATAAATAAATAAATAAATAAATAAATAAATAAATAAATAAATAAATAAATAAATATATATATATATATATATATATATATATATATATTTACTCACAAAACCTGTAAATAAATCAAATAAGGCAAATACAGTCTCTTTCACCCCCAGGTATAAAATACAGACATACGAAGATTTCATTTAAAAATAGAACTTGCATGATTTAATGCCCTAGTCCTAAAATCTAGTTAAAATTAAGAACCTGAAAATACATGTTATCATTATAAGATGGTCACAGAACCATTCTGTGCAAGAATTTGCTTTCATATAAACTTTTGTATGATGTCGGTTCTAATTGTAGTGAAGAAAAAAATTATTTAAATCAGTGCAGAGCCTCATGCTTTGCAGAGCATTACACGGAATTCATTATTTATCTGAACTTCACAACACTGATGTAAGTTTCGTGTAGGAAGTATCTCTTTACACAAAGCTGCTTTCAGAGTCTGCTCAAATTCCATCTGTTCCATGATTCCTTCTCTGACTGCCCCAGATGGGAGTAATTCCCCTTTCTCTGAAAGCTTACGGGGTTAATTATCTCATATGGTGATGGCATTGCCTTGCTTGAGTTTTTCCTTGCTTAGCATGTATCTCTGAGCTGGCTCTTACTTCATCCCCTGTCCCCTTCCCCGACCCACCTTGCACCCCTCAGCTATGATAGATACCTGGCACAGAACTCTGGCCAGGATTTACAACCAGGGTGGCTGTGGTCTGAACATTGCTTACAGATGTGCTTTGTATGGTCTCTTGTGCTTGACAGTGCTCAGCTAACATTTAAAACTTTGAGAAGTTTCACTTAAAAATGGGAATTTCTAGTTTCTTTTGAGGAAGTAGAAGACCTGATAACTCTGGATCCGTATTCCTTCAACAACTGGCTGGGGCTGCGTGGTGGCTTCTCTTTTTAGGATGCACACGGGTGCTCCAGTGGGAGCTGCCCTCCCCGCTCCCCGAGGAACTCCTACACTGAAGCACCATCAGGAATTCATGACTGCCTTTTTTTTTTTATGGCGGAAGACTATCGGTACCCAGATCTCTATCAAAAGTGAGTTGACAAAAGAAAGCAAGGAGGCCATTGAATGGTTTCCAACCTGTAACCCTCATTCTCAATATGGATTGGCCTTTGCAGGCATTTGAATTTAGACTTTGAGTTGAAGTATGCAACTTAAGAGCACGTAGTCTGTGCGGCTTTGGGTAGCCTTGAGATTTGATCTCTGCTTTGTCACTTATTAACTGTGAAGCCCATACCTCTGGTCTCTTATCTCAAAAGTGGAAGTAATCCCAGATAGTTTTCTTTTGAGGATTAAGAAAGGTAAATAAATAATAAATATTTAGCACGTTATCTGCTACACAGTGAGCCCATAGTAAATGATAAATATTATTACTATCTTTCCCACGTTTGAAGTTAAGAAATTCTTTTGAACTGAGCTCTCACATAAGATCGCCTCAGCGGCTCGGGTTAGATTTGCCCAGTTGGTTGGAATGCATGAATGAATATTCCAAGTCATTTACTTAATATATATTTATTAGATGCCTACTATGTGCCTGGCACCATTCTCAATATTTGGTATTTATACTGTCAACAAAGCAGAACTAGTCCTTGCTGTAATGGAGCTTACATACAGGTGAAGGAAACAATAAATAAATACTAATGTGTATATATAGATATAGATATATGATGTTATTCCAGGAACAATATATGTGATAAGGCAAGGCAAAGGGACCGAGAAAAATGGGGGCATGAACCGTTTTATACATGGTGGAGGAAAGAAGTGGTATTCAGGCAGAGACCTGAAAGAAGAGAGAGAGCTCGGAAAGCTCGTGGCGGGAGCACATTGCTGGCAGCAGGGGGACCAGGCAGAGGAGGAGGCCGAGTGCTGTGATCGATGACAAGGAGGCCACTGAAGGGAGATGGAGAGGCGGACACTTTACCAGGGGTTCATATCATGTTGGGCCTTGGAGGCCACGTGTGAACACTTAGGGTCCAAGCGTGATCAGAAAACCTTAGGCTGTTTCAATTGCAGAGTTTACACGATCTGCTTTGTCCTGAAAGGCTGCTGTGTGGCTCAGAGGCTGCGCGGAGGCAGGCGCCAGCCAGGAAGGTGTTGCCGTCAACCGTGTGAGGGGTTATGGGGACGCGGACCAGAGGCGGTGGCAGTGGAGGCGCGAGGTGCTCAGGTTTTCAGAGCAGCGGGCTTTGTGGGCTGTACGTAAAAGGAAAGAGCAAACGGTGACTCTCAGGGTTTTGACCTAAGAAACTGGCCGGATAGTGGTAAGATAAATTCAGATTTAGAACACTGGATGAGTGTCAAGGGTTTGGCGTGTGGGCGCGAGTGGATATCAAGAGTTCAGTTCTAGGGGCTTCCCTGGGGGCGCAGTGGTTAAGAGCCCGCCCGCCAACGCAGGGGACACGGATTCGAGCCCTGATCCAGGAAGATCCCACATGCCGCGGAGCAACTAAGCCCGTGTGCCACAACTACTGAAGCCCAACACGCCTAGAGCCTGTGCTCCGCAACCAGAGAAGCCACTGCAGCGCGAAGCCCGTGCACCATAATGAAGAGTAGCCCCCGCTCGCCACAACTAGAGAAAGCCTGTGCACAGCAACGAAGACCCAACACAGCCAAAAATAAATAAATTTAAAAAAATTGATTCTTAAAAAAAAAAAAGTTCAGTTCTAGACACGTTAAGTTTTAGATGCTCAAAGCGCATCTGCGAGGACATGTTGAACAGACAGTTATATGTACGTCTGGTGTTCAAGGGAGCGACTGAGGCTGGAGATAGAAATTTGGAAATCCTTATTGTATAGACATGGCAGTTAAGGCCATGGAATTTGTTGGAATCATCAAACACTTAACGTATAGAATGAAAAAAAGAGGCATGCAGTTTTAGCCAGGGAAGGAAGAGTGGCAGGTGCAGAGGAAGAAAACCAAGAGTGTGGCCGTGAGTCCCAGGACTGTGTTCACATCCTTACAGGCGAAGAAGGACCCCTTGTTCTCCGAAGTTACGCATTTTCAGACCAACAGCGTTTTAGGTGTGGAGGGACTTTAGCCTTAATATTCTGCAAATTCTGCACTGAGACACGGGAGGCGAATCCCCCAGTGTCATGCAGTGACTGGTTTCAGCTGATTGGGGATTATGCCCCAGTTGGAGAGATGATAGATGAGGCCTGAGGCAAGTGCCCTGTAATGAACTTGGAATTGTCATCAGCCACTCTTATCTCTGGGCAGGAAAGGGAGGGACCAAGAACGGTCACAGGTATCAGATGCTGCTTTTTTCTCTCGGAAGCACTTCTTCCAGATGATCAGCCATTGAGAACGTTCATACAGCCCTTTCAGTATATAGGATACAATTCTAGACACCGGTAAGCTGCAGAGTGAGAAGATAAATGTGTTCTCCTCCAAGATTTTTATGCTTCTAACTGGTGGAAGAGTTGAACAATCCATAGCAAATGTGCATGTTCACATAAAAACAAATTCAGAAGTTAGGTTTTTTTTAAAAAAATCAGAAATGAAGTAGGTCCTAAAGCAATGTAGATGCTTCCTTAAGAGAGTGCAGTGAATTAGAACCACTAGGACAGGGTTGGACATCTAATTGATATCTACTGAGTAAATTCACGCCTCTGCTTGTTCTCAGTGAGAGACCACTAATGGGATAAAGCAACCAAACTGAAAAGACATAGGACTTTTCCAAGAATTTCAAATTAAGAAATTATTCATGCAGGTGATGCTGAGATTAATACCTATTATAAAACAGAATGCTCTTAAATATTCTATGATGAATGACTACTTTTAATTAATCTTTATTCTATCACACCTCATCATGTGAAAACCCTCTGTCCTCCTGGAGCACATATTTTAAATATCTAAATGCAAGTGTACCTGAGTAACACAGCAAGGATGCTGGAAGCCAGTGACACTGAGAGAAACTGAGGATGACTACATTTGAGGATCACTTTTTACTATTTTAATCATTTTTTTCCTTTCTTTTTTCCTTTTCCTTCCTCCCGCCCCTCCTTCCCTCCTCCCTTCCCTCTGCTCTTCCTCCCTCCCTCCCTCCCTCCCTCCCTTCCTTCCTTCCTTCTTTTTTCTGGCCATAGTTGCTCTTTACATTAAAGTCCATTCAATTTTTAGTTATGACACACAGGGAACCCTTCTCTTTCACATTGGAGAGTGACCTGAAACATGTGGTCATAAAATCTATGTTAGTCCCTAAACATCAAGCAGATCTAAACTGTCAAAAATGAAAGAAGAAGTGAGATATTTGGGACTTTAAGAAATGACGGCATATCCAAATTAAATATATATATATATATATATGTGTGTGTGTGTGTGTGTGTGTGTGTACCCATACATACACTCACTCACATATACACACACAAACATTTACCTCTTTATCTAGAACATATGGACTTACAGATTTTTATGCCAAGCCATACGTTTCTGTCTGGCATCATACAGCTCAAGTTTGATGAAAACTAGCCAGTCCTGTGGTGTTGCATATTACCTAACTCCTATGAGTGAGAATTCCCATTAGATCAAGGAGAAAAAAAAAAGAAGCGCTATAATGATCCTCTTGCAGTTTGTTTTGAGGGAGTGAAGGATCTGAAAACTTGGTGGAAACACAAAAATTCACTTTATAATAATAATTGGATGTCTCTGATATAACCAGTATTTTTGGTGGTATTTTACATTTTAATTCATGACTTTACGCTAAACAAGATCCCAAAGTGGGAAAACATTGTGATAAAATTCTATGATTTTAAATATAGCGGGCAGCTGGAAAGAGAGTGTAAATGTGTGTGCTGATGTGAGGGGTGTGTAAGGAGCGTTCAGCTGTGAGTATTTTTGGTAACTATCTGCAAATCCTATAGGGCACATACCATGGGACAGAGACCATAAAGCTTGTAGGCTTTCACCACGAAATGGGTAAATTCCATGGGAAATCTCAAAAATAATTCTTGTAGACAGGATGAGAATTATTTTGGCTAACACTGATTCCTTTTCCTTTCATTTGGGAGATCAAATATTGAATTCAGCCTCAAAAGTGGATCATATTCTGGGTGGCCCTAGGGGAAAGGCTGAAGAGGTAGTTTCTCTTTTTTTCGTTTTTTTTTTTTTTCTTCCTGGCAGCAAAGGAATTCTAAAATTTGTTCCCAGATTCTTAGTAGTGTGGCATCCGCTGCAGATGCGGTCACTCAATGAATAAACTCAGCAGGTCACTTCGGCCATGGGATTCTGTCCTGTCTCATAACTTGGATTCATCATTACAGATAGATTTATATATTTTTGCCACAGACGGAGAGTACATAGGCGACGCCTCACAACAGTACACGTTTCTTCGTTAGAGAAGGGCTGTGATTTGAGGGGGAAGCTTAGTGTCAAATTCTTCCTGTTCTTGTCGTGTTTGGGAAGGTGTGCTTCAAAGTCGGCATCCCTGGCCTCAGATGAGACTTGCTGCCCAGTTACCCTGGCACAGCATCCCTCCCCGAACCAGTGTCAATGCACAGTGGGCAACGCACTCATCGCGAGCTACGTGTCCACCATTTTGAAATATTATCAAATCAAACGCTATTTACATTTCAAGTGAATGTCCACAGAGTTGCACTCTACTAAATGGAATATAAAAGATTCTGTTGGCACCGTGCATTTATAGGTGCTAAATAAAAGCATGGGCAAATATGATACCGTCATCGCCAACATTACTCGAATTGGTTTTCCACTACTTTACTGAGCAATAATGATAGATAGAAAACATCTTAATTATCAAGCTGTAAGAATGTCAACCCTAGTATTGCTTTGAGGGCATCTGATACCTTTAATCTTTATTCTTCTTTCTTCTTTCTTCCAACTTGTCATAAATAGAGGGCTGGCGAGTTGTTTTTCCAAATTACTGAAAGTGACTTTTCATTGAGCTGATATGTTAGGAGAGTGTTTTGTTTTGTTTGATTAAAATTTTTTTTTTATTGAAGTATAATTGATTTATAATGTCATGTTAGTTTCAGGTGTACAGCACAGTGACTGTTATATACATATAAAAGAATCTGAATATACATATAGAATATATATATATGAAAAAGAATATATATATATATATATATTCCTTATCAGATTCTTTTCCCTTGTAGGTTATTGCAAAATATTGAATAGAGTTCCCTGTGCTATACAGTAGGTCCTGTTGGTTGTCTATTTTATATATAGTCGTGTGTGTATCTGTTAATCCCAACCTGTGAGGAGAGTGTCTGGAATGAATCCTCATGACCAGAGAAATGAGAAATACCTGGTGAACTACAAGAAGGGGACAATTTGAAAGAACATTAGGGAAAAGCCCATTTGCCTTGGAGCATCTGATGAAACGAGTGTGTGTGTGTGTGTGTGTGTGTGTGTGAGTGTGTGTGTGTGTGTGTGTGTGTCTACACGGGCAGGTGCACAAAAACCCAGACAGAAATAGATGCACACTTGGGGAGGTGATTTGCCACTTGAAAGAGAATTAAAAAAAACTAGCAACTTCCAGATGTTATAATTCTGTTCCCAATGATACTACTGGCAGCTTCGGTTCTCCAGGGGAAAGGAAGGGAGCACATCTCTCCCGTGCTGAAGTATTGGAGGAGAAGGACTGAAGCTTATTCTTGGCTGTACTTCACACAGAGTGCTTTACACAGAGCAGAAGCCCAATTAATGCTTGTGGAATTGAATTTATTGAATTGCGCTGAACGAAAAAGAGGACTCAAGGGACTTGGAGCCTTCAAGAGTATATTGCAAGAGGGTCAGTTTCAAGCAGAGACTAAAATTTTAAATCTCTGGATTTGTCTGTTGGGAACTGGAGATATATATCTTGAATGGGAAACAAATAACAAATATACATATTGGAACTGCTGAACATTTGGTTTGGTCAGTGATACACCATTTTTATCTGATATTTGAAAGAAAATATTAATTTCTAACTGTGACATTATTATAATACATCTTGAGCCACAATTTATTTTCCATTAGATTTTTATGAATTTTTGAAAGATGAAAGCCAGGTAAAGTGATAGAAAATGACGTATTTTTTAATCAGTTGATTATGACTTCTAATAGAAAAAGTTTATCCACTAAATTTAAATTTGAATTAATTTAAAATGCCAAAATACTTTTTGCATTGGCAAAATAGAGGCTTCTTTACAATATTCTCATAAATCAATGATGATTAAAATCTTCCTCAAATTTTGAAGATAAACTCATATTTAGGTTGTGATAAAATGTGAAAAATTTCAGCATGAAAGTTGTTATTTTCATAAAATTATGACTGTGTGAGAACATCTCTCAGCCAAATTTATAGCAATAAATACTATAACCAATATAAAATGAAATACTGGAATATTTGTTCTAAAGATTTTTAAAAATAAGGTCAGTGGGGGAAAAATAAGGTTTTACCCCAACAATAAAATACGTAGGGCAGTTGATGAGATGCTATTAGAATCCTATATAAAAAGATAAAGAACTGGATAAAATTTGTTTAAAGAGTTTTGTTGGTTTTCTTTTATTTTTTGTATACACTATACCAAGTATTTTTCTTTATGTATTTCTCTAATTCTTATAGTTATTAAATACTCCTTTATTTTTTTGTATTTGTAAGAAAATAACTACTAAAAACAAAATAGAATTCCTCTACCTGTTTTAAGGACACAGAGATAATATGTTTCTCAATATTTAATTTCTCATTTCTCAGATATCATGCAGACCTAGGATTAGTCTTCTAATAAATCTAGTAATTTGTTTAAAATAAAAGAAAAATGGGAAAAGCACAAAAACACAGATACTAAACAACATGCTATTTTAAAAAATGGGTCAATGAAGAAATCAGAGAGGAAATCAGAAAATACCTGGAGACAAATGAAAATGGAAACGCAACTCTCCAAAATCTATGGGATGCGGCAAAAGCAGTTCTAAAAGGGAAGTTTATAGTGATACAGGCCTACCTTGAGAAACAAGAAAAATCTCAAATAAACAACCCAAACTATCACCTAAAGGAATTAGAAAAAGAAGAACAAACAAAGCCCAACAGAAGGAAGGGAACAATAAAAATCACAGAGGAAATAAATAAAATAGCAACACCCCCAAAAAAAACAGTAGAAAAAAGATCAATGAAACAAAGAGCTGGTTTTTGAAAAGATAAACAAAATTGATAAACATTTAGCCAGGCTCATCAAGAAGTAAAGATAGAGGATCCAAATAAACAAAATAAGAATTAAAATAGGAGAAATAACAATCGATACCACAGAGATACAAAAAAAATCATAAGCGAATACTATGAACAGTTATATGCCAGCAGATTGGACAACCTAGAAGAAATGGTCAAATTTATAGAAAGAGACAACCTACGAAGACTGAATCAAGAAGAAACAGACAATTTGAAGAGACTGATCACTAGTAGTAAAACTGAGTTTGTAATAAAAATACTCCTAGCAGACAAAAAAGTCTGGGACCAGATGCAATAACATGGATGGACCTAGAGTATTATGCTGAGTGAAATAAGGCAGAAAGAGAAAGACAAGTAGTCTATGTTACTATTTATATGTAGACTTGAGAAAACAAAACAAAGGAATGTATACAACAAAACAAAAACAGACTCTTAGATAAGGAGAAAAAATTAGTGTTTACCAGTAGGGAGAGGGAAGAGGGGAGGGGAAAGAGAAGTCTAGGGGATTAAGACATACAAACTACTATGTATAAAATTAATAAGCTACAAGGATATATTGTACAGCACAGGGAAATATAGCCATTATTTTATAATAGCTTTAAATGGAGAATAATCTCTAAAAATATTGAATCACTATGTTGGACAGCTGAAACTAATATAATATTGTAAATCAACTATATGTCAATTAAACAAAAAGAATCAAAAGTTGTTGTGAGATGAATAGGGACAGTATCAAAAGTAATTTCACAAGATTTCTTTTTTTTTAAACATTTAGGCAGGTTTTTTTTTTTTTTAATTTATTTATTTATTTTTGGCTGTGTTGGGTCTTCATTGCTGAGCACAGGCTTTCTCTAGTTGCGGTGCACGGGCTTCTCATCACGGTGGCTTCTCTTGTTGCGGAGCACGGGCTCTAGGGGCATGGGCTTCAGTAGTTGCAGCTCGCTGGCTCAGTAGTTGTGGCGCATGGGCTTAGTTGCTCCGCAGCATGTGGGATCTTCCCGGACCAGGGCTCAGAACCCCTGTCCCCTGCATTGGCAGGTGGATTCTGAACCACTGGGCCACCAGGGAAGCCCTCACGAGATTTCTAATTATTTTCTTTGAAAAAAAACTAGCCCAATAACTTGCATTATTTTTTTATCGAATCTTTGAAACTATTCAGTATAAATGTTTAAACATGTAGAAAACCAAGTCTCACAATAAATAATACTGTGAAAATAATCAGTTGCTACATCACTTTTTTGGTAATATGTCCCCACCGAAGAGATTTCTTTTTTGATTAAGAAATAAAACAAAAGTTAAATGACACATTAAAGATCATCTGATAATTTAGTGACTGCTTCATCTTTTCCACTGAATGTTCTTTCCTTTGAATCAGTAAACAACAAAATAAAAGAAGTCATTGCAATGTCTTCAAAACACTACTTGTATTGAAAAAATGTGAATGAAATATATTTAGTGGTGACTATTTTGAAATATTATTACAATCTGAAAGTTTGGGCACTTGGAACTGTATACACATGACAGAAGAAAATTATTAAAGGAGCATTACCACATAGACTATTTCCCCAACAGAAATTTAGAAAGGGATCTGACCTGACATCATTTGGGTTATACAAAAACCTTCAGACATCTCCATTAAGAAAAAAGAATGCCAGAAAGCTTAATGAGTTGGAAGAGTTTTGAGTTTACTGATTGGAACATATAACAAGACAGATTTTCAGTGGGACTAGAAAATATTTTATGGATTATGAAAACTTGCATAAACAATGATGTTACCGGGTGTTAGACTCTTCCCCTTCCTTTCTTTCACATTAATACTAAGAGGAGGTTTAATGAGTGGAAAAAATAAAGTATCAGCAGGCTTTAGATAAAATACAGCAGAGATGAGAAAAAAGTAAAATAAAACAGTGAAAAACCTCGATTGAAACATTGGAATTGGGTAACTACTGTATTATCGGTTGATAAAACTACCACAAGGTGCATGTATGTGTGTGTGTGTGTGCGTGTGTGTTTAACCACAGACATAGTGGCTTATCTACTACTGCTTTTTCAAAGATTACATTTAAAAACAAGTGATGCAGTATCACTAAACTATTTTTAGTATGAACTGATCCTTTTCCATTTTCTCTTTTCGGTGAAGTTGGATTGCATGAAGAGAATAAAGCTGCTTTACTTGATCTTATCAGCCAACAGCAGAGGAAGGAAGGATTTCTAACGGCACCTCCATCACTGACTGCGCTTGTTAGAGAAACAGCATTGTTGGTGAGTCATAAGGCCGCTAAGGCGCTCTAATGCAATGAGAGTTTTAGTGAGTATTTGAACAGTGGAAGTGTGAATAAGGGCAGAGAAAGTCTTTTAAGCCCATTTTTGATGGAAGCATAGCCATATACTTACTGAATAAGGTTCAAAAAATGACAGAAGAGGGAGGAAAAGAATGAATAGATTTCATGATCAGGATAATGCTGAAAGCATTAGAAGGTGCCAATGTCAATACAGTTATTAAATATGTTCTTTACACACATGTAGCAGGTATCTCTGGCTAGCATGGAAGTTTTCCTTCCCCAATAGTTCTTCTTCAAACACTTGAAGTTGAAAGAAGATAAAGCTCACTACCTCCAGGGACCTCTACTGTTTCCAGATTTAGATGATCAGCTCTAAGAATCAAAGTCCTTGATCAAAGTTATGACTTTTGCTCTTGAAGCACAAACAAAGCTGTGAGGAAACTAAGATGCTTCGGAATTTTAACACAGAATCAGTATCACGGGAATGCCAAGTTTAAAAATGGAAGTGTTCTACCTTTGGTTCGCATGATATTAGCTTGGAAGAGACTAACTGGACATAGTTGCTTGTAAATGTGTTCCTGGATACACTTAGCCAAGAAGAATGACGGAGGAGCTCTTTGACTAATAACACATTTCATGTTCTTTAGTATCTTTATGTGTAGAAGCTGAAAGAAATGAGCTATGAGGAAAAAATGGGGAGAACACTGGGAGAGGCCAGGAAGCACCATTCCACTTAAACATTTCACGTGTGCCAAAATAATTTGTTTGAAATGCTGAATTCTGTTCATTGAAGTTCTAGGCTACAGATCTGGGGACAGAACTAGCAAAAAATAGTTAGTGAGCTTCGATATTGGCAGGCTGAAGGAGAGAAGGAGCTATGAGCCTAAAGTGAAACCCTCTGGAGGGATGAGCACTTTTCAGGAAGGGGATATCAGGGTGAAAAGAAGGGATCCTTTTTTAGGGCTGTGGAGAATAGCAAAAGCTGTCCAAGGTAACAGGAATTTGCATTTCTGAAAGATTACTTCCAGGAAGAGTGTTTCCCCCAGTGTGGACATGGACCGTGGGGTTTCTTATGCTGGTGTTTCACAGCTGGAACTCATCATCCAACAGGTCTGTGATGCTGCAAATGATTCCACCAGGCAGGGCACTTTGGGATTAATCAAAACCCAGCTGCATGGAGGAGAGTAGCTGTACCATACAGGCTGAAGCTAGCAAAGGGCCCGGGGTAAGCTGGTGTCTGTTTAGAGACTCCTCCAGAAAGCCTAACCCAGCTGCTGTGGCCACAAAGAAAAAGAGCTGGAAACCATAAGTCCTGGTCTTCCCACTCATGAGCTACAGCCCAGCATCCAATTAACTCGTCCACTTTTAAAGAGACAACCCTAGCATCTTTGCCCTTTGTAAGGACCTTCACTCTTCACATGTGTATTTAGCGTGCTCCAAGGCTCCAAAATGTTCACACAATTTTCTCCTATCTGGTTTTGAGATACATCTGGGGAAAAGTTGGAACTTGCCATTTTGCAAGATGAAAAGCAGAAGCTAAATTTTAATTATCAGAAATATCAGGGTGTTTTTAGAACACCGTTCTCCATGTCAGTAAAACTTTTCGGTTCTTTTAAAAATCCTTCATGTGGTTGTTCAGAAAGACAAATTTTAATTTTAAAAGGGAACACGATGAACTTATTCAATACTTTCATTTTATAGGCAATGAAAGGAGGTCTAGAGGGATTAAGTGACTTGCCTTAGGTCATTTTCATAAAGATGAAAAAAAAAAGTCTTGAACTAATTCTCTAGATTTTAGATTGGGTGAAAAAAAAAAAAAGACTATTTTCTTAATTCACTTTCTAACAAATCACTCACTTCACCTCCCCAAGTTCAAAGCTTGCTGTCTTTCAATGCTCAATATTCCCTTGATCCAGAATTTGGCCACAAGAGGAGGGGGAGGGGAGCCTATTGAAGAATATACTTGTTTCCATGCTGCTTACATTGTCAACACAGCAGGAATAATAATAGAAATACAGTTTTGCAGGGAAAGGTCAAGGGAGTGAGCTCACGAAGAAAAACAACTACCTTTAAACAAGGCAAAGAAAGCAGGGCTATGTAACAGATTTTGCTAATGGGGCTGTGATTAAATAAAATAAATGAGAGTTTGAGGTGGGCATAGAAAGACAGAGAGCCAGCCCACAAGAGTAAATATAAACAATACAGTCCGATAGAGAACGTCACATAGGTAGGAACAAAATATTGGGTGTCTCGGACAGTGAGTGTGTAGTAAATGATGGTATTTAGATGGTATTTTGCTACAGAACTGTGTGAGCTGAGTCGATATTTCCAAATGGAATAGTTAATAATAAATAAATTAATCGGGATCCTGTTTCTAGTTTGATTCAGAAGAACATTTATTATTTTCTTTAGCGAATAATGTTGTCTTTTTAAATGTCGAAATTTGTAAAAATGCTAATTTCGTTCAGGCTCTCACTGAAGGTCACAGAGTAGCCAATCGACGTGCACTAGTAAAATGCAATCACCTTATTTCCACTGACTCCACTGACAGGGAATGAAATCTAACACAATTAATAAGTATTTATTAATTTAACAGCTCATGTTAATATGTGAAACATAACCTCCCGCTTATTAGGATGAAATGAGTGTGTTATTAGAAATTACATTATAGGTCAAGCAGAAGAGAGCAGCACATAATCTTCCTGCTGAATAAATAAATAACTATTTGTGGACTGACTTCCTAAAGGAGATATCAATTGAAACAAGTGATTAAAGTTGACAATGGAATTGTACAAATGACCCTAATGAATGAATTTTCTAATCTTTTTCATGTTTGTGGACATTAGCCCTGTTTGCACAGAGTGAATAACTAGGCATGCCTCACAACTAGAGACGCCCATAATTGGGTACAAATGATGCTCAGTTACCTATTCTGTGGCATCTGTGAATTCTGACAGATCATTCTATCTTCAGCTGGGGAAAGTCCAAATTTTCCTTTTTTTTTTTAAACTGCCACTGACTTGGCGACTGTTGACTTGGCAAAGCTCCTCACCAGATCCCAGATAAGACCACCCATTTACAAAACATCAAATCTTCTTCTGCAGTTTTGGATTAAGGATTCGAACCTTAAAAAAAAAAAAAAAAAAAAAAAGTTCTACTTCCAAACCCCCTTCTCTTTGTAAATACGATAAACCCATGGCTATTTGGCCCATACTCTGTGACAGTAGTAAGATAATGTCACTCTTCACATAAGTTCTTAACTTACTGGCTACCTTTTGATGGATTTAACGGCTGCCAGCAAATAATGGATAACAATTTTGGTAAAGGCGGTCATGCCAGGCCTGTAAATGAGATCCTCCCTGTGAATAGTCAGGGAGGTCTCAATGGCACAGACATGTGACAGAATTAGAACTACCCTAACGCTTCTGTCTGTCTCCTCAGCCCTCACATATTTAGGGTATAATGTGTTACTTCTCAATCTGATGACCGGTCCATTTATGGGCTTAGATTAAAGGGTGATGTTACTATGTCGTCAGGAACTTTGAAATTGGTAATAACATCACTGCCTCATGTCTGATGAGCTGAGATCAGCTCATTAGCCAAAAGTGTTAGAAATTTATAGTTGGCGGCATTTTCTTTGCAGGGTTTCCAGTAAAAACTTTCTTATAATCTGCTAAAACGCATTTTTTTAACTTCTCAAAGACGTCTGAAGGATTAATGACCCTGTTTCTTTTCTCCTACATTTAAAATATAACATGTTCTGTTTGATGCTTCTTTATTGGTATTTTTATGAGCAATAAAAAGGCTTTCCTCCATGTATGTTACATATTTTTAAAAGGGGTGAAAAAATGATAAATTATTTCAAAAGTTTTAATGAAACATCAAGGGGGGTTTATATTATGTGGGACTGTCTTGGGCGGCTAAAATATTTTAACCTATAGCCTGCTTTCTTATTCTGATTAAGTATTTATCAAGCCTAATACAAATCAAATGTAGAATCAAGCCCAAATATGAACCAAAGCGTTTTCCTTTTGTGTTCATGAGAACACTTCATGTGGGATTAGTCTTTTCATAAAATCACAAATATAAATGTCAATGAATTTTATATGACATAGATGAAACTGCAGTGGCAAAAAACTTTGCATGCATTGTCACCTAATCTGCAACCCCCAAATAACTGATGGGTCCTAAGAGGAAGGAGAGGTAAATAATGTCTGCTTTCATATTTTTCCACATGTGTCCTTGATGTCTAAAATTCATTAGCTATATTATTGTAGGATAATGTTCAGGTCCGTTCTACAGGTATACAGTTGTTGGGGGCAGAAAAACACAAAATGAGTTCAGAGTGTGATTTAATGAACAGGACTACAGTTGTTCTTTATATTTACTTAGAGTTACATGAGAATGTAGACATTGATTCTTACATTTATAGAACATCTTTTTTTGTCATTTGAAATTCATTTTTATTCAGTCTTTTTCATTTAAGCATGCTTCAATGTATTTATAATAAATGAAAGTACATATAAACCTTCCAGAACATCTCTGGGAATACGGAATTATATTAATAACACTCTTAATGTCATTTATTTGACATGGGATCTGATTATGCCATTAAAGACCTAGTTCCTCTGAGACTCACACAGGGATTAGAAATAACTGAATTGGGGAAACATCCCAGAAATGAGGAATAGTTATTTTTAAATTCAATGGTAGAATTCACACTTTTAAAATGGTACAATTCACAGTTCCTCCTCTTCAGGAATGTTAAATCTTGCTTGAGAGGAAATTCATATATTCATGATAAATTTGAAAACAATTTGGAAGCAATATATAAAATTTATACAGAGCTGCAGGCTGTAGGTGCCATTCTGAGGCAATTCGGAACATGAGAAAAATCAATGTGGGCTGGTGTTCGTTCAGGCAAACTTCACGGAGCGGGCAAATCTCGTGAATGTTAAAGGTATGTCGCACTGTTATTAGCAGAGAGATGATAAAGAAGACCAGAAGCCAAGACAAATGAGAGCTTGTCAGGGGGCAAAACTGGCCATGAGTGTTGAAGAGAGGGAAGAAGCTCTCAGCTGAACACTGTAAGACTGAAAATGTAAAATGCGGTCAGTTGATACAGGCCCTGGAGGCTGGGTAGAGGCTTTTAAATTTGTTCTATACGCAAAAAGTAGCCAACAGATTGTTAACAAAGAAAATACATGGTAAACGTGACTCTACTGTGAACCTGACCACGAGATAAACTGGTGACGCTCAGAAACTAGGTGGCCAACTGTTAAAAGATGTGAAATGAGCTGTTGATAGTCCTAATTTTTTTGTTTGTAGCAGCTTCATTTTCAATAGTGAAACCCTAGAAAGGACCCAAACACCCAGAAAAAGATGAATGAATAAACTAAAAGTGGTACATCCGAAGATAAGAAAAGAGATGAGTTACTCCTATGTATCACTGATGGATCTTAAATAATTATAAAACAAAAGAAAACAGAAGAAAAAACAGTAAACAGTTTATGATTCCAATCAGATAAATTCAAGAAAATGCAAGGGTAGACGGGTGGTCATATGACACGGGAACAAAGAAACCAACGGGAACTTTATGAAGAACATATACTGTACTAGTAGGTCTTAGTAGCTAAATGGGTGTGGGATGAGAAAAAGATGCAATAAAGGTGACCAGAAACGATGTATCTCGGGGAAGCAGGGTAACAAGGGAGCCATGGACAGAAAGGAGGAGCTGACCAGGGATTCATTTTTGATGATCACATACCCTCAGGCTTGACTTCACAAACCTGACCACCTTACTGGACATGTTCTGTGAACAACTGGAAATAAATTACAGATAAAAGTTTGAGCAGAAACTGCAGGTTTCATAATGAGCACATAGGCAACCATTGGGATGGCAAGAGTAGCTGAGCAATCGAAGGAATTGGATAAAGAAAGAAGAGAATGGAAACTTTGGGAATTCTATACAAGAGAACTAGTAGATACAGAATGGATAAGCAACAAGGTCCTACTGTATAGCACAGAGAACTATATTAAATATCCTATGATAAACCACAATGGAAAAGAATATTAAAAAAAGAATATATATATATATATATGTATAACTGAATCACTCTGCTGTACAGCAGTGATTAACAGAACATTGTAAATCAACTATACTTTAATAAAACAGTGAGGAAAAAAAAGAGAGAACTAGTAGAAAGACAAGCAAAATAGGAAATAAAGAAGGAGAAAATAAGAAAGATATTCGAGGGACTTCCCTAGTGGTCCAGTGGTTAAGACATCGCCTTCAGGCTTCCCTGGTGGCACAGTGGTTAAGAATCCGCCTGCCAATGCAGGGGACACAGGTTCGAGCCCTGGTCCAGGAAGATCCTGCATGCCATGGAGCAACTAAGCCCGTGCACCACAACTACTGAGCCTGCGCTCTAGAGCCCGTGAGCCACAACTACTGAGCCTGCACACCTAGAGTCCGTGCTCTGTGACAAGAGAAGACACTGCAATGAGAAGCCCGGGCACCGCAATGAAGAGTAGCCCCCATTCGCCACAACTAGAGAAAGCCCGTAGGCAGCAACGAGACCCAACACAGCCAAAAATAAATAAATAAATTTATTAAAAACAAAAAAGACTTCGCCTTCTAATGCAGGGGATGTGGGTTTGATCCCTGGTCAGGGAGCTAAATCCCACATGCCTTGTGGCCAAAAAACCAAAACATAAAACAGAAGCAATAATGTAACAAATTAAATAAAGACTTTAAAAATGGTCCACATTAAAAAAAAAATCTTTACGAGGAGCTTCAAGATGGCGGAAGAGTAAGACGCGGAGATCACCTTCCTCCCCACAGATACATCAGAAATACATCTACACGTGGAACTGCTCCTACAGAACACCCACTGAACGCTGGCAGAAGACCTCAGACCTCCCAAAAGGCAAGAAACTCCCCACGTACTTGGTAGGACAAAAGAAAAAAGAAACAACAGAGACAAAAGAATAGGGACGGGATCTGCACCAGTGGGAGGGAGCCGCGAAGGAGGAAAGGTGTCCATACACTAGGAGCCCCTTCGCGGGCAGAGACTGCGGGTGGCGGAGGGGGGAAGCTTCGGAGCCACGGAGGAGAGCGCAGCCACAGGGGTGCGGAGGGCAAAGCGGAGAGATTCCCGCACAGAGGCTCGGCGCCGACCAGCACTCACCAGCCCGAGAGGCTCGTCTGCTCGCCCGCCGGGGCGGGCGGGGCTGGGAGCTGAGGATCGGGCTGAGGTCAGATCGCAGGGAGAGGACTGGGGTTAGCAGCGTGAACACAGCCTGAAGGGGCTAGTGCGCCACGGCTGGCCGGGAGGGAGTCCGGGAAAAGGTCTGGAGCTGCCGAACAGGCAAGAGACTTTTTCTTGCCTCTTTGTTTCCTGGTGCGCGAGGAGAGGGGATTCAGAGTGCCGCCTAAACGAGCTCCAGAGACGGGCGCGAGCCGCGGCCATCAGCGCGGACCCCAGAGATGGGCATGGGACGCTAAGGCTGCTGCTGCCGCCACCAAGAAGCCTGTGTGCGAGCACAGGTCACTCTCCACACCGCCGCTCCCGGGAGCCTGTGCAGCCCGCCACCGCCAGGCTCCCATGATCCGGGGACAACTTCCCCGGGAGAACGCACGGCGCGCCTCGGGCTGCTGCAACGTCACGACGCCTCTGACGCCGCAGGCGCGCCCCGCCTCCTCCGTACCGCTCCCTCCCCCCCCCGGCCTGAGTGAGCCAGAGCCCCCGAAGCAGCTGCTCCTTTAACCCCGTCCTGTGTGAGCGAAGAACAGACGCCCTCAGGCGACCTACACGCAGAGGCGGGGCCCCATCCAAAGCTGAACCCCGGGAGCTGTGCGAACAAAGAAGAGAAAGGGAAATCTCTCCCAGCAGCCTCAGGAGCAGCGGATTAAGTCCCCACAATCAACTTGATGTACCTGCATCTGTGGAATACCTGAATAGACAACAAATCATCCCAAATTGAGGAGGTGGACTTTGGGAGCAAGATATATATATATATATATATATATATATATATATGTATGTATGTGTATATATATATATATATGTATATATATATATATATGTATATATATTTCCCTTTTTCTCTTTTTGTGACTGTGTATGTGTATGCTTCTGTGTGTGATTTTGTCTGTATAGCTTTGCTTTTATCATTTGTCCTAGGGTTCTGTCCATTGGTTTTTTTTTTTTTACTTTTTAAAATTCTTTTCTTAATAATTATTTTTTATTTTAATAACTTTATTTTATTCTATTTTACATTATTTTATTTTATCCTGTCTTTCTTTCTTTCTTTCCTTTCTTTCCTTTCTTTCTTTCTATTTTTTCTCCCTTTTATTCTGAGCCATGTGGATGAAAGGCTCTTGGTGTTCCAGCCAGGCATCAGGGCTGTGCCTCTGAGGTGGGAGAGCCAACTTCAGGACACTGGTCCACAAGAGACCTCCCAGCTCCACATAACATCACATGGGGAAAACCTCCCAGAGATCTCCATCTCAATGCCAAGACCCAGCTTCACTCAACGACCAGCAAGCTACAGTGCTGGACACCCTATGCCAAACAACTAGCAAGACAGGAACACAAACCCATCCATTAGCACAGAGGCTGCCTAAAATCATAATAAGTTCACAGACATCCCCAAAGACACCACCAGACGTGGACCTGCCCACCAGAAAGACAAGATCCAGACTCATCCATCAGAACACAGGCACCAGTCCCCTCCACCAGGAAGCCTACACAAACCACTGTAGACAGACACCAAAAACAACGGGAACTACGAACCTGCAGCCTGCGAAAAGGAGACCCCAAACATAGTAAGTTAAGCAAAATGAGAACACAGAAAAACACACAGCAGATGAAGGAGCAAGGTAAAAACCCACCAGACCTAACAAATGAAGAGGAAATAGGCAGTCTACCTGAAAAAGATTTCAGAATAATGATAGTAAAGATGATCCAAAATCTTGGAAATAGAATGGAGAAAATACAAGAAACGTTTAACAAGGAGCTAGAAGAACTAAAGAGCAAACAAACAATGATGAACAACACAATTAATGAAATTAAAAATTCTCTAGAAGGGATCAATAGCAGAATAACTGAGGCAGAAGAATGGATAACTGACCTGGAAGATAAAATAGTGGAAATAACTACCGCAGAGCAGAATAAAGAAAAAAGAATGAAAAGAATTGAGGACAGTCTCAGAGACCTCTGGGACAACATTAAACGCACCAACATTCGAATTATAGGGGTCCCAGAAGAAGAAGAGAAAAAGAAATGGTCTGAGAAAATATTTGAAGAGATTATAGTTGAAAACTTCCCTACTATGGGAAAGGAAATAGTTAATCAAGTCCAGGAAGCACAGAGAGTCCCATACAGGATAAACCCATGAGAAACATGCCAAGACACATATTAATCAAACTATCAAAAATTAAATACAAAGAAAAAATATTAAAATCAGAAAGGGAAAAACAACAAATAACACACAAGGGAATCCCCATAAGGTTAACAGCTGATCTTTCAACAGAAACTCTGCAAGCCAGAAGGGAGTGGCAGGATATATTTCAAGTGACGAAGGAGAAAAACCTACAACCAAGATTACTCTACCCAGCAAGGATCTCATTCAGATTTGATGGAGAAATTAAAACCTTTACAGACAAGCAAAAGCTAAGAGAATTCAGCACCACCAAACCAGCTTTACAACAAATGCTGAAAGAACTCCTCTAGGCAGGAAACACAAGAGAAGGAAAAGACCTACAATAAGAAACCCAAAACAATTAAGAAAATGGAATAGGAACATACATATTGATAATTACCTTAAATGTAAATGGATTAAATGCTCCAACCAAAAGACACAGACTGGCTGAATGGATATGAAAACAAGACCCGTATATATGCTGTCTACAAGAGACCCACTTCAGACCTAGTGACACATACAGACTGAAAGTGAGGGGATAGAAAAAGATATTCCATGCAAATGGAAATCAAAAGAAAGCTGGAGTAGCAATTCTCATATCAGACAAAATACACTTTAAAACAAGACTACTACAGGAGACAAAGAAGGACACTACATAATGATCAAGGGATCAATCCAAGAAGAAGATATAACAATTGTAAATATTTATGCACCCAACATAGAAGCACCTCAATACATAAGACAAATATTAACAGCCATAAAAGGGGAAATCGACAGTAACACAATCATAGTAGGGGACTTTAACACCCCACTTTCACCAATGGACAGATCATCCAAAATGAAAATAAATAAGGAAACACAAGCTTTAAATGACACATTAAACAAGATGGACTTAACTGATTTTCATAGGACATTCCATCCAAAAAAAAAACAGAATACACTTTCTTCTCAAGTGCTCATGGAACATTCTCCAGGATAGATCATATCTTGGGTCACAAATCAAGCCTTGGTAAATTTAAGAAAATTGAAATCGTATCAAGCATCTTTTCCGGCCACAATGCTATGAGACTAGATATCAATTACAGGAAAAAATCTGTAAAAAATGCAAGCACATGGAGGCTAAACAATACACTACTTAATAACCAAGAGATCACTGAAGAAATCAAAGAGGAAATCAAAAAATACCTAGAAACAAATGACAATGAAAACACGACGACCCAAAACCTGAGGGATGCAGCAAAAGCAGTTCTAAGAGGGAAGTTTATAGCAATACAATCCTACCTTAAGAAACAAGAAACATCTTAAATGAACAACCTAACCTTACACCTAAAGCAATTAGAGAGAAGAACAAAAATACCCCAAAGTTAGCAGAAGGAAAGTATTCATAAAGATCAGATCAGAAATAAATGAAAAAGAAATGAAGGAAACAATAGCAAAGATCAATCAAACTAAAAGCTGGTTCCTTGAGAAGATAAACGAAATTGATAAACCATTAGCCAGACTGATCAAGAAAAAAAGGGAGAAGACTCAAATCAATAGAATTAGAAATGAAAAAGGAGAAGTAACCACTGACACTGCAGAAATACAAGAAATACAAGAAATGGACAAATTCTTAGAAATGCACAACATTCCGAGACTGAATCAGGAAGAAATAGAAAATATACAGAGACCAATCACAAGCACTGAAATTGGAACTGTGATTAAAAATCTTCCAACAAACAAAAGCCCAGGACCAGATGGCTTCACAGGCAAATTCTATCAAACACTTAGAGAAGAGCTAACTCCTATCCTTCTCAACCTCTTCCAAAATATAGCAGAGGGAGGAACACTCCCAAACTAATTCTACGAGACCACCATCACCCTGATACCAAAACCAGACAAAGATGTCACAAAGAAAGAAAACTACAGGCCAATATCACTGATGAACATAGATGCAAAAATTGTCAACAAAATACTAGCAAACAGAATCCAACAGCACATTAAAACCATCATACACATGATCAAGTGGGGTTTATCCCAGGAATCCAAGCATTCTTCAATATACGCAAATCAGTCAATGTGATACACCATATTAACAAATTGAAGGAGAAAAACCATATGATTATCTCAATCGATGCAGAGAAAGCTTTCGACAAAATTCAACACCCATTTATGATAAAAACCCTCCAGAAAGTAGGCATAGAGGGAACTTTCCTCAACATAATAAAGGCCATATATGACAAACCCACAGCCAACATCATCCTCAATGGTGAAAAATTGAAACCATTTCCACTAAGATCAGGAACAAGAGAAGGTTGCCCACTCTCACCACTATTATTCAACTTAGTTTTGGAAGTTTTAGCCACAGCAATCAGAGACGAAAAAGAAATAAAAGGAATCCAAATCGGAAAAGAAGAAGTAAAGCTGTCACTGTTTGCAGATGACCTGACACTATACATAGAGAATCCTAAAGATGCTACCAGAAAACTCCTAGAGCTAATCAATGAATTTGGTAAAGTATCAGGATACAAAATTAATGCACAGAAATGTCTTGCATTCCTATACAGTAATGATGAAAAATCTGGAAGTGAAATTAAGAAAACCCTCCCATTTACCATTGCAACAAAAAGAATAAAATATCTAGGAATAAACCTACCTAAGGAGACAAAAGACCTGTATGCAGAAAATTATAAGACACTGATGAAAGAAATTAAAGATGATAGCAATAGATGGAGAGATATACCATGTTCTTGGATTGGAAGAATCAACATTGTGAAAATGACTATACTACCTAAAGCAATCTACAGATTCAATGCAATCCCTATCAAACTACCACTGGCATTTTTCACAGAACTAGAACAAAAAATTTCACAATTTGTATGGCAACACAAAAGACCTCGAACAGCCAAAGCAATCTTGAGAAAGAAAAATGGAGCTGGAGGAATCAGGCTCCCTGACTTCAGACTATACTACAAAGCTACAGTAATCAAGACAGTATGGTACTGGCAGAAAAACAGAAATATAGGTCAATGGAACAGGATAGAAAGCCCAGAGATAAACCCACGCACATATGGTCACCTTATCTTTGATAAAGGAGGCAAGAATATACAGTGGAGAAAAGACAGCCTCTTCAATAAGTGGTGCTGGGAAAACTGGACAGCTACATGTAAAAGAATGAAATGAGAACACTCCCTAACACCATACACAAAAATAAACTCAAAATGGATTAAAGACCTAAATATAAGGCCAGACACTATCAAACTCTTAGAGGAAAACATAGGCAGAACACTCTATGACATAAATCACAGCAAGATCCTTTTTGACCCACCTCCTAGAGAAATGGGAATAAAAACAAAAATAAACAAATGGGACCCAATGAAACTTAAAAGCTTTTGAACGGCAAAGGAAACCATAAACAAGACAAAAAGAGAACCCTCAGAATGGGAGAAAATATTTGCAAATGAAGCAACTGACAAAGGATTTATCTCCAAAATTTACAAGCAGCTCATGCAGCTCAATATCAAAAACACAAACAACCCAATCCCAAAATGGGCAGAAGACCTAAATAGACATTTCTCCAAAGAAGATATACAGATTGCCAACAAACACCTGAAAGGATGCTCAACATCACTAATCATTAGAGAAATGCAAATCAAAACTACAATGAGATATCATCTCACACCCGTCAGAATGGCCATCATCAAAAAATCTACAAACAATAAATGCTGGGTGTGGAGAAAAGGGAACCCTCTTGAACTGTTGGTGGGAATGTAAATTGATATAGCCACTATGGAGAACAGTATGGAGGTTCCTTTAAAAACTAAAAATAGAACTACCATACGACCCAGCAATCCCACTACTGGGCATATACCCTGAGAAAACCATCATTCAAAAAGAGTCATGTACTAAAATGTTCATTGCAGCTCTATTTACAATAGCCAGGACATGGAATCAACCTAAGTGTTCATCAACAGATGAATGGATAAAGAAGATATGGCACATATATACAATGGAATATTACTCAGCAATAAAAAGGAACAAACCTGAGTTATTTGTAGTGAGGTGGATGGACGTAGAGTCTGTCATACAGAGTGAAGTAAGTCAGAAAGAGAAAAACAAATACCGTATGCTAACACATATATATGGAATTTAAGGGAAAAAAAAAAAAGGTCATGAAGAACCTAGGGGCAAGACGGGAATAAAGACACAGACCTACTAGAGAATAGACTTGAGGATATGGGCAGGGGGAGGGGTGAGATGTGACAGGGTGAGAGAGTGGCATGGACATATATACACTACCAAACGTAAAATAGATAGCTAGTGGGAAGCAGCCGCGTAGCACAGGGAGATCAGCTCGGTGCTTTGTGACCACCTAGAGGGGTGGGATAGGGAGGGTGGGAGGGAGGGAGATGCAAGAGGGAAGAGATATGGGAACATATGTATATGTATAACTGATTCACTTTGTTATACAGCAGAAACTAACACACCATTGTAAAGCAATTATACTCCAATAAAGATGTTAAAAAAAATTTTTTTTAAAGAACGATATTTGAAGAGCTAAGGGATGCCAAGGAAGAGAGTGCTAAGAAGGAGAGGGCCATTTTGTCAGAAGCAGCAAAGATGGGGAGTATAAAGAAAAGCTGTCTGGATTTAAGGTTCCTTATTTGTTTTACGAGGATTGTAAAAAAAAAAAAAAAAAAAAAAAGTTAGCTTAAAAAGCTTAAAAATTAGCTTAAAAATTAGCTTAAAAAGCTATGTCATTGATGATTGGGAAGGGGATCATTTAGCACAAATGTTAGTTTCTTAAGATGGTAAGGTTTCAATTTATATTTTAGATGCATTTTCCTCCTATTAGGGAAATGAGTAAACCAACTCACTTCTTAGTTTGCTTCTTACTGGAATTTAGCAGTTCAGCTGAACTAATTTAAGTTTTTGAGCTTATGAACAGCTGCAACTTTGTATTTAAATTTCATGTGCTCTCTGTCCTCCTTAATGTTCCACTAACAATCCATCTTACTTTCAAGTCTGACAATTTCCTAAGGGTACTGACCACCCACTGAGAGTACGCCTTCAAAAGGCAAAGCCCTTTAAGACCTGTGTTGAGTGAAGCAAAAACGCTTAGACTGCAGTCAATACTGTTAGAACTGAACTGGGATAAGGGTACAGTGATTCAGAACAATTAGTTCCATTATTTTTACTGATGCTTCAGGAAAGCAATAGCATCCAGGAAAACAATAGAATGGAGAGATTTGTGATGGTCATTGGGATACTCTGCTCTGTAGTCGAACATCCTCACTATAGAATTTCACTAAAAGTGCAGTTAAACACGTAGAACTGAAGACTGCACCAACTCTTCAGACGCTGAAGATTTTCCAGATAAATGGTTCAGCTTCCTTTAAGTAAGAATAATGGGCAGGACTATACTCTACTTGGTTTATAATAGACACTTCTGAAAAGAATTGATTTTTTTCTAATAATAGAGTAGGACATGGGTTAGTCCTACACATTAGAATAAATGGCTGGACTTTAATAATCTTAAATTCAAAACTGCAAAAAAAAAAAAAAAACCCACAGTGAATATTGACATTTAGAAGCCTCTCAATATCAACATAAATCCTATATATAAGAGACTGAGATTGCAACTGATTTTTTTTTTCTTATTCCCACTGAACAGTTTTGTATTTAAGTGGTCTTTTTTCTTTGAAAAATCTGATTCCCATCCATAAATATTTCTAAATCAGGAGAGTGTGCCTTTAAATTAAGTCTGTTCCTGAAGTGACCCATATCTGGCCATTGGGTAACCTGTATCAGGTAGTACCACATGTTCACAATCAACCCCAGCATGCACCCTTTGGGCTGGTAACTAAAATGTGACAATTCTGATAATTAAACCACCTAAAGCCAGCAGCTGATGTCTTGCATTAATTCAAAACAGCATAAGGTGAAACTCAGCGCACTATCCAATTACCAGCGACATGGTTATATACGCTCTCAACTCTGTGGTGTGGCTTTCCTCAGATACGCTAAACCTGTTGTCTGACAAAAACTGTAATTTAAACAAATAAAGCGGGTAGTGGATGGATTGTAGCCTGTTTAACAAAGAGTCCTTCTGAAGCGTCTCTTGATTAGCAAGGCTGAGTAGGTCAGAGGATGACATTTTCCAATCAACCTAACATTCACTGAGAAATTATATTTTCCTGTATCATTCATTAAGAGGTAGTGGAGTTCAGATTTTTGATTTATATGGAAAATCCCAATTAATTAAAATAATGAAGAAGAAAAATAAAAGCAAATTACTTTTATACTGGGGTATAATTTTTTTTTTTGAATCTTCTAAACTGTATTTGCAACTGACAAAAACATCTGGAACTGACAGAAAATCTTCCTAGAGACAAGGCCCTCAGCAGAGTCTGTCCCCACCATAAAATTTTACATCAACTGTACAGAACAAAATTAGCAATGTGTGATCTTTGGCACTAGAATGGGTAATTCGTTAGCTGTTCATACAATATCCAAACTGCACATCACATGACATTAAACTGCTGGTTAACAGTTAAATTTTACATTTAAATTATCTTAAGAAGTTGGAAGTCCTAGCTAAGTTTTTCAGTATCAATATGCTAATCATATCTAACACTTATGCCTGAGGTAGAGACTTCTGTAAGAGATATATTGAAGAGAACACAATTGAGAGTACAATAAAGAAAAACACTTCCAATCTTGGAACCATATAGTCAAATGTCTTTGCTGGTTCAACAAGCCAACGCTGAAATGCAGAACTCTTACTTCTTTTATTTCTGTAGAGATTTTGCACAGGAGTAGGACTTTCTTTTGTTTGGACTTCTGAATTTTGGAATACGTGGATTGCTTCTTTTAAAAGTATGATTATTAACATGGAATGTGCATGAACCAAACTCACTTAACATCATTATTAAAAATAACAAAAACAATGCAACTGCATTAGAGACAACAACAAATAAAATCTTTTAAACTCTCCATGATATGTGGCCAGAATGAGTGACAAGTACGCAAGTCAACCTAATGATTCTAACCTTTGATGGTGACTGTGAATTACTACAGATTTATGATATATAGGTGAGTTGAAATTTTATTTCCAAACTCTGCACTGTGCAGGGGCTTTATTATTTTCAGGCGGTAAGACCCTTCGTGAAATTACATGATTTTATAAAGATAAAAGTAATCTAATAACTGGAAACTTCCAATCAAAATGACCAGCAACTGCGTATCTCTGACTTCAGGTACTCTTCTTCACAGTTGGGAAAGACCTTTCCTTTATAAAAAGGCATTTCCTGAGGTAGGTTCAAGTATAACATACTTGCCTTTTACCAAAAACTGGCTGGCCAAAAATTTATACTAAACTATAGGTATTATTTTTAGAAGTGTATTTTTAAGTGTCTCTTAAATGAGACAGAAAACGTAAAGCCTGGACATTTATAAGCTTAATGGGTAAAGCATAGGTATGACTAATAGGAAAAACACTTAGGTCCATTCTTGTATACTGGGATATAATTTTAACATTTATATGCATAGATTCCATTAGCAGTAAAGGAAGTGAAGGATTTCAGCGCTCTTCCAAAATGCAACCAGAAAACATGACAATGGGGATCACAGCTTCGAAGACTATAGCTTTATGTATCTTTGTTGTGCAAAAGCTGGTGCAGCCAAGAGGAACATCATTAATTTTAGGACAAATTTCCAATTATTACCTATTCAATTCAATTGTTCACATCGGTTCCCTACCATCACTACCAGCACGACTGCATGCCAGCAAATGCCCTAAATGCGTACCACGTAAAGACAATGAATTTGATTTGATTTGTATTTGTCCTTTTCATGGGCTGTCTATCTACATATCTGACAAGCCTGGGCTGTATCAGAGAACAAGGCTAAGAAATGACACACTGAAGTGGAGCCTTAGCTGTTTAGGGTTGTCGCATGATTTTGACAGCTTTTTGCCTTTTCCTCACATGTGCCTGTGTACTGTACGTATCATAGGCATGAAACAGCTTAAAGTCAAATCTCTGAGGTCCTCCAGCCAACGGAGGACGCTCGATAGTTTAAAAGACAAAGAATGATTTGAATTCAAGATTTCTGTACCATTTGGTAGCTTATTCTAGGTAGTTCCCAATTTTGAAGCTGTGTCCGATCGTCAGAAAGTCAAGGGGTGTAAAATTGAGTGCACCCTGAAGTCCGAGGGGCTGATCAGAGAGTGGGTAGAACAGAGACATTAATCTGGGTATCAAGCACTGGACTTGGAATTTTGTAGTCAAGAATACTGGAGGAAAGAAAATGTCCTTAGAAATACTTTAAGCAGTTGCAGGCGTGATTTAAAGCAGGATTCAAGGAAACATCCTTTCCAGTGCAGATTAGATAGAAGGGCAAGGACAAGAAAGAGAAAGAAGAAAAGTAAAATGAAAAAAGAGAGCCTGTATAGAACTAGGATAGATATGTATCCATCTAGATTAAAGGGTAGATTAAGAGTAATGACGAGAAATTGGAAATATTCATTAGAAACACAATGTGCTTTGTTGAGTATATCACTATGCTTAGGTTAACAGCCTAGCAAATCATATTTAGTTATTAACCCACCCTGTATATTTTAAGTTTTTTTCTGGCTGCAAAATGTCCTGGTTTTTTTTTTGTTTGTTTTAAGTCACTTAGATACATGTAAAGATAGTTAAATTGGGTAGACCTGACCGTAACTGAAGCTTAGAGTCTGGTGTCCAGAATAGACAGTCTAGTTTCACAGCATCCATTATAATTGAGTCTACTAGACTGGCACTTAGGATAAATCAGGTAAGCAGAAAGAAAAACTTTTTAAAGTGTACTGTATAAGGACTGACGAAATAAAACAGGAAAGTATTTAAAGTGCTTGCTGGGTTCTTACGTGCCAAATTTCTTCAAGGTAGCTATTTTCTCTAGCTACCAGATTTTATTTATGTTGGCTCAGTGTAAAACTCTCTTCATGATAAAGGACATTCAAGCAGGTGTCAGGCACTAAGAATAATGTCAGATATTAATTATCCCATTTAGAAATATCACTGAATTAAAATTGAATTAAATTGAATTAAAACTGATCATTAACCAAAAGCTTATTAGTAAGGTGTAATATCAAAATTAAGCCAGTAACAATGTAAGATTTTTAAACCAGATTTTTTGATTACTCTGAAGATTTAATCTGAATATGAAATTAATGCATGTGAAATTTGATAAGATATCTAAGAGATTTTCCCAAACCATGGTAGCATAGAGCTAAATATTAAGTTAAGTACATGTCCATGATGGGCTTGATTTGCATCATATATATTAGCCAGAAATATAGATTACATATAAACTTTTAAGTATTAATACTGTAAATTAAAGAATCCAAGAATTTAAATAATTTAAATGCATTTAATTAATGCATTTTCATGTATTGGACTAGTGTTTCTTTCAAAAGTTTCCTTCAAAATTAGAATATAGTTGTATTTAATTTAATATCTAGCTACTTCCAAAATTATTAGCAAACCACAATGAAGCAGAAGTTTGAGGAGAAAATACAGCAAGAGATTTCCCCAGCAGCTTTCTCTAGCTATTGAAGGGTTCATGTAAAAGAAAACTTGGCTCAAAATACATATGAAGAATTTCAAACCTCTATTTAGAACAATAAGCTTATCTTCATTAAGTTTGTTCTTCAAATATTTTATCTCTAAGAAGGTCTCAGTGAAAACATATATCATGTCGGTATGTTAGCATGCTATAACAAATAAGTATACCCAAGAAGAAAAATATTTCACAGGCAGTATTTAATTTTTGAATTTGGATTCAATGTGCATTTTAGAGTTTCAACTTGGTTAAGACATTGTTATTTGATATAAGCCTTGGTCCCTTATGCATTATTTTTACATGGTTCAAATAAAATGGAGGCATAGTTATAGGACTGATTTTATTTTTTTTCATGCCCAAGTCGAGGTTATATTGCTTAAATTCTAGTCAATGGTTTAAAAATCTTGAACCTCCATGTTCTTTGTACTTTGCAGAGTTTCTTCTTAGACTGTAGGAATGAGACAGAAGCTTTCAATATCCAAAGCTAGCACATATTCTTGGGGGGCAAGTAGCTATTTAGTTCAAGGGGAAACAAAGTACAACTTATAATACAATGCTTATAAATTATACAAAGGGCAACATAAAACTATTTCATAATTGTATTGATCAAAGAGGAGTCCTAAGAAAGATGTCACATAAAACACCTTTGATACAAAGATCTAGAAAGTTTGGAATTTTTAAAAATAAACAAACAAAAATAGGATTCAAAAATTTTTCCATGAAAAGCTATAGGGAGACTTGCTTGCAGTGGAACTTCCAAGTCTGTGATATTGTGATATAACAAGAAATATGGATTTGGTCTTGGTCCCCAGTTCCGGGGCACAGAGCTCCTAAACCCTTGTAATTTCCTTAGTGAAAGAGGTGAGATCTTTTGTGATTCATAATAAGCCCATTCAACCCTCTGTAAGTTTATGTTAATGAGATGACTGGTTGCTGAAAGCCCCTAGGTAGCTTCAGGAGGTGGGCTGGTGGCCAGAGAACCAACCATGTGATTAAAGGGTTGGAACTTTCAGGCCCAACCCTTGACCCCTGAGGAGAGGATAGGGGCTGGAGATTGAGTGAATCACCAACAGCCAATGATTTTATCAATCACACCTACGTAATGGAACTTCCATAAATCCCCTGAGCAATGAAGTTCAGAGAGCTTCCAGGTTGGTGAAGTATCCATGTGCTGGGGGGGTGGGGCACCCTACACTCCATAGGGACCAAAGTTCCGCACTTGGGACTCTCCTGGATCTCACCTGATATACGTCTTCATCTGGCTGTTCATCTGTATCCTTTATAATATCCTTTATAATAAACCAGTAATAGTAAGTAAAGTGTTCCCCAAGTTCTGTGAGTCATTATAGCAAAGGATCGAATCTGAGGAGAGGGTCACGGGAAACCCTGATTTGTGGCCACCTCCGACGGAAGTGACTGACTACTTGTGGATGGCATCTGAAACGGGGGAAGTCTTCTGGAACTGAGCCTTTAACCTGTGGGGCCTGTACTATGATTCTAGGTAGGTAGCATCAGAATTGAATTAAACTGGAGGACACCCCGTTGGTGTCTGCAGAGAACTGCAGAATTGTTTGGTGTGGAAAATACACACATTTGGTGTCAGAAGTGCTGTGAGTAGAGAAACAGTATTTTCTTTTAAAGTCAAATTATGGTAGATAAGGAATTAATATCAAATAAAAAACCTTGACATAAACAAAGTAGTTGAGAAAATGACTTGGAAGTATTTAACAGATTAATTGATATTTTAGAATTGTTTGCTACTATTTTGATAACTCAAAGAACAGGAAAAAAACCCTTAAGACTGAAAAGGTAAAATTATGTTTTAAAAAAGAAAAGATACAATGAAGTATTATTCAGCCATAAAAAGAAATGAAATTCTAATATATCCTACAACATGGTTGAACCTTGAAAAATTTATAAGTTAAATAAGCCAGACACAGAAGAACAAGTATAACATGATTCCATTTATATGAGGTACACAGAATAGGGAATTCATAGAGACAGAAAGTAGAATACAGGTTAGTAGAGGGGAGAAGGAAACGGGAAGTTACCGTTTAATGGGTACAGAGTTTCTGTTTGGGATGATGAAAAATTCTGGAAATAGATAGCAGTGATGGTTATACAATGTTGTGAATGTACTTATTGCCATTGTATTGTACACTTAAAAACGGTTAAAATGGTACGTTTTACATTATGGATATTTTACCATAATAAGAAAGAAATTTTTTTAAAAAATTAAAAGAAAGGGAAAACAGTAATTATAGTCAGTAATTTTAACTTTGTTATTTCTATATTCAAGCCAAGAGACTTTGAACTAACAGGGCTAGCCCAATAACTAGTTTGTTATCTGGGAAGCAAAGTGCCATACGATGTCCTGTTGGTAGATAAACCTATCAGTGTGCCGTGAAAAATAATCAATTCATCTGGAATTCAGTGTAAATAATGAGAAGAGTTCCACAGGATTTTGTCAGGAGAACACAACTGTTTAATGTGTTTATCAAAATGTGTTATTTCCCCTGAGGGACCAGCATGCTTCCTCCTATCCATTAACAAGAAGCTGATAACTGAACATGTTTCTATTTATTTCCTCTGGCTACCAGAAAGCTCAAACA
The DNA here is from genome assembly GCF_028021215.1 of Eschrichtius robustus. Taxonomy (NCBI): domain Eukaryota; kingdom Metazoa; phylum Chordata; class Mammalia; order Artiodactyla; family Eschrichtiidae; genus Eschrichtius; species Eschrichtius robustus. The sequence goes on from NC_090844.1 coordinate 1,032,880, forward strand.
AAATACGATGCTCAGCGATTAGACTCATCTTATGATTGGCATATTTATGTTCTCCTTGTCCCTGGCACTGATCTTCTATCTCTATTTATAGTTCTATTATTTTGCTATAGGTTTGAAGAAAAATTGGATGTTGTCTCAAATTCTTTGTAAAAATTACAATGTAAAAATAGTTTGATCAGTGGGATGGAATCCAGTGTTAGGAGTATGCTCGTTCATTTTCAGAACATGCCTAACATGGATGATTTGGATGAACCGATGAACCTCTCTTCCACTCAGCTAAACACTCACACACACACGCATACACACATACACACGTTCTTAGTACAAGATTCTACCTCTGGAGAGCTTACTATTTGTTTAGAGAAACAGGTTTTTCACCCACAATTTGAGATGTTAGATGAACTACACCTGCTATTAAACAAAAAGATTAGTTGCATAAAAGGAAATATACAATAAGCACAACAGATTATAAATACAAAATGAAACACAAAATGAGCCATAACCTTGGACAGGGTCAAAATCCCCAGGAATACGTATATATTTTTTAAAAGACCTAAGATCGTAATTTAAAAATTGTTGATTAACAAGTTGCAAGGTGGTTGATTTGACTTGGGTGGTTGTTTTGAAATCATTTTATACCGTTTCTCTGCTTCTCTTAATCATACCTTTTGAGAGCCCGTTCATTTTGATATTTTAAGTAATTATCTCTATGTGCATGACTCTAAGCTATAACTGCATTTTCAGCTTTCACCCACCTATTGGACCAATTTGGAAGAAAGTGTTGGACTAGGTAAGTAAATTGTTAAAGTATCTCTAAGTCCTTTCCAACAACAGAAATCTATGATAATCTATAACAAAATTTTGGAAGTGGAGGAGAACTTAGAAATAATTCGTTCCAATCCTCTAATTTTACAAATGACATCTTTGACGCTAAGTGTCCAAGGTGATACAATTATCTAGGGGCAAAGTCAGGATTAGAATCTGGGTGTTTCCCAGTTGGACTATGGTGTTGTTGAGAATGGACACCATAGTTTATGCATCTTCAAACTCTAATTCCAAGAAGAGGGCCATAGGCGATACGTTGTGTACAGGTCCCAGTGTTCGGGATATTTCTCTGTTCTGGAATACTTAAATTGAAATTCCCATGCTGACAAAATAAAATCTTCCCCCTTTCATTTCTCACTTAACATTTCTGCAGAAGCCCAAGAGTACACAAAGTGATGAGGAACACACATAATGAACGAATTCCCAGGTCCCACATAGAGGAATAATTAATCCATTTGCTTCTCATTTCGATTCTGTCCCTCCCTTAAAATTTATTATTAGAATTGAGCAGATGCCCTCTACATAGGGTTTTCCTCCTAAAGTCGGAGCCTGGAGAGCCAGGGTGTTGCAGCCTTAACTCTGCGGGCAAACAGGGGGACCGCGGAAGTCCTTGAAAACATATGTTCTTTCAACGAAAACCTTGAACTTCCAGAATTAACTCAAAATTACACGAGAGTATTTTCACCCTGCAATTTTTGACTTTCTGTACTGTGTGCCTATTTCCCCCTCACTCAAAAGTCTACAAAATCGTAGAAGTTACATGAATGTGAGGAAACGTTTAAAAGATAATCATACTAATTGGGAAGAACGTCATCAAGAGCCTGAAGCTAAAAATTAGGCCAATTTTATGGTTCAGATGCTCAGCAAGGAGATGACTATATTAGTCGTTTAGTTTAATATGTTACAGTTCCTGCAATCACTTCAGTTGGCTGCCAAAGTCAGAAAACCCAGGCAGCCCAAAGGTGAACATCTGATAGTAAGTTTTTGGCATTATCTGGGCCAAAGCTCTACAAATCTCCAGGAGACACAGTTTTGTTCTATTTCATTGACTCGGCACCGTTTTAATATTTGCTACTAATGCTAATAAAAGTAAAGCAAGATAAGCCAAGGGGGTCAAAATTTAAGACCAAGTGGATATATTTCATGACCTAGAATAATGCTTCATACATAGTATGTGGTCAATAAATATTATCCTCTCTTCCTGGTTTCCAATATCACTTTTCCCCAGAATAATGTATTTGTCTTTTTTCTGCACTAACGTGTTTAAACTCAGTCTCTTTACATGCCCCTTCTCCTTAATTTTTCTCTGTTAATTACTTCCACTAAGTTTCCTTCATCTTACTGGTGTCCGTTTCAGAAACCTAGTGAGAAGTAACATAACTGACTCAATCATTACGCCTGCCTCAATGAATGACTTTTTAAATTTCATATCCCTAAACTGTATTCTAAATTATGCTACCCTTTTAAAGAGGTGGTCAGAAAATAAATCCTGAGAATATGGAGCAGAAGTAGAGCCAAATTATCCCCAAACAGGAAAGGTAGGGGCGAAGACTTTCACATTTGGGATTTCCGCTAGAATCCTAGCTTCTAGCCCAAGGCAATTTTATCATATACTAGCTTAATGAGTTATTCTCATTACAAACCAAATTAGCTTGGGTAAAACAACAGAATGATAAGATGAAATAAACAAAACATGACTCATATTTCAGGGACAAAAGTATTGACCTGCCCTATAAAATCCGAATGGCTTCATAATCCCATTTGGGCTGGTGCTGGAAGTTGGCCATAGTAGGTGATGTATTCAGTTCTTTGTAGATTTTACTGATTTTGTCCAAAGATATAAAATATGTCATTTACCAGGCAAACTGAAACTTCTTCCTGAGTTTATACAAATCTTTACTAAAGGAAGGGTACATTTTTTTTCCTAATCTGCTTTCAAAGTCTAGAAGTTGATCTCATTAAATAAATTTTTACTTAGCACCTACTAAGTAACAGGCATTGCTCTAGTTGCAGACGATTTCCCTGACATTCAATGACCCTGTATCACGGCTTTTCCTTTTGCTATCTTATCAAAAATTGGGTAGTAAAACTGAATACAGTAAGTTGTCACAGTTTATTTTTAAATACTTTTTTATGCCAGTCAGAATGATAAATTGTTACTGATGAAAGTATGATTACATTTTAATTCTCCAGTGTCTTTTGTTGTTTGTGTACACCTTTTCAGTAACAATTCTTAATATTTGCATAAAATTTGAAATTTTAAATCATTTCAGTCTGTTAATGTACCACCTATTTCTAAGAAGCCAGGAACTTCAACTCCTATTTTATAAATAAATAAGTCCAGGATCATCGATGTAGGTTATCCCTGGTTATCAAACTTGCTAACTTCCTTTGTCGGGAAGGAGAGAAGGAGGAGAGGAAGGTGCCTTTGGCTGGTACAGGTCAGGAATCAACAGGGGGCAGCGTTTAACGTTTCAATTATGAAGCGAATGAATAATATTATGAAGCCTCATGAAAATTATAATAAATTATTTCAGAGAAGAGGAAGGGCAATGCAAATGAAAATCCCATCATATTTATCCCCTCCCCATTGACTACTATGCAAGAGTTGAATTTGAAAAATTAACTTAGACACCCTAAAAAGCAGTTCACCTATTTTATTTTTAAAATCCAATCTGCACATGAAAAAAACCCATATTTTCTCCCATATTTTCTTTCCTTAACTTCAGTCTGCGCATGAAGGCATGCTCGCAGGTGTGGATATTTGACAGATCACTTTGGAACGTGCAATCAATCAAGTGCCACAAGTGAGTCTACCAGTTTTAAAAGAGGGATTAAAACTAAAAGCCCTCGCCTAAATATCACAAGAATCTGGGGTTTCTACACCGCGATCTCGGACACCAAATGAATTAGATGAGCATAGGATATTTTAAAGAAGAAGTAACATGTATCTAATTAACTACTGTTATCGCTGTACACTGAAATTTAAAAATAATGTCTTCACGAATGGAAATGGTACTGCAGATATTCAATGCATTCCCATGAGAATAGATGACGTGCTGTTTCGGTAACGTAGCACCCTGTTCTCTAAGCTGGCAGCAAATTCCCTTCACTGCTGTTCTACCTTCTTTTGATTGTACCTAATTTCTGTGAGACTGTCATGTTGCTGGGAGAGATGCAGAATTTACATTCCTCAAAACCAGTAAGGAGGGCCCCTGAAAACATTTAAAAACAAATTTTTTAACTTATTTATTCTATTTATTTATTTTTGGCTGCATTGGGTCTTTGTTGCTGCACGCGGGCTTTCTCTACTTGCGGCGAGCGGGGGCTACTCTTCATTGCCGCGCGCAGGCTTCTCATTGCGGGGGCTTCTCTTGTTGCAGAGCACGGGCTCTAGGTGCGCGGGCTGCAGTAGTTGTGGCACGCGGGCTCTAGAGCACAGGCTCAGTAGTTGTGGCGCATGGGCTTCGTTGCTCCATGGCATGTGGGATCTTCCCGGACCAGGGCTTGAACCCGTGTCCCCTGCATTGGCAGGCAGATTCTTAACCACTGCGCCACCAGGGAAGCCCCCTGAAAACATTTTTAATGTGGTTGGAGGTAATCTCTTTCACTGAAAATTCCTCTGAGATTTTTTATTTTTTCTTTTTCGCCTGTGATGAACCAAGACAGTGGTTCATTGTACACACTGTACTGAATATTGTTCTTTGAATTTAGGTCACTAGGCAGTGTGGGTCTCTATAGCCTGGCCCACATATTTCTGCACCTGTAATAGTGAAACAGTAAGTCTTGCTTTTCCGTGCAGAGAGATGTTAAATGGGATAACATACGGGATAACATCACGAAGCTGCCCAGTACAGCTGTTTCCGTCTAAGACTAAGTGAGGAGCTGATTCTTAACTGTGAGGAGGGAATAGACCCTCCACCAGGGCGATGGGAAAGGCAGCCTACAGACAACACAGGCAACACTGGGGTGACTTAGAAGGCAGACCTGCAGGAAAAAGCACTCAGAAGAGATTCATAGATAGAGCTACTCCCTTGTTAAGAAATAAATAAAGACGTCAACATAAGATAAAATGTTAGAAGAAAAAGGTTTCCTCAGGACCATAATTTAAGTACACTCTCAGCATTTACATATGTGGAAATAAAGAATCATCTGCAAATAATGCTAAGGATCTTAAATAAAACAGCATCCCAGAGCAGAAAGTTGTGCAGCACTGAGAAGATGATCTGCAAAATGGGTCAATACAGAGATGTACATTTTGACAAGACCAGACTATCCTTCGAGTATGGCTAAGAATTCTCTCCAATTCCTTAGTTTAGCTTTGTTCCTTTCCTCTTCTCCCCATCTCTCCCCTGCAGTCTCAGCTCCTTCCCTCTATTTTTCTATCAACCTAACTATACAACCTGTTACCTATATACATACCCATGTATCCATCTATCTATCCATCTTTTCAACCAATATAATGACACATACACTCTTATATAAATTAACCACACAGCCAGAGATCCAACACTCTCATTCTAGGTTTAGTCATTTTCAATGAAATTTTTCATGATCATCATGTAATTGGACAACTGGCATGGGTGGTGCCTAGAATATCAACCCAGTAAGCAATATCCCTTATATAATGTCAGCCAGGCTCATTTCAACTTAGTAATGCCACAATTTGCACCACGGACATGAAAAATGTTTAGTAGGAATGACAGAAACGGCTATGTGCCTACTCTAGTCTCTGATACCTCCTTCCTCTCCATAGCAAAAAAACAAAACAAAACAAAAAACCAAATCCTTAACTTTAGTCTAGGCAGTCATGTAACCAACTGGACAACTGCATTTCCTAAACTGTTTGCAGTAGAGTTGCTTACTTGACTACCTTTTGGCCACTGACATATAAGCAAAGTAATGTGTGGTGCTTCCCTGAAGGCTCCTTAAAGGAAGGGCTGGCATCCTTCTTTGTCCCTTCTACTCTCTGTAGGCCTGAAAGAGGGATGTCATGACTGGAGCTCCAGCAGCTCTCTTGGACCTGATCGAATACCACAGGGGTGGAGTAGTCAAGGATGAGGAAAAATCTTAATGACATCATGGAGGTGCCATAACCTGGGACTTGTTTTAAGTGAGAAAATAAATCCCTGTATGTATATGTCACAATTTTTTGGTAATCTCTTACTTGCGGATGAGCATAAACACTGATTGATAGATTAGGTAAAACACAATATGAAAAACTAAATAAAGTACTAATTAACACAAAGTTTCAGTACTTCTGTTTTTATCAATTAGCATGAAACCGAAGAAAGCTATAAAAAAGAAAATCATCTGTTCTAATTGGTTGATATCATATTTTTACCATTTTTCATATCCAACATAGGTTGCTAGGTTTAATAAAAAATATGCTGCCACTGAAGAAATCAAACAGCAAATCAAAAAATACCTAGAAACAAATGACAATGAAAACATGATGACCCAAAACCTATGGGATGCAGCAAAAGCAGTTCTAAGAGGAAGTTTATAGCAATACAATCCTACCTCAAGAAACAAGAAGCATCTCAAATAAACAACTTAACCTTACACCTAAAGCAATTAGAGAAAAAACCCCCAAAGTTAGCAGAAGGAAAGAAATCATAAAGATCAGATCAGAAATAAATGAAAAAGAAATGAAGGAAACAATTGCAAAGATCAATAAAACTGAAAGCTGATTCTTTGAGAAGATAAACAAAATTGATAAACCATTAGCCAGACTCATCGAGAAAAAAAGGGAGATGACTCAAATCAATAGAATTAGAAATGAAAAAGGAGAAGTAACAACAGACACTGCAGAAATACAAAGGATCATGAGATTACTACAAGCAACTAGATGCCAATAAAATGGACAACCTGGAAGAAATGGACAAATTCTTAGAAAAGCACAACCTTATGAGACTGAACCAGGAAGAAATAGAAAATATAAACATACAAAACACAAGCACTGAAATTGAGACTGTGATTAAAAATCTTCCAACAAACAAAAGCCCAGGACCAGATGGCTTCACAGGTGAATTCTATCAAACATTTAGAGAAGAGCTAATACCTATCCTTCTCAAACTCTTCCAAAATGTAGAAGAGGGAGGAAAACTCCCAAACTCATTCTATGAGGCCACCATCACCCTGATACCAAAACCAGACAAAGATGTCACAAAGAAAGAAAACTACAGGCCAATATCACTGATGAACATACATGCAAAAATCCTCAACAAAATACTAGCAAACAGAATCCAACAGCACATTAAAAGGATCACACACCATGATCAACTGGGGTTTATCCCAGGAATGCAAGGATTCTTCAATATACGCAAATCAATCAATGCGATACACCATATTAAACAAATTAAAGGATAAAAACCATATGATCATCTCAATAGATGCAGAAAAAGCTTCTGACAAAATTCAACACCCATTTATGATAAAAACTCTCCAGAAAGTAGGCATAGAGGAAACTTACCTCAACATAATAAAGGCCATATATGACAAACCCACAGCAAACATCATTCTCAATGGTGAAAAACTGAAAGCATTTCCTCTAAGATCAGGAACAAGACAAGGTTGTCCACTCTCACCACTATTATTCAACATAGTTTTGGAAGTTTTAGCCACAGCAATCAGAGACGAAAAAGAAATAAAAGGAATCCAAATCGGAAAAGAAGAAGTAAAACTTTCACTGTTTGCAGATGACATGATACTATACATGGAGAATCCTAAAGATGCTACCAGAACACTACTAGAGCTAATCAATGAATTTGGTAAAGTAGCAGGATACAAAATTAATGCACAGAAATCTCTTGCATTCCTATACACTAATGATGAAAAATCTGAAAGTGAAATTAAGAACACTCTCCCATTTACCATTGCAACAAAAAGAATAAAGTACCTAGGAATAAACCTACATAAGGAGACAAAATACCCGTATGCAGAAAATTATAAGACACTGTTGAAAGAAATTAAAGAGATACAAATAGATGGAGAGATATACCATGTTCTTGGATTGTAAGAATCAACATTGTGAAAATGACTCTACTACCCAAAGCAATCTACAGATTCAATGCAATCCCTATCAAACTACCACTGGCATTTTTCACAGAACTAGAACCAAAAATTTCACAATTTGTATGGAAACACAAAAGACCCCGAATAGCCAAAGCAATCTTGAGACAGAAAAACAGAGCTGGGGGAATCAGGTTCTCAGACATCAGACTATACTACAAAGCTACAGTAATCAAGACAGTATGGTACTGGCACAAAAACAGAAATATAGATCAATGGGACAGGATAGAAAGCCCAGAAATAAACCCACACACATATTGTCACCTTATCTTTGATAAAGGAGGCAAGAATATACAATGGAGAAAAAACAGCCTCTTCAATAAGTGGTGCTGGGAAAACTGAACAGCTATATGTAAAAGAATGAAATTAGAACACTTCCTAACACTATCCACAAAAATAAACTCAAAATGGATTAAAGACCTAAGTGTAAGGCCAGACACTATCAAACTCTTAGAGGAAAACATAGGCAGAACACTCTATGACATAAATCACAGCAAGATCCTTTTTGACCCACCTCCTAGAGAAATGGAAATAAAAACAAAAATAATCAAATGGGACCTAATGAAACTTAAAACCTTTGAACAGCAAAGGAAACCATAAATAAGACAAAAAGACAACAATCAGAATGGGAGAAAATATTTGCAAACGAAGCAACTGACAAAGGATTAACCTCCAAAATATACAAGCAGCTCATGCAGCTCAATATCAAAAAAACAAACAACCCAATCCAAAAATGGGCAGAAGATCTAAACAGACATTTCTCCAAAGAAGATATACAGATTGCCAACAAACATATGAAAGGATGCTCAACATCACTAATCATTAGAGAAATGCAAATCAAAACTACAATGAGGTATCACCTCACACCATTCAGAATGGCCATCATCAAAAAATCTACAAACAATAAATGCTGGAGAGGGTGTGGAGAAAAGGGAACCCTCTTGCACTGTTGGTGGGAATGTAAATTGATACAGCCACTATGGAGAACAGTATGGAGGTTCTTTAAAAAACGAAAAATAGAACTACCATATGACCCAGCAATCCCACTACTGGGCATATACCCTGAGAAACCATCATTCAAAAAGAGTCATGTACCACAATGTTCACTGCAGCTCTATTTACAATAGCCAGGACATGGAAGCAATCTAAATGTCCATCGACAGATGAATGGATAAAGAAGATGTGGCACATATATATAATGGAATATTACTCAGCCATAAAAAGAAATGAAATTGAGTTATTTGTAGTGAGGTGGATGGACTTGGAGTCTGTCATACAGAGTGAAGTAAGTCAGGAAGAGAAAAACAAATACCGTATGCTAACACATATACATGGAATCTAAAAAAAAATTGATTCTGATGAACCTAGGGGCAGGACAGGAGTAAAGACGCAGAAGTAGAGAACGGACTTGAGGACATGGGGAGGGGGAAGGGTAAGCTGGGACAAAGTGAGAGAGTGGCATGGACATATATACACTACCAAATGTAAAATAGATAGCTAGTGGGAAGCAGCTGCATAGCACAGGGAGATCCGCTCGGTGCTTTGAGACCACCTAGAAGGGTGGGGTAGGGAGGATGGGAGGGAGACGCAAGAGGGAGGAGATATGGGGATATATGTATATGTATAGCTGATTCACTTTATTATAAAGCAGAAACTAACACACTATTGTAAAGCAATTACACTCCAATAAAGATGTTAAAAAAACAAAGTGCATGAGACACTCATAAGGATCACAGAAAAAAAATATGTTGCACTTAAATTTGTTAGTATTCAACAGTATTTTCATCATGAATTACTATTATGCATTACTTTCACTCCTTAACTCAAGTCCCACTTCAGCCATCAAGTCATAGAGAAAGAAAAAACAATTTTTGCCCTTCTAAATCCCTACAGCACTTAAGTCTACCACTCCTTTGGCATGTTGTATTTTTATTTATTTAACTAGATTACAAACTCACGGAAGACAAGATCTTTGTATTTCACGCAGCTCACAGGCAAGTGATTTATACACAATGGGTTTTGAGTGTTCATTGTTATTTATGGTTATTTATATAGCCAATATAAAATATGTTTTTCCATTAAACCCTAGAAAGGATAGCACTGTCGCTAATAATGCAATTCTTTTTCTTTCTTTTACCACTTGCCTTCACAGTTCCAATTATTTCCAAAAGGAGAAATAGAAAGGTCTAAAGTACATGACCTTGTAAATCAAGGAGAACAAAATCTATGAATATCTGAAATCCTAAAACTTTTAAATGCTATTAATAAAGACATCAAAATTCTGTTTAAGATACTTTGCATCTCTAATGTTGTTAACAAAACATGCATTTCAAGCAGAAGTTTTAAGGGTTTTAAATCACAGATTTTCACAGCATTTCCTTCCGGCAGCTGATGAAAATTGGATAATATACAATCAGAACACTTTTTTCTACACATTTTAAATTGATTGAAAAACAGAAGCAGATTTAACATTCAAAAAAACACATTTGCAACCATTACATAAAAATGGTCTGATCTGATTTAGGAGATACTAGGTATAGAAACTTAGAGCTGACAGCATTCTTTGGGATGTTTTAAAACAGAAGAAACATATTACTGCACCCAAGCTGCTACTCTCTCAAAATAAGTACCTCTGACTAACAGTTTGAATCTTCTGTAAGGACTATCATAAAAGAAAACCTTCCGCTTTATGAAAGGTGTTCTCCATATTTCATTGTAGGTACAAGTCTGACATTAAATAGGTTATGAATAATTTTCAATATGAAAACATAAAAATAATAAATTGTTGAACAGGAGATAGATGGAAATACAACATATTTGCATAAGGTTTGAAAGTTCAACATTTATTACCATCTTCAATATGATATACAATGGGGTGATTGAAAAACAACTTTGTCAGTTTGCATTATCTAGGTATATATTCAAAGAAAATAAATAATAAACAAGTGTATCGGACTTACATTATGTTTACTAAGCTACCAAGGCATTGACTACATGGCCAGAAATGCAGTCCAGAGAACATGATGTCCTTAAATTAGGGGAGTCATACTGATGGCCAGAGATACTGCAATTACTCTCAATTACTGTTTTCCTTAAGAAACTCATGCTTTTCCAAATGTAAGGAAATATAGGACATTTGTCTCTGCATAAATGTCTTTTTCTGTAGGGTGTTTTTCGGAAGGTCACGACAGCTAAGATGTACATGACTGTAAGAGGAACTAAGAGAGCTTCAAGACCTAAGAACATGTCTTAACTCCTCCTCCCAATAATACATCATTGCATCTGTCCATTGTCACATTTGTATCAAGCCAGGGCTCTGGCCAGAGTCCACGGAGTTAGTCCAACCAACCATGGCAAGTGAGAGCAATTTGCTATCTCTTGACAATAAAAAATCTAGGAAAAGAGAAATCTGTGAGTAAATAGGATACATTTTTCCTATGTGAGAACTATCCTAATAAAAGTCTATTCTGTGTTATGCAGTTTATTTAAGTCACTTTTTGACCACATTTGAAACATTTCAAAGCACTAGCAAACGGAGAGGTTGGTTGTATGCAAACTTACACACTGGTAAAGAAAATGTTATTCCTAAAAAGAAATAATGATCTTAAATTTGGAAAAGGCAAAATGAATACTCAAAATGATTGTATAATGAAGATCACGTTGGATTATATAGGATTCTCCCACTTATAATCATTATTATTAATATGTATAAATACGGTAGGCTGGCAATTTATTGCCAAAACTAGATTTTTTAATTTTTATTCTTTAAATTGAAGTATAGTTGATTTACAATGTTGTATAAAAACTAGAATATTTTTGAAAGTGAAATGAGGAGTTATCAATAATAGGCATTAACTGGCACTATGCTAGGAAAATCAGGAGATGTGTTCACTTTATTAGAGATTGGGGGATATTTTATTTGTCTAGATTTGAAGATGATGGCATGTCCTTTAACTCTACTGAAATGAAAACAGATTCACTGCAATTATTTTGTCTCTCATTAAACACCATTGCAAATCAGAAAATCTTCCACACGTGGCCATGATGGAATAACTGGCAATGGCCATGCTCTCCCACAACACGGAACAATAAAGCTGAACAGGATATTTGAGAAAACTGGACATATATTTGATTTTCACACTGAAGGTGCGGGTGGGGTGCTAATGGCAACTAAGTAGAGGCCAGAGGTGCTGCTAAACACGCTATGACTCACAGGAAAGCC